>NW_028327183.1:29287372-29920080 GCF_987537825.1 Furipterus horrens
TTCAGTGACAATTAGTTTATGGCATTTCTGAAGTGGATTTAGATTCAAGTGATAAAATTACAAGCCAAAATTGCAACCATAATGGAAAATCCTGGTTCATGTTTGGCCCTCGAGACCACAACTGAAAGATTACGGGCTGACGCCAACAACCGGAGAAGTAGCAATCATAGGACATTCTTGTCCACAGGCAGCGGGATCCCAGCTCTGCCGTGAGGATGCGTAGTGCCCTGGGCTGCAGGCCCGTTGCTTCCTGCTGTTAATGGCAGGACAGGAGAAGCAGATTTGGCCTTGCCCGACAGGTGGAAGGAAAAAAGGGTTCAGTTGGCAGATTTGCCTCCTCTCGCCCTGAAATGTGTTCTTTCTTTCTTAAACTCCAGAGCCAGCACTTTCCTGAATTCCAGCCCGGCTGATTGCATCTCAGTTTCTTCGTGTTTAATGGAGACCTTCCTGAGCTATTTCCTGATAGCAGCTGGGAGCCTTTTGAACAGTCAGCAGCGGGATTCTGGAACAATCTAAACTCGTAATGGCAGTTCCAGGGGCAGAGCTGACTTTGAACTCGAGCAGGAAGTGCAACACGCGGCCAGCAAGCCCCTTTAAAGACTTTTTCCTTTGCATGGTTTCAATCCCAACAATCCCCCCGAATCCTCTTCTCCAGGGGGAGGTGAGACCTGTGGTGGGAACTAAAGTTTATTGAGCATCTACTACATCCCAGCACTGAGGATACAGCTGTGAACTAGAGAGCCCTGGTCCTTGCCCTCCCCAGTAGGGGGCAGAGGGAACAAATTGGAGACCTGGGGTTTCAGAGAGCAGTTATAGAATCCTCTTCTCATTTCATAAGCCTTCCAACCACCTCTGATCCTTAGCCTGAGTACCAGCTGGACATGTGGGGCCCCAGGGGGCAAGTAACCCTGGTGACTTTCCCCTTCCTCAGAGAAGACCACCTCACTACTTTTGCTCCCAGGGCTCAGCCTGCCAAGGTGCTTCTCAGACACCCCATGCACCCAGATGCCGAAGTTTGAGACTTTTTTCCACTACTCAAAACAGTTTTTAAACCCATTGATTTTGATGCCTCTTGGTGCTTCTGCTCTTTCTTGTTTCCTCTCTTCCACATCCGCAAAATGTTTCCCTTTGAGGACTTTTTTTCATCTGGGGAAACAAAATAAAAGTTGCTTGGGGTGAAATTGAGTGAATAGGGAGGGTAGGGCATGGTGGTCATGCTGTTTTTGGTGAAAAACTGCTGAACGCTTAGCGCAATGTGGGCAGGTGTGCTCATAAATCATCCATCATGAAATGGGCAAATGTGTTCTAAGTCTTTAAAAAAATTCACTGAAGCTGAACGCCGCCTCTCACAACAATGTCAGCTGGTGTACTGATACAGATGGGTTCCTAGAACAGTCACCTAGCAGGGAAGCCTGTACTACAAGGGGCCCACCCTCCAGGAGGTAGTTCTGGGGTTTTTTTTTTGGAGTCCCCCCTTGTACATATACACACAGAATGATATAAAAATGAAACTACTCTAAGCCTGTTTTACATTAACTTTATTAATTTAATACCAATTTGATAACCACAAATCCTATCATTAGTTTTTTTACTATGGCATCACTTGTATATTTTTATCGACTTTTACATTATCAGGACAATATGTTCTCTCTCTAGCAACTCAGACAATGCAGAAGCGAGTCAGGTAGAAAGAGTGCCTCTCTGGACCTCCCGCCCCATGGTTGTTTGCGGCTGGCTGAGTGGCCTGCTTGTTTCCTGCCTGGCATGCTTTTTCCATTCAGGTAGAAACAGGCTCATATGTTGTTTATTGGAACAGAAATACTGCCACACCATATACAGCCTTCTTGCAACATCCCTTTTCTCCTGCCTGGCCATCTTTTCTGTTGGTCTGTATTCACTGCCCACACCTAGGGCTGCCAGTTGAGAGCCCTGCACCTGTCTTCCCAAGCCTGCCTTTTCTGGGGACACTGGTCCACATACAGGGCAAGCAGAAGTGCTAAAGTAACGACCTCTTGCCTTGTCTCTCCCCCAAATAGCCCTCAACAATGAGGAAAAAGAGTTTTGTGGATGAAATCTCAATCGGTGGTGGGAGAGTACCGGGGCATGGCCAGCACTATCTCAGAGTACCGGTGTATTGCATCTCAGGGGCTCATGGTGGTGACATCCTAGATAATGTTCCTTATATTGACCACCTCCCCTCCCTGTCCCACTGCCCTGTCTCCCACTGGTATTTCCTGGGGTCACATCCCAGCTAAACTTGTACCAAATCTTCATGTCACAGGGTGCTTCTGAGGGAATCTAGACCCAGAGAGCCCCAGAGCATGTAGTGAGTGACTCCCCATGGGCAACATTAGGTTGTTCCCTCTCCTTTATTTTTAGTGGTTTGCTGATATTCTGTCTATAACTGGAGTCAGTAACCTATTTCCTGTGGGCCAAATGTGGCCCACCACCTGTTTTTATAAATAAAGTTTTATTGGCACTCAGCCAGCTCATTTGCTTATGTGTGGTCTCTGGCTGGTTTCCCGCACCTGCAGGGGAGTTGAACAGTTAGATAGAAACTGTATGACTCAAAAAGCCTAAAATAGTTACTATCTGGTCCTTTGCAGAAAACATAATTAATATACGAGGTCTTTCAGAAAAAAGTCCAGCCATTGTTAATATAACGAGAATGGTTTGCGCAACATCAATGCAACCTGGCAGCCAAGGACGGTGGACTGGAATGCGCATGTGTGAACAATGATGACTTCACTGTACTAGTCAGCAGGGGCAGTAGACGCCATTGAGTGAGCACGTGTACTGTGTGGCCAGAATGACTGAGCGAGTAGAGCAACAAATCCTCATCAAATTTTGTATTAAGCTTGAACATTCTTCTACAGAAACTATTCATATGATTCAGAAGGCTGTAGCTATGGGCAACTGGTGATTGGCAGCTTCAGCACAACAACATGCCTGCACATGCGTCATGTCTTGTGCAGAATTTTTTGGAAAAATATCAAATCACCCAGTTGACTTGGCCCCTCTACAGCCCAGATTTGGTGCCCTGTGACTTCTGAGTTTTCCCCAAACTAAAATCATCTTTGAAAGGGAAGAGATTTCGGACCATTGATGAGATTCAGGAAAACACGATGGGGCAGCTGATGGCGATTAGAACTGTGGTGAGGTTCCAAGGTGCCTACTTTGAAGGGGACTGAGACGTCATTGTCCAGTGTACAATGTTTCTTGTATCTTGTATGTTCTTCAAGAATTGTTTCTATTTTTTGTATTACATGGCTGGATACATTCTGGACAGACCTCATATTTATAAATCACACTGCGTTCAGCATCCTTGTAATTAAATCTGTGCACATATATGCCATTATTTTATTTCTTCTTTTAATTTTGAGAGTACATTTATTAAAGCTAGGGACAGTGAAATAAGGAAGGGCTTAGGATAGAAGAAGCAACAGAAGAGAGAGTAGGCAGGGCTGCTTTGCTCTCTAAAAATGTTATGGGAAAGAAGTGAGCCAGGGTGGGGCTCCTGTCAGCTCACTGAAGTCAGAGGAAAGGGGGTCTTGGAGACAGGTTCAGGGACTCAGCGCAGGACGAGCTGCCGTTGCCCATTGCTCCCCTGGTTGCAAGTCTCATGGGGTCCCTTGGAGTTTAGGAAATGCACGCCTACGGGGCAGGGGCGTGGCGCAGGCATGCTCCAGCGAGGGAGAGCATACTTGCAATTATTTTGCTTAGATGAATGTCTCAGAAAGAACTATTGAATCAAATGCTAGCTGCATTTTTAGGATTTTGATGCCTATAATTATATTGCTTTCTAGAAAGCCTATAGTAACTATAGCAGGTTTTGGAAATGCCCATGTGAGCATCAGAAATTATTTATTTCCTAGGGTCAGCTCATTTAAAGGACTAAACCAAGTCCATCTCCTCCAGACCACACAGGAGTGGTGATGAGGATGAGAATAGTGATTTTCTGACACCCATTATGAAGTATAAATAGCGTTTGGTCCTCCCATCCCTCACCACAACCCTATCGAAGTCAGTCCTAAGCTCAATAACAGATGAGGAAGCCAACTCTGAGAGCATAAGTAACTCACGGGACGCACAGCTTGGTGTCTATGTTACTTCCTGGGTCTTCCATGACACTTGACCACACACAGGATAGGTTGAAACAGCAGAAACTTGTTGTCTTACAATTCTGGAGGCCAGAGTGTGAAATTAAGATGTCAGTAGGGCTATGGGCCTTAAGGCTGAGAGATGTAGGAATCAGCAAAACCTCCCAACATGGCAGAGTCAGAATGACTGACACCCGTCCCATTAGGGAGGCAAACTGGGTGACTTAAGGGGCTGACAGTTAAAGGCCAAAGTGGGTGGGACCAAAGCAAGTTAGATCTACGTCTCCTTAAAACCAGACACAAGAAGCCAGACCATCTATAGGCCCAAAAAGGAGTATTTTGGAGCAGAAGCAGCCCTCTAGCTGCATCATGATCAGGGTCCTGTGTACATAGTAGGACCACTAGCACAGAGGCATTTAGCAGAGGTCATGAGCCCCTGAGAGGCAGCTGGTCATTTATGCAGTGACCAAACCTTTTCTGAAACTCTTAGCCCTGAAAAGAGAGAGAGAGAAGACCTGTCCTCTGTTCCCAAGAAGCACACAGTTCTGAGAGGACCAGAGCCAGGGCCAGTGCCCAAAGGGAGCCGAGGAGAGCTCTTCTCTCCTCTTCTCGTCTCCATCCAGACTATCACTCCATTCCTACCTTCTGCCCCAGTGATCAGCCTGGCTACATGCTCTGCCAGGGGACAGGGGAGCCACTGAAGTTTATTGAGCAGGGGAAAGGCTGTGATGACAATGGTGCTCTGGTTTGCAAGAGTTGGCTGCTAGGATGGTTGGGAGTGGGAGGTGGCAGGGTGTAGTCATAGAACTATTTATCTGGGGAAGAGTCCCATCATCTTATGTAAGTACTGCTCAAGCTCTAGCTCAAGAAAACAAGCAGCTCTGTCTTTCTCTCATCATGCAAAATGCCAAGCATCTCCTACAGCCTGGGACAACTTTCCATTGAAAGAGCAAGTTGGCCTTTAATGACATGGGAACATCTACTCACAGTATCATGCTATGTCAATATCATGTTACATTACCATGTTACAACTCCATTTCACAAATGTTACTTGTGTGTCTGTTGCAGCCCTGGGGACACTGGACAAGACAGACATATTCCTGCCGTTATAAAGCTCACCATCCGGGGGAAGGCCAGACAGCACCCAGGCATGCACCAGGCAGGCAGTAGAGGAAAAGTATGAGGACAGGGAGCTGTGTGTGAGTACTTCAAGGAGTGGTACCCAACCTACTCTGGAGGATCAGGGAGTCAACACCCATGTGGAGCAGGACCTGAGAGATAGACGGGCAGGAGTTAGCTAAAGAAGATGTGAAGGGGTACTTCAGGCAGAAGGGGCGGCATATGCAAAGGTCCTGAGGATGCAGAGAAGACAAGAAGTGCTTTTTGGAATGAGCAGGGACAGAAATGCTTGGGAAGGGAGGCAGCTGAGTCTTAAGAGGTAACTGGCATACATAAGATGTGCACACAGTATCAGCTCATTTTGTGAACTCAAAGTCACATTCCTGTATACCCAGGGCCAAACAGCACAAGCACCAGAATGTTCACAGGGACTAACCTCGGGGTGGTGAAGCTCTGCTGACTTTGTCTTCTACATACTTCTCTGTGTTTCTCAACTTTTCTACCATGAACTGTGTAGCTTTTATCTATGGCTCCCCCAAAATGTTGCCTACCAACCAACCACACATCTCAATGGTGTGCAATACGAAGCACTTATCAATATTTAGCTCACAAGTTCACGGTTTGTGGAGAGCGGGCTGACCCAGGCTGAGCTCAGCTGGCATGGCTGCTTTAAATGTCTCTCACTTGCCTTCTGGGATCAGTGGGCTGGCCTGGGCTCTCAAGGCTTGGGCTCAGAACTGGCATACTGTCACTTCTGCCTCACTCTGATGACCAAAACAAGTCACATGGATGAACTTAAAGTTAAGAGGAGGGGAAATATATTCTGTCCTTTTGGTGCAGGGGAAACTGCAACGTCACAGGTTGGAAGTCATGGATATAGGGGACAACGGGGATTGGAGCCATGGCAGGAATGTTATTTGAAGGACAGGGAGAAGGAGGAGGAGGTGCATGAAACGAAGAGGGAGACGGGGAGGACTAGGGTGAATGGGTGAGAGACAGTGTGTTGACTTCAACGTCTTCACCAGCCCTGATGAAGAAGAAAATCCAGTCCCAAACCTTGAGAGCTCAGTGGTGATGGAAGGAGAAGGCAGAGGGCGAGCCCAAATCCAGTTCTCTATTAGGGAGAAAAGGGTGCCCTTGGTGCCTCAATTTACCCATCTCTGAAAAGTGGACAGAAGCATTCCTGAATTAATGTTTATAAGAATAGTGCCTCATGTGTAATAAGAGCTCTATAAGTAGTTTTTAAACATAACCATGAAATGCACTGGACATCATGCCTGCATCGACCCTGTCTGTTAAGGAACTGTCACCCCCACCCAGCTCCCAGCTCTGCTCCCAGCCCTTTACCTAGCATCTTGCACACTGCTTTTCTTCTTCCGCAAAATAAATATATCACTTCCCTCCGGCAAAAGAGAAATAAAAGCAGTTCCTTAATGCAGAAGAAGAAAGTATGGAAGAAATTCCAGTTTGATGGTCTACAGGTATGTTTGTTTGGACTGGCGCATATAAATCAGTGCCTGGCTTACATCAGATTATCACAGTGGAGTGGGCTCTGGGCTGATTGCGTCTTTACAATCTGTTTACGAGGAGGGCTGAAATGAAGCGTTCTGGAAGGGGTTGCTGCCTAAGCCTTTAAAAGTTTTCGTAATTGCTCAGCCCAGGCCGTTCCGTTCTGCACTGGGAAATGCATCCTCATGGGAGCGACGAGGTTAGGGAACCAGGTCTCTCCTGCCTGCTTCTCAGCAACCCCGGAGCTCTGAGTGCTGGCCCATGCCACCCAGGGATGGCTCTGGGGACACGTAGAGATCTTTTCTTCTGCTGTTTTTGGCCCTGGGTATATGTGAATATGTCTGTGAGTTTACAGAGAGATCACACTGTACACATATCTTATGTACCCTGATAAGCTTTCCAGTCTCAGCTCTCCCTGTCCCCAAGCATTTCTATCCCCCCTCATTCCAGAAAGCATCTCTTGTCTTCTCTGCATTCCCTGGACCTTTGCACATGCTGTCCTTTCTGCTGTCCCCTCATACCTTTTTTGGCTGAGCTAACCTCTGTCCATTTTGCAGGCTAGATTTTGTCTTCTATGACCCCTCAGTCTGGTGGGTGTGCTGGTGTGAGCTGAATTGTGTCCCTTCCAAAAAATTCATATATTTAATTCCTAACCCTAGTACCACAGAATGTGACCTTATTTGGATATAGGCTTGTTAGAGATGTGATTGTTTAAGACGTAAATGGGTCCCTAATCCAAAATGATCAGTGTCCTTCTAAAAAGGGGAAATATGGACACAGAGATACCCACAGGGAGGACACCACATGGAGATGGAGGCAGTGATGGGTGATGCTCTACACGCCAAGGGACATCACAGACAGCCAGTAGGCCAGCAGGACTGGGAGAGGCCTGGACAGATGCTCCTCACAGACACAGCAGGGCCGGCCCCGCCAGCACCTTGATCTCAGACGTCTGGCCTCCAGGACGGTGGGAGCCAAGTTTTGTTGTTTAAGCCACCCAGAGTATGATACCTTGTTAAAGCAGCAAGCAAACTAGCACAGGGCTCACCCTTGCCGCCCCCTCCCGCTCCCCAGTGCCAGTTGGGATGAGGGAACCAGATCTCTCCTGCTTGCTTCTCAGCAACCCCAGAGCTCCGAGCGCTGGCCCGCACCACCCAGGGATGGCCTCAGCTCTCAAGTAGGAATTGGAGAAGGTGACTGAGGAGGATGGTTGGAAAACAAAACCAGACAAATGTGGTGTTGGGACATTTGGGGGGAAGCTAGAGATGTTCTCTGAGAAAATGAACATGGGCCCCGGGGTCATACTGTGGTGAAGTGTGAGTATGTGACATGCAAAGTGTTTTCCAAAGACTATATTCATTGTGTAAATCAGGGGTCTCAACCTCAGATCTCTACGCTGGACAGGCAGGTGACTTAATTGGGTCAGAATATTTGCGCTTATGGAGTATGTATTGAATTGGGGGAGGAATCATGAGAACGGTGCTGTGTAATTGTGCACAAATAGCATTTTTAAAGGCCTTTATTATATAGAAGAGGGTCTCAGGTCCGATGTACAGGGGCCAAAGCTCACAAGGGAGGGAACAGCCCATGACTCCAAGGAAAGCCCAGAGCTGAGCAAGTGCAATTGCTTGGACAAACAATTTGTTCAAAGAAAGACTGTTTTCCTGCAGGGAGGCCTTCACAGCGGCAGCCCCAGGGACACAGGGCACCCGGGAGTGGGTACCATGGTCCTCAGGTGAGGTGGTCTCAAATCCCATTGGCTACCAAAGCACCTGCCCCTTTTCATCGCACAACCGTTCCCCCTGACTGGAGAAAGCCTCAGGGGGGTGCCGATAGGTCTTTGGCACCTCAGACCTGCCAATCTCCCTTTGTGCCAAGGAGAGAGCAGACCTGGAGCCCCAGCTGGTGTCTGTATCCAGCCAAAGCAGCACGATGTCCTGACACGTTCACTTCTGGAGAGTCACCTGTCTGCCTGCAGCAGGTGTTCCTGGGGTGCTGCCTGAAAAGTTATTTAAAATTTCTTTTAATAATAAACCTGCTTTGGTAAAAGTTGAATGGACTAAAACAAAAATATTAGTAGAGACGCACAAGAACAAGAATCATGAGCATGGTGTGCAGGGGGCTGGAGTTCTGAAAGTGTGGGTGTGGCTAACAAGCCCTGGACTAGGGGTCAGGCTGAGGGCCTCTGACATGCACTTTCTGGACAAGGATGCATAGCCACAGAGCATCAGAGTAACTGGCCCTCGAGGGAGTTATGGAGGGAAGCGTTGACTCCAGGTCTGAGAACTCACCTCTCAACACCCCGGTGAGTCCCAAGCTGCCTACCAGGTGCATTTCCTGACAACATCACAACACTTAGAACCCCTCACTGAAGGCGAGCAGGACCCTGTTTTCATGAAGGGAGCACTCTGAAAAAGCTACTCTTCTTGTTTTGGTTTGGTTTGGTTTGGTTTGGTTAGACACCATTTACCTTCTGGCCACACAAAGGATGTCACAAGCATGCACAGGGGATATTGAGGGGTTTTCTGAAGACACATAAGTTTAGAAATACCTCCTTTGCAGACAGGTGTGATCAGGTGACACAGTTTTGGCCAGTGAGGTGCAAGCAGCTTTCCAGTAGCTTCAAAGAGACTCCATTTGACCTTCATTTCGCCCTTCTCTCTGCCTGGGACATAGATGCAATGGTGGGGATGGAGCAGTCATCTTGATGCCATGAGGCAACAATAAAGGAAAGTCCAAGACAATTGACAAGATCTTAAATAAATCCATGCTATCTGCTGCCCCCTTGGGACTTCTCAATACTTGAGAACGATAATATATCAGGTGTATATAAGCCACCATTTGGGGATTTCTGTTAGTATCATTCAAATACAATCGCTGAATGAAACACTCCATCGGGGGTAGGTCCTGATACCTACTGTCCAGAACAGACCCTGCTTGGGGCTTTTGCTATACCCACAGAAACTCACTTTCAGAAATGCTGTTCCTCCTCTGATCACATAAAGAATGTTCCAGTTTCCTAGGGACCCACAGGCTGTTGGACCAATTCCTGTCCCTCTCTGTCGTCAGCGTGCTCCAAACCCTGCCTGGACAGCTCTGAAATGACAGCCTTCAATCTGCCACTTGGTAAGGGAACATTCTCTGTTGACCACATCTAATCTCAGCAGCAGCACAAAAACTAGCATCAAATGTGGTCCATGTGCCTGTAGAATTTATATGGAAAAGAATCTGCCTCTTACTCAACCCCAAGAATGAAAAATTAGTTCTGAGTCAGATTACTGTGCCAAATATGCGACAACCGAGGCTGGGCATGTGAGTGACAGTGTATTCACAGAGCAGAACGCTATGCATTTAAAATGATGCCGTAAAATGCGCGATGCATACAAACATGTTCACAATACAAGGGATGGCAAAAGTAGGTTTACAGTTCTTCACATGGAAAAAAAGACATACAAGTCATGATTACAATAAGAATAAACTCTGTGTTTTGAGTACTCATAACTGTAAACCTACTTTTGCTCACCCCTGTACATTAACTGGGTAAAAAAAAATGATTTAAACAGCCATGGGGAATCCAGATTTTATTTCAGGTATATGCACAATATGTATGACCAAAAAAAAAAAAAGAACCTAAAAGAGAGTTACACCCAGAGTGTAAAAGGATTTTCCTTAAGTAGTGGGATTATAAGTGATGCCTCTTTTTATGGACTGTCTCCACATGCTCTTGCCTTCATAAAAGGAAACACAAGGATGGTGTGGACGTGCGTCTGCATTTGCACTCAGCTGAGTGGATCCGATTTCAGTTGTAAAGGGGTCAGCCGAGTCTCTGGCAAAGGCTTACTTTCCGCTATTATCCAAATAAAATTGGCTAAATATACTTTTAACAACAGTATTCTTAGGGTGGCACATGTTCCATCACCACCCCTCACTATTTTTTTTTTAAATCCCCTTTTACAGAGACTCGTTCTGACACACTCAGTAAAAACATGTTCTAGACAGTTGCTTTCTCCTCAGTCCGACAGGCTCCTCTTAGCCACCACAAAGGAGCGGTGACTGCCTCTTCAGCTCAAACCGTCAAGGAAGCATTTATAGAGCACCCAATGTTTGCCTTCCATGAAGAGTAGTACCCAGAAAGTCCTCAAGGACATCACCATCGCTTTTCTGGGAAGAACACAAACAGCCAAGTAATAATAAAAGAACTGAGGGTGAAACTTATCACTGTTATAACCAGTGGGGGTCTTTCCAGCAAGTTCCAGAACCATCTACAGAAAATGACTGTGCATCTCAATAAATCAGAATCTCCTTTAGTGACACTGGCAGCCCTGCACCTATTTTTAAAAGTTTACAACCCTGGATTTGCGAGTAAAACCAGCAAGGCACTGCCCGGAGCTGTGTGCAGCGAGGGCATTTTTAAGTTTCCATCTCACTCCCGAGTGGCAATCCATCATGATAAGAAGGGCCAGGGAGGGAAGGAGCCAGGCTCCCTGCAGCCTCCCCGCTGGTGAAGCTGTTTAAGAGGCAGGCACCGAAAGCCCAATTCATTAACCAAAAAAGGGCCCTCCGGCCAGAGCTATTTCTAGGTCCCAGCAGGCAGGACTCAGAGGCATAGTCTTGTGGATTTGGGTGCAGGAAGTCTCTCCTAGCATCTCCTACACAGAGCAAAGTTTCTCCTCTGTACTGGCCCAGTGAATCACAAGTATGTATAAGAAGTGACTTAGTGGGTCTCTTCCGTGTGCCTGTTCTGGGACTGCCATAAACAAAGGATCACAAACTAGGGGCTGAAAGCAAGGACATTCCTTCTCTCACAGTTCGGGAGGCCAGAGTCTGAAGTCAAACTGTCAGCAGGACCAGGCTGCCTCTAGGGAGGCACCCTGGTGCTCTTCCATTAGAAAACTCCAGCCCTGATTGGTGTGGCCCAGTTGGGTGGGCATCATTCTGCAAAGTGCAGGCTTGTCAGTTTGATTCCCATTTGGGGCACATGCCTGTGTTGTGGGTTCCATCCTTGGTTGCTAGAGGCAACCAATCCATGTTTCTCTCTCTCATCGATGTTTCTCTTCCTCTCTCTCCCTCCTTTCCCCTCTCTCTAAAACAAACAAACAAACAAACAGCAACTCCAAGGATTTGAGGAGCTCTGCTTTAGGATTGGGAACAAAGGCCAAATAATTTACGTCTGATTACAAATCATGGTGTTGTAATACTGAAATCCACAGACCCTTTCATTCACATGTATTTCCAGAAAACCCAACATGTCAAGTCGAACAAAGCTGCTGGTGGAAGGGGTGGAGGCCAGGGCAGCGGGGAAGATTCCCCTCCGGGAAGCTGCTGTAAGTGCCTTTGGTCCCTGGCCAGGAGAGGTGAGCTGGACCAGGGAGAGGCCTCCGCAGCTTTCTGTTCTGCCACCAAGCAGCACTAAGCTTAGCTTCCTTGCCACATCTTACCTCAAATATTTAAGTCTGTGTAATTCAGGCCCACCTGAGCTCACAACCACTAAGCAGAGCAAAACAAAGAAGGAACTAGACAAAGACAAGAGGGTTTCACGTGTCTTAAAAAAACAAAACAAAACATGTTTATTGTAGAAAATCTGAAAAACATACATAAGCACCTAAACCAAAATTTAAAATTACATATAGCAATGATCTTTTCATTGTCTTGAACCCATTGACTTCAAATAACCTGAGCACATAAATAAAGTCAAAGATTGTCATGGCTAACATTCAGATTTATTTCAAGTGGGCTTTTTCCTAGGCTAATAAATAAAATATTTAATTTTAAAATCAGTAGCACAGGTATTTCTTTGTAACCTATTTTCCCTTGTATATATTTGTTCTGTAACTATGGTTTGTGAACATTTCTTATACCTTTAAATATTTTTTAAGAACAGGATTTAAAACATTTCTTCGTGGGCATGGCCCATCTTTTAGTTACCCAATTCTCAGTTACTACTTATTTATGTAACTGCCATTTTTTCCCAGAATATATAAATAATGCTGTAATAAATATATATAATACAATATACATTATATAACAATTATATATTATAATGTCACTATATATTATTATATGTGATGTTATGATGTTATTATTATTTATATTTTATACTACATTATAAATTTATAATATATTATGTAATACATAACATAATAAACACAATATATATTATATATATATTACATATTTATTTATCTTTATATATATATATATACACAGGGGTTGGCAAAAGTAGACTTATAGTTGTGAGTACATGAAACAGAGATTATTCTTGCATTATTATCATTAATTATTATATTATTTATTTGTATTACAACTGCAAACCTACTTTTTCCTACCCCCGTATTTGCAGCAGCATCTCTGAGTAATTTCTTTGAATCAGTTCTTACAAATATGACTGCCTTAGAAGGTGTGCATTCAATAGCCTTTGTCAGATTGCCCTCCATAAAAGTTTTATCAATTTACAATCTCACTAGCAATATATGATAAGAGTACTTTTCTCAAAAATCTCATACTGAGTATTATAATTAAAAAAACAAACAAACCTTTAGCCAATGTGGCTGGCCGAAAAGAAAGGACATCTGTGTTTCAGTTTGTTCTCCTGAATTGCTTCTACGGGTGAACATTTTTCTCTGTGAGTAGCCTATTTGAATTTCTTTTTTTATGCTTGAAATTATTTGCCTTTTTCTGTTGAGATAATTGCCTTAATCTTATTGATTTGTGTCATTTGCATATTAAACATTTTAATTTGTCTTAGCCTTTTATTAGAACTAATTTCTTCTTGGTCTTTTAGAGGTCAGTCAGAAAGTCAGACCACCTTTCACAGATGTTGCCAACATTTTTTCTAATTTGTCATTGACTTTTAAAATTTTGTAATGGATTAATAAAAAGATTTAATATGGTCAAATGCACTCATCTTGTTTTTTAAGATTTCTTTCTCTACCCATAAACTTTGAAAGATAGGAAACTTTCCCCAACTGGTATGGAAACAATTAGTAAATATTAAATTGGGTAAAACCTCCTTAACCCATGAATGAGAGACAGGACCATGATGACATCGTAAACTTCTGTTCTAGAAAAAGATGGTCTGCTGGGCTCAGTGTGTTTTATTCACTGCTCATCTTCTTTGTCTGGATAATGAGCCTATGTTTAAAAAATGCTTTCCCAGATTTGCCTGACGCAAAGCAAGTGATTGTTATTTTAATATAATAAGAAGTTTCTTCTCCACCTCCCCCATCCTATAATCGGCATCTTTTTAAGCATGTCCACATGGAGGAATTCAGAGCTCAGTCCCAGCGGCAGATAAAGAAAAGGAATACATAGCTGCTGAAATACTTAAACTGCTTTCCCGTAACTGTGGACCAGCGATGACGTCTGCAGGACACTCCTTGTAAGGTAGTGTCAGACCCCCTTATGCCAGGATCCTTGACAACCTGACTGCCTGACCAACCCCTAGTGATGCTGATTCAAAGGGCCTGGGTGGAGCCAGGAAGGTGTATCTTCTACAATATCCCCAGATGCGTCTGTTGCCTGTGATTCCTAGTCTATATTTTGAGAAACCCCTTCCTAGGCCAAACCCTTTATTTTACAGCTGGGCAAAAGAAAGCTGACAGTGGGAAACCCAGAGTGAGGACCAGAGCCAGACTGGTTGCCTGGTGTCTGATTTCAAGCACAGCCCTCCCAGACCCTGTTAGTGTGAGGACCAAAAGCCTGGGTGGATCTCCTGCCCTACATTGCTACACAGCTTCTCATATTTCCCAGACTCCTCATTCTGGTCCAGGAAGAATCACTGTAGTGTCAGGTGGTGTGTGAGTTTCCTGTGGTTGCTGTAGCAAATCACCACAAACCAGGAGACTTAAAGCAATAGAAATGTATTGCAGTTCTGGAGGCCAGAAGTCCAAACTCAGAAGGACCATGCTCTCTCTGGAGGTTCTAAGGAAGTCTTTCTCCTTGCCTCTTCCAGCTTCTGGCTGTGGCTGCTGTTCCTTGGCTTGTAGCTGTACCTGCCTTCATTATTGTCACAGGCCTTCTTGCTGGGGGCCTTCATGGCCTCCTCCTCTGTGTGTTCTGTCTCTTTTGTCTTCTCTTCTTATAAGCATCTTAGTCTTATTGAATTAAGGGCCCACCCTACTCCAGTATGACTTCATCTTAACTTGACTAATTATCTCTGCAAAGACCCTATATCCAAATAAGTTACATTCTGAGGTTTTGAGGAGGACATGAACTCAGTGTACATGGTCAGAGAGAAGTCTGATAGTGGAGAGGGACACTGGGGAAGGACCCTCCATCGAGGACACCCATCAGCATCTGCAAAAGAGTTCTTACAAATTCAAGTGCTTACACCCGCCCATGCTCACTGAGCCAGAATCTCTGGGCCCAGCACATGGGGTTTCAAAGTGTTTCCTTGGAAATTCTGATATATAGCTGTGAGCCCCCTTCCTTAAAAGGAGTTGTCCCTGGAGACAGCTGTCAAGTCAAGAACTCCATTTCTCAGCCCCTTGCATCTAAGGTGGCTCTGGGACGGGTTCTCATAGTGACATGTGAGTGGATATCACTGCCTAGTCAAAGGGACTCAGAAGTGGGTATGCATGCTTCTTTCTCCTTTCCCCAACCACCAGCAAGAAGAGGAGAACCGTGGAGGTGAGAGGGTGGCAGGGCCACAAGGTGAAGCATCTGGGTCCCTGAATGACAACACCTGCACACTACTCACGCATGGGTGAGCAGTGACCTTTTACTGCCCTGAAACGTGGGGGGGATAGTTGTCACAGCAGCTAGCAAGCATTATAACTAATACACAGTCCCAGTTAGGAGCCACTGGTCTGAACACTTGAGCCCTCTGTGTTTCTGTCCTCCTCACACACCTTCTGGTGACCTCAGATTTGAATATGTGACTGTTTTGTACCTTTAACAAAATAGAAGTCAAAACCATTTTCCACCAACCTTAAATAGGAACCTACTCCTTAATGTTCTCCTTGAATTGAATAACAGGAAGACGCTGATGATTCTGAATCATTTCCATTTTGTCTTGGCTGCCAGGAAGTTCAGAGTAAAATTTTATGTTTAATTAGAACACCTAACGCATTCCAGATTCCTGGTCTTTCTGCTTCTAAATGATTTTGGGTTAGCCTTTAGCTGTGTATTCTCATGGTTCCTGTGTGTTTTAAGGTTGCAAATGAACATCAATCCCTTTTTACATTTGGTGGCTGGTAAATAACAAAGGTATACCCCCACCCGTCAGTGCAAACACACATTCACAGCTGTGGCACACGGGTCACATATGAAACCATGTCAATAAGGAGAGCACTTTTTTAAAGTCACTAATTAATTAATTAAGGTAACAGGTATTAATCTCCTGCCAAGGACCTGGCCATGTGCCAGGCACCCAGGAAGATAAGCAGACCTGAAACTTTTTGCCACCCGGAAACTTGTGATCTGGTAGCGGAGACAGGTGTGCTCATGAATGATCATAATATTGGACCAAATAATAATAATAAACACTGTGTAGGACAGAATACCAAATGTGAGTCTGCAGAGAAGAGTGTATCTGGTTGAGACTGGAGATTTTAGGGAAAGTGTCATAGACCCTGCATTAGTGAGATTAAATAAGATACTGGCAGATGGGAGCTGTTTTGAGCAGAAAGACAAGAGAGAACAAGAACAAAAGTGAGGGCATTTGGGGGGCTCATTCCTCTGCTCCTTTCACCCTGTGGGGGGTTCTATCCAGCAGTCTCCTTTTATTTTTATCTTTGTGTGTGTGTGTGTTCTACTTAATTTGTAAGGTTACTTAAAATATTCACCATGTCCTGGTATTCCATCCTGAGTCTTTTCCTAAGATGAAATCAAAATTCCCCCGTCTGGAAGATTCCAACCTTCAGGAACTTGATGGAAGCCTGACATGTTTCACTTGGCCAGGGCTGGGACTTCTTGCTATGCCAACAATAAGAGAGTAAGATAATGTTGGTTTCAGATCCTGATTCTTCAGAAAAGGCCTCCTGCGTTGCACTCTCTGTAACGAAATGGAGTGAAAGGGACAGTTTCAAGAATTATGTGCCGCAGTCCTTGGGGAGGCAGGGCCGATTTACAATTATTACAGACTAGGGTTCAAAGACCCTGCAACTCAGCACCTAGCCCTCCCCCTATGCCCCCCAGGAAAACAAAACAGCACATAACAGAACTGGCTAGGAAAATCCCCCTCTGAAAGAGTTGCTTATGCCAGAAGAAAACAAAAAGTTAAAGAGAATTCTTTCCCACGGGCACTCACAGGGCTCATGCAGGACTGGATGTGCAAAAATGCTCACTTCCTGTGCTGCTGTTTCCAGAAATGGGGAGGGGGGGAACTTAGGTCTCACACCCATGGACCTCCTGATGCTTTTTTTGCAGGTCTCCGTATGAAGGTTAATCCATATAGGAGCAGGAAACAGAGCTGAGAGGGAGAGACCCAGATTCTCCAGCTGCCTCCTTGCTCTTCATTCCACTGTTGGTACAGCTTCCCCTGACCCCAGCCCTCACCTGGCTCCCTGAGACTGGACATCCATTCTTTTCCCGTTGGCTCTAATGCCACCTAACTCTGAATGGCCCGTCTCTCACTCACAGGACTGTGGATATGATTCTGTTCCTGCCAGCGCCTGTGGAGTGTGGCATGTATAGGAGACATAACTGGTGTTTGCTGAATAAATGAATGAATGAATTACCAAAGAGGGGAGGGGAAGGGTGGAAGATGATGCATGGCATTCCCCCCCTTCCTTCAGTACAGCCTGATAACTTATTTCTGTGGTTCTTCAGTCAAGAAACACTTGCCTGGAATAAATGATTGACTCCGATTATTGGTGGTCCTTTCCCTTCTCTGTCTATAGACCAGTTTCTAGGCAGGGGAAGACTCGCTGCCTCAGTATGAGTCACAGTCCACCTCATGACGTGGAGAGGGCAGGACACCATGATTGTACAGGACTTTATTGGAAGAAAGAATTTCTCCCAAAGGAGCAAAGAAAATGAAGCCAGAGGACCATGAACAAGGGCTTTCTCATGAACAAGGACCATCCAGAACATAGGCCACGTCAGAGTGCTCTGATCAAAGGAAGGTGGAGTGGTCCAAAGGAAGGTGGATGTGCGCCACCTCAAGGTCATGTTGCAGGTTCATTCATTCATGCACTGCATTTATTTAACTCTTCTTTATTGATCATCTACTATGGGCTGTGCACTGTGCTAGGACTTGAACTCAATTGTCTGCCCCTGTAGTTTCTCTATACCGCCTTGGGATTGGGTTCTCTAGAGTATGTTGGACGCTGCACAGCTTAGCAAGAGCTGTGGGGCATACCTGTTACCCATAAGGCACTCACTCAGTCACTGAGGCAAAATGACCCCATGACTCTGCCAGCAATGTCCATGCTCCTCCCTCACCAACCCCTTGACAAATCTCACAAATTCTTCAGGCAGAGCCCCATCATGCAGGGTCTGTCTAGCAGGGGAATCTCTGACAGACTGAATATCATCTTATCTGACCTCTGATGACCTTCCCAGGGCTGTGACCCCAGCAATACCTGGCCCGAGGAGCCAGGTCTTGAGGAGACTGATGGGACCTCAGCAAAGGACCCATATATCATCCCAGAAAGAGCTGTCTTCTTTGTATATTCCACACCAGCTTGGGAGGGGCCGGGGCAGGTCACTGATGGGAAAGCGGATTCTTTAGACAACGAGCAAAGATAATGAAGCCAGAGGACCAGGCTTTTCTGGGCTTTCTCATTAACAAGAATGTCCAGAACATAGGCCAATGGGCAGATGCCGTGGGCTGGTTGACAGGTGCCCTCCCTGTAGGCTTCAGTGCTTTCTTTGGCAAGGAGGGCTGTGATGGGCAGCAGGAGCCACACGTGTGGATGTCGACAACCAAAGGTGCCTTTTTGATGACCTGGACCTCGGAAGGCCTGACAGATGCCAAATGTCTGTGTTGTGAACCCAGAGCTCCAGGTCACTTAAGAGGAGCTCTTTGGGATAGTCGTGTTGGATGAATAAATGAATGAATGAATGAGTGACCAAAAGGGGAACAGCAAGGGTAGGGGACACTGCTCGTGACCTCCAGGATTCCATGGCCCATGGGCTGAGGAGTTGCTCGGATGGGTTCTGGATGCAGCAGATGGATGGGGAGGGAAACCTGATTCCATCCATCCGGGGATTGCAGTGAGTGCAGTGGGAAAAGTCTGCTCTTCAGTGTCAAGCAGACCTGCGTTTCCATGCTGACCCCACTTCCTTCTAACTATGGGGCCTTGGCTGACTTCTTCAACCATGCAGGGCCCAAGCTTCCTTCCAGAGTGTTCCAGTGCACTGGTCACTGGCCTTGACATGGACCTGCCAAATTGCCTCCAGCAGGAGTCAGTGAGGGGAAAGAGTCTAAGCTAGGATTTGAAGGTACAGAGTCAGAGTCAATTCCTTTGACTTTGAGGTCATTTGTGCAAGGGTCATGAAAACCAAAACAATAGTGATTCCCTGATTGCAGTTAGAGGGATGCCGGCAAAGCACACAGCGCACACAGCACCCTGCATAAAATAACCACCTTCTGGTGTTCACCTACCATTGTCTCCTCTGTAAAATGGGGTGATAATTCCTCACTTTTCAGGATGCTGTGCAATCTCATGAGAGGCACATGCCTCACATATGGGAAGTACTTGAGAAATGGCAGTTTCCTTTTCCTCCTCTTCTTAATTGCCCGTGATTGCCTTAATTCTTAATGACCCTGAGTAGTCAAGCAATCCTGGCAGGTGCTTGCAGAACTGATACTCGGGAAGTCAGCCAAAGCCTGCTTGGCCCTCAAATATCCCTGTTCTCAAACCAGAAGGCATCTTCTTTCCTCATCGTCTGGTGACCTCCCATGAAAATGGGCTCACTGCATGACTTTTGTTCTGTATGGATATAAAGGAGATATTCTACTGTGTACTCAATGACCTTTCTGTGCTTCTCCCCTACCACCAGAAGTCATCGAAAGATTACTATTCCCAGGCTCTCTTGCAGCTAGAAGTAGTCATGTGACGCTGTTCTGGCCAATGAGGTATGAGAAGGGGGTTGTTGCTAGGAAACCATTGCTTCCTGGATCTTGCTTCCAGCCTTTTTCGGCTTCCCAGGAAGATGTGAGGGCTGCAGCCACACTGTTAACAGTGTGCTGTAAACCGTCTTTTATTAGGCCCTGCAACTGTCTCATTTTCTTAAAATGAAACTAATTCATTTTTGACTTGGAATCATTCATAAACAATTTTTGCTGGCTTCTAAGATGTATCGTATGTAAAAATGTGCTACGTTTGAATTATAAATGTAGTCACATTCTGTCATGACAAGAAGGACCCCATTTTAAACCTCTTAATGAAGTCTCACACCCACAGAAAACTACAGAAAGCACACGTGTACAACAGCAAGTAACTGGCACCCAAATGGAAAAACAGACCTGACGGGCCTGCAAAACTCTCCCTTCTCTATAATTCTCCCCCAAGGGGCAGTCACTATCCTGACTCCCAGCAGTATGAATTAGCTCTGCCCAGTTTCATGCTTTTCTAGAAATGGAATCCTCCCGTGTGTGTTCTTCTGTTTCTGGTTGCTTTTGCTCAGCGTCATGTAGGTGAGATTTGTCCGTGTTGGTGCTTGTTGGTGTCTTCCACTTTTGTCACTGCATAATAATTTATTGCATGGACATACCACCACAGCTCTGTTTCTAACAGCCGCCCAGGGCTCCAACATGCAGCTGCACCGCGCTGTATTTACCCAGTCCTCTTTAATGGGTCAGGGAGCTCCTGTTTGTCCCGCCACAAGCAATATGATAGTTATCCTGCTGAGCACACCCTGGTACACTTTCATGAATTCCTAGATTGTCTTTTTATCTACTTCTGAATCACTGGGCTTATTAAAGAACCATGTAATCCTTTCATAGTGAGAAAATCCAATAAAATATATTCAAATTGCCAAAGTATCCCAATAGCAGAGTGAGACCACTCAAGCATCGTTTTCCTCTCCTCTGTTGAGGCAGCCTCGCAACAGACAGCTCTCCCATTGCTCATCCCTCCTGTGTCTGGGAATGGCTTGACAGCCCCATGGATTTTATAGTCTCTAAGTCTCCATTAGCTGACCTAATCAATTACAGAGGCCTGAGAGTCAGAGTTACCCATGATTCTCTCAAACCTCCACCCATCAGAAATTGGAATGGGGAAAATGGCTTCCCTGCGGTCCCTATCTCCAGACAGAATCAAGGGAAAGAACTGGTCAGATCTACTTTCATTAGAGAAAGAGAAGTCAGGGGGCCCCATGGAACTAATAAAAAGGTTATAAAATGCATTTTTAAATTAAATACAAATGTGTTTAAGGCAAGGTGTGTTATGTAGTCTGTTGTGGGGAATGGGGGGAATCATTTGCATATACTTGAAAACAAATCCCTCTTTTTATTACTGAGGTCCCTGTGTGCATGGAAGTTGTTCTTAAAGGGGACCTTGGACACCACGGAGAGACTGTGGGAGGGTGGTGGGGGTGGAGAATGAAAGGGGCTAGAGCTGGATTTTGTGTCTTATTCCCTTCTGTCCTGTTTCAGTTTTCTAGCCCTGGGTATAGTATTATTTTTCTATTACTGTGTAACAATTTACCACAAACTTAGTGGCTTAAAACAACACATACTAATTCTCTTCCAGTTTCTGTGGGTCAGCACCCTGGGTACGGCTTCTCTGTCTCTGCTCCGGATCTCACAAGGCTGCGATCAACATGTTAGCCAGTCGGCATTCTCATCAGAGGCTCAACTGGGGAGAGATTGACCTCTGAGCTCCCTCAGGCTTTTGGCAGAATTCTTTTTCTTAAAGCTGTGGAACTTATGATGGCTTGTGTCTTTAAGGCCAACAGGAGAGAGAATCTTCAACATCGAGGAGGACCTCAGTCTCTCTTTTATAGACTCTCACTTGATTAAACCAGGCTCACCCAAGATAATCACCCTTTTGATCAATTTGAAATCAATTGATAGAATTTTCTTACATCTGGAAAATCCCTTCACTTGTGCCATATTCTATTAGCAGATCACAGGTTGTGCTCAAGAAGAGGGATTCCCAAAGGCGTGGATGTGGGAGGGACAAATCAGGCAGCCATCTTAATTTTGCCTACCACACACCTATAACCATGTTTAATTAAAGAATGTTAATGAGTTATGCGAGGAAATGTGCCAGGCCATGTTTAGTGTTCTCTCTATATTTTTCTGTATCTTTAAAAACTGATCATACACTTGTCAAAGGAGCATTTTCCAGGGCTCTCCTCCACCTCACCTCTGTGGGTGCGCAGAGTGGCCCATTTCCTTCCATGCCTGTTGTATGCCTATACAATCAAATGTAACCCTATATACCCCAAATTAGATTAAACCATAAACACAACTGTGCACATCAGTTCATTTTTCATCTCACAGGGTCAGCCTCCCTGATGCTTCTCCAATCCCTTCTTTGTGGGCTGCTAATACTTCACAGTGCAGATGTGCCATGACTCAGCCCCCATCCCCAGAGAGGGATGTTCTGTTTGTGTCCAGGTTGCTTGGTTTATTTGTCTTTTTTTTTCTTTTTTTGCTCTCACACCATATGATGCTATACCAGATATCCCTTTAAATATATTCTTATGCACTGGAACTCTTCCTTCCACAGGAAAGGTTTCTGGGCTGTGTCTGTGTATATGCTGCATGCGGCTGTCTTCAAGTTCACAGCGATTTGCACTCCCGTTGACTCTGATGAACATATCCATTTCCCCCTTACTCTCCAGATTAAACAATTTGCCAAACCTGAATTGAAATCCTGGCTTCACCAGTTCTTCCTGTGTCATCTGAGTTAAATCACTTAACATATCTAAGCTTCAGTTTCCTCATATATGAAAGCAGAATAAGGATAGTACCCATTTCAGGGGATGGATTTGAAGGTTGACTGTATTAACACAAGTGCCCAGCCCAGAGCCTCACACGTGCTACCATTCAGTCTGTGGCCACTACACTGAGGAGCAGAAGAGCAGAAGCTGGCATCCCAAGAACAACCCAAAGTGCCGTTCCTTGTCATCCTTTGCCTTTTCTGGGATCATTTTGCTCAAGCCTGAATGGAAACAAGCTGAAAACACTACTAAGCCTGCATTCTCTAAAAGTCAGCTCTCCCAAACTGCTAGGGAAAAACCATGAGCAACACTATCACTACCACTATCATCATCATGATAATGCCCATTTACTGAGAACTTACATTTGTTGAGAAGCTCCCCTGCCAGAGGATTACTGGAAAGGTATTTCCCTTTTTAGTCCAAGAATCAGATAGGAGGAGTTTGGCTCTAAGTAGCAGAAACCCAATTCAAGGCAATTTATACAGTAAGGAAAATGTATTGTCTTGCAGGAAAAGAAGTTTGGAGGATCAGTGGCTCCAGGACTAGTTAATTCAGTGTCATCATCAAGAACCCATATTTTTCCCTCTTGCTTATATTCCATGCTCAGCACATTGGCCTCTCCTCAATATCACAAAATGGTTGCCAGGGTTCCAGCTGTTGCTTGCAGATGCTGCAATGTGTGGTGGAAGAAAACAAACTATTTCTTCTTTGTGTCTCTTTCTAAGAGCAAGAAAGTCTAGAGGTCAAGAACTGTGCACTTTCCACCCAGGTGTCCTTCACTGGTCTAGAGCCAGACAAATGTGCTCGTGAGTTAATGAATCCTGTCTCCGATACTTGCTACATGAATTGCTTCACCTCTCTGTAACCCAGGCTTCTCATCTATAAAAGCTGATAGAAGAGTATCTATTTCAAAAACTTGTTGTGAAGATTAAATGAATTACGAATGCCAGTCACTCACAAATAGGGAGTTTTAAAGATCCTTACTATTATTGTTGTCCTATTGTTGTTATTATTGCTAGCCTGGGGCAGTGTCTGGCTTAATAAATACTGGAGTTGCCGAGTGATTGACGGGAGGGAACTGTCACATCAGCAGGACCCAAGGAAGGAGAAAGAGGTGTGGGAGAAGGGGGAGTTGACAAGCGGCCAGCACAGGACCACCCAGCACGCAGCTGCAGGCCCGGACTTAGCATTCAGGAGTGACTGATTCTGTGTCCTGCACGAAGACCCTGAGCCAGAGGGGCCCAGTCAGCTGCCCCCAGACCGTCCCAGCCTTTTGTTTTTATCTGGCCGGCCCTCCAGCTAACACTTGGTGTCATTACTCTGCTTGAGACGCTCAGGTACCAGCTCATTTGTCAATCAGCACCGAGCATTTCAGCTGTCAAAGATGCTGAGATCTTTGCACAGACACAGCCGCCTTTGCAGCTGAGAGGGCCCCCAGCTGCTCTGCATGGAGCCGGCACACGGAGGGGATGGCCCTGGGAGAGGGCTGATATGGAGGTCCACTCAGCCTAAGAGGGACACAGCACTCCCCAAGTCAGGTTTGAGATCCACCATGAAGCGAGTTAAAGTCGTGCCAAGGCCTCAGGAGCTGTGGCTCGAGGCCCCGATGAGCAACTGAATCCTCTCAACGTGTTGCTCTGGTTGAGCAGCCTGGGGCTAATTAGCAACCTTGCTGAGCTTTGGTCTCCTCTTCCAAAAAAATGAGAGTCAGACCAACTATTGCTGAGTTGTTCTGGCCTTCAATTCTACAACCTGTTCCTGGAATGAATAAGGGCAGCCCAAGATGGGAAAGGATGCTCAGGAGGGGTGGAAGGCAGGACCCCAGTAGCAGCTCTGGCCGTGAGACCTTAGGAAGTCACTTTGTGTGCCTGGGCCTCAGTTTTCTCAAGTGAAACTAGAAAGAGGGAAGGAGAGTTTTAAACAAGGACATAGGGAGGCGGCCTTGCCAGGAACAGGTGGGAGCCAAGCACACGTCACAGAGCAGTGGTCTCAGAGTGACAGTGAGCCTCCAGGAGGAAAAGGCAGGGAAAGGCCAGCCCCTGACCCCCACTTAGTCCTATGTCACATTCCACACTGCCCTCTCACCCCCAGAAAGTAGCCCAAGACTCATTTGGCCACTTCGGCCACATTGCCAGCTTCCTGTCATTGCCCCTTAAGAAAGAGAAAATGCCCGTTGTTTTAGGATTAAGTAATCAGCATGTCATTTATTTCTCCAACCACAACTGCAGGCTCTGCTGAAGAGCTGGCATCAGCACCGTGAAAGCACAAGGCCCTGTGGCTGAGCCCGACTTGGACCCCAGGGAAGACACAGCTGGTCCAATCAGCCAGGGCCCCACTTGCCAGTTGGGCTAGCAGCCGGCATCCCTAAGAAGGGACAGGAATGGCCTGGCTCAGAGTCCCTATGAGAATCACCTCACCAGATTTAACATTTACCTCCTTAAAATGCAAAAGCAACCACAAATATGACAAGCACCATTCTTGAGAGCTCACTGTTGGCCAGACACTTGCTCAGAGCACTGCCCTGGGCTATTGTATGTAATCTTCATAGCAGTCCCATGAGACAAGTGCTATTATTTTTCCATTTTATTCAGCTGCAGCAGCCAAGGTTCAGAAAGGTTGAGAAGCTTGCCTGCACTCACACAGCCTCATGGAACAGCTCCGGGACTTGACCCCAAAGCCTCATCTCTTGTGATTTCCATCTCATTCAGGGAACCAAAGGGAGGATGAAAGGAAGGTTGTGATAATAGCTTGCTTTTTAAAAGATGTCCATCCTTTATTTCAATCAATAATCAAGAGGTAGTTTTATTTGCAATGCTACTTTTGAGCCCACAATTCAACAGTGTTTTAGCATATTCAGAGATATATGTCACCACCACCACAGTCAATTTTAGAACATGTTTATCATCTGAAAAAGAAGCCCCTTGTCCTTAGCGATCATTTACAGATCTGCTTTCTGACTCCACGGATTTACCTATTCTGGGCACTTCATATAAACGTGATCATCAACACGTGACCCTTGAGTCCTGCTTCTCTCACTTGGTGAATTGTTTTCAAGATTTATCCCTATTGTAGCTGCATTCCTTTTTAGGGCCACATGGGTCCTGGAAAGACAAGACCTATTAGAGCAGCCCCTGATGCAGCCCAGGGCGTGAAGCAGCGTGGGAGCAGCTGTCACTGTAGCCCCTGAAACACTGAGGCTGTTTGTTGCACAGAACAAGTTCTCAGACCCCAGCTTATGTCAGAGGCCATGCAGAGCAGCCTATAGAACTCTTGGCACTTGAACACTCTTCCCTCTGAGGGTGGGACCTGCGGCCGTCCTCTTGAGCCTGGGTGGGCTTCTGACGGCCTTGACCGATTGAGTACGGCAGAAGTGATACTAGGCCAGTTCCAGGCCTGGCCTTTAAGAGGACTAGAGTTCCTCTTCCATCTGCTGGGAGCCATGAAATGGCCAGTAAGACGCCCTACTTCCCTGAAGCCACTGTGCTCATAGCAGCCCAAGTTTGCCGTGGATGAGGGAGAGAGCAAGCTGTTGGGCCCCTCCCAGGTCTTAGCCCCAGCTGCTCAGCTGAGCCCCAGACACTGCAGAGCAGAGGTAAGCCAACCTTGCTGTGTGTTTTCTGAAGTCCTGACCTACAACAAGAGATATCTAGTAAGAAGCAATTATTTTAAGCCACTAAGCATGGGGCCATTTGTCACATGGTAATAGCAAAATGTAACAGTGAGTGTTACTGTCTCTGCTACAGTCTGCCCTTCTGGTCACCAAATGCTTCTACTGTTCCCTTCTTCCCACACAAACCACATGTTCAAACTCTCCCCTAGCAAGACAACTTGGAAGGCCCACCTGGAATCTCTCCCAGCTCAGTGGAGACTCTTGGTCGAGCCTCTGAATTAAAAAATGATTTGTCCTCCAGCCACCCCTGAGGTACCGAGGTGGCAGCATGGGGAGGAGGGACCAGAGAACCTCAGTTAACATTTGTTCAGGGCACACACCATCGCTTGTCCATCTCAGGCACTGCTCAAGTCCAGCTGGGCAGCCCTGGAGTGGGAAAGTCGCTCTGGCCAGACCTCCCTGTCCCACTCTTCTCCAAAGCCCCTGGAAGGCTCTTCCTGGACCTTCCTCCTCCTGGGCCACCTGTGAAGTACATGCTGGGATATGTACCACTTTCTCGACCACGTGTAGAAGGTCAGAGGCCCACATCTTTCACTGGTGGTACAACCCTCATTAAAACCCAGCAGGCTACTTACCTATTGGACTGCAGGTGATCCCAGGAGCCCATAAACATGCCCGTGGGGCATTTCAAGACATCGTACTCAGTCAGTTGTCTCTGCTTTCTCTCCTCCGTACTTCTCTTTCTGGACTGAAATTGTTGGGCCTCCTTGGGAAGGTCTCATCGTGACTCTCTGCCATGAGTCATTTTGCCCAGCTGGAAGGATTTACCAGGTACCACATTGTACATCTGCACTTGGACCCAAAAAAGACAGAATTAGTTAGGAGAGTTCTTTGGACTTTGCTTTTCTGTTGCAGGGGTTGAGAAACATCTGGCTTTTCAGTATTGCAAGACCTTTGATTCCCTTTTGTTGCTGCTGTAAGCGACTCTTTTTCTTGAACTTGTCTCTTTTTTTTTGCACTTTGCCAAATGGGGCCAGTCGTGTTCCAACCTCTTTCCCTAAAGCTGCAAGTTGCTCATGTTTATAAGCTGCACCGAGAGTTCCCACAGGTTTTACCAAATGTTTTGCCACCGCATGTTATAGAATCCATTATGTTTCCTTGTCTCTTGCTGATTGCGGAGCCAATGCTTAATGCTGTTGGTTTTTGTGAGAGCAACACCCCCTCTGGCACCAATTTCTGTTAGTCTGGATGGGCTAGATTATGTTGTGGGGACAAATTAAACTCCGAATCCCCATGACCTAACACTGCTAAGGTTTATTTCTCACTCATGTTCATATCTGGTGAGGGTCGGCAGGGTGCTGTGCTCCAGGTGGTCATTCAGGATCTCAAGGTCTTGGCAACACCACCATCTTGTACCTGTGCTGTGTGCAAACCACGGCTGCCTAGATTTCCAAGCAGGGAAGAGACCAACCAGAGAATTCCCTGAGAGCCTTTCACTGTGGTCACCTGGAAGTGCATGTGTTACATGAGCTCCCAGTTCATTGGCCAGAACTAGTCACATGACCCTCCTACCAAACGGGAGGGGGGCTGCTGACTAGGGAGTGCAGGAATCAAAAGGCTGGTGGGCATTGCTGGCTCTACTTCACTGGCTTCAACTATGGGACTGAACACATTTGATGTGGTTTTCCAGATCTAGTACATTTCAGGGAGGCAATTCCTACATGATGTAAGGTGAGTTGTTTATTTGTTAGAGGTATTAAATATAAGCTGCTTCTATATGTACTGAACTTGCTGTATCTAGAATCAGCTGGGAAAGTCTGGAGCCTGCTTTCTCATAGACTGTACTATAGTAGTCAAGCGCTGAACATATCCCACATCAACAGCTGCCTGTGGCCTGTGACCTTGTACTGATTCAAGGGTATCCTCTTGGGCCATGGCTCTTCTAACCACAGCTGCCACCTGATTCAAAAGCAATGACCAAGCATCTCACCAACCAGCCTGGGGAAAAAGGAGGGAGGGTCATGGAGGCAGGGATCCTAGCCCAAAGACTCCACCCCAGCGGTTCATGAAGACTCGGCCACCAGAGGATCAGAACCTGAGACACACAGAGAATGGAGGAGTTGGGCACAGAAGCAGAACCCCAAGTCCTAGCTAGGGAGACAGAGGCAGAATGTGGCTTCACAAGCATGTGGAATGCTAGATGGGCCAACACACTCAGGCCTTCAAGTGCTGTCCAGTCCCTGCTTCCCTGAGGCTGAACTTGGTTCCTGAGTTGGACTCATTTGGGACCGTTTAGGACTCACCCAAGATGCTGACAATGTCTGCAGCCATGCCACTCTCCTGGGACAAGGACTCAGTACCTTTGACCCTCAGCAAGACAGCTCTACTGGGAGCTCCCGGGCCCAGAGCTCCCCATGGAACTGCTGAGGCCAGTGGGTAACTGCATCTCAGCTCATCTCCTCCCTCTGCCTGGTCCTGTGTCCTGCAACCCCCATAGGTGCTAATTCCAGGGGCACACCCGCACACAGACCTCCAATACACTCACCTGGAATGGCTCCCAGGGGAGGATCCACAGCCTCCCACATGCATTCCTGTATCAAACCTTGTCTTCTTGCGGGTGAGGCAGGAAGTCCCTAATTTTTACAACCACAGGAACTGGGTTCCCATTGAGGCCAAGAAGGGGGTTTCTCCCCTGAGATGCAGGTAGAGCTTGAAGGGATTTTTTAATTGTGCAAGTCAAGAGTTTAAGATGCTGTAACATGAGCTGCACCCTTCGCCATACCCTTCTGTGATTTAGGTATTCAGAGCCCAGAGCCCTGTCAAAAGAATCTGTTGGAGATCCCTGGGCTCACCAGGGCACATAGAACCTAATTCCTGCCTACCTATCCCTCCAGCCATGAGTGCATACCCTCCTACCCCAAATTACTCCTTAACTCCCAACCTTCCATGCCCTGCCAGTCCTCCCAGCCTTGGCACATGCTGTTCCCTCTGCTGGAAACACTTTTCCCCACTTGAACTCCATCTCCTTTTTCAAGATCCCCAGCTCCATCTCTCTGTAACTTCATGCCCAACTCTCCCCACTCTTGCACCATCGGTTCTCCTCACTATCCTCCTGTGGGTCCAGAATTTCCTTCATCTCATCAGTTTGAAAATATTGGTTGCTACCTGCAGCCTTTTACCTGATCCCCAGGACCAGGAAGAGTCCCATGAAAACAGGATATTAGTATATTCAGCCTGTATTCCCAGGGGCTAACACGGGCCTGGCATGAAGTGTCCATTCAGTAAAGACTGGTTGAAGAAATGATGGAGGGATGGGTGATTTAGGGGATGTAGGTCCAACTGAATGTTTGGCTAAAGGAATGATGATGGATTGCAGGAAAGAAAGAGGGGGGCGGGGGAAGAGAGGATGGAAGAAAGAGGGGGTGGGAAGGGAGGAAGGAAGGAAGGAAAAAAGAAAGGGCAGGAGGGAGGGAGGGAGGAAGATGGCTGCCTCTCTGTCATTCAGAGTAGATTATGATGGTGACGCAGGACCTATTTTCATAGATTCACAAAACCTAATAGAAATTGTACATGAACCAAAATCCGAATGACTTTAAGGTCAAGTTTCACTGCTTTTGGCAATGGTCATGCTGATTATCTCATGCTCTGATTGGCTGCCATAAGTGTGTGTGATGAGTAAAGAATGAGGAAGCTGTTATCATTTAGTAGCAAAAAAAATTTCTTTTTTCAAAACTTGAGATCCAAGGGGTGTCACATAGTGGAGGGGGAAGGTTGACTTGCCACAGATATAAAGGCAGAGAGATCTTTTAAAGCAAGGCTGGCATTTTTTTCAATGACCTAAATAAAGTATTGTGAAATTAACTTGCTTATTTCTTGGCTAATAATGAACATGGCTTAGAAGTGGCTCTAGATTGAAATGGGCAGGACAGAGTTCCAGGCTGTGGCCTCTGCCCTGGGGTCACTGTCACCATGGACTGAGCAGGAACTGGAAAACACTGGAGCTCTTTGCATAGCTGGACTCAGCCCGTGAAGGAGCCACTGCTGAAAGGTGCCAGCAACGTGAGAGAGATTTGAAAAGGATGGGACCTCAAAGTCCTCTGAGCAACACTCCTCTTTGTGCGTGAGTCCTATCTAAAGCTCCCCCGTAAGTTCTTGAATGCCTACCCTGATGGGGAACTCACTATGGTACAGGCAGGTGTTGTTGGACAGTGTGACTGTTAGGGTAGGTGGAGGGCCCATCACTCTTCCCATTGCTTTGCGAACCTTGTCTCATCCAGCCTTCCCAACAGCCCTGTGAGGGTCTCATTGTTAAGCTCCCGATCGACAGACACCAGAGCTCACAGAAGTTAAAGGATCACCTGAAGGTGGGAACCAAATCTAAACCCAGATGGGCTTAGCTCCAGAGCTGAGCCCTCCTGCGACTCCCCGCTTCCCTGGCAGCAGAGCTGAGTCACCACCAGTCAAGAGCTTTCCCTGTTTCAGGCAAACAGCCATTCTCGGTTTGGGGGGAAGGGAACAGAGGGCAGGTCCCCTCACCCTGTGTCTGACCCCGTTCATAGGATGAAACATCAGCTTCCAGCAAGCAGTTCCCAGTGCAAGTTTGGCCTGTGATGTCTCGGGGTTAGAATACTTTCATCGCAGTGAGAGGTTAGGTTGTATGTTTTGTTTTGTTCAAGGCTGCTAGAGGAGGGGAATCCTTGGGTGCTCACAGGGCTAAACATCAATTTATCTAAAAACTATGAGATGTTTCATTTCCCAACAGTGCCGAGTGCAGGATGCTTTCAGTGCACAGGTAGGTAATAAAACAGCAGAGGTGCCATTTCAGTGAGTTGTTTCATCTCTGTCCTCAACACGACACCAGGAAAGCACATGCACATGGCACCTATGTGGGGGACACAGCACTGAGCATGCTAGGAGACAGCTTCTCTTTACCTTCACAGTGACCTGTACTAGCTCCATTTTTGAACAAGGTACGGAAGGAAGCTTAGAAGACCAAGTTAATTTTCCAAAGTGGAGTAATCAGATGGGTGCCCCCCAAGCCTCTGGCCACACTTGGTAATAATTTGTTGACCAAAATTGAATGAATGATAAGGCCTAAACCAAAATAAAAATGGGACCAAACAAATAGAAAGAAAAGATATGAGGTGAAAAGTTAATTGATTGTGCGTAGTGTATAGTATCATTTTATAATTTACATCATATAGCTTTTATAACTTTTTTAAAACTTAGTTTTGACCTCTAACAAATAAAAAACTTAGCATGCACACGCACACACAAGCACACACACACATATACACAGAGATAAATCCCTTCTTGACTTATCACACAGTTGGCTGAACTCATTGGTGCAGGCAGCACTCAGAATCTGAAACATCCTTTCTGCAGCAGCATTGACCCAGGCACTGAAACAGGACACTGAGCCTCATTAACAAGTTTGGACCTGCAATGTCTATACTGAAAAAAATATTCCCACTTATCAGGCAATGGAATTTCCTCTAGGGACACGAGCATCATGTTGGAAGCCTGACTGACTCCAGGGGACAATCTAGGTGGCGCTCTCCCCACAAACACTGAGGCTGGTGACAGGGTCAGCGTCCTGGGATTGATACAATAAATGACCACAAGTGGGGGAAGCATAAAACAACATAAATTGATTCTCTCACAGTTCGTGGGGTTAGGAGTCCTAAATCCAGGTATTGGCAGGGCTGCGTCCCTCTGTAGGCTCTAGGGAAGGATCCTTCCTTCCTCTTCCAGCCCCTGGTGGTTGCAGATGATCTTGGCTTGTGGCCACATCACTGCAGTCTTTGCCTGTATCATCACCTGGCTTTTCTGTGTCTGTGTCTTCTCCTCATCTGTCTCTGGATTTAGCACCCACTCTAACCCAGGATAATCTCATCTTGAGGTCCTTATGTATATCATTAAAGACCTTATTTCCAAAAAAGTTCATATTCACAGGTTTGGGGAGGTTAGGGTATAGACATTTTTTTTCTTTTTTGGTTGGGGGGACACGATTCAACCCACTGCAGTGACCACAGCCAGATCAGACTTTCTCTTCCCAAAAGGAGAGTTCTCATGAGATTGGGTCCTCCAAGGGTGGTGAGCTTATGTGGTTATTCCCACCCGATTGCTTTAGCCTCTCACCACTCGTGGTAGAGGCTCCAGAGTTTCTGAAGGAACACGCAGCTGAGTGCAGTGAATGAGCGGCTAACGCAAGCCTCACAGAGCATCCAATGGCGGCTTTGATGAAGTCCAGGTTTGCAGATGACTGAAGCCGTGACTTCGTGGTGCTGGGCCCATGATGAAATGGTTCGAACAGGGTCTATCTGGTACCCACTGTGGGACTTGGTATCATAGAGGGCCCTGCAGGGTCCCAGGGGCACTGAGTGAAAAGGATGCTTGGGCACCACCAAGTCCAACCTCCGCACCTGCCAGGTGAGACAAATGAAGCCAGGGAGGGGCAAGGATTTGCTCAAGTTACCCAGGTCAGCAGGAAGGCAAATCTAGACCCCACTCCCTCCTCCTCATCACTATCATCATCATCACCACCATGCTCCTCGACCAGGGCGGCACCCATGGGCGCACTCTCCTACTGCCGGGCCCTGTGCTCAGCAGCTCGCATGCATCATCATCTGTTTAACCTCCTCACAACCTAGTGCTTTACCCACCGTCCTCACCTCCATTTTACAGGCAGCACAACTGAGGCTCTGGGAGCTGGAATCACTTCTCACGGTGAGCAGTAAAGCCAGGATTTTGATTTAACTTGTCCTGACTCCCAGACCCACGCTCTAAACCAGGGGTGGGCAAACTACAGCTCTGGGGCCACATTGCAATGCTGTCCAAGTCCTCAGCCAGATCACGTCCACACCCCCCAACCCAGGAGATTTCTCAGGAGGGTGCAGAGAGTCTTGCTGGAACACGACCGCGCCCACTCTTTAATGTACCGTCCATGCTGCCTTCCTGCTTCAATGGCAAAGCTGAGCAATTAGAAGACAGTACAGTGCGTGAAGCCTAAAATATTTACAGCCTGGCCCTTTAAAAAAATGTTTGCCTACCCTGATCTAGACTGCTCAGATTATATTATACTATTCTGCACTGCAGGGTGGGGCAAAAGTAGATTTACAGTTGTGAGCATACGAAAAACAATTCATTGTATTATTTATTAATTATTGTATTATTTTCCATATGAACAACTATAAACCTACTTTTGCCCCACCCTGCATAATTTGTATTAATTCTGTCATATCATATTCAGTGTATATACTACCATTCATATCAAAGATTTAAGGCTTTGCATTTATGATTTCTCAGTCTCTTTTTACACTTGATTTTCAAGTAAAATCCACAAACAATTAATTTCCAAGGAACCAAGCACTCCCTGAAGATCATGATCTTCCCCTTGGTGTTTCTATTTCCACTGGCACATTTTCCAAATGGATTATGACCTAAGTGGCCAAGGGAGGAGGAGGAGGAGGAGTAACAGTGAAAAAGCTCAACAACTCGAACTGCCACAGCATCTGAGTCCAAAGATCCGTCCGTGCTGATTTTCTACCTCTGCTGGGAAGACTATGCCGGCGTAGTAACTCTTCTACATCAATAACGCATCTCCCCATCCCCGACGGGAAATGACATTACAAAAGCCGGAAAGGACATCAGACGCACTGCTTGGCAGCCACATGTACACGTGAAATTACTGTCAGAGTTCAAAGAAAGGCTGAGAGGTGGGGGCGCTGGCCGCAGCGTCCCCTGTAACGCTTTCACCTCATGGGACGAGGCACAATGACAGCCTGCTCTGACCCGGCCACCAGCTTCCTGACACCCCCACTGACCCGGTGGGGGCCTGCGGGGCTGGGTTTGGGTGGGCAGCAAGGCTCCCTGCCTGGTTGTTGCATGCTCCCATATGCACCTCTCCAGCTCACCTGAAGACACGCTAAACAGCCTTTCTGGGATAGGCAGGGTGGGCCGCTGACTGTTTCCAAGGCTGGCCTGTGCTCTGAAGCCACCTTACTTTGATCACTCTCTCTGTCCCCTGCTCTGTGCTAAGCATGAAGACATTGTCTCCTGCCTCTTGTGTGGCCTGGTGAGGTAGAAGCTGTTATGACTCCTCATCTGTGGACAGGAACACTGAGAGGAATCAAGGTTTCTTGATGTGCCCGGCATCACAAAGTCAGGGGAGGAGTCCTGGTTCAAAGAGATGTTCCATCATTTATAACCACCAGGCTTCACTCTGTCAACCCACAATCCTGCTTGGAAGGTGCAGCCAACCAGGCTGAGGCACAGCTAGACCTCCTGAGGGGGTGAGGGGCTTGTCTTTAGATAAGACAGGTCATGAGGCTCCCAGATGGGGATGGAGTTTGCATCAACTTTAATGGCAAGAGGGTTCTTGGCAACAGAGAGGCAACTGGGCTAAGGCTCCTCTAGCCAAACAGGTAACTGGGTTTATCCCCCAATTTATTAAACTGCCTAGTGAACTCCTATTCATCCTTCAAAACCCAGCTTAAATATTCCTTCCACCATGAAGCCTTTCTTGTTCCATAAACAAAGTTGATCAACCTTTTCTTTGTGCTCCAGTTGTGCATGTGCCGATGCTTCTGTTACATCTTGCAGGTGTGTGTCTCACCCCCACCCCCAGCCTGGTGCAGTTATCAAGAAGAGAAATTATGTTTCATGCATTTGTGGATCTCTAGCTTGTATTAACAGGAATGCTATTAATAATAACCAGCATTGACTGAGCAAATACTAGATGCTGTACATTCTTTTAAGTATGTTAGATGCATTAATCCTGAAAATAACCCTAGGAGAGAGGTATGACATTATGTCCATGTCTGGGCTTGGAAACCAAACTGATGAGTTTGAATCCTGTCTCTGTCTGTGACCTTGAGTGAATTGCTTAACCTCTCCATCTTCAGAGTTCTCATCTATAAAATGGAGAGAATCACAGTAGCTACCCAGTGGTGCGCTAGAACTAGCTGTGCCAACTTGCAGGAGCTAACTTTTAAATCTTCATAAAAGTTAAAATTTTACCAGTATTAAAAATTCAATTATGTATACTTAAAGTGAAATAAACTATTAGAAACAAAGGTAATGCATACTCAGAACTCATCACTTCCTAATTATTTCACTATATTCTCACTGTTATCTCTGCCCTTGGGTTATTTACGTCTATTGAATCACAATGGTGGAAATACACAATAGTGAGCTGTTGCCCATCTCCTCCTGACTCCACATTTAATTACTTCACATTGGTAGCTTGAATTAGCCGCAACGAGAAAAGTTACACCATGGAAATTGGCAGATGCTACAAATCAGTGTTTTCACCCCCAGAGAGCTGGTTGCTGAGTATGCACCAGCACACCACTAAAACTACCTCATAATAAACAGTCACATGTGTTAGGCATTATTATTGTTACTGCTGGAGAAACCACAGAGATTAAAGAACCTGCCAAAGGTATGGAAGGTCAATACATGGTTCCATTCCTTGCAGCCTCAGAGCTGGCCCCTTAACCAGCTAGAACTCAAGGCACACCACAGAACAGGGGCCAATAAATACTTCCTGGGCAAATAACCAAACCTTAAATTAATGGGTTTCAAAACTGCTGGCCATGGAATTGCCTGGGCAACTTGACTTTAATACATATCCCCTTGGCATCTCTTGTGCTGGGCTCCAGAACAGGTGTTTTTAGTGAGTGTCCCAGAGGTTCTGACTCTGGACCCATCACTGCCTTGATCAGCAGCCCCCAACCCCAGCCTTCTCCCACCTGTCTTCTGTGCTCACCTGACCTGCATTGGGCATGGCAGAGAATGGCAGCTGGCTGTGAGATAGGGAAGCACACAGGGTCATGGAAACCTTGCACACAGGCCTGAACCAAGAAGGCACTTGAAGACTGAATGTTGTTTAGAGGCCTCCTCTGAGTGGCAGTGGTGATGGGGAGCAGAGTGGCTGAAAGTTACCTGGGGCCAAGAAGTCCTGGCCACATCCATGCTCACGGTAAGACAAAATAGGACATGGTGTGCATGACACTTGGAAGTTTACAAAATGCAGCCACCCCCCTTCTACTTTAGTCTCCCAATAACGCTATGAGATTAGCAGAGGAAGTGCACTTGTTTACGAACCAGGAAACTGAGGCTCATAGAGGTACTGGCCTAAGCTCATCACTGCTCAGACCTGGAGCCTCCAGTTTCAAGCTGTGTTTTCCTCAAAATCAGGTGTGAAGAAGAGGGGAGGGGAAGATGAGGCTGGGGTCCCAATATGTCCATGTTTGTTCATTATCTTGGCTCTGCCACTCACTTGTTGTGTGGCCTTGGGCAAGTTTCTTAAGGTCTCTGTGCCTTAGGTTTGCTCAGCTGAAAACACAAACAAACAGGGAAATGGTTGGCAGCCTTCCGGTATGGTTGTTGTTAATTAATAGGTATATACATGCTTCTTAGGATGTTATATCAAGTGGGTTCAATCACCTGAGAAACAGAAACCATAGTCACAGCTATAATGACATTGTTACCTTTATATATTTCATGGAATCTCGTGGTTGGCTCTCTTCTTTGAAAGACGGCATACTAATTTGGGGCGAAGATGGGATGTGGCAGTGTCCTAGGCTGACTTGATTCCCAGGTATTCCCTGAGCACATATTATGTGCTGATGCTTTGAAGTTCCCTCCAACTCAATGGCCACATGGAACGACAGCTAAGAAGGTACATGCCAGAGTCCCATGGACACTAACAGGTTTGTAGCCTTGCTCAACTCCCTTATTCTCTAAGTCTCTTCCAATGTGTAAAATAGGATGACAAAGAAAATCAGCCCTATAGAGTTTTTGTGAGTATGGAATTTTAAAAGAAATTTTTCCCTGTAAGCTATTTTAGTCTAGGGCAGCAGATTCCAATCCTGGCTATACTTTAGAATCATCTGGGAAGCTTAAAAAAAAACAGTCACTGTGCCCCCTGACATCTACTGAATTAGAATTGGAATGGTGATGGTGATGATGGTGATGGTGATGACAGTGATGATGATGACAATGATGATGGTGATGATGATGATGATAATGAAGATGATAGTGATGCTGGTGATGATGATAATGATGATGATAATGAAGATGATAGTGATGATGGTGATACAATGGACGATGTTCTATTCTGCCTGCCTGGAATATTCTTTTATAATATTATTTCATGGCTTCTTTACTTGCTTCTTTCATGCCTGCATACCAATCATCACCTCCTGAAAGAGGCCTTTCCTGAGTATCCCATACAAGCTGGCACCGCACCACCCTCATTCTTTGGAAAATTCCACCCTGCTTTTCACTTCTTTATTGCATGCATCTAGCTCATATTGTATGACACATCAATGTGTATGCTTATTGGCTGTCTCCCACCACATTATAAAACCCTGTGAAATCATGCAGATCATACCTCAGAGTTACTCTGTATGACACGAATAAGATTCCTTTGAAGAGTAATAGTTTTCAAGCTCAGAGAGGTGATAAAAATCACTGTTAGATGAAATTCTCTCTTCTTGGTTGACCATTAGACTGAAGATTTTATGGGCTGGGCTGAACAAGAAAAAAGAAAAAGAAAAGAAAGCGCAGAAAGGCTAGACCAAGAGGAAGAGAAAATGCGAACACAAACGTGCACACTCACTCTCTCACACTCACACTCACACACACTCACGCACCCTCTTGCACTCACACTCGCACACTCTCATACACACTCTCACATGCTCACTCACACACTCACACACCCTCTTGCACTCTCACACTCGCACACTCTCATACACACTCTCACATGCTCACTCACACACTCACCCTCTTGCACTCACACTCGCACACTCTCATACATACTCTCACATGCTCACTCACACATACACACACCCTCTTGCACTCACACACTCTCATACACACTCATACTCACACATGTTCTCACACACACAAATGCACAACACCCGTTCACACTCACACATTCACATGCACACTCTCATGCTCACTCTCTCTCACACACACACACTCTCACTCACTCTTACACACACTCACACACATACTTGCTCACACGTACTCAACCTCTTGCACTCACACACACATTCACACACATGCACACTCACACACAAAAAAGACCAATCAAAAGAACCCTGTTAGCATATAAACAAAAGATGGGGGTAACCCCTGAAGCCTTCCCTCTGACAGCCAGTGGCGGCAGTGATGAATTTGTGAAGTTATCTAATTTTCCACTGTTTTAATTAGAGACTTGGGCTCTGAGGCCTCACAGCTGGCGTCTTTGTGCTGCGTTCTGTTGCCTGACAGAGAAAAATGTCTTCTCTAACGTCAGCCAAGCTCTGAGCCTGACCTGAGCGAGCGAAACTTCTGGGATTCATAAACTTGTGGTTTCTGAGCAGACTGTCGTTTGAACCAGGCCTCCTTCTCATGGGCCCCCTCAGAACCAAGGTGGGGGGACCACCACCCCAGGAGCAAAGCTGGGGAGAAGGTAGGGACCAGGAAGTGGCCCTTGGGTCATTTCTCCGGGTTCCTGAGCCTAGTCCACATGAAATGGAGTCTCGTTGTAGCTCCTAATTGAGCCCAGCTTGGAGAGGCGAAAGCTCTGCTTCTCTGAGACAATGCCTTTGATTGCAGAGTGTGTTCTCTGAGTAATTTAATTTATTGCTCATCTTTTGCCAAGTGATCTTTTACAATGCTGCATTTGATGAACACGCAGCTGGGGCAGAGACTCTCCCCACCTCTCCTGGCTCTCTGGCCGCTGTCTTCCCGTGACTCACTTTAAAAAGAGGCAGGATGGGAGGTGGAGGACAGAGGGCTCTGGAGTCAGACACACTCACTTCTCACCTCTGCTCCTGGCCAGTGGGCACCCCCCTGGATAAGGGTCACATCTTTGAGGCTACCTTCTCATCTGCAAAATGACCATCATAAGAATATTGGTTGGACAGGGAAGTAGTGGGGATTGAGAGGAAAAGTTGCTGCTGACTTGTGGGGGCAGGGGGGCTGTGAGATTCAAATTGGCTTTTGGGTGAGAAAAATGCTTTAGATGTGTGATATCAACATCTCAGGGAAGAAATCCTGCCTTATACTCTATGCCCTGCCCATGCTGGATGCCCAAAAGATAGCCACGGTTGCTGGTTCTGTGACACTAAGGAAAATTACTGTGGCATCATACCCATAGCATGTAAGAGAAAGATGGCTGTCATTTGGTTTGCTGAGTGACCATAGAAGAAGTTACTCGCAGATCATGAATGAGCTCAGTGAGTGTTTAAAAGATAGTAACAGGCCAAATTCTTGACCTGGCAATAACTTAGCTCAGTATCACACACAGAGGAGAATCTCAAAACATGAGTGGATGGCCAACCCGCTTATTCACAAGAAAGGAAAGAAAGAAAGAAAGAAAGAAAGAAAGAAAGAAAGAAAGAAAGAAAGAAAGAAAGAAAGAAAGAAAGAAAGAAAGAAAGAAAGGAAGGAAGGAAGGAAGGAAGGAAGGAAGGAAGGAAGGAAGGAAGGAAGGAAGGAAGGAAAAAAGAAAGAAAGAATGAAAAGGAAAGGAAAGAAACAAAAGAAGAGAAGAGAAAAGAAAAGAAATTTTAGCCAAGGTTGTCTACCTCCTAGATGATCAAATGATTTTTACAAATGGTCACTTTTTGATCATACAAAAATTAAACGGATCAAGCTGCTTCCAAGCAGTTTCACTGTGTCTCAGAACAAAGCTCAAGAACGTGTACAGAAATACAAAAACTATCTGGCACTCAACAAGGTAAGAGTCACAGTATCTGGCATCCAATTCAAAACTTTCCAGTATTCAAAGGATCAGGAAAATGTAACCCATAATGAGAAGAAAAAGTTAACTCATCAAAAATCAGAAGAAAGAGCACACATGTAGAATTAATAAATGAGGACATTAACAGTTGTTGTAATTGTATTGTAACTGCATGATAACTGTATAATAGGGGAGCGGGTCTCCCTTATCCTCAGCCAACAGAATGGCCCTGAGGGGAGAAACTGAGAGCCTTGGGCTGCTTAGGTTGACTCCCTGTTCAGCAGGAACAGTGATGAGTGTTCTGGAAGGTCCAGAATGAGGAGAGGAGAAGGTGAATGAGAGACACATAAAATCGCAGCATGACCCTGCCAACCCCGAGCCTGCCTCAGCCTCAATCTGAGAATCCACACCAAAAGGCAAGTGTGGTAGGAAGACCCTAGCACATTGTGTCTGGATGGACTCAGGGGCCATTACCAGCTGACACTTACCTTCTGGGTGTGTTGGGCAACTCAGCTGACCTCCCTGAGCCTCAGCTTTCTTTATGGAGCTGGAAGGGAACCTGTAGCCTAAGGCGTGGTGAGGGTTAAATGTGTTTGCTCTTGTGGAGCAGATGGCTCAGGACCAGTCACTCTGGGCATGCTCAATACCTGGTGCCTGCCCTTGTCACCCTCGTCACTACACACCCCACTCTCACTCGTCTTGCTCAGTGCCCAGCATCAGCACCAGTCTGCCTGGCAGGTACCGGAGCTGCCCCAGCATCCTTGCCCAACCCTTCTCCCCACTCCTCAGGCTCTGCTGGCTCCTGTATCTGGGGCGATGTTCAAATTATTCCTCCACTGCCATGGCATGGCCTCCTGGGGAGACCTGCTCTCTCAGGCACTGTAACCCAAATGTCAGGGTCCAGGTGTCCAAGATGGTGGGGGGCGGGGAGCACTCAGAAAACTCAAGGCAATGACTACATACCCACCAACCTAGAAATGTTTCAATGTTTCAGCCATCAACACAGCTCAAGTGCTGCGCGCAGGCTCTCAGCCCTGCCTATAGTGCATTCTCTTTTTTTTCCTTCTTTTTTTTTTTCTTATTGTAGTGCATTGTCATATTCTCTGCCTGACTCATCAGTTTTCCTGTGAGGACATTTCCCAACTCTCAGGCCTTTTGTGTTTGAATGGTTCCATCTCTAGCTCCCAGGGAGCCGTGTGTCACCGTAGTGTTACACTCAAGACACTCCAAAGAGAGTCAGGCTTGGGACATTGGTGGTGGAGGAGGGAGCTTGAGGGATTGCTGAGCTGGCAGGAGGACTGGAGCTGCTGGTCATCATCTTCGCTGCCACTCAGGAGGGATTGTGTGAGGGAGAATTTGTCCCAGGGGAAAGCAGGGACAAGAAAAAAAGAGAGGGGCAGCTTGCTGGTCATATCACAACACCTGGATCTAGCCAGACCTGAAGCTGAACTGCCTCTAGACTTCTCAGGTAAATGAGCTAGTATTCTGTTTTTCAACTCAGCCAGGTTGAGTTGGGCTTCCTGACATTTGCAAGCTGTGAAAGCTGCACTGCCACAGTGACCTGCTCCCTCCAGGTCCCCACGTGTCAGAGAGGTAGTTAGGGAAGCTCCTAAAGGGTTAAATCCTGCTCAATGTAAAGCCCACTTCTCCCCATGGAAGCCCCTCAGGCTGGCAATCCCCTGAAACGGGGTGGGGGAACCAGCCGTTCTGACACGCCCCTCCCTCATCCTCTTTTATTCAAGCCCATGTCTTTACAGCATCCCACAGGGAGTCCTGATAAAGTTGGCAGCTGGACCTATGGATCTATGGAAAGGCCTCGCCCCTTTCCAGTTAAAGGCCTAATTAAAATTAAGGGCTGAGGCCCATGGACTTGAGAACATGTCCCTCTGTCGGGTGGTGGAGTTCACCTCACCCCACTGGGAATACGCAGAGCCCACAGTTCTGGGGCTGGGGCGTAGAGTGTGCCCTTGTCCCAGGGGCTGTTCCCATCCCCATGCTGCACTCCTAGGTTGGGTCTGCAGGCCCTTCTGCAGAGGGCATGGTCCAGCAGGGCAGGGGTGGTCTCAGTGGTGAAGGATGCTAGTGATACAGCCGCAACACAGCAGGGGTGCAAGGGAGCACACTTCCATGCCGCAACTCCCTCCCTCCCTCCCTCCCCACTCCCTCCTTAAACCTTGGACTCGTCTTTGTTCTCCCCCTTCTGTCTCCCTCTCTTTCTCTATCTTTTTTCTCTCTCTCCCTCTCCTCTCTCTGTCCCTTTCCCTGTCTCTTACTCTTTCTGTTTCTGTCTTTCTTCTTCTCCCTCTGTCTTCTTGTCAACATCCAGCACTTGCCTGGATGTCTGTCCCAACCTCTGTATGAATCTTTGAATCCCTCACGTATCTTTCACTGTTATTTTCTCCCGTCTGCTTCTCTCTCTCTCCCCACCCCCATCTCTCCCTCTTCCATCTCTCCCGTTCTGTCTCTCTCCCACCCCCAATCTCTCTCCTTCTCTCTCTCCCTTTCTCCCGTCTCTATCTCCCTCCTGACTTCTGCCTTTCTTTCCTATTCCCTTTGCCCCTTTTCAGTCTCATGGTCAACCATGGGACATGCCAGGGGAGATGAAGTCCCAGCCTTGGCTCCCTCCCACACTGAGCCAAGCCAGGCCCACATGACGTAGCAGGGGACAGAGAGCTTCAGCCACATTGTCCATCGTGGCCCCCAAGAGGAGTCCTGTGCCGATTTTGGACAAAGCCTCAGTCCCAGGTGACAGGAGTGTGCAGAGTATTCAGGAAGCTGAAGCCTGCCAATATTTTGGGAGGAACTCACTCCCATTAGCCCTTAGGCTGCCCTTCCAGGCTCTTCCTGTCTCTGAGGCCTCGACTGGAGCCTTCAAAGTTTCAGCTCTGGAGGCTGAGCTGCTGCATGTCCCTGCTGGAGGCTCAATGGACCATGGACCAGAGTCTGGAACTGCCAGATCCCAGTGTGACAGGACGTAGTAACTGTATGCATTTCTTAGGGTGGTAATGATAAAGTACCATCAACTGGGTACTTAAGACAACAAAGATGTATTCTCTCTCGCTTGGAAGCCAGAAGTCTGAAATCAAGGTGTCGGCAGGACTGTGCTCCCTCTAAAGGTTCTAGGGTTAGAATTGGCTCCATGCCTTTCTCTGAGCTTCTGGCAATCCTTGGTGTTTCTTGGCTTGTAGACACATCATTCCAGTCTCTGTTCTGTCGTCACTTGGCCATCTTCCCTCTGTGTGTCTGTCTTTGTGTCTCTTCCCCTCTTCTTCTAAGGACACCAGTCATACGGGATTAAGGGCCCACATACTCCAATATGACCTCATCTCACCTGATCACATCGGTAACGATCTTATTTCCAAATATAGTCACATGTCCAGGAAGCATATGCATTTGTGGAGGGGAACACTATTCAGTAATTAAAGGCAGCATGTGTGGTGGGGCCTGGGACCCTGCTCTGCTACACTGAGAAGATGACTTAGCATCTCTGAGCCTCAGCCCTTGTCCCTAAGACAGAGTGACAGTGCCACTCCACAGTGCTGGCACTTGGCAAGCAGGAATGCAAAGCAGCGGGTATTTTCAGTGCACTGCACTTTGCAAAGGACCTAAGACATGCTGAGCAGCCCGTTTGCTCCAGCTGCTCTCATTGCCCCCTCCTGCAGCCGGCCACAGCTCCTCAGCTCCAACTGCCTGTCTGCTGGTGGGCAGAAGGGGTTCTGTGTGAGACAGTATTGAGCGGTCCCAGGAAATACTGGGCCTTGACTGTCACTGATACTTGTTCTTCAACCCCAGATGCAAATACCCTGCAAGCACATGGAGCTGAGTGCTAGCGGGAGTTGGGTGAGGGTAGGGAAGGGTGCTTCCAGGCATCTGAGTGAAGGTACATCGGGACTAGAAGCTCAGGGACTATGCACGCCCGGCTTAGATTCCAGCCACATCATTGACTCACAGCCTGGCTTTGAGTGGCCAAAGCTGCATGAGCCTTTGTTTACCTTTTTATAAAGTAGCATCATCATCCTGAGTCATGAGACAGCTGAGGGAAGCGAATGAGTTAATAAATTGTGAGGACGCTATGTGTGAACCGCCTCACTTCCCTCTCTTTTGTCAACACCATTTCTAAATCCTATGTGTATAAGAGAGTTGGAGAGACAGAGAGAGGGAAGACAGACAGACAGAGAACCAGCCAGCCAGCAAGGCCAGCCTGACTGACATAGAAAAGGCTGGGGGAACAGGTGAAAGAGAGCTAGGGAAGAAAAACCATGCTGGCTGGGGCCCCGATGAGAAACACCGGGGAGAGTTAGAAACCGGAGGAAAATATTTTATGAGATGTGCTGCTATTAAGGAATTGGCATCCATGTGATAGACTTAAAAAGGTGCATTGAAAACCAGGGCCAGCAAACAACAGCCAATCCAGCCCACCACCAGCTTTTTAAATAAAGCTTTACTGGAGCACAGTCCTCCTCATTCATTTGCAAGCCACCTCTGGCTGCTTTGGCAATACGTACCGTGGTTCAGTCGTCGTGAGCGAGACCATGTGCCTACAAACCCAAAAGTGTTTACTCTCCGCGCCTTTACAGAATCTGTTGGCTGACCCCTGAAATGAAAGTTGGAGTTCCTTTTTCTCGATCACTCGGCGGCCACATGATGCTTCCTGGAGAGCTGTTTCCCACAGAGACTCAGCCACAGGCAACGCTGGAGGATGCCGGACGTTTGCGTGGAAGTCACTTAGCCTACATGTTGTATGTACTCAAGTTGTATCTGAAGACCTTTCCTATAAAAATAAGAAACAGAGCAATGAGGAAAATAACATCGAGGACAAACAAGGAGTGGAAAATGGTGCTGGGCTGGAAGCACTGGGCTCTCAAGAGCTGCGGGCTGAGAGGAGCCTGGGGCAACAGAGCGGACAGAAGCCACGAGACCTACTCCCCTCGCCCTGGATCCTGTTACATTTGCTGTTGTCATGGTTCGTTTACCCATGTTTCCACCTTAATATTTATCTTGTTATTTTAATCTAGTCTCCAGTGTTCCACTGGCGCAGGTTACGGAGAGAGTCGGAGTCGGCAGCCCCTCCCTAAACCCCAGCTTTCACCAGGAGGGGACAGGTTGCGACGGCCTCAGGTGAGAGAATGCAGGATGGTGACTGGGCCAGAATCTTGGGGCTCAGTGCTCCACATCGATGTCCAGTCTCATAGGGGAGCAGGACAGGCAGCCACCGGCTGCTCAGAGGAGTCTGGGGGGACTTCCCAGAGGATGGGGCTTCTGACCTGGGCCTTAGGAATTGAGCAGCTGTTCATGAAACAGGTACAGGTGCGTATCCAGTAGCTGAGGCCAGCTGAGCCCCTCCTTCTGATTCCCTCCCTCCTCTGACCAAGGGACAGAGATGGCAGGAACACTTAATGCTGTCATACGGGCCTCCAAGAGAAAAAGTTTGAACAGAGCAGGCTCCCGAGATTGGGGTGAAGGAAATAAAACTGGAGGGGAAGGAGAAAAACAGGGAGGAAGAGAGAAGAGGGGACAGTGAAGAGAAGAGGAGACAAGAGATGCATGACATGGGAGATGGGAATCCCCAAGTGTCAGCTATTCAAAGATAACAGCTCAAAACCATGGATCAGCTGGGCCTGAGATGTATGTCTCTTATACAACCTGCAGAATGCTCTTGGGGCAGTTCTGTTATTTTTTCCTGTGCTACAAATGAGGCTTGGAGGAGACCAGCTCAATAACATGCAGCTAGGAAATGACAGAGTGGGATTTGAACCCAGGCCATCTGGCTCCAGTACCCTCACTCCAGCCCTGGTGAGCCTCACCTGTCTCACTGGTCTCAACTGCCAATTGTCAAGGGGATTTTCCCAGACACCAAGAAGCCAGGGGAGGGTCTCAGCTGGCCTCAGCAGCCAGATCCACCCTCTGGGCCTGTTTCATACACAACTGTCCAGGGGAGCATAGGCTCCTTGCTTCTCCAGGGCCCCCACCTCTGGGAGGGGGACTCAGAGGACCAGAGGGGCCTGGCTGGAGTGAGGGCCACAGCCGGGCTGCGCTTGGCTGCTTCCACCACTGGTCATCATCTGGCTGAGGTGAGGTCACCTCCAATAGCCCCCTGACTTCCTCTACTGCCTTCGCCTTCACTTGGATCTTCCCTGCTTTGTCCCATAGATAAGGGGAGACCCTCGAGTTCACTGCCTTTTCCTGGCCTGCACCACCACTGCCGAGCAGCTGCCTGGGGCCTCCCACCAAGTAACTTGGCAAGATGTGGAAGGCTATAGTGGGGAGGGGGTGGGGGGCAGTTCCAGCTCTGTGAGGACACGTGTCCCTTCTAGACTCCAGATCCTTGCTCTCACAGATCCTGATGCCGGGGCCATCCTTGTTCTCATCTGGAAAAACTCCCCACACCCTTGGGCATCCACCCCTTTGAGGGAGACGTGTTTCTACTTCCTCTGAGCATGTGAAACCTATGTCTCCCTACCATTCATACCTGAGTTGCCTGCTTGCCTGCACTGCAGGCATTGTCTGTGCCCTGCACAGAGTCTGTGTTCACTGCTGCATAAGACCGTACTGATCGTGAGCCAGACACTGCCTGAGCACTGCCTCTCTCTCCTCCACGCCAGTCCTGCCGGCGAGAGATACCACTTCCAAAAAGTCACCAAGTTGTAGACCTGGAAAAGGCTTGTCTGTACCTTCAGGGAGCATCACATTATCTCCAAGAGAGGAAAAGAGAGCTGCCACCTTTCACGTGGTCAACCATGTGGCCCTACCACCAGCTCTTCCCTCTGCCTTGGGTGCTCTAAAATCCAGGTCTGAGTCCCAGAGTTAAAATAATATACATTCTACAATGACTGATATGGGGGATCCAGAGCTCCTCAGGAAGTCATATGCCACAGGCCCTGTTACCTTTTGCTGGGAAACTCCCAGTTCCCACCGGAAAAGAAAAAAAAAAGCAAAAATAAAAAAATAAAAAAAGTAAGAAAAGCCATCAATTTCCAGGCAGCAGAGCTAGTGCAGGACCTGGGTCTCCAACCATATCACGTCGGCTGCACTCAGAACACCTGTCCCCCAGCAGGAACAGACCTCTTCCAAATAAACACACCGCCTCTGGGAATGAGGCCTGGCTGGGGAAAGGAATCCATCCGCCCGGCTCCGGACATCCTGGACAACAGTCAAAACGCTTCCTTCCACTGTCTTAGAGAAAAATGGCATCTTCATCCAGCCAATTCTTTTTTCCTTTTTGACTGGAGAACCATACTGAGAATGCTTTCCAAAAAGCCAGAACAACCTGGAAATATTCCCTAGACTTAACAGAGTCTAATGGCTTTCTTCATTCATTCCTTTATACCTTTGTGTATTCATTCAACAAATCTACACTGAGCCCCTGCTCAATAAATAACACCCTGTGCGAGGGGCATTGTGTTGAAATAGATCCCTTTCCATGGCGCTCTTGCTCTGTTATTATCAACCCAAGTGTAGTGAAGGAAGCTAATTGTTCACCAACGTGCTGTGTTAGAGTTGCCACCGGGCGGTGGCTACCCAGCCAAGAACTACACTTCCCAGCCCACCAGGAAAAGAGGTGGGGCTATGTGACTCAAGATCTGTTTTCATCAATAGACGGTGAGCAGAAGGAGTGTAAGGGCCCAGGAGCTGAAGAAGCATGTGTCTCACCATGTTCTCTTTCCTATCTGCAAGCTGATAGGGGACCCAGCATCCTGGGGGAGGGCAGAGCCACAAGGTGGAAAGAGCCTGGGACCCTGAGTAACTACCTGGGAACCCCCTTCGTTAGACTGCTCTGTGAGCGGGGAACTCAGGAAACTTGATCCTGCTCATACATTGTTTCTAAGATACAGTCACACACCGAATGGCAACATTTCTGTCAATGACACACGAATATACAACAATGGTCCCATAAGATTATAGTGAAGCAGAAACATTCTCATTGCCTAGTGACATCGTAGAGTTGAAACACTGGAGCCCAGCACATTACTCAGGTGATGCTTGAATAAACAAACCTACTGTGCTGCCAGTTGTATAAAAGTAGAGCATGTACGATTATGTCCATTGATCATGATAAAAAACTGTGTTATTGGCTTATGTATTTACTATACTTGGATCATTATTGAGAGTACACGCTTTCTACTTATTTAAAAAAAAAAAAGCTTTGCTGTAAAACATGCCGTGTTGTGCTGGCAGCGGCCTCCTTCGTCTCCTGTTTACCCCGCGTCTTGGCTGCATCCTTTTCTGTTCTGCTGGACTTAAGCTTGTGCTGTTCTGTGCAGTGCCGTGCTGTGCGGGCTCGCAGCCCAGGAACCACAGGCTACGTGCCATAGCGCCTGGGTGTGAAGCAGGCTAGCCCATCTAGGTTTGTGTGAGTGCACTCTCTGACATTCACACAACAATGAAACCGCCTAACAACGCGTGCCTCAGAACACAGCCCCATCGTTAATCAGCATGGACTATATAGACGTCACCTCCTTGGTGGAACAGAGCACCCCGCACAGGCCTTGGGAGGGATGAGGGTCACTTTCTCAGACATTTCACAGGAACCAAAAAGCCCTTTGGGAATCTAATTAGAACCTCTGCATCCTCTTCCAGAAATTACATGCATAATTTACATATGTGCATAATTTGCATATGGATAATATCATGCATACTTGATCCAATTTCTTTTGGGGGGAGGATTATCTATTTCCCTAAAACCCACTTATGGGCATCTGTGAAAATCGTGTTGTAGATGGGCTAGTGTTTGAAAATTTAATTGTTAGAGTTATTCGTTGAAAGCAACAGAAACTGCCTCTAGCTAATAAAAAGAGAAAGGGAACTTATTAGTAGACCCACTGTAGCTGACCGCTGCTGGGAGGGCTGGAGAATCCGATTCAGAAGTCCTGCAGACAGAACTAATAACCACAGCACTCAGCCAGAGCCTTGTCTGCCATTGCTGCTCTCCCAGCCACTGCCCCCAACGCCCCCAGTCTGGGGATGCCAAGGAGCAGACTCTGAGACAGGGCTGAGCTTGAGGGCTGATGACAAGGGAGCGGTCCTGGGAGCAAAGAGAGAAAAGCAGAATTGGGCAGAGGGGGAAGCTGAGCTATGAGACAGTCCCAGCCAAGGACTTGGCCACTCTGTGGGGAGCTGGGAGCTGGGAGCTGGGCTGGCCTTTCAGAGCTGTCCCAGGTCAGGCGGAGGGGCTGGGCCTTACACCCCTGTGAAATTGGTCAGTGGACACAGCCGCTACCCAAGAACAGGACATGACCTTGGGCGAGGTGCCTTTCTTCTGCTATGGCCGTGCCCAAAGAGAGTTTATCTGCTGGATGTCCTCTCAGAGCCTGGGGGTGGAGGTGAGTCCTCTTTCTCAAGGGGGATCTGGGCAGTGCAGCCCAGTGCCCACCTGTCCCTAGCCACCCCTATCGGAGCGACCCAGCAATGACAAAGCTCCCAGCTTGATGTGCCATGCAGATGTGTCTGACTGGAGGAGCCAGGCCATGTGCCCTCATCCCAGGTGCAGGGAGGAGGGGATGGTGACTACTTGGAATTTCCACTGCTGTCCTGAGTGACAATGCACAAGGGGGGAGATTCCCCAAACACAGGTAGGGTGCTGAGTGGCCAAAAAAACAACAACTGGTCACTACGTGCACAGGTGAGCTAGTGGTCAGTCAGGGGCCTGACAGGGGACAGTTGAGGGGAGTTTAATTAAAAGACATTCTACAAAGTGTGTCGGGGAAATCACAGAGGGCACAGAGCCTGTACCCGAGAGGGAGGGGCAGAGTTTCTACAAACCAGGAGCAGGACATGTGCAGACAGCCAACCATCTGGAGATCTGGCGACACATTAGGGAGTGCCAAGGGGAAATAAGCACCCTTTCTTCCTCCTCCCACTTTTCAATGAAGGGAGAGTCACCCGCCTGACATGTTCCAAACTCTTAAAATTAGGAAGAGCTAACATCTATTGAGTTTTCACTCAGAGATGAGCACCGTGCAAACACTTGACATATGCATATATTACCTTATTCTCACACTCATCATGAGACTGACCCTACTTCATCTGTTTGTGGCAGATACTTTGATGCCTATTTTTAGCCTCCACTCTGACCCTTTCATGCACCCTGACCTGAGCCCCAGAGCCAACACCTGCCCCTGAAACTTGGGGTTGTTAACACCCTGATCCAGCCAGAGGGCTGAGGAGTCAACGTTCTGCAGAGACGCCCCACCAACAATTATGGAAATAAAAATATGAACACCCAAGCCCCCTCACCACCACTCTGGATGCCTCTAAAATGTGTGTTTGCCTTTGGCTTCTATAGTTCTCGGTGGGTTTATGCTCCAATGGCCCACACTGGTAACAGGCTTAGCGATGTACCTGCACTGGCTCCTTCCTTCCGGTCTGATCTCTCACTCCTTGAGGGTGCTTCCTGCGACCACCTCCCCAGTGAACTCCCCACCCAAATCCATGTCGCAGGGTCTGCTTCCAGGAGAACCAAACTGAAATGGAGAAGCCCAGAGAGCTTGAGCAACCCACTCCAAGTCCCACAGCCTCACTCAGGCTGAGCAGCCAGGGCCGGCTGCCCCAGCCTTCCTCCCCTGGACCTCCCTGAAGCTGCAGGTCTTGCAAATTGTGGCATTTCCAAGTCCAGAGACTCCTCAAGTTCCTGGGTGTGTGCCCAGCAAACGTCAAGGTTCTGTCTTACGTGCACCAGGAACGGTGCAGACGTCACTCCGCCAAGGACTGCTCTAGAAGGAGCCTGGCACTGCCTCTGGCTGGTAGCCAGCTGCGTTCCTCCCTGGGACTCAGAACGCAGGGCCTGCTGTTCCCGCCCACAGAGCAGACGTGCGAGCAGGGTCTGCTCCCTCCGCATCAGTGGTGGTGACCTCGAGGGCTAGGGGCAGTGACGCTGGCGGGCCTGTGCCTGGCTCTCCGCATTCAGTGCTGCATCCCACCCTCACCGCGGCCTTCCTACCTGCCTTCCTAATTGCGTTCGGAGCGTGTCCCTCCCCAGCCCAAATCCCTGCCCAGATCCCTGGATAACAGCCTAGGTCCGTAACTGACTCCAAACCCCTACGAGTCCTGAGCCCCAATCCCCACACCCCTCCTGCCTCATCCTCCACCGTTTTCTCCTGTGTGGCCCCCAGTCCCAGGGTGTGGGGAGGAGGGAGAGCCTGAGCCGGAGCCACAGCATAACTGTGAGCTGACACACACTCCTCACTCAGGGCCGGGCATGGCCTCAGAGCCTCACCCATCTGTCGACCCTCTTAGCAGAGGGGGAAATGAGGTGCAGAGAGAGATTGTACGCACCTTGCTCGGGGTATCACAGCTAATGATGAGCGAAGCCTGGACTTAACAATTGTTGTACGAGTCTGCACATGTCACCTCACCCAAGTGTTCGGGGAGCACTGGCCGAGCCGTTGGCATGGACGGGCAGCAAGGATGACTCAAGATATTGACAAGAGATGAGAATGAGGTTGAATGGATGGTCTCAGGGGGCTTCCAGGAAGAGGCAGCATTTGAGCTTGCCTGGGACGTGACCAGTGAATCGGTCATTTGGCTGGAAGAGCATGTGCTCAGCTCAGTTGTGGGAGACCAACCTGGTCAGAAGAGCTCCTGAAAAGACAAGAAAGGTGATTTTCCAAGCTGCCCAATGGCAAGACACAGGAAGCTGTTTACTGGGGGAGCCCATCCAAACACCCATTTTTTGTTGTTGTTGCATTTTCTGGGGTATTTTGAGTAGAGTGTGAAATCACATTTATATGAGGAGTTGGGAAACTTTCTGAGCAGCCATTTATCCCCCCAAATAGGTTTGCAAGACTTGTGGGAGATTAAGCCCATGAATACTATTTCACACAGCCCAGGGCTTCTCCATCAGCCCCTGCGCTCTGGCTGCCTGGGAGAGCAGCCTGGTTGGTTTCTCTTCTATTTCTGTGCCCTTGAATGTCTGGGTGCACAGTCACCAACTGGATGTGTGTGTTTAATTTGGCAGTGGGATATTGGAAAGGGCTGGGAAGCCCTCGAGATATTTGGAACTGCCAAGGAGATGGTCATTGGCTTATAACAAATTTGCATTCCTATACATCAGCTCCTCGGGGTCTGGGCTTAAAAAAGAGGTTTATTCATCAACCTGGGTGGAATTTGGTCTTGGGGCTGCTGGTTTTCATTCCTCTCCCCTGACCATGTAATCAATCATGTAAATACCAACTGTAAACTTCAAGGAACAATGGAGTCATGTGGTGCGTTTGTAGGATCCTGGCACAGCCAGAGCTTGGTGGGCAGTGGGGCTAGATGGGCTTTGGAGATCAGGAGATTCACAGTCTCTTTGCTATGAACTGAACTGTGTGTGTTGTGTCCCTCCCCTAGATTAATATATTGAAGACCTAGCTTCTACTGGGATGGTGTTCGAATGTGGGACCTTTGGGAGGAGGTTAGGATTAGAAGAGGTCATGAGGGTGGGACCCTCATGATGGGATTAGTGGTTTATAAGAGGAAGGGAGAGAGATCATGTTCTCTGCCATGTGAGAAACAGAGAAGGTGGCTGTCTACAGCCAGGAAGAGAGTTCTCACCAGCAACCCTGCTGGCACCCTGATCTTGGACTTCCAGCATCTATAACTGTGGGAAATAAATGTCCTAAAAGTTGTTGAAGCCACCCAGGCTCTGGTGTTTTGTTGTGGCAGCCCAAGCTGATTAATATACCCATGGAAGGTAGCACAGATAGTTGGGAGATGTCTCATCTGGCCGTAAACTGGGATGGAAACTGGGCTAATGAGAAGTCAGTGTCAGAAAGGTTCAATAAAAGAATTGGCTGGAGGCGATAAGGAGGAGGCAGGGCTCATCCCTTCTTTCTTTTCATAATAGAAGCCCTTCCTGGAGTTTCAGTAGGACACACGACCACCAAGCTAGAGATTCAACTTTCCCACCTCCCCTTCAGGTGGGTGTGGTCCTATGATTGTGCTCTCACCAAGGAGGTGTGCAATTCCATGTCACTTCCTTGGAGGAACTTCTTGCCTTCCATTCAGCATTTCCTGCCCTGGCTGAGCACAAACATGGTGCTGGTGGGTCAGCTTCCGTCATGTGGGCAAAAACATCAGCCCAGGCAATGACGGCAGGGGGAAGACTGAAGGAACCTGGATCCCTGAGTGACCCTATGGAGCACAACTAGCCGCCCTGACCTGCCCACTACTGAGGGAGAACCAGGACTCCACTTGCAGGAGTCACTGTCCTGAGGGGTCTCTTTGTTGCAGTAATAACTGAGACTGAATCTGACGAATCCATGGGCTGAATTAGAAATTCGCTCTCTGAGAACTGTCCTCCTCTTCTTGAAAGGATTTTGCTTTTATCTTAGGAAGAAGTTGGCTGTGCATTCAATGGCTTGTTATAGTGGCAAGCAAGGTAAGCTTTATTCAGAGCTGAGGCCCATGGGGTCATGCTTGTACCCACATGTCCACCTAGACATGCTTGCTCCCTAGAGAAGCTTGGGATGGTTTGTTATGATCATGGCAGAAGGCACCGAAAGGGTCCCCATGGAGATGCATGAAAGTGACATCTGGGAGCCCACATTTACAGAAGGTACACAGTGACCTTGAGTCAAGCAGAGGTGGGTTCTGATTTTGGTCCCACCTCTTAACTAACAGTGCTAGTTATTGGTGCTGCATGAAAACTTTTGCCAATCTCTCAATTCTTCCTTCTGAGCTTCCAAGCACATGGCGGGGTTGCATTTCCTAGACCGCAAAACTAGTTCTGGCCAGTGAGTCATGAATACAACACTATTTAATTTCTGGCATGAGACCATGGAGAGTTCCCTTGCTCCCTCTATCTCAGACCCCAGCAGAGTCCGAGATGGAAACTGCCCCATCATTCTGGCTCCTTGAGTGATCTCAGTGCCCCAACAAACCACGATGAATATATGGCATGAGTATAATTAAACCTTTGTCCTTTTAAGCCATTGAGATTTCAGGATTATTCATTATTGCAGCAAAACCTCAACCACGCTGATTGATGCACTAGCTGTGTGACCTTAAATTACTCAGCTTCTCTGAGCTTCGATTTCTTCACCTTTAGTACCATGGGGATGTGAAGATGTTCCTGACCTAAATCATTTTGTGGACAGATCAGGGAAAATGATTTCTATTAAGTGCTTAACAGAGACCCCAGCATTTGGTAGGTTTTCAATCAAGCAACCTGATTCTTGCCAGGTGATTCTGATTGATCTGCACCTGACACCCATGGCCTTTCATTTTCCCACCTTTTCTTCTCTCCCTTGACTTCATCCCTGGACTGCTTAATTTGGCTGAAGCCCCTGGGGTTTGACGTGTGCTGTTTGACACCCGGTGACATGTTACAAACTCCAGGAACCTCTGTCAGGAAGGCAAGACAGCGATGCTAGTCACTTTCCTTAAGGTGCATTTTTTTTTTTTTTTAATTCTTTGAGTCCGCCCTTTCCATTAGCTGAACTTTTATAGCTTGGGAAAAAGAGAGCAAATTGTACACATTTCCAAGAATTCTTAGCACAAGTTCAGTAGAGTCCAGGGCTCATTAAGTATGTACCTAAGTCCCAGTTTGGGATCCAGAGAGCTGGGCATGCTCCCCAGCAGCAGATCTAGAATTTGCTGCTTGGGCAATGTAGCATCCCAGTGTGACCAAGAGCACAGGCTCAGGAGCCAGGTGGCCTGGGTCCCAGTTATGTCCCTACCACTCACCACCTGGCTTCTTTACCTTCTCTGAGCCTTAGTTTTCCCCTCTGTAAAATGGGATGATAAGAGTGCTCACTCAGAGGGTTGGTACCAGGTTAAAGCAGTTAATAGATGAAAAGTGTGTAAGAACCATGACTGGTGTAAAGTAAAAGCTCAGGAAAATTTTAGCTGCTATTATTATATTTATATTACTATTCCCAATTTGGATCCAGACCAGCCCACCTCTCCTTCCTGCCTTCCAACATTCTCAGCCACCATTTATGACTTAATGATGGGTTAAGATCCCCTGTGTGTAGGTCACAAGAATTTTCTAGAAAGAATTATTCAAGTGTTACATGCAGTTACTGAATATGCAAGTTATTTATTTATTTCTGATTTTGTAAATTAGCCTTGATTGATAAATCAGAATTTTAAAAAATTTTATACATTTTATAAATAATACCTGATTTGCTAGAACCTGATTGATGGTTCTCCCTCTCATAGTATCACTCTCATTTGCATGTTCTGATTTGTCTTTTTTTCATTTGCATGTTCTGATTTGTCTTTTTTTTAATGGTATAATTCATTTAAAATAGTATACAACTAAAACAACTTAAGTGAAGAACAATTAGAAATGCACATGAGCAAAAATAAGAAAATGAAAATCACTAGCAATGCCCCAGCCAATAGGGAAGCACTGTTCACTAGTCCACATATATTCTCCCGCACAGATATGCAATGGGTTCGTACTGATCATCTCCGTTTCTACGACATTACCCCTTTTGACCCTCATGCCATTCTGAAATCCATTTTGCTCATTTTCCTGCTAAGACCCCAGGGCTCAGGGTGTTCACCAACACACAGTAGGAAATGGTGGGAGGTACAATCAACCAGATACTTTAGGGTGATTTTCCAGGAATCCTGTGACAGTTGGGGAGGGTTGAGGAGGGGGATAGAATGGGGTAGGGGCTGAGGGAGGAGGTGGTCTCAAGGGGAGCTCTGGAGCCGTGAGCTGCGTCATAGTGTTGCTTTGACTTTTAGTCAGGTCTTGGGGGTGTTGTCAGATGCATAGCTTTCAGTCAAGGGGGGGGGGGCGTGTCCCATTCAGCCACAGGGACTTCTTCAGAGAAAGTGAGTGCACCTGAGATCTGTTAGCAGCTAACACTCATGGCCTCTGTGGCTGGAGCAGCAGGCCAGGCAGAGAGTCAAGATGCAGAGAAACAAACCACGGAGACAGTATAGACTGTGACAACTGTCCTAGAGGAGACATTCCAGGTGGTCGCGTCCTCGGTCAGCACAGGAGAAGTTAGGCAGCACACAATCACGGTACTCAATTCAACCAACCCCACACAAAAAAACGCATTTCCTTCCCCCAAAGAGAATGTGTATTTCAGTGTTTCCAACATATGGCAATTTTTATCAGGGAGTGACCTACTTATTTATCCCACAGATAGATAAACACCTGAAACTGCCCTCCCCCCAACACACACACAACACCTCCATCAGCTGAGAGAAGAGAAATACACTGGTGTACTTTTAAGTCCCTGAGATCTCAAGAAGCACAGACCCAGCAGAGGAGGTGCACTTGAACTGTGCTGTCTTGCCCACCCTCACAACATGATTGCTAAGGGGAAAAAGCGAGTGGGCATTGTTCGATAACAAAATACCTGTTGTTACAAACTGATAGAGGGACATAGAAATACAGACAAATCATAGCAAATGATCATTAAAGGAGAGGGTCAATAGGCAAATGAATAAACAAATAGTGGTGTATCCTGACGATGCAATGCTTCTCAGAGGTTTCACAAAACAAACTAGGAACAATGATTGGTGCCTGCCAGAACACAGACACATCTCCAAACATGCTGGAGGCAAGAAGCCAGGCTCAAAAGAATGCATGCCGTTTGGTCTCATTTAGGTGAAGTTCTAGAACAGGCAGAACAGACCAATAGTGATAGAGAGCAGATGAGTGGTTGTTTGGGGCCAGGAAGGAGGGCCGTGCACGGACTGGGGAGGAGCCCAGGAAGCTCTGAGAGGGATGGAAGTGTTCCATGTCTTCATCGTGGTGGTGGTTACACGCTGTACACAGTCACCAACCCCGTCACACTCCACTCTCAACGTGGGTGCATTTTACTGGATACCAGCTAGTTTTCAGTAAGGCTGGGGGAAGTCATGAACATGATGAGGGTATCTTCGGTGGTAAGATTGTGGGAGCCATTTGCTCTTTATTTTCTTTGTGTGATGCTCTGCATTTTCAAAGTTTCCTTCTATTTAAAGAAGGCCCACCAGCTGTCATCTCCTAAGGACAGTGTGGTGGTTCCAAAAACTTCCTGCAAATTCTTTGACAGCCCTTCTTTAACAGTTGGAAGCCAGTTCCTTCCCTCCCCCTGGAGTGTAGACCAGATTTAGTAACTTGCTTCTAACAAACAGAATAACGGGAACTGACTGTGTGACTCTGGAGACCTGGTCATTAAAGGCCCTGTGGCTTCCACCTAGGTCCCTCTCAGATCACTCACTCTGGGGGAAGCCAGCTGCTATGTGGTGAGGACTCTCAAGCAGCCTTGTGGAGTGGCCCTCATGGGGAGGAACTGAGACCCCCTGCCAATAGCCACACAAGGGAGCCATCCTGGGAAGTAGACCCCCCAGTTGAGCCATCAGATGAGACAGCAGCCCTGGCTGACTTTCCACCTGTGTCATCATGAAACACCTTAACACCAGAAACACCCGGCTAAACTGTCCCTGAGTTCCTTATGCTCAGGAACTATGATATAATACACGTTTGTTGTTTTAAGCCACTAAGTTTAAGGTAATTTTTTACATAATAATAGATAACTAATACAGATAAAAAGAATACCTTTTTTTCTTGTTGCTGACTTGTCAGCAACCAGAACAGTGCCTGACACAGAGTAAGCATTCAAACTGATATTTGTTGAATGAATCCATGAATTAAACAATCTGAACATGAGCACTAGCTTGAGCTATTGTATGATACCTTTAAAGGAAATAAGATTCCTTTGTCGCAGGCCTACTATATGACAGATGTTTACCCACAATAGGTCACTAACCCTCACCAACTAATTATTATCAGACCTAGTTTACAGTTGTGGAACCTGGGACTCTCAACCACAGCTCCCCTGTGCACAGGGCAGCCTCTCTCCTGAGGCTGCAGGTGGGGCCCCAGGTGTGGGTGGGCCTCTTTCCTCCAAGAACATGTCTTCTGCGCTGCAGAAGTATCACTGAGTTTGAAGAGGGGGAGAAATGATAGAGGAAAGACATGGAATACAAATAGGAAGAGTCAGCGTCACACACAGAAGAGGGCACCAAGGCTCAGAGAGAGCTTACTGACTCAGGGACAGACCACAGTCTGCTCATGGCCAAACTAGACCAACCTTGAAAAACAGGAGATGAGCAACTCTCCCATCAACAGGGGTTTTCCTATGTGTATTGTCATTATTTTACTTTTTGGCCGATTGCAAAGTAATACATGTTTTTTGTTTGAAGAGACTGGAAAGTACAGAGAAGAAAAAAATTTCACCTTTTCCTTTACTCAAAAAGAAAACATTCTTCTGATCATATATAACATTTTTACACAACAGAAATGGGAATCATATGATGTATATTATATAGCTGATTTCTCAACCTTGGCACTATTGTCATTTGGACTGAACAATTATTTGTTGGGAGGAGCTGCACTGTGTGCTGTAAGATGCTCACTGGCACCTCTCTGGTCATGGCATGCCAGTAGCACACCCAAGTGTGACACCTGAAACTGTCTCTAGATATTGTCAAGCGTCCTTGGACATTTCACCCCAGGTGAGAACTACTTCTATAGAGCAACCTGCTTGTTTCACTTACTCATATGCAATGTACATTTGTCAGGCTGTCAAGCATTTTTCTAAAATAGGATTTTTCAACAGATGGTTTGATTGCCTCTAACCAATTGGCCATATTTTATTAACCAGCTCTTGTTGAGGGTTTATGCCGTTTCCACTTTTACTTGGTGTGTTTTTAAAGCCGGAGCATCACTTGAGTCTTCATCTTTGTGGTGGGTCATCAGCCTCAGTGCCACATTTGGTCCAAAAAATATTTCTCTTTTTGTGCTGCAGAAAGTGCCCCGGGAAGTCTGGGTGGACTGTGGCTTCTGTAAGGAACTCTCGGGCAGGAGGAACTGCTTTCAAAGACTTGGCAAGCACGACCTTCACCTTGCTGTGGATTTCCTGTGACGAGCTGGGGCCCTGAGATGCTAAACAATAGATCCTGCTCATAGGCCTCAGTGGCATGACCTCTTCCCTCCCTACTGGAAATCACTACAAAAAAGCTCAACTCGTTTTTTTTCTACCAAATTGTTCAGAAGTAATTTAAAACTTCCAATTAAGTGAGTGTATTAAAATGGCAGCCTACGGTTCTTATTTCTTCTAAATAATTATAGAGCAACTGGTTGACCTGGCTGGCATATTGTACGAAGTGCTTCAAATGGGGCTCCCTGGGATCGGCTGGCAGTGAGACAGCCTGGGTTTCTGATCCTGCTGTGTGAACTCAGGACACACACAGAACCTCAGTCTCCTCATCTGTAAAATGGGAATGAGAGAGACTCCTTTCCTGACTTGCAGAAATGGGGAGGATAAAATGAGTTGCTGTGTCTGAAGATGCTTTGCAAACTGTCACAACTTTCAGAAATGTAAACATAGGGTTGTCATGTTGAGGAGAAGGCTTTATCAAGTATGAAGCTCTGTCCTTGATTAGATACTGTTTCACTCAGGATTCAGGACAAGAAAGAGAAGTCACTTTGAAAAAAGCAAATAACAAGTGTTGCCGAGGATGTAGAGAAATTGAAACCCTCGTGTACTGCTGATGTGAATGTAAAGATGCAGCTGCTAGAAAACCATATGGTAGCCCCTAAAACAATTATATAGAGAGTCGCCATATGACCCAGCAGTTCCACTCTTCAGTACAAACCCAAGAGAACTGAAAACATATGCCTACATGTGTCAAAAGTATTGAAAACATGCATCTACATAAAAATTTGCACACAGATAGTCATAACAGCAATATTCATAATAACAGGAAAGTGGAAACAACTCAAATGTCCATCCGCTGAGAAGTGGATAAACAAAATGTGCTCTAGCCATTCAATAAAATACTACTCACCTATAAAAAGGAATGAAGCTCTGACATACACCACAACACGGATGATCCTTGGCGACATTATGCTAAAAGAAGCCAGACATAAAAGGTCACATATTATATAATTCCACTTATAGGAAATGTCCAGAACGGGCAAGTGGTTAACTGAGCCGTGGACACAGGGAAATGAGAGCTGAAAGCACAGATTTCTTTTTGAGGTCAGGAAATGTTCAAAACTGACTGTGATAATGCTTGCATACATCTGTATAAAAAAGGCAATACTGAGGCAGCTCTTGGTTGACATGCAAAATAACATTACTTTTACCTTTGCTCTGGGTAGAGTGACAATGACAATGACATGTGCTTTTGTGTATGATTCGCCTTGATATTTCCTGGTCCTAGCAGAGTGGGTAGCACACAGTATATATTAAAAAAATAAAAACTTTCAAATCAGAGAATGAACAAGCAGATGAATATATGAAGGAAATTCTGCTGTATATGGCTTATTTAATAATAATGCATATATATTAATAATAGCATCACACTAACATTTTCAAGCCCTTTCTTCACTCAATGGGATTTTACTTAGAAACTTTGTTTTGCTTATGTTTTTCTCAATAATTTACCTGGAAGTCAATAATAAAAATAATAATACTTACATTTTTACATATTTTACTCATTCACTTATTTGTAAAGCATTTGCTGCATGTCTGAGCACTTCAACTTTAATATGACAGTTAAGGCCCACACAGCAACCTCTTCAGATAGGGCCTATTAATATTCCCACTTTATAAGTGAAGAAACAGGGTGCCTAACTTGCTCTAGAGCTATAATTGCATGAGTTTGGAATGACATACATAAGTTATTCACTGCATCACTCTTTGTAGTAACAAAAGATTGGAAACTAAATGTCCAACAAGTGGTTGCTGTTTAAATAGATTATGGTACATGCTTTGGCTGGAATATCATTTAGCCATTAAAAAATGAGATATTTATATATTGATATGGAAGTATCTCTAAGATATAGTAAGTGAAAAAAAAAGCAAGGTAGACAACAGCATATACTGTATGCTATGAATACATTTCTAGCACATGTTTTGAGCATATCTGGAAGGCTACCCAAGAACATGGTAACAATAGATACCTCCTAGAAGGGGAACCTAGAGGCTGGATGTATCAGTCAGGAGAGGCTATGATATGCCTCAGTAGCAAGTAGCCCCCAAAACCCAAGTGGCTTAAATAACAGAGGATTCTTTTTCATCCATAGAAGTTCACCATGGGACAATAAGTGTTCTTTGCTCATAGATCACTCAGGAATCAAGACTGATGAAGTATCTCCCATTTCAAATACTGCTGGTCATCAGACCAAAGCAGCTTTGCAGGTCTTGAGCTGATGGTTAACTACTGCAGCCATCTGTCACTCCTCATAAGTGCTTGGTCAGCACTTGTTGCATGATCTTCCCAGCCCTGGTGGGGGCGGGCAGGAAGCGCAAGTCTGCTGGTGCCTGAGAGGTGAAGCACCGGGAAGCAGCAATAATGCTCCGCCTGGAAACAGGCATTGAGTGAAGAACTACTTTTCTCCATAAACCTTTCTAAATGTTTGAATATTTTTTCACAGACTTATATTTCCTATAGACACACTGAAGTGTTTAAGAAGTGCTTCTAGGAGAGTCAAGTAACATGCAAGGTAAACTTAAGCTTCAGGTAACTTGTAGAGACCACAAACCCCACAAGATGAGCGGAGGGAAAGGTCACAGCAGGCTTGCGGGGGTGGGGGTGAGGGTCAGGGAAAGCACAGGTCACTTGACTTTCAATGTGCATTTAAGGAGCACCTACCGTGTACCAGGGGGTATACTCTGAAATGGAAATGCACAGGTAAATACCTAGTCTTTCCCTGAGGAGTTTATGGTCAACCAGAGGAAGATGAACCTGACTGGAAGCCGGGACAATTTAATTCAAATCCTGTCTCTCTCTGGGTAACCTCATTTGCTTCACTAGGAACATGAGCCTCTGATACCTACCACAGGGTGACCCAGGGTTTGAACAAATGTGGACTGAACTGGACTCTGTTGGGTCCTGAGACACCTCACATGAGGAAACATATTTCCACATTTTCTTAAGATGTTTGCAACATGACAAAGAAATGCCACCTGGGAGACTGCAGTCTTCCCCCCACCCCCTTTTTCTTTTTCTTCATATCTTTCTTTCTACTAATGGACCAACTCTTTGGGGTTAATCAGGCCACTTTTCATTCTGATAAATTACATCATTTTTGATCTCTCCACTCACCAAATCACCACAAAACATATTAGAAGTTATCTGTAGGGAGTAATCTGCTTTGTATCTTATCAAACCTTTGAAAGCGATAACATAGTTCAGATGGGGGTATTTTAGGGCTGCAAAGAGGAGGGGGAAGAATGTCAGAATCCTGGGATTATCAAGATTTGGATTAGCGAGCCATTTCCTGAGTTCCCCGACTTCATAGATGAGGTCAGAGAGGTCCATTCTGAATGGAACCCATTAATCTCCCTGTTGTTAGCGAGGAAACGTTGGAAAGTGCAGGTGTTAACAGTCTCGGTGTTATTTTTGGGAGAATGCGAATTGAACACTCACAGGAAGTGTACTATTCCCTTGCCAGCATCCTGGAGTATTATTTTAGGCAGCAGAACTGAGGCTTGTGAGCAGAAGCAGCTTTCAACACACCTTTAAGGCAAGAAGGGTACTTCACAGGCAAGAATGTGGCCGCAAAGTTTGGGAAATTTAAAAAAATCAATGCATTCTGCGAAGATGCTGAAAAAGGCCACCCATCGTCCTCCCCAGGAAAGCAGTGCCAACGCCCTGGGCCACAAGCCCCATCTGACTCAGTAAGTACACGGACTGGCCCCAGTTCTGTGGACCGCCGGGCTAATTTGCATACCACCAGCCAACAGACACACAGAAATCAACTCAACGCCGACACTTTTGCTTATCAGGGCCATTTCCCCAATAACTTGAGGAGCTTTTTTTTTTTTTTTTTTTTTTTTTTTTTTACAAGATTTCATTTATTTACTTTTAGAGAGGAGGAAGGGAAGGAGGAAGAGAGGGAGAGAAACACCAATGTGAGAGAGAAACATCTATTGGTTGCCTCTCGTACAGACCAGGGACCGAACCTGCAACCCAGGCATGTGCCCTGACCAGAAATCAAACCAGCAACCTTTCGCTTTGTGGGACAATGCCCAACCAACTGAACCACGCTCGTCAGGGCTTGAGGAGCTTATTTTTAAAAATCAGATAAAAAATTCTATATTGAAAAAAATGGAGTGTGTTCAACCATCAGGAAACGGTTCTGTGGACATGAAATGGCATTTTCTCTTTTAGCTCCTTATAGTGCATGGCAGTTTGGAGTGAATGTTAAGAGCAAAAACCCTAACAGCAGACTGTCAGGCTTTATAACTTCCTAGCTGGGTGCTCATGGGCAGGCTTCTTAACCTCTCTGTGCCCCAGTTTCTCCATCTGTACAATGAAGGAGGGCCCATTTTAATGATGTAATAATGGTGCCATCCTACGTAGGTTGTCGTATGGAAGGAATCCTCATAAATCCCAGGGAACAGGGCTGGCACAGGGGAGGCGGGATGTGAGCTGGTTTTGAGGAGGAGCTTTGTTGATTCGCTTCATGTCTAACAGAGTGAAAAGCAAAGGAAGGGAGGGCTCAGGAGTCAGAAGGTGGAACTATAGGGCAGACTCCACTACCCAGCTAGAACCTCACTTCGCTTTTTTGGGTCTCAGCCTCTTCATCTGCAAAATGGGTGCAGTGGTTCTTGAGCAGTCGGGACCCAGTGAGAGCATGCCTCTGAAGGCCGATGCCATGTATCTGCTACCAGTGATCCTTATTCCTAGAACCTGCAGCCACCTTCTCTGTCCACGCCATGTGTGTGGTGTGTAGTGTTTTCTGCAAGGAGGATAACTCAGCAGGCAAGAAACTTATGAGTCCCACCCAAGCCCTTTATGACAAACAGCTTTCCCCTATGGATGAGGCTCTAATTACCTCACACCAGGAGGCAAATGGAAGATAAAATTACCAGCGATTTGAGTCATAAATACTTACTTTCTCTTTTAGCATTTTTACGATACTCCCTCTTTTCAAATGCAATAATTTACCCTAATGTGTTCCTCCCGCTGTGTTTTCTACTCATCCGACATCTGTTTAAAGTCAAGACAGCAGCACAAAAGTAAATCACGTTATGCTGATTATATGTATTTCATTCTATTGTGTGCTGCTGAAGTCACACCAGCTTCATGCGCCAGCCACAAACACCACGCTCTGCTCTTTGCGTTATCTCGATGAACAGGACATAAATTGTCACTCTCGCGATGTGGAAGAATATCAAAATGCCATCAAATTGGTCCGGCTGTGTTTTAAGGAGTTGTAATGGAACATATTGTCTTATCCCATTCACCCAGGGAGCCATGAATCAGTGTCTGGTGAACCTGCCACTAAACACTTAACAGAACAGGGAGGACACAAGGAGAGATGCTACTTGTTTTCTAAGATCACATTGTATGGGAAAGTTCCCAGATGGAATTTTGTTGACGTCTAAATTTAAAGAGATATAAGATATAAGATGTCTTCATTGTGATTAGGATCCACTGAATAGGACAAATAAAAAGAGAGCAATGAATGGCAGCTCTAACATACAATATTTAATTCTTTAGCACAAAAGAAGATGCGGGGGGCATGTGGTATTCCAAAGCTTATGTGGTGATTCCACAAAGTTAATAGGGGTCCAGGATCCATTCAGCCTCACTGCGGTGTGGCCCTCCTTCTCATGGTCCGATATGGCTGCCTGAGCTCCAGTCATTACATCCAAGTTTCTGATAACAGGCTGTGCCTTCCCTCTTTTTAAAAGTAGACATTAGCCCTGGCTGGTGTGGCTCAGTGGACTGAGCACCAGCCTGCAAACAAAAGGGTCGCCAGTTCAATTCCCAATCAGGGCACATGCCTGGGCCACAGGCCAGGTCGCCTGTTGAAGGCATGCGAGAGGCAACCAGTCAATGTATCTCTCATACATTGATGTTCCTCTTCCTCTCTTTCTCCATCCCTTACCATCTCTCTAGTAATAAGTAAATAAAACCTTTTAAAAAATAGACTATATTTTTTAGAACATTTTTAGATTTATAGAAAAATTGTGCCTATAGTACTGAGACTTTCCATATACCCCACACCCAGTTTCCTCTATTAACATCTTACATTAGTATAGTACATTTGTTATAATTAATGAGCCAATATTGATAATTATCATTAAATAAAATCTGTGCCTTATTCCAATTTCTCTGGTTTTTACCTAATGTCCTTTTTCTGCTATAGGCTCCCATCCACGATCCCACATTACATTTAGTCGTCACGATCCCTTAGGCTCCTCTTGGCTGTGACAGTTCACTCCCCTTCCTTTTATGGAGACCTCTAATAGTATCACATGACATTTCCTCTTACTTTTCATTGGCCAGAACTTAGCCACGTGGCCACACATAGCTGCAAGAGACTGGGAGATGGGTCTTCACTCTGGGCACCATGTGCCCAGCAGAACACTAAGGAAGAGGTGGATCCTGCTACAGAGGGTCTTAGGAGACCATCCTGGCCAGCCTTCTGCTTCAGGCCCACAGTTTCTAATAGCCCCATTTGGTAGGGGCAACTGTAGCCCAGGAAAGGTAGCCGATTATCTGAGGTCACACAGCCAGTCCCCAGGGAAGAGGAGACCAGCACATCACTCTTTCCACTCACCCAGGCTCCTTCAGCTTTCCTCCTCTCTCCTTCTCAAGCTTGTTTCTGAGCAGATTCCAGCTGTCATCCTACTCCCACTTCAAGCCTCAGTCAAGCATTGCATTCTCCAAGAAAGCTTGCCTCATCCCTGGGCTGGGGCAGAGGCTCCTCCCCTGTTGCCCTAGGCTGGGTCAAAATGACCAGTTTGTATGTTCTTCTGGGAGTTTTTACTGAGCGCTTACTATGTGGGAGGCTCAGTGCTCCCCCACATTATCTCTTGCAGTCCTCAAAGCAATCTCATAAGCTAAGTATTATTGCTTTTCCAGCTTTATGGGAGAGGAGACTGAGGTTTCCTGGATGTTAATTGGCCCAAGGTCACAGCCAGTATGACAGGGAGCTGGGATCCCAATCAGACCTGTCTTCGGAGACCACACTCTTAACCACAGTGTTACACAGCTAGAAGGGCACGTTGCATTCCCCCGGGGACAGTGGGGGTCTGTGGGTCTCCGTGGAGGCTCTCACAATTCTGGAGGCCAGAAGTCCCAGATCAAGGAGTCAGCAGGTTTGGTTCCTTATTGGGGACTCAGAGGGATAATCTCTTTCATGACTCTGACCCAGCTTCTGGTGTTGACAGCAATGCCTAGTGCTCCTTGGCTTGTGGCTGCATCCCTCCAGTGTGGGCCTTCCAATCCTGGGCTCGGTGTCCTAATTCCCCTCTTCCAATAAGGTGAGGATTAGGGCGTCTTCATCCAGAATGACCTCAAACTGATTACCCCTCATTTCCAAAGAAGGTCACACTCATAGGCATTGGGGTTAAGACTTGAACATGTCTTTTCTTTGAGGGGGTGGGGGGTAACATAAGCCAACCCACCCCAGAGGCCTGAAAGGAGAGCTTGCTCACTCAACAAGGGGGACAATGGTCTGCTGGTATGTTTGCTTGTTTATTTTTGCTATTGTATAAATCAAAGTACCAGCAAGAAACCAATGTCCCCCTCAATGTGGACCTGAAAAGAGTTTACAAAGGAAACCTATAAGGCGTGGTGAAGCAGCCGTCATGAACCAGGGGAGGGGGAATGGCAGGGGGTCCAACCACCTCTAGGAATGAGGGGCTGGGAGCCAAGTTATCTGAATTGCGGATGGGAGCTGAGGCTTTTCTCAGAGGAACACAAACAGCCAACTGTGAGTCTGGAGCAAAGCAAATAGATACCCCAGTTCCTCTCCTCTCACCCCCTGATTTCTTGTTGGTGTTTTCATTGACGGAACTCAACTGGAAGTGAAGGCGGGGGAGCCCAAAAATACCATGCAGAGTATTATAGTACAGCCTCCTTGGGCGCAGACGGGGAAGGAAGGAAAGGCAGATGAAAGGCAGCTCAGAAGGTGTCTCACCCAGGGTCCAACTGTCCTGCAAAGTGCTGACGTGCCAAATGCTCATTGTGCAGACTGGGAAGTCACTGAGGTGCAGGCAAGTGACGCAAACCCAGCCTCCAGGATGTGAGCGCCCAGACACCCTAGTCTGGAGACCAGGCTTGGTGGGGGCTGAGGCTGCACCCTGTCAGTCTGATTCTTGGAGCTGATGTGCCAGGCTCTCATTTTCGCATCTTCCGGCCTTCTGAAAACTCCATGAGCTCAGTGATGTTCCGTTCTAAATGCCTTTGCTGCTGAGTCAGGCAGAGGGAGTGTTTTACTCAGGACAAGAGTCCTGAGTGGGTTCGGCCAGGGGCATCGGTCTGGGTCCCACAGAAAAGAGATGGCATCGGCTTGGGTGCTGAAGAGACTCCTAATGGAGGGACTTTTCTGGAGGCGTGAGCAGGCTGAGACAAGCAGCCTCGGGAAGCTCCGAGCCTGGTGGAGCCCTGAGCTGTGTGGTAAGGGACACGGCAGGGCCAGGTGGCACCAATGCAGTGAGGGCAGTGGAGGCACCTGTTTCACCCTGGCCAAACCCGATAGGAAGCTAGAGGTAGACAAGGGAGCCAGATGCTGCTGTCTCTTGGTGACAGAATGGGACAGACAGGCTGCAGATAAGTATGGAGGTGAGGAAACACCAGCCCCCGGTGGATGGACATGGACATTGGTGGGGTGTCTGCTGTGGGCTCACTGGGCACTGTCCAGATGCTTTACCCATATGACCTTGTCCTATCCTGATCCTGCCCTGTGGGCTACACAATGTCCCCCTCTTGTCCCCGTTTACAAGATGGAAAAAACAGACTCAAAGAGGTTAAATTCACTTCTTGGGTATGCACCAGTCAGTGCAGGCTAACCACTGAAACAAATGTCCCCAAAAGGCTCCAGGAGCTTACCCCAGCACAGCCACCTCTCTCATGTCACCATCCCACGCAGGAAAATGAACGGCTGGATGGCTGCTCACAGTCATTCTGGAACCCAGGACCCATCTTCTAGGATCTTGGAGTCTCCCACGGCATCCCAGCCAGTGGGCAGGACAAAGGAATCCTGGAAGCTGGCACAAGTTCAGAGCCAGGCTGGACGTGCCGCACGCCCCTCCCTCCCAGGTCCACGGGCCAGAACCCAGTCCCGGGGCCCCACGTGCTGGCTCAGAGGGTGGAGAATGAAGTCGGGGTGTGTACTGGGAGGAAGTGAGAAACTCGGGACTCCATGAGCTCTGGGACTGCAGAGCGCCTCCCAGTTGGGTGGCTCGGTGGGAGGCAGAATGGAGCTGTGTGTGTGTGTGTGTGTGTGTGTGTGTGTGTGTTGGGGGAAGTCAGGGCATGAGATGCAGGGCTGGGAAGAGAGGGCCCATCCTGCAGACCTCCTTAGCCTTAGCTTTGGAGGCCATTGAAGGGAGTGATGAAAGCAGATGAACTGACTTGCCCCAAATCACTCCACTAGTGAGCAGCAACTGTGGGTCCCCACTCCTGGTCATTTACATCCTGGAGCTCCATGCTTCCTCATCCCCCACACTTACTACGGCATTCAGAGGCAGGGGCCGCTGCCTCCCACGTCTGCCAGGCTTTGGATCCCACATCATCCCTGAAGGGCAATGCTTTGTCATTGTTGATTTTTTCCAGCAATATCTGAGACTGAGCTTTAGAGGTCTCCCTGTTGGAGGTCGTCGGAGGTCAGCAGAGCTGCTTGCCAGGGCTGCCTGAGTCCCGCCCACAGTTTCTAAGAGACACCTGGAGCATACTGCAGGCAAGTCCCCGCAGAGCTGGCTGCGAGTCAGGCCGCCTTACAAATTACTCCCGTAAACCTAAAAGCTTCAGCAATCCTGGGGATTACGAGCAGCCCAGCGAGGCCTTGTTAGGACGGGCCTCCGGGAGAACATGGAAGGTATTTACATTTGTTGAAGGGCCCGTTTCGGTGAAGGATGACAGGGCCTCAGCCTCAGAGAATCAAGTGTGCATTGGCTTCCCCCCCCCCCCCCCCCCCCAGAAAACACTCAAACTTTCAAGAGGTCAGATACAGTGCAAGGCAAAAATCACACTTAGCTTCAGGCCAGGATGTGTCTGTAGGTGAACCAGGCACCAGGTGCCAAGTTGTCTCTCTGGATTCTGGTGCCTTCCAATTCTGGGCTCTGTGAGCTTGACAAAGATGGCACCTTCTCATGGGTTCCAGCTAAATTTTGTAGGTAACTAGCTGGACACCCATGTTGGGCACCTTCCACATCTTACTCTAGGGATTTTCTGCTGCCTGGGGAGCAATCGGTGCTGTGGGGCTTGCCTGGTCCCTGTTCAGCCGTGATCATGAAAAAGTTTGTGCGTCATGGAATAAATCATTGGATAAATTTCCTCCTTTCTCCTGCTTGGAGAGACTGTCCTGAGAAGCAATTGTTTATATGGGTTTTAGGAAGATGATTTTCTAAAACTGAGCAATTAACTGCTCTTAATACCACCTGGTTCAGGTTGGACCCTCTTGTTGGTTCTTTCCCTCACTTCTGCTGTCTGGAGTTTCACTTCCTAATGACATATGCTTTTGCCTCAGGTTCTTTTCTGTGGACCACACACACACAAACACACTTGCACACATGGAAATGGTGACTGCCTTGAGACTTTCTCAATCCAGATAAGTCAAGAAAGCTCTTTTCCTTCCACAAAATAATCAACAGCAGCAACTTTATTTTATTATTGTGACTATCAGTGACAGAAACCAATGGATTATTCTCAAAATCATTTCCCTTCTCCTCCAGGGCAAAGTGCCACCCACATTTCCCAGCCTCCCTTGCAACTGGGGGCAACCCAGTGACTGAGTTGTAAGCAATGGAATGTGACCACAGTGATGTTGACCACCTCCAGGTATGATTCATAAAACACTAATATGCAACTTCTCCCGTTCTTCTTCCCCATCCGCCTGCTGAACAAAGAGCTCTGAGAGGACCTTGAGAAGGTAGACTCAGAAGATGGAAGGAGTAGAACTTCCCAGGAGAGACACACAACCAGGATAATCAATGTTGGGCTCTTGGATGAGCAAAAATAAATTTCCATCATGTCACTGTGTTGAGCATCTAAAATATGGGGGTTGTGTGTTGCAGCAGGAAGACAGTCTTCATGCATACAATCTATCAGACTTTGCATGAAGTACTATTCTATGTATGGTCCCATTTAATCTTCAATTATTAATAAAACTAGTTTGCTGCAGAAATGGAGATACAAGATATTACAGAATTTAGAAGTTTACACAGTTGGCAAATTGGGGGTGGGTGGCTTTAGAATTTTAGCACCCCAAAAAATCTTCCCATCGTGAAGCACACTCACTTCCACTTTAGAGATGAAGAGACTGAAGTTCGGAGAGGACCAGCAACCTACTTGAGGTATCACTCAGTTCACTGGAGTGCCAATGGTCAGTTTTCCAACCTCCCAATGTCCTCTGCACTTTCTAAGACGTCATGGGCTGACAACCACCTTCATAGCCCTTGCTTTCTCTTCCTAAGGTGAAAGCAAATGATCTTTTTACTGGAGGCAATGATCAAATTGGAAATAAGTAGTATCCAGTGATGAGAGGAGCTGAGTCAAATGGACATTGGGCAGAGAAGTAGTCATGGAAATCGGTTTCTCTAATAACTAGCTGTGTGAGTTGGGGCAAATAACTTAACCTGTCTGTGCCTCTGGTACTCATTTGTAAAATGAAATGAATAATAAAACTTACCCAACAAAGCTGTTGGCTGGATTCTAACCAAGTTGTTAGAAGACCTGCCTCCTATGGCCAGTGCTCAATAAGAATTCAAACATTAACTACTATTATTGTTTGAATTTACTATTCGGCCAGTTGCAAAGCTATCAAAACTTACCAGCTTCCTCTATCTCTGCCCAGTTTCTTTTTCTTTGTCTCTCTAACTTTCCTACCTCACTTCCCAGCTTCAAAAACCCATGGTCACACAGTGACTCTCCTCCCCTGACTCATTGGACTGGGCTTTTAAGGAAAAGATCTAATATCAGTTGGGTATTGTAAATCATCAAGCTGACTCACCCAGGAAACCTCTTCTGTTCAGCCCAAGTGTTCAAAGTAGGTGAAAGCAGCACAGCCTCCTGGGATGGGTGTTTAGGGTCTGAGCTGGCCCCCAGGGAGCAGGTGCAGAGGATGAATGGGGCATTCCCTCCCCTGCCTCTTTGCCCAGATGCCCTTGACAACGGATCCCATCAGCCACTTACTTGGGTCTGAGTCACCAGATGACAGGGGTGGCTTCAGCCTTTTCTCAAACTAAGATCCAAACTAAAGTTCCATAATATCCACCCCAGCTTTGTAACAGAACCCCTGGGCTGCTCCGATTGAAACAGAACCCACGGGCTGTTTAGTTAGGGGCCCGATTGCCCGCCGCCAGAATTATAACTCTTAATACCAGAGTTTAGTGAAAAGAAAAAGAGTTGTTTATTTGCACATAGTTCTGCCTCCCCCTCCCAGACCCGGCCAGTCTTAGGAAAGTCAGAAACACTGTTTCCCTACTTCCTAGGCACAGTTCAGCTTTACCAGTAGCTGCCAATCACTCAGTTCTGATTGGGGAGGTCCTTTCTGTGCTGTGGTGCCCTCCAGCTCTCAATGCAGGACCGCCTCGATTCTCAGCCTCCTTGCAAACTGCCTTCTTCCTGCAAACCGCATGGCGAAAGCCTCTTCTTAAAGCAGCCCGGAGGCCTCCCTTAAAGCAGCCTGGAGACCCCCTTCTCCAAGCCACATGGAGGGAGCGCCTCCTAAAATGTCCGCAGCTGCTTATATATCCCTGACTGCGTCCTCTGACACAGTGGGTGTAGCGAGCAGTTCTGACCATTCACAGAACCCCACACAGGCTCTGTAGGCTCCTTTTGTACATCCCACAGTCCAAGACCCCTCCCATCTTCCTGGGCCTTGGAAATTTCAAAGCGGATCTTTGTGCAACAAAGTTTCCAGCCACCAGCTCCAGTCATGCAAAGGCATCCTGGAAGCTGCTTCTTTTTTCCTATCTCCCAGCTGCAAACTCTGGGGCTTGTTTTTGGACTCCCCTGTTTCTGTAACAGCTTGGCTTTGTGGTTTTCTGTTTTCCTTATTTCCAAGAAATAGGTCCTCAGGAAGATGGAGGCCTGGTGCTCTGTGATTCCTGGGAAGGGTGGGGTGAGAGTAATTTTCTTTGGAGCACCAGAGACATTTGTTCAGAGAAGGATGTAGAATGCAAGTGGGTGGGGAGTGTGGGAGGAATGCAAAATGCTTTCCCCAAAAGTGCAGTTGGCCCCTCGATTGAAGATGTTTTGAGGACACCTAGGTTCTTCCCACATCTTCCACAGAAGCCACCCATCCACCACCCTCCCTTCCTTCCTTCCTCCCTTCCTCCTTCCTCCTTCCTCCCTTCCTCCTTCCTCCCTTCCTCCTCCCTTCCTTCCTCCTCCCTCCCTTCCTTCCTCCTCCCTCCCTTCCTTCCTCCCACCTACTTACCCACTCATCTTCTTTCCTTCCATCTGTCCACCCACCCATCCACCCATCTACTCATTCATTGACTTCGTACTTATTAAAGTATTAGGTATGGACCAAGCCCTGGGGCCATGACATTGAGCAGGACAGACACTGAGCCTTCCCCTACCTCCTCAAGCTCATTTTCCAGTGAGGTATTTACAAAGATGACAATTCTGCTCTGTCTTGGTCTGGACTCCCTGAGAAGCAGACCATGAGGCAAGGAATACAACCAGTATATCTGGAAGATGATCCCAGGAAATAACTGCAGGGTAGTGGAGAAGTGAGACAGGAAAGGGAAGGCAGACAAGAAAAGAGGCATTATCGAGCAGGTGGCAGCCCCCCATGGGCAACTGGAACCCCACCATGCTGGAAATCTCCAGAAGTCTGGTAGACTGTGCCTCAGAGTCATCCCAGCTGAGAGACAGGAGAGCTGGGGAGACTATCTTCTGACTCCTGTCTGTCACTGGGTAAGGGCTGCTTCTGGGGTACCTGGGCATCCCTGGGGCCCAGGCGGACAAAGCCAAACCCCCTCCTCAAATTAGCCCCTCAAAGAATCGGGTGGAGGCACCACATATCTTCCTACACCTGTGTAGGCATGAAAATATTCTGAAAGGAGAAGCAAATACCAACAGTGAACTGCAGTGAGGTTACCATGTGGAAGCTCAGCACAGAGACCGACAGCCACCCTGGAGGGGATCTGACAGCCACTAGAAGGCAAAAGAAAACAAAGCACAAAATCAGAGGCCATTTCAGGAATGACAAAGAATCTGGGAATTACCCTTTCAGAGAAAGCACAGAACTTTTAGGAGAAAATGGAAAAATTGATGAAGGTGTGAAAGAAGACCCGAACCAATGAAAAGGGACCCCTTCCCGTGGGTGGGGTGACCTAACCAGCTGAGCTGCTGTCCTCATCACAGTAACTATGTGTCCCTAGAAGCATCTGTCAAAATTCCAGCAGAATCTTTCAAGAAACCCGACAAGTGGATTTTCTAAAATTCATATGGAAGAATAAACTTTCACAAACAGCTATGACAATTATGAAAAAGGGAAAAATGTGATCTTGAACTTGTAGTTCACTATAGTGTTTTATACTGTCATCTCAGTATGCATCCATTATACATATTTTACTTACATTTTTATGTAAAGATCATTTAGATTTTAATAATAATAGTTTGATAATTTGTCAAGTTGCTTGAACTTAATTTTCCTAAGCACACCCCAATTGTTAACATTTCAATTCTAGATTTTTATCTTCCTTTTAATATTCCAAGGGAGAATTTCTTATTCCTAAGTGCACAAAACAGTGTTCTTAAATTCAAATACTACTTTGTATAGCATCTCTAGAACTTACCTTGTATAGCTCAGACTTCACACCCATTGGCTGACATTTCCATACTTTCCCTCTTACCCAGCCCCTGGCAACCACTATTCTACTCTCTGGTTCTGGGTTTGACTTTCTTAGACTCTACATGTAAGTGAAATTATGCAGAATTTGTCTTTCTCTGTCTGGATTATTTTACTAAACATATTGTCCCCCAGGTTTATTCATGTTTTGCAAGTGGCAGTATTTCATTCTTTTTTCAGGCTGCATAGTATTCCAGTGTATATAAATACCACATTTTCTTTACCCATTCATGCACTAGTAGATCTTCAGACTGTTTGCATGTCTTGACCATTGTTAATCATGCTGCAATGGCCATGGGAGTGCAGATATTTCTCTGAGATTTTAATTTCAATTCCTTTCACTTTATACCCAGCAGTGGGATTGCCGGATTACATGGTAGTTCTATTTTTAACTTTTTAAGAGAACTCCACACCATTTTCCATAGTGATTATATAAATTTACATTCCCACCAATACTATGCAAGAGTTTCCTTTTTTACACACCCTAGCTAACACTTACCTCTTGTCTTTTTTAACACAGCCATTCTCTCAGGTATGAAGGGATACTTCATTGTGGTTTTGCCTTGCATTTCTCTGACAGTTAGTGATACTGAGCAACTTTTCATGTCTCTGTTGTTCAAATATATGTCTCCTTTGGAGAAATGTTGTCTCCGGGGGGTCTGGTTATATGGATGGGCACCTCATCTGGAACATCACTCTTCAGCAGATGGAAGGGCTACACTAGCCTCTCCAGGCAGAATCCTGGACGGCTTATCTCTGGGCTCCTGACGGGAAAGGGAGGTATTTACAAGGGGTAAAGTCCAGCTGCTGGCCGCGAGCCAGCTCACATCCTCTGCTGAAGGCAGGGTTTTTTCAGACTTCCATGTTCTGTTGAGCTGAAGAAAAGCATTTCTTACACAGAAAAATAAATAAATACACACAAGTAAAAAGAACGATTTTAATAACCAGGTTAGTGTGGTTGAAATGAGAAGATGTGGACATCGCTAACATATCTTGCATAACTCCTCACAGAAGCAAAAACTATATATATATACTTTTCCCCTGTACAAGCCCTGACTGCAGATTTGCGGGCCTTCCACACCTGTTAAGTTACCAACAGTTTAGACAACAATGATCCCCGGAGCTGGCAGTGTCTGCTGAACCTGGTACGTGCCACACCAACCCAGGGGCATAAATTCTTACAGTCCTTTGGGAAATGACAATAGTAGATATTCAGAACTGTAAAAGGTAGTCATATACCTTGATTCAGTAAAAATGTCACTTCTAGGAGTGTATTCCAAGAAAAAAAGCAAATGAGAAAAGCAAAAATTTCCAGGTGTAAAAATGTTTGTGCCAACAGTCTTAGGAGAGAAGAAACGGGACCCTGGCGTGTGCAGCAGCAGAGGTCTACGTTGCCGACCGGATGAGCTATCAGGGGGCCTTTAACATGGAAAACAGAAGAGCAACGCAATACTCTCAATTGCATACGTGAAAAAGCATGTGTATCCTCTAAAAAATTCCAAGGGCATCCACAACAAATGTAAGGAAACAGAAAAGTTGAAAATAAAAGTCTGGCTTGTAGAAACAGAATGGTTAGGAGTCGGTAATCATTTATAAGTTCAGAGGGCTATTAATGTAGTATAAGGTCGTTTATGTGACTTTGAAATACTGAATAAATAAAACTAAAACTGTGAAGTGGATGGGCAGAGGGGGGTTAGACGAGTAGGTCCTCCAGCCGCCAGGTGTCCTGCAAGCTTGCTGAGCCCCATTGACCAGCAGGCATGTACTCACTGTACTTCTAAAATGCTCAGCGTCAGCTTGGCCCCAGGCAATGCGGTAGCACCTGTGCATACAGCTCAGTAGTTGAGGTCGTAGCTCTGAGGTTGGTGAACCGGAGCTCAGAATCCAGCTCAGCCAAGGTTCCTTTTACATGACAGCCAATCCCAGTACCCAAATATATGTTATGTTTGACTTGAGACCTTTTCAATAAACTTTCCACCTTACAGTAGTTCTGAAAAAAAATAAAAATTAATTTAAAAATTCCTCCATTTGGGAGGGTTTGCCCCACAGGGGCTCTGCATGGTGTGGAAGACATTCCAGAACCCAAGGTGGAGTTGTCTTTTAGCTTTTAATCAAGGCGAGCTGCCTTTAGCATCCATTCAATTGTGTGTCTCACTTGAACGCAAAAGCATATGGCCTTCCCTCGTATTTTTTTAACAGCTCACGTGCATTGTTCGGCTTTCAGACCTTCATCCTCCAAAATCTCATGTTGGGTGCCCATAAAAAATGCATAGGCGCTAACTTTCCTGTTTTTCCAGGCGTGGGCTCTCTCAGGAAATGCATCACCATGTGGGTTTTCGCTCTGGTTCCCAGGCAAGCAATGGGAGGTCACTTCTCCTCTGAGTCTGTAGCCCTGCTCGGTGCACCCAGATCTTCATTCTCTGGGGGACGGACCTGGAACAGCGGAGTGCCCAGGGAGTTCTCTGAAGGTAATGGTAGCTAATCATGCATTCACTGGCTCTTGTGCTCAGACAACAGATATTTATTCAGTATATACCATGCACCAGGGATTCCTGCCTTTGAGAAGATTAGACTTTGAGGGGGGGTAGGGGGGGTCACTCCAGCAGCTAGTACTGAGTGGCTGAAAACAACACTCTCATTTTATTATCTCCTGTATTTGTCTGTTGGGGCCGCCATGAGAAAACACCACAGACTGGGTACCTTAAACAGCAGAAATGGATGCACTCGCTGTTTGGAAGGCTGCAACTCCAAGATCCTTGGTTTGTGGAAGCGTCACCTTCATCCCTGCCTAATCATCACATGTCATTCTCCCTGTGTCTCTGTGCCCAATTTTCTCTTCTTATAGGGACACCAGTCCCATTGAATCCCACGCTCATGACCTCATTTTACCTTAATTACTTCTGTACAAACTCCACCTCTGAGTAAGGTCGCACTCTGAAGCACTAGGGTTACGTCCCCAAAGTGCCTTTTTTGGGAGGACATGAGTCAATCAATAGTATCTCCCATGGGCCCTGTGGTCAGGGCCTCTAGAAGGGCTCTGTGGCTGGTGTGGGCTTTCCCCTACGGCTGCAGGCAGATGGCGGGGGCAGGGGTGCGGCTGCGCCTGCCAACGGGCCTCTCCTCTTCATGTAGCCTCAAGTCCTCTCACATGATCCCTCCCCCTGAGCAAGTTGGAGCTCCCTCACAGCATGGCCACCAAAATCTTCAAGAATAAGTGCCCCAGTGAGCAACAGGGAAGCCACCCGCTTTCTATGAGCTAGCTTTGTAAGTCACATAGTGTCACATCTGCCAGCCTCTAGTGGCCAAAACAGTCACTGGCACTTGCTGAGTTTTGAGGGACAAGGATGTAGATCCCACCTGTTAATGGGAGGAGTTGTTGCAGCATCTCAGGAAGATACAATCAGCCACAGGGAGGGTGGAGCAATAAATAGAAACAGGGTGTGGCAGGGTGGGGAATGGCTCTTCCTCAGTGCTGGCTGCCATGGAAACGGAGGAACTAGGCACCAGAGCTGCATGAGGAACTGGAAGGGCTTCCAGAGGAGGCTAGGCTGAGACTCAAAAGGTGGTGAGTAACTGTTAGCCAGACAAGGGTGAGCTGGGGTGGTCTCAGCAGAGGGACTGCCCATGCCAAGGCCAGGACGTAGGAGAAAGCATGCACGTTCTGCAAGAAGCTGGGATTCCGCTGGGCAAGAGCTGTCTCCCAGGTCCCCCAACAATTCCTCCAGTCCCAAGAACCTATATGAAAACCTGGAATAGCCACTGTAGATTCTACTTCACACATTTGACCCAGATTATAAATGACTGTCCTGCCACAGTTGGGACCCTTGGTCTGTTCATGTGATTCTGTGGCAGCTGTTCTTCTGAAATTGACTCTGTTTGTCTAGGTCGATGGTCAGCCAACTTTTCCCATAAAGGGCCAGATAGTAATATTTTAATAGACTTTAGGGCATGTGGTCACTGTCCTGAGAATTCAGCTCTGCTGGTGTAGCACAAAAGCAGCCCTAGGCAACATATAAATGAATGAGCTATGTTCCAAAATGAACTTTATTTACAAAAACAGGTGTAGGGTCGGACTGGCCCACTGGCCTGTGTTGCTTGTTGACACCTGATCTGAACTGAATTTTCTTCTGGTGGGAATTTGAGTCCTAGCATCCAGCACTTACTGTGTGGGGACTGGAGCATGTCATTCAACCCCTGTGAGGCTGTTTCTCTTCCCACAGAACATTTTAGTTTTAGCAGTCGATACCGTCTCTGTCACAACCACACTAAGTCCTCACTTAAAGTCCGTAACAGTTTCATCATTGTCAAAATGAAACACATTAACAAAATGATATTCAAGGGCCTGCTGCCCTGGAATCTGCTGCTGCAGAGCTGGGAGGACCCAAGATGGGAGAAAGTGGGACCAAGCGTGGGAATGCACGTGGAAGGTTGTGCAGCCCTAGGGTTACAGACTTGGATGTTGCTGTAGCAACTCTTGTAAACACTTCCTAGTTGTGCCCTTGAACTTCTCGGGGTCTCAGGATCTTCATGTATAAAATAGGAATAAATATGGACCACATGGTGTTACAGTGAAGACTGAATGAAATACCCTATGTCCACACATTTGGGGGCAGGGCAGACATCCCATTTGGGGGTGCCAGCTAAGCAATTGGAACTCCAACAGGAAGATGTGGGGGCCACCCCACTAAGTGGGGGTGAGGAGTCTGGGCTAGATATGCTGGGCAGCTGTTTAAGCAGATACACTTAACATGTGTCTATCAGCCTTTAGTAATTTGCATCAGTGGTATTTAGGGATGGAAGAATGAGGTAGATATGCCGGCCCCATATCTGCACAGGGGCATCACCATCAAGGTGGCTTTGAGTACAGCCAGCTGGCGGAGGATGGAGGCCCCTGAAGCCCCTCTGAGCTTCCCCTCCCTGGTGGGTCGGAGTTGGGGAACAGAGATGGATGCTCGCCTTGCAGGGCCCTCACCCCAGACACTGCTTCCTCCATAGGACGCGTGCTTCCTCACTCTCAGCACAGGGATGGCCCCTCCCGCAGTAAGGAAAACAGGGTGCCAGCCCCCTCATGGAGAATGTGACATTCCTTTAAAACAAGTCAGTTGTTTTACAGCCTTGCTTTGGAAGACTTCAAAAACATAAAGGCTCTAAAATCAAAGGCTTCCTGTTATAAATTCATTTCTACACCTCAGGTACTTGGTGAAAGGGGGCAGGATAAAACCAAGATTCACTGAAAAATGCTTGGAAATGCTCTAAAAATACTCTGCTGGGTCTCAGAGGGCTTCAGGTTTGCGGGGGAGTTTTGGAGGTTTTTATACACTCTGGTATTAATCTTTTTGTTGTTCAGAAATCTTCAGTGCCTTGAAAAAAAAAGAAAAAAAAATTATATATATATATATGTATACATTTTTTTAATTTTGAGGCTTGTTGACAACTAAATTTAAAATTCAAAAAGGATCTTACAATATGATCTCGCCTTAACGATGAGAAACCAGAATCTCAGACTGAGCAGTTGGTTGGTGGTCCACAAATGGGGACAGACAAAACAAGACAGGTGTGCAATTCTCCTGGAAGGTTCCAGAAAGAGAAATGGGGCTTATGGGCACCAGAACGCAGCTTCTCTGACTTAAAAAAAAAAAAAAAATCCCAATGACAGAAGCAATGTGTATTTCTGTGAAAAAATTGGGAAAATTCCCATGAGCCTAAGGAGGAAAGTTGAACTTGCCTGTGACCCTAACATCCATAGACGACCCTTTGGCATTGGACCTCTGCTCTCTTTTTCTGGCCTTGATTATCTACCTGATGATTCAGACCTGCACTCTGAGGTTGTAGAAGACACTATGGATGCCCGTGCCTCTGCGTTCACCTGCAGCTGTGGTGTCTGGTCCCCACCCAACTCAGACCTGGTTCTCTTCGCTCCTCGCTTCGGAGGCCTTCTTCTGCCCTTGTAGCTACAAAGGAGGTTGGGAGAAGGAATCAGCCTTTGCAGCCTAGATGGCAGCTGCAGGTATGGAAAACAGGGTGTGGGGCTGAATGTTGGCCAGGTAGCCAACAGCATATGTGAATGAGTTTGGACCTGGGTTTCCAAAAGATCCCTGAACCATGCGGATGGAGTCAAGCTCTCTGGCTGCGGCAGTCCCCACCCTGGAGGATTCTCTCCCTCATTTGCGTTTGGCTGACACCTTCAAATCTCACTCTAATTAAGCTCCTTTGGGACGCCCCACCACTCCCAGTTCTGGCACAGGTGTCTTCTTTGTCTTTCCCAGCCCGAATGCCACCTCCTTAGTGGCACTAGTCACCCTGCACTGGAACTGCCCTCCATTCCCTACAAATCGCCAACACTTGCTGCCCTTGACAGTATTCTAAAGTTTAGCCACGCATGGCGCGTGTGCAGCATTGTGTGGCTGTGGTTTGAACTTGCACTGCCCAGCAGTAGGGAAGCACTCTCTCTTGGTTTGCCCCGTATCTGACTCACGACGATGCAGACACGAGGAAACCCTCAGGACGCGCTCTCGTTCACAGCACAATGTTTTTAAATCACTCTCCTTCGCCCCCATATTTTTATGCTCAGCAATGGCGATTCTGTTCTGATAACCATGGCTTGAGTGAAAACTGCATACAGTTACAGGGACTTTCCATCCATGATAATCATATCCCCACACCTGAGGGCTGTGAGCCTGTGCTTACCTGCTGCCACGCCCAGATCTAACGTCAAAATTCCCATCAACCTTCCCATTTCTGAAGGACCAGAGCTTGGTGTCAAGTTATCAAAACATCTGTTGGCTGAGCTGAATTGTTCAGTTGTTATTCTTCGGCTTTCCTGTCAAGGAGACACGAGCTTCATGGGTGGACATGTCACGTGTCACATTCGCACAGTGGACAGCTGTCCTGGCAGCAGCATCCTTCCAACCCAATCGGCGGACGTTTGGCGGGTCCAGAAAACACAAGCAGGCAGGAGCAGGCTTGGCATGCAAGGGTCTTCCAGTCCTTCCGCATATCTTTCAGGGATTTTGAATAATTAGGGTATTAAAGTAACAGTTTGACACATGATCAAAATAAGTAACACACAAATGGAGCCCGTTCATGCCAGACACACAGGCAGCACATACATATGGTTTCAAAATACAGTTGGAGCTGCAGCAAATAAATGGAATTTTGGAATGATTTGCTTTACAGTTCCCTTAAGTAACATTATCTTGTTAAAGACATTAACCTCGGGCCTTTGCTGTTATATATTTGCTTTTATTGTTTTCATCCTGGGAGCAACTTGTAGGAGAGACACTCGTCAGCGAAAGAGGGGTCAAGGGTCGTGAAAACATTATTTTCAAGGTGGCTGAATGGCCGCCTGGGGAACACTTGCCAATTATGGGAAACAGACATCGCCTTTCAGAACCTCCTTTATAATTTGAAAAAAAATTTTATGAAATCTCAAACATTAATAACCATTTCATAGTTCTCCCCAACATGAGACAGCCTCGAGGAAATGCCTCCTCTGATATCACTTTTTCTTGGAAGGAAACTGCAGATAGGCGTGTTCTCCCAGCAGGGCTGACTATCCCACAGCCATTGGAGGGGGGAGCTAATTCTGCAGTGACAGCCCCTCAGGCAAGGGCTGCAGCACCCACTGCCAAAGTCATTGGAATATAAACCTTCATTTTCTTATGGTTTTTTTGGGTGGTAGCCCCAGACAGAACACAGATTTGGGCTTTCAGACAATCCCTGTATAAAATTATCAGTAAAATGAGGAATTCAGAGAGATTGCAGGGAAGGTTCTAGATAATAAGGTAAAGAGTCGCCCGTCATTGAAGTCATCTTCACCTGCAGCTGATATTTAGGCTGCTCCCATTGGGGAATCTCTGGACCTCATTCATTCCTTTCCTGATTTTGAATGAAAATTGACACAGGTATCATCGATGAGCATCTGTGGCCTTCTAAAGGCCAGCCTCATGCAGGAATGATTTGAAAGACAAAGTGAGCCACACATTAATCCCAGGGAAGGGCCTTTTTCCAGGAGTCAGTGCAGGATTTAGCTCCCTCGCCCCACTTCCCCTCTCCTTCCTTCCTTTCCAACACCACAGATGGCTGGCCTGGCTTCCTAGGTAATTGAAATGGTCCACCTTGGAACATCATCATGGCCTTAGTGACCAAAAAAGCCTCTTGGATACCACAACCCTAGTTAACAAAGATTTCTGAAAACCTCTTGACTCTGCTCAGATACAATTCTTGAATGTGTAAATTGGTTCAGCTTTTCTGGAAGGTGATTTAACAATATCTACCCAAACTGCAAGTATGAATAAACAGTGACTTGAATTCCCCACTGTCAGGGATTTACAGAAAGGAAATAATTAAGGGTGTGTGCAAAGAGATTTAACTCTAAGATGTTCGCTGCGGTGATGTTTGTCTAGCTATCCAGCCCTAAGGAATTGAGAAAAGAGGCAGGGACCAAAACCGCAGGGGAATTCTGTCTCGTGAAATGGATATATGTTCCCGTTCTGTTGTTACATGAACTACTATCAAAGCTGCTTTCAGTTCATCTCTTTATTTTTATGTGTGCATGAGTGTGTGTGTGCAAGAGAGAGTTGTGTGTCTCTACGGGTAGAACACAGATTCTGCAGTTAAACTAGCTGAGTTCACACCACATTTCTGTCACTTATCTGTGTGACTTTGAACAAGCTCTCTCACCTGGTTCAATAAAGTGGAGACGATAATAATGCAAACCTGGAAGACTTGTGTAAAGATAAAAATGAAATAATATATGTAAAGCTCTAAGGAAAACAAATGCTAAGCAAATGCAGCAAAACATGTTTTAAAAACATAGTAAAGGCAGGAATGAAGGACATTTAAATATTCAAAATAGTTATCTCTGAATGGTGGGAATTACCCACAATCATTTAGCTTCTCGCTTCTCCAATTTTTCTAGTTTTTCTACTGTGAACATCCAACAGAGATGTGCACAAACATGAAAATTTTCATCCTTCGGTACCAGGAAGAATAAACACTCATATCCTTCTACTCATATCGGCTCCATGAGCAGAGCTGAGCTCAGTCAGCTGAGATGAGAAGGTAGCTGTCAGCAAGGGGTGAGGATGGCAGGCGAGAACGGCAGGTGTAAAGGACAGACCACTGGTGCCTTGAATATGATGTTCCAGTGACGTCACCTGCTCGAGGTCCCACACTGGTAAGTGGCAGAGCCGAGGTTGGCCAACAGGGAGCCTCCACCCCTTCCTCCTCAGCCACTGGGCTCAGCATGGCCTGAGGGCTCCCACCTGTCTGAGCTCCGCAGCACTCTGCCGCTTCTTAGCTTTGGGGAAATGTCCTGAGTTCTCTGAGATTTGGTTTCACTATCTGAGAAATGGAGGAAGTAGTAACAGCAACCTCATGGAGTTGATGTGAGAATTACACAACCAGGCCAGGCTAAGCAACCGGGAACAAAGCAGGAGGGGTCCCTGCCCTCTTGAAGCCTAGATGGTAGCATGCAAGGCCAGTGCTTATCTCATGATCACCCACATCATTGTAAGATTCAAACTCTCTGTTTAACGAATAGTAATGAGTGTCTGCCTGGTGCCGGGCATCATTCCCAGCATCGGGCACACAGCTGCAAACAAGAGGTTCAAAAGTTTCTGCCTCATGCTGATGGCTTGTTAAGTTTTCTGTCTGCAGGTTATACTTCCATAAAAATTTACTTTAAAAAATCCCTGCCAAAAAACAAAAAACAAAAAACAAAAAAACAAACAAAAAAAATCCCTGCCTATGAAAATGCGTAAAATTTGTTAATTTGCATAAAGGCGTAAGTGTCCATTGTTCTAGTCTTTCAAGTGTGGCTTTAAAATTTTTCAAAGTTGAACACAGGGGAAGATGTGGGATCTTTGCCTTAATTCTAGGCCAGGAAAGGAAGGGAAATGGAAAGAGCCAGAGAGGTGGTTTAATTCTAAATAGGGTGGTCAGTGACAGCAAAGGCCTTGGTGTTTAATCCTGTGCCCCCAGCCCAGTGCTCTGAGAATGGATGGCGGGCTGACCCACCCAAGCCCCCTGCCTCCTGGCTTCCTGTTGGGTTCAACTTCTGGGAGACAGCAGGAAGGCACTGGAGGCGGAACAGGGAGGAAAACCATATATTTCTTCCCTGCCTCAGCAATGTGTCTCTGCAGATGGGTGTGTCCCCCACGATGAGAGACTGTGGTTCCAGTTCTCAGGAGCACTCTCTCTTCCACTTCGCCCCACAGCTCAGGAGTGGACACCTCCCTGCAGCTGTTCCTGAGGGTGCCACCATCCCTTACCGTTCCATCTTTTCCGTTCAGATACCGGGAGTGAATCTCATCTCCTGCTGTGATCCTGAATGGAAAAGACCTGGAGCAAGTGAGGCAGCAAACACAAAAAGACATCTTGGGGAAGGCAGTCCAGGCACATGGCAGCTAGGGCAAAGGCTCTGGGGTGAGTGTGTGCCTGGCACGTTTGAGCGACGCAAACCATGCTGGCCTGCACCAGCTGTCTGAGGGTTGAACAGGTGGGGTGCACAGGCTGAGCACTCATTAGCAGAGCCGACATAGCTAAGTGGCAAGGTGGATGAGGCCATGGGATAGGGCCAGGTGAGGGAGCCCTGGGAGCCAGATGGAGTGGTCCAGCCCCAACGCCACAGAGCAGTGACATGCAGAAGTGGGGTTAGGGCAGGATGGCGGTCGGAGGCCGGGAGCTGTCCTGAGCAATGAAGTCCACTCACAGATGTTGGCCAAACAAGCTTCGAGGGAATAAAATCAGGAGAAGGAAAGAGAGCGGTCCATTTCAGGATGCTTTATGCAGGTAAACCAGGGAGAGCGTGATGACTGAGTGAGTGAACCTGGGGATGGATGGGAGCAGCAGACAATGTCATGAGTCAGCCAGGCACCTGGGCTCCAGATAGGCAGATTGGGTTTGACTCCTGCCTCTGCCTTTTACTAACTGTGAGGTTTCCTGGGGTCACCTGCTGAATGAGTCTCCCAGGTCTGCCATAACAAAGTACCAAGGTGGGGGCTTAAACAACAAAAACTTATTCTTATAGTTAGTTCTGGAGGTCAGAAGTCCAAAGTGAAGGTGTAGGTGGAGCTGGTTCTTTCTGGAGGCTCGCTCAGAGGTAGAATGTGTCCATGCCTCTCTCCCAGCTGCTGGTGTCTGCCCGGGGTCCTTGGCTTTCCTTGGCTTGTAGCTGCATCCCTCCCCTCTCTGCCTTCATCTGGCCTCTCCCTGTGTGTCTCTCTGTGGCTGTGCTCAGGCGCAGGCATGGAAGAAGCTTAGCACAGCACCCAACTTACAGAACGCCTCCAACAAGTGGCAGCCTTGAGGGTACTAGACTTTCTGAATGGGCGTGTGCAGCCTTCCCTTCTGCATTTTTCTCATCTTTAGACAAGTTGACACTGAGTTCCAACCCGCACCGAGCTCAGCACCTCCTCTGCACAGCGCAGCAATATTCCCGTCCATCTTCTCCTTTCCTCCATGGCTGTAGAAGGCAGAGGGGAGGAGAAGAGCTCAGCATACTCCCGGGGGGTGGGAAGGAGGCAGGTGTGGAGGGTGCTGCAGGCTTGGGGGAGGACGCTGCAGATATAAAGCTCTTTCCAGCTTCAGGTTTTCCATCCTAGACTCGACTCAGGAGGTCTTTCCTCAAGACATGGAGGAAGCTACAGCACTCAGCAGCATGCCAGGTAAACCCAGCTCCTGTGGGCTGGCAGGGGACCACGGGACCATGTGTGACATAGGGTGCATGGGGAAAGGCGCCCTGCATTCAAACACTTGGCTTCGAATGAACATCTGAATGGGCACATTGGGAAGCTGACAAAAGACCACAGTTGGGACCCATGGAGCTGAGCCTGCCGTAGGCTGGTGGCGGAGCTTGAATCCTGAGAGGGAGGACGGTGCTCAGAGGCGAGATCGGAAGGTGGTTAGGTGTTCTCTGATCCCCGCACAGTCTATAGCTCAGCAGCTCTTCTGTATGTAGAGACTAGTAACCGTCCTTCCCTATCAGTGATCATGAAGTTGAGGAAGAGGGCTTTCTAAAACAGCAGCTGATGTGTAGAAAGTTCTTCTTAGTGAGAGTCATTATTAGTTTCTCCAGGTTACTGAAAAAGCCGGAACCAGAACCTGGGTTTCCAGGCTCCACCCACTGCCCTCCTTCTTCCAGGTGCCAGACCCAAGATGCTAGGCCAGTTTATTTAGTGCAGCTGAGGACAGTGGCGAGCCAAGGCTCCTGGGCTCTAGCTGTCCCTCACTCTTCCTTCATAAGCATTTAGGACACAGATCCCCTGTGTCCTACGCACCTTGCAGTAGGCTGCAGACATGAGGAAGAAACACCGCCCAGCCTGAGGCCTCAGTGGGTTTGCTGTCTGGCAGTAAAGATGCTGGGGTAAGGCGAGGCCGAGGGTATGACAAAGCAGGGTGAAAGAAGTCAGGAGGGCTTCCTGGAGAAAGAGATTGAGCCTTGGTTCCTCTCCACATGGATCTCTTAATATGGGCTTCCCCACATGATGGTGTCTGAGTTCCAAGAATGGAGGGCCTAACAGGACCCCACAGAAGCTGTGTCTCCTCTTATGGCCGACTCCAGGAAGGCACGTAGCTTTACCTCTGCTGCAGTCACGGGCCCACTGAGATCCCAGGTCAGGGGACAGAGGCCCCGCCTATGGGGTGGGACACTGTAAGAAGAGCATGTAGAAGGGGAGATCTTGTAATCATCCGGAGAAATACAACCTAGCAAATGCCTAACAGAGCATCTAAACACGAAGGGGGCGGGGCGTGGGTATTCACACACACCGTAAGATGCCATCTTTTCTTCTTTCTGGCATGGCGTAGTCTAGGTGGGAGGTCCAGATCACTCTCAGCTTCCAAGCCTGTGCCCTGATTTGGGACATAAAGTACAGAATCATCCCAGGTGGATCAAGCCAGACTTACACAGATCATCAATGAGTACAGCCTAGAACTTGCACAAAGATCCTAAAGATCATTTAGAGATGAGGGTTGCTGACTTTCTGTTTCCAGAATGGCTTATCTTACTCGATGCAACACACTCAAACCCAGAAATGGAAGACCCACCTCCGTAAATAAACATTCCTGGGTCAAGTTGCCCACTCAAAGTCACCAAGAATGGTATAAAGCAGGAATTTCCTTCTTTCCTATTCACTACCATCAGAATATATACAGGGCTGCTTTTAAAGAAAGGACACCCAAAATAATTTTGAAATAAAAGCTTGGGATAGGTAGCCATCTCAGAGTCCGAGGCCGCATGCTTTCTTGGCAGGGTACAGAGAAAAGGGTGTCCCGTGAGCACGGCCTGGTCTGCTAAGCCCCAGGAAGCAACCTCTGCTCTTCCCAGCAGCCTCCCAGCTTAATGAAGCCTATGTCATCTTGAACTTGGTCATGAGTCAACCTAGGGCTCCATTTCTCCTGATCTCCCTCCATTTGGCCCCTCAGAGCAGGTGTTTGCCGAGCTCAAGGTCTCTCTGCTTACATAACCCTTGTTCCATTTGGAAGGATGAAAAATCTCCCTGGGGTTTATTGTAAACAGGCTTACAGTTTGCCCAAACACAAAGAGGAAAGGTCAGATTATTCATGCGCCTCCCTCCCTCTGCCTGCCTCTCTCCACCCCCCACCAACCGCAGACACATCCCCCCCCCACCCCAACATCTGGGCAGGGGTCAGGATCTGTGCCCAACCTCTCCACCAGGCCATCCGGTGCACAGAACCCAGTGATGGGGGCCGGGGCCAACTTGGCAGCCCTGATGTGTTTATGGGCCCTGTTTGGGGAGCCATTTCCATTGGGCCTCGAAGAGGAGGAGAGAGGGAGTGAGGATGGGGAGAGGGGGAATTTCTTGACAAGCCGCCATGAGTAGAGGCTTGCTCATGGAAAGACAATCTTTTATGATGACAGAAATGGAGCCAGGGACTCATGCTGAGGGGCCAACATATTTCATGCAGGGGAGGGAGGGCCCGTTTGCTCAACGGGCCACTGTGATGCCAGTAACATCCACACTCTAACTCAGCCGCATGCATTGTATACGGGGCACTTTATACCAGACCTCCTCTGCGAGAGTGCTACCCAACCCGTTTCACAGAGGAGAAGCTGAGGGTAGGGCTCAGCAAGGGTGACACACTATCTTGAGGTCCACCGAGCTGGGGCACTTGGGGGACCCACTTCCCAGATGGCCATCAAGCGGCTCCTAATTCAACTCAAGGGAGGGACCTGATGGATGAGCTCACCTACCACCCTATCCTTGTCCTGTGTGTCTTCAGAATTTAGCGTCCATCCTGCCCAGACACACAGAGGCTCAGGCCATACTCCCAGGCTAAACCAGAGGGATGGTCAATGGGGCTCAGGTTCCCCATGTGTGTACAGGGCAGACCTGGGGCTAATGCTTGGATGTTGGCCTGGGTGGGAGCTGGCTGCCATGGGTGGGAGGGTCCAGACAGCTTGCGGGTGGGGTGAGCTCCAGACCATGAGGATGGCTTGGCGGGAACAAGAGAGGGCAGAGGCAGAATCTCAGGAGGGCTGCAAGCTCTCTCCTCACCACTGGCAGCTTTGGGCAAGTTAACTGATGTCCCCAAGCCACGGTGTCCCCACCTACGAAAAGGGTGAGCCAGGGCCCGGGGAAGCCCTGCATGAGGGAAGGCGAGGTGAAGGCAGGATGGAGGAGGCAGCTGGTTCCTGGGCACTTCACGTTCCCCCGCCTAATCCACATCATTGTCACATCAGAGCAGGCAGTCATACACCTTGGACACACCCCGGACTGGTTGGCTGGACCCCAATCAGCACCCTGGAGACCACAGGAGGCGGGGTGGGAGGAGGGGTGCTGTCCACAGAGTCCATTAGAGAGGGTGCAGGGAAATTGTTTGATTCCATATTTTGTTTTATTTGTTCTTCTGGGAACAGGACGGAAAGCGCAACACTGCCCACGCGGGTGAACAGCCTCACCCTTTGCCGCCCACTCGGATGGAAGCTGGGCGGCTGCTCGCTCTCCTCAGCCTCGGTTCCCCTTCTCTTCATGGGACTCATGAACCTTCCTCGGGTAAGCTGTAGCATATGACCTAGTGGCTGAGATATCTGGATTCAGACCGCCCCCAGTTCGGGTCCAGGCAGCACCCCACACCCTGCCACTGCCGAGTGGCTTGGAAAAGTTACTCGACCCTGCAAGCCTCAGTTTCCCTGTCCGTGCAGTGGGGATGCTGATAACCCCTGCATCAGAGAGAGAAACCATACCAAGTCCTGGGTCTTAGAAAATGCTCCAACAAGAGTAACAGCTGCTGTTGTTCTCATGGTGATGATGAGGGTGGTCCGCTTGGCCTCACTCCCACTGCAGTGTCCAGGCCCTGAGAACGGGACTCCAGCCGCACTCAGCCCGGCACAGGGTGAGCTCCCTCCTCCCCTCCCTGAAGGACTGGAGCGGGGCAGCGCCCTCTCCCGTCTTCTATGATCTCAGCGCTGCACAGCCCCCAGCCCACCCTGACTTACTTCCTGGGGTGGCTGGTCCCTTTGGAATGTGCCTGGGCTGGGGTCACCTGAGTCTTTGCTCATCCTACATAAGGCTTCCATAAACACAGGAAATGCGGTTTTATTCCCTAGGCACGATAGCATGAGACTCAGCTAAAAGGGACATGCTCCTTCCAGGAAAAGGCCCTGAATCCAGTCTCAGAACTGACCCTCCTCGGATTCCACACGCAGTCAGGCCAAAACCTGGCTCACCAGGAGGGAACGTCTCAGGCTTGTGGGGTTCTCTAAAAATTTGGGGGGCAATAATGTCACACTTTAAGGTTACTCTTATACAAAGTGATGTATTCTGACCAGTGATCATGTGCTGGGTAAATGCTTTCTGCATAGACGAATGGATGGATAAATAAATCAGTGGAGGGATGGATGGATGGATAGATAGATAGGTGGGTAGATGGTGGGTGGATGGGTAATGTTATAAAGGAGAAGAAAAAACTTGCTCAGAATTTTTAATTTTGTTTTGTTCTTGTGCTTACGGAAATGAAGTTTTATTCTTGGAGGAGAGAAGGAGGTGGAGGTAGTTAGAGGCACTGGCAGAGCCACTGTCCCAAGTAACTGTTCCACCACTCACATGCACATGTGTTCATGAGAGAGTTAAGTCGAGAAGGGCCAGGTACATTTCTGTAGTGGCTCCACCTTATTAAAACCTTAATCTGCAGACAAAATATGTCAGCCTCAGAGGCAAAGCAATCTGATACCAACAAAAGACTGAAATAAAACAAAAATTAACGTTTGAGTGGTAGACAGAGGGACGGACAGAGGGACAGGAACCGGATCAAGCACAGCTAGTGAGGTGTGAGCTGGAGAATCTGCATGGGGGTGAGTGTAGGAGTGGTTGCTGTGCGCGTCTTTCACCTTTTCTCTGTGTCTGAGCATTTCCATAATAGAAGCTGAGGAAAACAATGCACCCCACCCCAACTAGTTCTTACCCAAAGAGCAAAAGCTGATTTCCCATGGGCCCTTTGGGCCTGGGAGAGTGGAGCCACTGCTTGACCCTTCACAGCAGCACTAGGAAGGTGCCAATGATGGCACCCAGGGCACAGCCTTGTACCTTTCCAGCTGCAGGACTCCAAGAACCAGCTTTTTGCCAAACCCTGCAGATGGCAGGTGAGAGGCATTCAGCCTCTGCCCTCAACAAGTCCAGTCCTTTATGAGGGCACCTCTGCTGCTGCAGCTCCCTCTCCCTCCTTCACCTTTTTAAAAGTCTTCACCTGAGGTCATGCTTACTGATTCAAGAGGGAGGCAGAAGGAGAGAGAGAGAGAAATGTGAAAGAGAAACATCCATCGGTTGCCTTTTGTATGCACCCCGACCGGGGACTGAACCCACAACATAGGCATGTGTCCTGACCGGGGGTTGAACCCATGACCTTTTGTTTTACAGAACAATGCTCCAACCAAGGGAGCTACACTGGTCAGGGTTCTCCTCCTTTTTATCTACCGAGAAATTTCTTGATTCTGGTTCTGCCAATCAGGCTACCAAGGGCCAGTTGCATTTCTGTAGAGAGCTGCAAACATGCATTGTTAAAACCTTAAACAGAGGCATTTGAGTTAAATAATTAGAGCCCAGAGGTCAAGTCTAATGCATGTAAAAAAAAAAAGTGTTTTTATTAAAAAAAATTGAACTGAGGCAGGAATAGGGGGATGGATAGATGGACAGATACCTGATAAATTAACTTCCCAGGCACTTCTGTGGGATGGCTTTATGTGACTGAAAGTATTTTGTTTAAAACAAACCTATGTGTCATTAGGATTATGATTGCCATTGAACAGATGGGGAAACTGAGGGACATTGAGAGTGTTTTTAAGTGTCTAAGAACTCCCAGAAGATCCTTATCAGAGCTTGAACTTGAACTTAGGCAGGCTTGCTGCACACTTGATATGCCTGGTTTTGCCCAATATTTGAGGTTAACTCCATCTTCTGTTCCTTCTCAGGCTTGTGGCTGAGATAAGCACACCCTCTGGCCGAAGGGCCTGCTTAGGTCCAGCCAGAAGCAGTGGCCCCAGTGACTTCTCTCCCTTCCAGAGCTCAAGCACCCTGCCCTCCCGGCCCATACTGAGCAAAACTGACCAGTGAAGCCAACCCCAAGTTCTCTACACCAACGTTCAAAACCCCAGAGGATGATGAGAGGTCAGCCCTCCAAGTGGCCTGGGCTCAGGGACTGTGGCCCCTATCAGGTCCAAGAACTCCAACCACCCTGACAAATCTTAGTGGCAACACAGACGTCAGAGAGGTTTCCTTCGCAGGCAGTGAGGGGAAGGCTCAAATGTGCGAAGTGAGTCACCATAAAAACCCATAATAATCATAACGCCAGGCATGGACCCATGTCTCTGCCAAGCCAAACATATGGCAGGGTGGGGGCAGGGCTGTTATTTCAGTTTATAGATCTCTCAGGCCATTTATGAGGCTGGTGGTCTGTCTCCTAAGTGGGCAGTATGGTCAATTCTATTACATCTGGGCCCATTCCAGGCCTCAGTGGTTTGAAAGAAAAACCAACCCTACAGAATCACAGTGCCGTGCCCGACATCCCCAGATACAATTTTCTTCGATGACTCTGTAAATCTGCCCACTTTTTCGATGGCTATTGGCCCAAATGCTGTTCTTCAGCTGCAGCCTGCCATCCTTTCCTCAGTTCGTCCTGCATTAGTTCAACTCAGCAGTGCATTTCTCTTAAAGGTGATGGTGGGTCGGCGGGGGGGTGGGGGGGTCCGGGGGGGGGTGTCTGTGCTCATGGAAAGACCTCCAGTTCAAACTTTCTCAATCCTAGCCGAAACTTAGAATCATCCAGAGAGTTCTACAAGCTAGAGGTGCCTAAGGTTACTCCCCCAAATTGGATTCAAATTGTCCAAGGGTGGGCACATGAGATGGTATTTTAAAATAACCCCCTCTCAAGTATTGAAAAGGGGCAGGGAGTGGGGAGAACTATGGCTGGTTCTAACTCTTGGGCCTCAGAGTCACCTGGGGGAGGTCAAAGATGAGCATCCCTTCCCCCTGGGCAGCCTCTGACTCAGTAGGTCCAAGGTGGGGCCTGGAAATCCATCTCTTTCAAAAGCAGCTTCCTATGCAGGCAACAGGGAGCACATTCAGGAAACACTGCTTGACCAGGGTGCCTCTCCCCGGCCTTGAAAGTGTCCCCTACAAAGGAGGTGACATGGTCTGATACCAGCTTCCCTGCTCTCGCCCTAGGCCATCCTTCCCCACCTCCCCCTACCCACTTACCCTTAGAAGAGTGTTTCCAAGTGAAGTCTCCGACTGCAGCACCAGCATCATCTGGGGACTCATTAGAAATGCCCTGCCCCAGACCCACCACGTCAGAAACTTTGAGGTGGGAAGCTACGACCTGTTTCAATAAGCCCTGTAGCTTGTCCTGAGCAGGTTCCAATTGGAGAACACCCACCTGAGAAGAAGGAGACGAAGACCAAGATGTGGGATTTTCAGAAGCCCCATCCCCTGCTCATAGCCATGTGATCTTAGATAAGATGCTTCCCACCTCTGACTCCATTTCTGTAAGAGAATGTTGATTCTTGATCTGTGTATAGCCCTTGAGAACCAGGGCACCTTCTTCGCCAATTTGACTTCAGGTTTAAGAAGTTCAGATTCAGGGACTTAGGCAGGGCAAGTTTTATTATCACTCCCTGGTTTCAGATGAGGAAAGTGAGGCTCAAAGGACAGTAAGGGGACCTGTCCGGACCTACAGAGCCAACGACGGGTGGTCTTATCCGACCAGGTATGGAACACCTTCTCCCACTTTGCAGGGTCACCCTAGATCATTCTGAAGTTCATTGCCAACTTTCCAGGCCCCCACCAGTTACACCTCATCACTCCCAAGTCTGAGTGCTATAAGGAGAGATGTTTCCTAAAGCAAGCAGCTAAAGGAAAGGTCACCTGGAGCCCCGGAATTGCACCTGGGCGTACAGTGGGATAGTGGGGGATAGTGGGGGTGTTGCCACCCATGGTTTTCACTATAAAATAACAGTAATGGACCAAACATGGGTGTGGGGCTTGAGGGGGGTGGGATGTGATCATTGGGATGGGGCCCTGGGTACTTCTGGAGAGCACAGTGTCCTTCGGTGCACGACATGGGCTTCATGTTCCTTTGTGGGGATCCCAGCAAAGAGTCACAAAATTTAACTGGATGCCAAAAACCTTGAAATCAATACCAAAATAATCCACGATGAAGAAAATATCAAATTCCAACTAAGGACAGAATCTAATACTGAACTTGCACACCCCTGCCCCACTTGCCACACCCTAATCTTGGCCCTTGTCCCAATAAAACTTTATTTACAGTAACAGACCAATAGCAGGCAGTAGTTTCTCGGGTTGTTTTTTAATATTATACTAAAATATTAACTGATCTTGATTACCAGGAGTTTGGGAGCTCCCTTAAAATGTGTACCCAGCCCTGCCACTGTCCTGCCAGCCGAAGTCCCAGCAGCACCCGGGAGTCCTGCCGTCCCAGGAGGCTCCCCAACCCCCCCTCCCTCAGGGAGGCTGGATATTTGCAGTGAACGTTCCCCAGCAGAGCACATTGCTGCTGACGGGGCAAAGCCTTTGCCAGGGGTATTCGCATCAAAGTCTTTTCAACTTTAATGGTGTATGACATTTTTGAGACAAAATATGGTTCGGCTAATCATATTTTAATAGCTCTACCTTTATAAGCGGCCTGACTTGGAGTGTATACAGTAATATTTTAATTTCTTAGCTCTGATGAGCATCATTCTAACCAGGTATTCAGTTTCTCCATTTATAAATTTCGCTCCCAGATGTTGGATGCCAGGGAACTCTACAGAGCAACTATACAAATACGATATTTAATATTGGATGTCAGTTTGGGTGTTCCACTCAATTTCCTGGAAAGAGCTCGAAACTCCTCTTATTTGGGGTGGAATGTCCAATCAGTTTCATACTCTGAGGCCCTGCCCGGATGGCCATGTAATGCCGCATAACTAAGTTCTCTAATTTCTGAAATGCAAATTTGGAGCAGATGTAGGGAAAGTGTGTCATTTATTTCCAAATGCAACAGTTATCAAGCCAAGCAACCAGGAGGCATAGTTAGCAAGGGGCCAAGTTCACAAGCCAGTCCCCCCAAAACAGGAGACTTGTTGGGCGATGTCCCCATCCCTGGCAGGAAGACACAGGAGAGCGGTGGGCTTGGTGCCTCATATCAGCTACTGATGGGGGAGACTAAACTGGACAGGCAGGCTCAGGGCAGGCTTTGCATTTGACTTTGAGTTTTAAAAATAATCAGTGATGCCACGGCAAGAGGGTAGACAAGCACACACTCCCACCCCTCATTTTAAACATGAGTCCTTCGAAGCACAGTGTGTCTCCAGTTACCCAGTCACCCATTCCAACTGAAACCCAGGCTGATTGACTTCCTGGTCCATCTCACTCTTAACTTTGGGAACCATGTGGTCCTGTGATATTCAAAGGAGTTTCTATTCTTGGCAATACCTTCTCAGTGAATTGGATGTAGGCAGTCAGCTAGGAAAGATCCCCTGGGGTGCAGAAGCCACATGCAAAAACAATGCCACAGACAACCTGTGCCCATGGGGACAGGGCTCAGCCTTGGTGGAATGGCCAAGGGGGGGACATCTCTGGGTTGGAGGGCATCTTTCCAGGAATGTCACTCATCAACTCATCCGTTTCTCGGTTTCCACCTGCACAGAGGAATGCAAGACATCAGGAGAAGCCCCTCTGAGAGTGCATACAGGGTGGAGGGAATCATGAATCAAGGTGCTCCGAGGGCAGTCGGGGTGAATTCCTGACATCGGTACTGCACACCGTTCTTGGTCCTGGCATCACTGAGGTGAGATGACAAGTGGTGCAAAGCACCTAATAAGGACACCTTGGAAGGCAGGAGGTCCCCAGTCTAGTCCTAGCTCTTCCAGGACCTTGGGCAGCCACTGCCCCCTCTGAGCCTCGGTTTCCCCTTCTGGAAAAGAAAGGAATTGGACACTGTAGCTGAGACGTCCCTCTAGCTCTAAGAAGATTTCTCTCTCACCTACCCCAGGTAAGGAAGGAAAAAGCAAACAAAGGCCCCTCGTCATTTTCTCTCCAGGGGAGAAAGTAGCCAGGAGAGAAAGGAACGTGAGTCCTTTGCGTGTTTGGCCCCAAGTAGAGCTTAAGGAGTCGCAGCTGCGATGCCATATGGGGGAAGTGTGTGGGTGGTTCTGGCCTTTCCTGCTTCTTTCATTTTTGGTCAGGCCAAGTTCAGGAGCATCCTCCCTCTCCCCCTGCCAGAGTATCAAGTCACCTCCCTCCTTTCTCCCGCAGCACTTTCTCTCCTTTCCAGACTCCAAGCAGCCTAACCTCTGCTGCCACAAGCCTCACTGTGGCGAGGGAACCACTCAAGTCTCCTTGTTGTCTGGGGAGGTCTACTGCTAATTGGATTGTAAAAGATGATCCTGCCGCACAGCTGTCTGCAAAGCTGGGCCCCAGTGGCATGGGATACATGAAATACAGGCAGTGGGGTGGGTTACCTGCTGAAACTCTGTGCAAGGTCAAGATCCCAGAAGTTGAAAAGGAGCAGAGGAAAAGCAATAAGGGACCTCACCTAGAGTCCCCCTCACCCCTCACCGCCCCATTGGCTGCTGAGACCATCCCTCCCTTGCAGACCTCCTCATATCCTCCAGCTCTGGGAAGTCTGTGATATCAAAGTTGCCCAAGCCTCTTTCTCCCCTCAAATTAGAACACTGCTCCCTGGGACCTCTCAGCAGCTGAGCCAATGAGGCCCCACCAGAGCTGAGACCCATGAATGGATCCCACTGCTGGCCATTGGTTCATTCACTTCCTCATTCAAGCATCACTTAAGTACTGAGTATCTCTGACCTTCTGGCTCTAAGCTGAGTACTAGGAATAAGCAGAAGGTGTGAACAAGACAGCAGCTCTCCTCTCATGTTTGTCATTCTCCTCCATAGCGATACAACTCCATGTTTAGTTGGGGGCTTAACTAGATTTAAAGTTTATTGCCCAGCCTCTCTTGCAGCTAGCTGTGGCCATGTGATTACATGCTGGCCAATCAGATTAAGCAGAGTGTGGCAGACGCTTCCTTTAAACCAGTGGTTCTCAACCTTTCTAATGCCGTGACCCTTTAATAGAGTTCCTCATGTTGTGGTGACCCCCAACCACAAAATTATTTTTGTTGCTACTTGATAACTATAATTTTGCTACTGTTATGAATCATAATGTAAATATCTGATATGCAAGATGTATTTTCATTGTTACAAATTGAACATAATTAAAGCATGGTGATTAATCACAAAAACAATATGTAATTATATATGTGTTTTCTGATGGTCTTAGGCAACGCCTGTGAAAGGGTCGTTCAACCCCCAAAGGGGTCAAAACCCACAGGTTGAGAACCCACTGCTTTAAACAAAAACACAGCTAACCTAGGCCCCTGGCAATTTCCTCTCAGAGGTCTTCCTTCCTGCTGGCTAGAATGCAGATGTGATGACTGGGACTGTAGTGGCCATTTTGAGCAAAGTGCCTTTGGGCAAAGAGGTCCCATTTGTAAATTAATAAGACAGTTGAAGTCATGTCCCTGAGGATGGTATCGGGAGAGGTGCCACAGCAGCCCCAGCCTGCACTCCTCAGACTTAGGTATGAAAAAAGAAAAAAATGCCTTGTAAACCACTGTTGCTTTGGATTTCAATTGTTTCTAGCTGAAGACAATCAAAACCTGTAATATACTGTTACATACCAGGTAGTGATGCTTATCATAATATATACCAGGTGATGACACTCCATCAGGGCATCCAGCATTAGCTACAAAGGGGCTCCCTGGCCCAGTCTTAGGGACCAGATGAGGCTTTTCCAAGGAGGCTGTGCAAGCTGTGTCAGCCTGGGGAAGGCAGGTGCCAGGGCATTTCAGGGAGAAGGAAGGCCAGAGGAAGCTGAGTATGGTATGTCTGGGGAAGCACTGAGTCCTTCAGGGAGGTGGGGACCCCCTGCTCTGAATCTATGAAATGCAAGGATGTTATCCTTGATTCAAAGAGGCTCATTACTTATAGCAAAATGAAAGATCAGCTCTGGCCAGTGTGGCTCACTTGGTTGGAGTGTCATCCTGTAAACCAAAAAGTTGCAGATTCGATTCCCAGTCAGGGCACAAGCCTAGGTTGCAAGCTCAGTCCCTCGTCTGGGTGTGTGCAAGAGGCAACGGATCAATGTTCCTGTTTCATCGACGTTTCTCTCCCTCTCTCTCTCCCTCCCTCCCTTCCCCTCTCTCTAAACTCAATAAGCATGTCCTTGGGTGAGTATTTTAAAAAGAAAAAAAAAGCAAGGTCATTTTGCTGCCAGGGTTGAAACGTTAACTCCTGATTTTAGAGACCAGTAAAAACCTGATAATAGGCTCATGCAGAAACTCACAACTGATGTCAGCGTCTACGAGTAGCTTCTAGGGTCAGTACAGGGCTTGATGATTTGTGTCCTTCGGTTCAGACAGTCCCCTTCTCTCCTGAATACCAGCAAGTCCTCAGAGAGCTGAGGAAGGGAGGAGCCAGAATGAAGCCACCCCCCTGCCAGGCTCAGTGAAACTGATGTGAGTCCTGGCCCAGAGAGCACTATGCCATCGGAGGGAGCATTCCGAAGGACCAGCAGGCCAGCTACAGAGCAAAAGCACCCTCTCGATCCTGTGGTCACCCCTGTTTCCAGCTATGTCCCAGGACACTCCAAGGCATTCTGGGAAGAGAGAGACTAGAACAGCCTGGGATGTTGGCACAGGAAAGAAACTTGAGAGGGGAGAGGCAGAGGTCAGCTGGGCAGGGACGCTGACTTTCCAAGCACAGAGCACTCTCCGAGAAGTGACCTGTGTTGCAAAACAACCAGTGTGGTCCATTTGTGTGAGCAGGTGTACTCTCCTTCTAAGTCTTCAGTGCACGGTCAACATGAAATACCTGGGCTGGGTGCCACCACCACTGGGGGCTGGGCAGATGTGGTTCTTTTTTACAGATGAGAAACTGTCCCACAGCTACTAAGCATCAGAGGCGGATGCAGCCCATGCAATCTGACTCCAAAACCCATACTTTGCCGGCTGTACCAGAATGCTGCATAGCTCTGTGCACTTAAAAAGGAAAATGAACCCTGGCCGCATGTCTCAGTTGGTTGGAGTGTCGTCCTGTACACCAAAAGGTCACGGGTTCCAGTTCCAGGGAGGGCGCATACCTAGGTTGAGGGTTCGATCCCCAGTCGGGGTACATACAGGAGAGAAATGATCAATGTTTCTTTCTCTCTCTCTCTCTCCCCCCTTCCTCTCTCTCTCTAAAATCAATAAACATCCTCAGATGAGAATTTTAAAACTAAGTTAATTAATCAATAAATAATAAAATGATGAAAATGGCCAGTGTGTATTGAACACGAAGTGTGTGCTGGACCACGGACCCTCAGGACTAATGATGATGTGCAGTCGCAGCCTCTCTAACCCTTGCGTGTCTGTGGAATGCATGAAACATGGTGACAGGTCAGTTCCTACATGAAGAATGGGCACCCAGTGAGCATCTGATAGAGATCTGCAGTCCAGGTTGGCTGCATGATACTGCCCAGCATATGCATACCCATCAACCCAGTGGCCTCATTAGCTGCTGGCATGCTTTTTGTCACTCAGACAGAATAGGAACTACCCTGCATTTAGAAGTTTAATAGCATCTCTGCTTTCCCATTACACATTCTGGTTATTGCCAAATAACAAAGTTCAATACTTGTGAGACTCTTATAGAGCATCGGAAGATGCTTCAAGAAGACGCCTAAGAGTCAACACGATCATCTTGTTTTGCTACCTCCTGAGGGTCATGCAGTGCAGCAGATGGTGCCTGGGTGTCCTTGAGATTTTCCCCATGGTGGGGATGCCAAGAGGACTCCAGATGACTGTTGCCCTCAAAGCCACGTCCAAAGACACGCTCAATGCAACAAGCAAGCTGTCAGGAGGACCTCCACGAACCATCACCTGAGAAAGACACTGTCAAAAAGCAAGAATTTGTGGCTGAGCTCGGGCCACCTCAAATGCATTTTTCTCTTGCAGATTATTAAATTACATGCATATTTAAGTGAACACCATGATCTTCCCCGGGTTTCAAAGAATATGTTTAGGAGAGGTATTCTTATTTTGCTGTCATTTAAAACTAAAATTCACATCATTTATGACATTCAGGTTGTTGCTTCAGCAGAAGTACACTCACTTCTCCACCATTTGTGTTTTAGCTATACTTAGAGGTATGTTTATTTGGTTTTTGACTGATCTTTTTGCTTAAAAATCAGGATCACATGTCAAATCTCAAAGGGTAGGCTAATCCCAACTGAGATGTGAATTTGGCAAATGTTCCAATTGGTTTCACATCACCAAATGGCTTCCATGTTGGGAGGGAGGGCGATTTGCAATTTTATACTTTGCAAAAGATAGCTTTTTGTTGCATCTCCCATATTGTTAGGAACAAACTATTTTCTTATTTGAAAAACACACACACACAACCCTGCCCTTTTATGGGAAAACGAGTTGGGCTCTGTGCATATTATTCCACATGAAAGCAGTTTTGCTTTCATTTGTGGCTGCCTGATTACAAAGACAAGATCTCTAATTAAAATTGGTTTAGTTATGTGTATTTCTTTCAAAGAAAACCATTGAAATAGCATTTGTGACTCATTACGTTCTTAACAGGGATGTTATCCTATTTGTCTCCTTATTTTGCCCATTTTGATGGAGTCGGCGACCTTGAATGACAGAAATGTGCCAACAAGGAGCCTGATCTGTGCCCTGACGTGGGCTTTCTGGTCCTGTGACTTTGACCTGGGGAGTAGGTTTTGGTCTGACAATATTTCGAGGGCATGTAAACCTCCAGGTCCCCACTGAGTTCAGGAGGGCAGGGCTGGGGCTCTTGCAGACCACTGGCATCTTTGGGTGGGCCCTGGGCCGACGCAAAAGGGGATGCCCCCCGCTCTGCTTGGCTGAAAAACGAGGGAAGCAGAGGCTGGTTTTTTCATTATCCCCACATGCCCAGGGTGGATTTGGGATCACATGGCTTTTGGGAACTGTTTCCAGCCGAGGAACAAGATTGCCTAGATCCGAAAGGCTGTCTAACATGTTAGCAAAATTAGTGCTTAGCAATATTTTTGAGAATTCTGTGGTTTGGGCATTTTGTGTTTTTTCCCCTGCCAAAACAAGCTTGCTAACTTCTTTGCTTCTCTGTTTGCAGCAAAGGAAAGCTAAGAGACTCCAAATCATTTGCACATTTCCTGTTGATGGTGTCCTGCGCTAGCATGCTCCTGGAGGCACATGAACAGGAGGCGAGCTTCCAACTTGGCTTTTAATAACAGGGTGACCCTGGCTCACCCTCTCACCTCATCGGTGCTTCCCACCTGATCCCAGTGGCAGTGGCTCTACTCCTCCTCTCCCATGGAACTACTGCATTTATAAATTGTACAGGGCAAACTTGAATCTGACTTTTCTAAGTGTGTGTGGTATCTTCCAGTCTTCCCTCCCCTCCCTCAAGGTGAGACTACCCATATTCCATTTCCATTCCCTGGGCACGTAATGATGACAACAGCTAATATTCAATGACACATACCCTGTCAAAATGCTCTGTGTTCCTGGATGCGTTAAATCCTCGCAATAATCTGGAGCCAGTTGCTGAAATTGAATTCTAGCACTGCTGAGCTGTGTGACTTTAGGCAAGTTACTTATAGTCTCTCTGTGCCTCTGAAAGACTCACCTGCCGAGAAAATTACGTGACTGACTCATAATGTTGTCAAGTAAATGGGATTAAATATGCAATGCTCTTAGGAGGACTAAATGCACAATAAACACCCCCCTCAACATGTTAGTAATTACTCTCCCAAGTGTCTTAAAGCGGAGTAATTGCACACAGAAAATTAGTGGTGGAGTTGGGAGCCCAGGCTTTCGACATGACCACAGTGCTGTCTACAGACAGCTTAGCTACAAAGTGCCATCTCCATTTCCAGTGCATTTGTGTGGAAGTGCTCCTTACACAAACATTGTTCATTGGCTCCTGGGGACGGAGGGGTAACTGCATGCAAGGGTGGCAAATACTGAGCCTCCTGCAGGGCAAGACCCATGCCTGTCTGTGCAAGGAGGCAAATATTATATTAACTGAGGAGTGTTTATGCTCACCCTCCGCCCCACAATCCAAAAGACAGAAGAGCTTAGTTAGTTCCTGGGCTAATGTGCGGAGGCAAAGGGAAATGGAGAATCTGGACAGAGAGGCAGCATTTTGTGACAGCCAATGGGGATAACCAGCCAACATCCCTGAGGGGGGTGGGGCAGAAACTGCATTGGAATACTATGCAGCTGTCAAAAGAAAGCTGGTCAAGCACTAACAGGAAAGCAGTGCAAAGATATAGTGTTATGGGAAAAAGTCAAATTACAAAAGAGTATATATACTATACTGACTTCTGGGCAGAAGGAATAATATCACATATATTTGCATTCCCTTTTATGTGCATAAAGAAACTCTGGAAGAATAGTGGTCTTCTATCAAGGGAGCAGGGGATGAGGTGCTAAAAATTGGACAGAGATGGGAGTGAGAGATATATATATTCATATGCATGTACTGTGTAAATGTACATGTAATGTAAAAATGTTCATATATATAGTGTATATGCTATATATATTTATATATACAGTATGTATGTGTATATGGTATATGTGTATATAGTGATTATATATAGTAATAAGTAACTATGTATTATATATGGTAATTATATATAGTAATGTATAACTATATTTATTACATATAGTAATTATGTGTAGTAATTAATAGTATATATACTATATATAGTAATTATATATAGTAATTAATTAACTATATATTATATATAGTACGTATAGTAATTAATAACTATATATTAAACTGTGTGAATAGGTAAATGTGTATACAGTTAATAACAGGGCTTCACAATATCATAAAGCAAATTTTATAGTCAAGAAAGGAGAAACAAAATCTGCACAGTCATAACTGGAGTGTTAAATATCCCACTCTCAGTAATTTATAGAATGAGTAGGCAAAAGAAACCAGTAAAAATATAAAACATCTGTACAGTTCTGTCAGTCACCTTGACTTAATTAAATTTATAGAATACTCATTCAACAACTATAGAATGTTCACTCTTTTTGAGTGAACATGAATAAGGCAGACCACATGCTGGACCATGAAACAAGTCACAATACATTGTAAAGAAGTGAATATACAAGACATATTCTCTGACCACAATGAAATTAAGTTAGAAATAACAATAAGGTACCTGGGAGAATCTAAAAATACTTGAATATTAAGAAACACTTTTAAATAATCCATGGGTCACAGGGAAATTATAAAATGTTTTCTAATGTGTGATGATAAAAGCAAAACATATTGCAACTAGCAGCATGCAGCTGAAGTGATTCTTAAGAGAGAAAGTTATAGCTTTGATGCTTATGTTTGTTGGTAAAGAGGAAAAGTTTGAAGTTAATGGTCTAAACATTCATCTTAGAAAGCTGGAAAAGAAAGAATTAGTTAAGCACAAAGTAGCAAGATGAAATAATAAAGACAAGAGCAAAAATGAAATAAATAAAAAACAAATCGGATAAAAAATAAAAATTCCGACATGCCGTGTCTCCCTCCACAACTAAGAAGGAATACAACTACATCAAAACTGGAGACAAAGAGGAATTCCAGAAAATTAAGCCAGCATGGAAGTCCAAAAAACAAAGATATAAAGAAGAAACACTCATCCAGGCAGGTAGGAGGGGAGAGCCAGGGTGGAGAGAACACACTGTGGTGGTGGCGGTGGAGGCAGCAAGGCAGTGGCTGGCCAGCATAAAGAGCACTCATACATTATAAAAGTCAGGAGGGACACCAGGGGAGTAATCCCAGCTTCATACCAGACAGCAGAGCTCATAGTTCCAGCGCTGGGGAAAATAAAGCCTCATTGCTTCTGACTGTGAAAACCAGTGGTGGTTGGGGAGGAGGAAGAAACTGCTGGTCTCTCAGCAGAGTCCATTTGTTTAGAGGCCCCCATGGTCCTAGACTGTTTGCAGATCCATGCATTCAAGAAACCATGGCCAGGGCAACAGCTAGGGAGGTGCCAGTCCCATACAGGAAGTGGGAGAAGTGCCTGGAAAAGGGGTGAATACTGAGCAAGCAGCATTGTCCCCTCTCAGATCCCTCCCCCACATACAGCACCACAACATGGTGAAATGGATTTCCCCACACTGATGAATACCTAAGGTTCCACCCCTTACAATGTAACAGGTGCAACAGCTCTATGTAAGACATGAAGGCAAACACAAGAGCCTGTCAAGTTGAGGAAACAGAAAAGTATGGCCCCAAAGAGGGAACAGATCAAGGTTTCAGTGGGAGAACTAAGCAATGAGGAAATAGCTAACCTAACAGATGAGGAGATAGCCAACCTAACAGCAGCAGAGTTCAAAACACTGGTGATAAAGGTGCTCACAGATTTGACAGATATGCTTGAGTACAGCAAAAACAAAAGGGAAGAAGTGAAGACTATGCTAAATGAAACAAAGGAAAATCCACATGAAACCAAGAATGAAGGAAAGGAAACCAGGGTTCAAATCAATGATTTGGGACATAAGAAAGATAAAGACAGTCAAACAGTACAGAATGAAGAAACAAGAATTGAAAGAAAAAAAATAATGAGGAGCGGCTTAGGAACCTCTGGGACAACTTTAAACATGCCAACATCTTAATCATAGGGTTGCCAGAAGGAGAAGAGGAAGAGCAAGAATTTGAAAACTTATGTGAAAAAAATAATGAAGGAAAATTTCTCAAATCTGGCGAAGGAAATAGATATACAAGTCCAGGAAGCACAGAAAGTCCCCAACAAGCTAGAGCCAAAGAGAACCACTTCAAGACACATCATAATTAAAAAGCCAAAAATGAAAGATAAAGAGTCTTAAAAGAATCAAGAGAGAAGAAGAGAGTTACTACAAAAGAGTTCCTATAAGTCTATCAGTTTATTTCTCAAAAGAAACTTTGCAGGCAAGAAGAGACTGGCAAGAAATATTCAAAGTGATGAAAAAAAAAAAAGGGGCCTACAACCAAGATTACTCTATCCAGCAAAGCTATCATTTAGAATGGAAGGGCAGATAAAGTGCTTCCCTGACAAAGTTAAGCTAAAGCAGTTCATGATCACCAAGCCCTTGTTATATGAAATGTTAAAGGAACTTACCTAAGAAAAAGAGGATAAAAACTATGAGCATTAAAATGACAACAAACTCACAACTATTAACAACAGAACCTAAAAAAAATAAAAACAAAAACAAACTTAGCAAACAACCAAAACAGGAACAGTATCATAGGTATGGGGATCATTTGGAGGGTTATCAGTTGGGAGGTGGAAGGGGAAAAATGGAGATATGGTGCAGGGATTAAGGAACATAACTGGTAGGTACAAAATAGATAGGGAGAAGTTAAGAATAGCACAGGAGAGAAGCTAAAGAACTTACATGCACACCCATGGACATGAACTGAGGAGAGTGGGATATGCTGGAGAGAAGGGGGGGTACTGGGAAGCAAAGGGAAAAGAAATTGGGACAATTATAACATCATAATCAATAAAATATACTTTAAAAATATTTTTAAAATGAAAACACAGTGTTTCTTTGAAAAGATTAATACAATTGACAAGCCTCTAATACAAGTGATCGAGCAAAAATAAAAACTATCTATATCAATTGAATAATTAATAATTATTATTAATTTAGTGAGAAAAGGATGACCTTTTAGTCAAATGCTGCTGGAACAAGTGGCTAGCCTTAGGGAGAGGAAAATGAACCTTGGCACCTTTCTGACACCATACACAAAAATTTCTTACAGATGGATCATATGTCTAAATGTAGGTCAGATGCATCGAAAAAACACAATTTATTAGAAAGGAACAAGAAGACACTAACAACTGAATTAAAAATTACTAACTTGTACTTCATCGAAATGTAAAACAGTTACTCTTTAAGAGACACCATTGAGAAAATAAAAAGACAAGCTACAGCTCTAGCCACGTGGCTAAGTCGGTTGGAGTGCTGTCTCATACACCAAAAGGTTGCGGATTCAATCCCCAGTTGGGGCACATATGGAAGAGAACTGATCAATGATTCTTTCTCACATGAGTGTTTCTCTTTCTCCCTCCCTTCCTCTCTCTCTAAAATCAATTTTTAAAACATGCCCTCAGGTGAAGATTTAAAAATTATAAAAGCAAACTACAGATTGTGAGAAAATATTTGCAAAACATAAATCTAATAAAGGACTCAGATCCAGAATGCAGAAACTCCTAAACCTCAGTAATAAAAATAAAAAAAATAAAATAAAATAAAAAAACTACCTGAACAGACACTTCATAAAAGAAGAGAGACGAATGGCCATTTATCACATGAAAAGATGCTCAACATAATTGTCATCAGAAATGCAAATTAATACCATAATGTGATAGCCCTGCATGTCAAAATAACTAAAATTAAAATAACTGGGAACACAACCACCATTTTGGAAATCAGCTTGTCAGAGTCTTATCAAGTCAAACAGATGACTAGCTTTTGACCCAGCAATTCCACTCCTGGGAATTGAACCAGAGGACTGAAAAGAGATGTCCCTAAAAAGTTTAATACAAGTATGTGTAGAGCAGCTTTAGTCAAGCTGCCAAAGGACAAGCTGAAAGTCCTCAACAGGTGAATGGACATACACATTTTATTTAAGTAATGAAATAAGAGGCAATTAAAAAAAAAGACTTGTAATATAAACATGATGGATAAAGTTCAAAAGCATGTGGGCCTAAAGCAGCCAGACACAGAGTAAATGCTCTGTGATTTTATTTCATGGAGTTCAAAGACAGATAAGCCCTGGTTGGTGTGGCTCAGTGGATTGAGTGACAGCCTGTGAACCAGAAGGTCTCTGGTTCGATTCCCAGTCAGGGCACATGCCTGGATTGCAGGCCAGGTCCCCAGCTGGGGGTGTACAAGAGGCAATCACACATGGATGTTTCTCTCCCTCTCTTTCTCCCTCCCTTCCCCTCTCTCTAAAAATAAATATATAAACTATTTTTTAAAATAAAATAAAAAATAAAAATTTTAAATTAAGTACAGATAAAACTAAACCATGGTGACAGGTATCAGAACATTGTTTCCCTTTTGGGGCACTTTTGGGGGGAAGCGACTGCAAAGAGGCATAAATGAGTTTCCTGGCATGATGGAAATGTTCTCTATCTTGGTTGCAGAGGTAAAGCAGGACTGTGTAATTCAGCAAACTCATTAAAATGTACATTTAAAATCTATATATTTGGTACTACTCAATAAAAACAATTACAAACAAAAAAGACCCCTGGCCAAAACCCTTTGTCCCTGGATCCCAAAGGTTAAGGGCCAGAGATGGGAGTGGGAGGGAGGTGGGCGTGGTTATTAAAGGGCAACACAAGAGATACTCACGTGACGGGGCTGTTCTGTATCTTGACTGTGATGTTGGATACTCAAGCCTACCCAAGTGACAACATTGCAAAGAACTAAATAGACATGCACACTAAGTACAAGCAAAGCTGCAGAAATCTGAACTAGATTAGTGGATTATGTCAATGTCAATATCCTGGTTGTGATATTGTACTATTGTTTTTCAAGGTGTAACCATTGGGAGGAAGCTGGGTAAAAGGTACACAGGATCTCTTCTGTGTTATTTATTACAACTGCATGTGAATCTACAAAACATTACATTTTTAAAAAACAACAACCCTAGCCCTGGCTACTGTGGCTCAGTGGATTGAGCGTCGGCCTAGGAACCAAATGTCGCTGGTTTGATTCCCAGTCAGGTTACATAATTAGATTGCATGTCAGGTCCCCAGTTGGGGGCATGTAAGAAGCAACCACACAGTGATAAAAATAAATAAAAATAAAATTAAAAATAAATAAAAAACAACAACCCTTTTACCCCTCTTCATTCTTTTCTCTTCTGCCAACTAGAATATAGATGAGAGGGCTGGAGTTGAAGCAGCCATTTGAGGCCATCAAATGCACCTTAGGGATGGAGGTTGCTCACATTAGAGCAATGGGATCGGAGGGGCAAAATCCCTGAGGACTTCATAGAGCAAATCATACCATTCTTAGACTATCTCTCAATGTTTTCATGAAAGAGAAACCTTTAACTCATTTAAGCTCTTGCTACTCAAAGTCTCGTCTACAGACCAACAGCCTTGACATCACCTGGGAGCTGGTTGAAATACAACCCTCAGGCTCAGCCCTAGACCTACTGAAGCAGACTCTGCATTTTTAACAAGATCCCTGGCTGATTCATGGGCAGATTAAAATTTTAGCAATTGCTACCATGTGTTTCTGTTAATTTTCAGCCAACCCTAATACTAATTATAGGTGCCTTATTACTAATTTTAATAATACTCCTTAGAAACTTAGCAATACTTTTACTCTCCGAGAGCTACTTCTTGAAAATTGAATAAGAGGTCTGCAAAGAACCAGCATCTTTCATGAATATATGGAGAGGGGTGGTTGATTCATCTGCCCAGATCCTCTTGGACTCCCTGAGTTTACTCATGGCTGCAGATACACTTCCCAGCTCACTGACAGCATCCCATCTCAATTACCTCATCCTCCCTCCCTGGGGGTAAGGAGTCCAATGGGGGATGAGAGCCATGGATAGCTGCCCAGCCCTCCCCACTTCTGTGAGCCGACTGCACCAGGTTTCTTAGAGGGTCTTCAGTGGGATCACGCTCATCACGAATAACATATCCTTTATTTCCTTTTCCTCCTTTCTAGTCCTGCTGTCTTCACTCCCTCGTTCCTACTTGCTGGAATCTCACCCCAGGTAGACCATCCACACCCAGGTCATTCTCAGGCTCTGCTTCTTGGAGGCCCAAACTTAGACATCAGGAGACAAGGAGTCAGGAATCCCAGCTCACAGACTCAGGTGAGTGGGCTCAGTTCACCCCATATGTCCACAAAAGACTGAGACCTCTCCTGTCTTCACGATGGTAGCTTCAGCTGAGAGGAGAACAGGCTGTCCACCAGGAAATAACTAATTCCTGGTGTCCGCTGGAGAGCTGGCCTTTCTCAGAGGTACCTCTGTCTGCATGAGTGCTGCAACTCCATCATATCTGGAAGTCCCCTTCCAGTCCAGCACTCCTTTACTTGCATTTTGGGTCATTTTGATTGTGTTTAAAGGGGTTAGGTAGATCCAAGAGCAGGGACCCTCACATCTCCAGCAATAAAATTTTGACTTTGACTAGTGTGTGTCCTCGAATGACAACAAATATGCTGGCCCAGTCAGATCACATCAACTCGGGACTGGCATTGTCATGCTAGCAGAGATGGTGGCAGGAGTCCCCAGGCTTCTCCTCATCCTTGGCCTCCCTCCTTAGCACCGCCAGGGATGACAACCCCAGTGAGGTGGCAGGGAATGCGGTCCCCTGGTCCTGTGCTGGGACCCATCTTGTACAGCATAAAGAGAAGCATTGCTTTTATCTGAGGAGAGCAGTGCAATCACCAAATGCACACAAAATTACTAAAGCCCTGGAAGCCAGCAGACCCCTTGGCTTAATTGCACAGTGGGGCCGTGTTCTGCTAAAAGCTATTACGTTTCAGCTCTTCCCCCACTGCAGGCGCATGCACACACCCTGCCTGGCATGCTCTCCTGGAGTAGCCGGCAAGGCTTCTCCACAGCCTCCGCCCTCTCCGAGATGCCTTTTGCAGGATGAAGATATTTTTGAATTAGCTATTTATTCAGGTGATCCCCTATTCCAAGGGTCTAGAAGGACAGAGCATGAGATTTCATTCCCTCCCTTTCTCCAAGCCACTGAGCTCCCTGAATGCAGCCAGGGCTGCTCATCTCTTCCACCATCTTCTGAGACCATTGACATCATAAACCCAGCCCCCATATGTAGTCTTTCTTCTGCAAGGAAATAACTTTGCTGACACAGGGATGTATGTAGCTTTCTACATCACCTCTGCTGGAGTAAACAGCCAACGCTTCCCTCCCAGACAAATACATTTGCCGCTGTCAGAAGAGCTCCCCGTTGGAAATCAAGTAAAGGATTTGTCCCAACGAGGGCAGTTCCAGGTACAGCATGGCAGACTGTGACCGCTGTGCCCAGAGCTGGCTAATGAGCAGGCGGTGTGGTCCCCACCCTCCCAGATCAGCAGCAGTGAAAGGCCTCCTTTGTGACAGGGGAGGAATCAGACACAAGTCACAATGCTCTCTTGTCAGAAGGGCCTCCTGGAGCTGCCGCAAGGCAAGCAGTGTAGAAGGAAGGGAGCAATTTTGTGGTGGTTTCCGTGGCCCAGTGGACCTGGTGGAGGCTCTCACGTTTCCAGGCCTGAGCTGGAGCCTGGGCTCCTTCTCAACACACGTGGCCAGGAGTGCAAGTTGCAGGGACCTCGCCCTCCCTGGGACATGCCAGCCCTAAGGTGGGGGGACCTGGGGAGGCCGGATGGGTCTGGCCAGAGAAAGCAAGGCTCTCCATGAGGACAAAATTCAAATGTTCAGTTACAGGCAATCCCCTTCTTTCTGTTATTCTAGAACTAAGTGCTTCACACATTTGGGAAGTATTATTAAATACGGGTCTGCTTGGTCTGTGGTTGGGGCTAATTTCTTGCAGTTTGTGGAGCGTCTAGTTACCAGACCCTTCAAGAGGGCCTGTCAAAATTGCTTCAACTGTGCAAACGCCACTTGCAAATATTTCAGCCGGCTCCCTGGTTGTACAGTTTCACGTGGAAAACATGCAACATGCATTTCTTTCAAATTCTTCTCCAGATCTAAGTTCCGGCCTTGATGGCATTTAAATGTGAAATGCAAAGTGACGGCATGATCACCGAAAAGCTAATGAAGTGATTATTTTTGTTCACTCCAGTGGGAGGAAAGTTCGGGATTTACGGTTGTCTTAGGGTTACCCAAAGGCAAATCTATAATTGACTAAAAGGAACGAAAAGGCCTGCCATTTAAAAAATTCTTTTCATGTTTCTCCAAAGTGTTTGACAGATACAAATTCTCGAAATATTCCAGAGAAGAGAGAGGAGGGATTTGTCCATGTGGAGAAGGAGCTGCATCCTTGAGCATGGGCTGAAATTTGAATTTGTCAACAGAGCAACTTTGGGTGGGGGGGTGAGACTCCCAGGTGTGTGTCCTGCCCCCTGCTGTTACCCCTGAGTCCAACATCGGGACAGAGAGTGACATCCTATGATGGTACATCCTACAGGCTCAAGAAAATGGATTCTGGAGCCAGAAGGTCTGGGTTAGAATCTTGGCTCCCCCATGTGCTAGCCACCGGCCTCTGAGCAAGGCATAAACCTTTTGACACCTCAGTTTCCTCATCTGTGAAATGGATACAATAATAATTTCTAGCTGTGTGACTAAAGGCATGAATACCTACAACGTGGTTAAGGCTCCCAGCGCGTAATAAGTGCTCAGAAAGCATTGCTATGGTTATCTTTCTGCACGTGTGTGATGGCCCCACCATCAGCCCACAGGCAGGGTCTGGCTCTAATGAGAAGTCAGTCCACGTGTTGATTTTCCTGGTGGCAGAAAAGCCAGCAAATTGTCACAGTTCTTTTGTTTGTTTTTTGGCAAACCAACGAACTCAGATATGGAGAATGATTGGTTACAACCTTGATGTGTTAGCCAATCCCTTAAGATAATTCTCAGTGGGTGTGCTGAGTGGACAGGCCTGAGGGAAGATACCAGCAGAGCAGCTCACAGCCCTGCCAGGTCCCCAGATCCCTGCAAGGAAGAGGGACACAACCAGGTACAGTGTGATCAGCCCTGCAGACTTGCCCAGGCTATAGTGTTGCTTTGAAGGTATCCGGTGGATTGGTGGATGTGGTTAGCGTCCACAGTCAGTTCGCTTTAGATGAAGGAAATGACCCTCCATAATACAGGCGAGCCTCATCTGATCAGGCCAAGGCCTTAAGAGCAAAACAGCTCTCCCGGAGAAGAAATGCTGCCTCAAGACCATAACACCAGGTCCTGCCTAAGTTTCCTGCTGTACAGATTTCAGACTTGCCAGCTGCCACAATGGCATGAGGCAATTCCTTGAAGTAAATCTCCTTATCTATATCTCTATGTCTATATCTATCTCTATGTCTATATCTCTAATATATATATATATTATATAAATATACATTTATATTATATATATATATATATATATATAGTTTCACTCTCATTTTGGTGTGTGTCATCTGGACCTTTACTGCAGCAGCCCAGCCATACCCTGCTGACACATCTTCCGTCCTCTCCTCCGTCACACTCTAGTTTTATTTTCCAGGCATATGAAATGGAACACTTTTCAGCTACAACGTCCACCATCTCAATGCATGTGAGGAGGGTCTTTGAGCAGCTACTGTTGGTTAAATAATGCTTCCCCAAAAAACACATGTTCATGATCTCACTCCTGAGCTTGGAAATGTGACCTTACGTGGAAAAGGGGTCTTTCCAGAGTCTTAAGTATCTTGAAATGAGGTCAACTTAGGTGAGGGTAGACCCTAAATCCCACAGTAGTTCCTTCTAAGAGGCAGGTGAGAAGACACAGAGAAAAAAGAGAAGGCCATGTGAAGACAGAGCAGACTGGAGTGGTGGGGCCACAAGCCCAGGGACACCTGGAGCCATCAGGAGCTGGAAGAAGCAGAAAGATCCTCCCTAAAGCTTCCAGAAGGGACTCAGACTTCTGGCCTCAGAATAAAGCTCCTTTAAGTCATCTGTCACTTGTTTGGGCAGCCATGGGAATCTCATACCCTAAGGCTAATGTTTTTCTCAGCCACCTCAGAGACCCTTGTGTCCTCTCTGCTGAGGAGTGTGGTCCCATGTAAAAAGCATGAACAGATGCCCCAGGGTATTTGCTACCAGCCCCAAAGTCCTCAGGTCCCCCTGTTCCAATGAATGTACATACCACCACCCACCCATTGGGGTCACCCTGAGGCCCCTGTCTCACATCCCAGGAGGCCTGCTCTCTCCTTTTAGGAGTGCTTTCTCAATGCTTAGGTCTTGGATGTGGGCAGTGAGTCCCTCATCCTGGGAGTTAGGACCCTCCACGCCTGCCTTAGTGGTCTTGCCTCTTGGTATGCGAGGACGGATGGTTAGAGTGGAGGAAGAACTTTGTCTCCCCAAAGCCTCCAGACCACCGGATGCCATGGACTCAGAGGGCCTGTGCTGGAACTCAGAAGCTTTCTCTCACATTCCTACCATAGCATCCTAATCCCTCCTCTGCTGATCTGCTGCCTCTCAGGGAAGCACAGGAGAGGCCAGACACCAATACCCTCCAGCTGCAAGCCACAGAAAGCTGCTACAAGGGAGACCTGAGCACGATGGCTTGAACGACGAGAGCTTCAATGTCTCACGCTCACACCCTCGGAAAGCACGTCCAGGCGAGACGGCTCCGGGACGGGGTGGAAGCACCTCAGGGCTCTCAGAGATGGGCCCTTACCCTTCTGCTCCGCTCCCCTTTGCACACAAAGACTGCTGGTGAGGCCAAGGAGAGCAGTGGCGGCTTCCCTTGTGCCAGACAATTCACTTACCCTGGCCTGTCTAATCCTCATAACCCTCCAGAGTTGACCCCGTTTTCCAGAGCAGAAAACAGACGTGGTGGGTGGCAGACCTCGCCCACAGTCACACAAATAATATGTGGTGGAGAGAGGTTTGAACCCAATCCGTCTCCAGAACCAGAGCTCACCACAAGGACGCAAAGCCATGTGAACCCTCCTGTGTGTCTTGGCTGGGCTTCCTAGAAAGCTTCTCTTTCCCAATAAAAGAAAAGCGTCTCTTCCACTTGCACCCTCCTTTCTTGTTTGGGATGTCGGGGGAAGGACGAGATGGAGGATTCTCATCTTGCTACTTCCAAGGTGTGTGACCTTGGGCAAGCTACTCCTTTCTATGAGGCTCTGTTTTCTCTTGAATAAAGTGAGGTTGGATGATACAGCTCCTGACATGCAAAGCTCTCAACACAGTGCTTGCTACACAGTGATAGTTCGAAAAAAATTAGTGGCTGCTTCTGAATGTTTGCCCAGGGCCTAACTGTCCCGGCTGTCCAGAACAGGTGGTCCAGACTGGCCATTCGAGGTATTGGAGGATAGGGATTCAATGTCAGGGGAGGGGGGTGGAGCCCCATGATGGGCAGTTGGCTGCCATCAAAAGATTATGAAAACCATATTGCATTGTATGTCTTTCCAGGGACCTTTGCTCTGGGACCACCTGGCGCTGGCTGTGGGCAAAGAAAAGATAGAAGTTGTTTTCATAGCTACCTGATTACAATGCCTAATTTTTTAAAAATGTTGCCAAAGCCCAACCAAAGCACAGCTCTGATGGAATATATGTATATCTAACCTTCCCTTTTACATACATATAGATTCATTTGGGGAGCTGATGTCTTAATATAAAAATAAATCTGATACCTTAATCTGAATGGAATGATCGCAAATCAAATTTACCATGATATGGAACTAATTTTTACAACATGTCCCTTAATGTGAAAAAACCTGCTGAACTACAGGCTGCTTCCAGGTGGAGTGCCTCAGTCCCAAGCCGCCAGCCTTTCTCTTCCTCACTCAGTTTTTGCTGAGAACAGAAGTTAAGTGTTCTTTACTTTTTGACAGTAATATATTTTTGTGACCCTGGCCGGGTGGCTCACTTGATTAGAGCGTTGTCCCATAGACCAAAGTCTCAGGCTCTATTCCCGGTCGGGACACATGCCCAGGTTGCAGGTTCAGGCTTTGGTGGGGCGCAACCGATCGACGTCTCTAGCTCTCTCTCTCTCTCTCTCTCTTTCCTCTCTCTCTCTCTCTGTTCCCCCTCCGCCCTCTCCCCTCATCCCTCTCTTCCTTTCTCTCTAAAAGCAATAAAAATGTCAGGTAAAGATTTTTAGAAAGCTATTTTTGTGGGTCTCAACCTTATAGATGAGAACTTTTCAGGGTCTCCGTCCTTGGTTTTGGCTTCCCCTGTGGCACGCACCGCAGAGCGGAGCACCGCAGGACTCGGGCAGGGGCTGTGGAAAGACTGTGTGGGCTTCTGTAACCACAACTCACCCTGAACTGCAGAGCTTAAAACAACAGTGATGCATTTTATTCACAAATGGGCCATTCGGGCAGGGCTCAGTAGCAGAACTCCTTGCCACTGCCACCTCTGCTGGGAAGGCGACCTGGGGCTGGAGGACAGGTTTCCACAATGGAGCTCTCACACGGCTGGCAAGCTGGCTGAGAGGGCACCCGGGGCTGTGCACTGGGGCCCTGAGGCCTCTCCATGTGGGCCCCCAACAGGCTGCTTGGGCTTCCTCCCAGCATGGTGGCTGGGTGCCAAGAATGAGTGTCCCAAAGCCTCAGAAATCACATCCCATCACTTCTGTTGTCCCCTTCTGGTAGAGGAAATCGCAGAGCCTGCCCAGAGTCAAAGGGAGGGCACAGGCCGAGTGACTGGGCCTCTCCTTGCCCCAACTGTCGTAGTCTCACTGAGGGTTCAATGGAACATGCTAAGTGCCCAGCCCTTCAGTGCACATTCTGTCCAGTCTCCTGAGCTCAGGACCTGATTTGCCCCTGCGCCTCCCTCAGTGCCCTGTGGCTGGGGGTGTTCCTTCCACAAGGAGCAGGACCAGGACATTGGAGCCAGGCACTGCCAAGCTGCCAGGGAAGCGGTCTCCAAGGGCAACAAGATAGAACATTCCCAGCCCTTGGGACATGGCCTTTCCGGAGGCGGCATCGACAGTACACAAAAAATTGTAGACCAGAATGGTGAGGGCTAGGGCGGCCGCCTGGGAGCCGGGGTGGGCTCTCTGCTCAGGCAGCATGTCCGCTGAAATGCAGCTGCAAAGGAGCTGGGCCTGAGGACGTGTGGAGACAGAGCCAAGTGTGAATCCACTGGGATGCTCCCTCTAAGCAGCTCTGAGCCCTCTTCACCTGCTCCCCACCTTCCTCAGACTTCGAGAAGCCGCAGAGCTGAGAGCCACATGGTGGGGGCAGCGGGAGCTGTGAGCTCGCATCCTGCAATTGCCGCTGTGAGGAAGTGACTCAACCTCTCTGTGCCTCTGTTCCCCACCTGTAGAACAGGGATAATGGAAATAATAATGGTCTGACCTTCTAGAATTGCTGGGGAGATTAAATGAATCAGTACATGGCAAATTCTGAGACCAGGATCCGCAGCATTTTAGGAACCCCAGGAGCACTGGTGAGTTTTCAAAGACAGGGTGCGGTTTGCTCCATACAGGAGGGTCTGCTGCTTGAGGTTCCAATTGGCATGTCCTGAGACTCAGAGACAGATCAGGTCACAAGGATGGAATCTTGTCCCCAAAGGTGGAGGCTCCTTCTGTAGCTGGGCCAGTAGGATTACGCTGGCCTTGTCAAGAGGCAAGGCCATCACTGCCCAGGGCTCAGACCCGAGCCAGTCTGGGAGCACAGGATGGTGCAGCCCTAGCCGATCACGCTGGTGAGCGTTTCTTGGAAAAAACTTCCGCACCCTTCCCTCAAAATGAGCAAAACCCCAAACTCCAGACACACACACACACACACACACACACACACACACACACACACGCACACACAAACACACACCCCACATGGCTGTCTTGAGCCCAAGTCCTGTTTCCACGCTGGTGGGATGGTTTATCCATTTAAGTCACTGAACCCTTTCTGTTTGTTTCATGAAAAAAATTTTTTCAGTTTGTTTTAGCCACATTGTTTGTTGTTTAAAGGAATGAAATAATTAAAACAAGAGAAACCCTGTGTAGGCTTAGAGTTTTATCTTTATGAGGACATAAAAGGTATTGATATTATATCTATCTTGTTTTAACCAACACAATTTATTGCATTTTATGCATTACCTACTGATTTATAATGTCATATCTTTGTTTAACAAGTACATACATTTAGAGATCTAAATCTCTATTTGTTTCCTAGGACTGCCATTAAAAAGTACCGCTAACTGGGGGGCTTAAAACAATAGAAGTTGATTCTCCCACAGCTCTGAGAGCCAGAGGCCTGGATCCAGGTGTTGGCAGCTTAGTCCCTTGGGAAGACTCGGGGCAGCATCCAGCTCAAGCTTTTCTCCAGGTTGCAGGGTTGCTTGGTGTTCCTTGGCATACAGAGTTGTCACTCTGATCTCCACCTCTGTCTCCACACAGCTTCTCTCTGTGCCTCTCAGTGTCCTAACACGGTGCTCTCCTCTCCGTGTCTCTCTCTTTTGTAAAAACACTTTCTTTGCCCATTTTTGTCTAAGCTGGATAAGAAGCCAGGACCCTAGGCCTGGATCTGTTCTGTCTTGGGATGCAGTCTCCTAGCTATGCGGTCTCCACTGAGGTCCAGTTAGTTATCCTTAAGCAGAGCTTGTTGTACCCAGGGCCAGCGCTCTGCATTCTCTCTTGTGCCCTTCTCTGCCCCTCCTGTTTGTACTTGGAAAAGGTGAGCAGCAACCATGCATGTGGTGAGCCCACCTTCCTGTCTGCATATTTTTGAGGATGTAAATACCCAGGACGGGTAACTTGCCCAAGGTCGTGGTCACTGGGGGAGTGGGAATTGGAACCCTCAGCTGGTGAGGCTGCTCCAGGGCCTCAGCTTGCTCCATCGGCACTGCTCTGCCTCCACCCTGGCTCTAAATGTCAAATGTCTAGAATCTGTTCACACTGCTGTCTCTTCATGCAGTTTTCACTACTGCATAGTACTCCACCATGTGCACACACCACAGTGTTCCTATCTATTCCTCAAGAGAGAGTCACCTAGGTGACCTCATTCTTGACCCTCCAAGCTCCATGCTAATGAATATCCTCACAGCACCACACTGGACAAATGTGAGAGTTAGCACTAAACTGCTCACGTTGGCACTGAACTGCAGGATCTGCGTTTGGGGTAAAGTGTGGACCACTTCTATGGAGTAGCCACACTCTAGTTTATGGAAGATCCAGGGGCAGGAACCAGGGATCAAAATGAAGCACATTTCTCTGGCCCACTTATCAGGACGCCGGCCATGGGGAGGTCTTGAATCCTGCTCGCTCAGCGCTCACACCCAGAAGCCCTGGGCGGGCAGGTCCTTAATGCAGAGGCAGAGGTCAGGGTGAGTAGGGCCAGCAGACTCTGAGTACACAATCCACTCTTCACAGCAACCAGAGTGGTCTTCCTCCAATGGACATCAACCTCCTAGACTCCGAAGACGGTCCCCAACGCTGCCGCCCTCCCTGACGCACCTGCCAGCCCTCCCACCCGGAAACAGAGCTTGTTTCCCAAGCTCGAGTCTAGATAGGTCCTCTCCCTGCTCTTGCCAATAGGATGATGGCTGAAGCATCTGAACCAGATCTTTAAGGCTGGAAGCTTCTACTTCCTTTTTCTGGAAATCCAGGCACCTTAAATTTAGAAGCCGGAGCCACATGGCTTGGTCCCAGAACTGAGGTGCTCTGGTCAAATGTCTCAGCTGAGCTCCCAGCAGTGGCCAGCGCTGGCTGTCAGCCTGGGGAGCAAGCTGCTCGGATGTCCAGCCCAGTGGATGCAAGCTGGGCATCACGTGGGGCAGATTCGTTGCCCAGCTGAGCCCAGGCCATCCACAGAATCCTGAAGAAGAAGAAAAACGTTATTGTTTTAAGCCACTGAATTTTAGGGTGGTCTATTACATGTTAAGAGATGCAGAAACAAATGCAACAGAAATGCACATACTGAAATATTCGTAACAGCACTGTCACTGGTAGTCTCAAACTGGCAGCCAGCACATGTCCCTCAGGAGTAGAATGAGTCAGGAGCTTGTGTCATATCGTGTGAGGGAATGCCACACAGCAAGGGAGATGAATGAACTGTGACACCCTGGGTGAGTCGCATACCCATAGCACAGAGGGAAAGGAGCACATTTTGTATGATGCCATTTATATGACATTCAAAATGAGGCAGGACTCTGCCACAACCAGTGAAGAGTGTGGTCACCTTTGGGTGTGTCTCAGGCAGTTCAGACTACTATACAAAAATGCCATAGCCCTGTCTGGTGTGGCTCGGCTGGGCATCATCCTGCAAACCAAGAGGTCGCTGGTTCAGTTCTCAGTGGAGGCACATGCCTGGGTTGGGGTTTCGGTCCCAGGTCGAGGTGCATGCAGAAGGCCGCCAGTCAACATTTCTCTCCCTCATCAACATGTCTCTCCTTTTCTTTCTCTCTCCTTTCCCCTCTCTCTAAAATCAAAACCAAAATAAAATAATTTTTAAATGCCATAGACCAGGGGCTTAAACAGCAAAAATTTATTTCTCATGGTTCTGGAGGCTGCAGTCCAAGCTCAAGGTGTCAACAGATTCAGTGTCTGGTGAGAGTCAGCTTCCTTGTTCACAGATGGTGCCTGCCCTCCTTGTCCTCATCTGGCGGAAGGGACAGGGAGCTCTCTCGGGTCTCTTCCATAAGGGCACTGATTTCATTCACAGAGACTCCACCCTCATGACCTAGTCACCTCCCAAAGGCCCCACCTCCAAGTACCATCCCATTGGTGGTTAGGATTTCAACACGTGAATTTTGAGGAATCACAGATATTCAATCCATTCCAGGGTGGTAGTGAATGGAAGGAGGAACAAGGGGCATTAGGGGGATGGGGACAGTGTGTCTTGATCTTCATGCTGCTTATAGAGTGCATTGCCTTTGAGAAAACTCATCTAGCTGTATCTAAATTATAGTTCAATGAAAAGTTTACTTTAAAAATGTGAATCAGTCCTGGCTGGTTTGGCTCAATGGATTGAACACCAATCTGTGAACCTAAAGGTCACCAGTTCAATTCCCAGTCAGGACAAATGCCTGTATTGGGGGTCAGGTTTCTAGCTGGTGGTGTGTGAGAGGCAACCGATCAATGTTTCTCTCCTTCTCTTTAAACAAATAAATAAAATCTTTTAAAAAAATGTAAATCAGATATCTTCTGGTTATCCATTGCAGGATAACAAATTGTGCCAGAATGTCATGGCTTTATTATTTCCCAGTCTCTGTGGGTCAGGAATTTGAATGGGGTTGGGCTTGGGTGGCTCTGGCTTAAGGTGTCTCACGTGGTTGCAGTCGCATGGAAGCTGGGCTGGGGTCATCTAAAGGCTTCTTCTGGCACCTAGGCCGGGGAGACTTGGACAACAGGGGCTGGAGTGGCAGGGACTCCCAGCCCCTCTCCCATCTTTATGTGGCCTCTTCATATAGTCTCTCCAGTGTGGGGCTTCTGAGTGGCCAGACTCTTTACAAAGTCATTTGAGGTTTCAAAGGCATGTGTCCTGAAAGAAGCAAGCAGAAGCACCCCCCTTTTCCTACCTGCCCCTAGTAGCCACACAGTGTCACTTCTGCCACATTCTATTTGTCGAGACAGTCTCAAGGTCCTGTCCAGGTTCAAGGAAGGGATACATAGACCTTAAAGCCCTTCTAGGAGAATGAGCATCAAAGAATTTGCAGACATGTTTTAAAACAACCAACAAAGCATGTTATTCTCCTAGTCAAAAATCTTCCATGTTTGACTATCACATTTAGGATAACACCCACTTTTCATGGCCCACCAGGCCAGTAGGATGCCCCTGGGCCCTGCCCACCTTTCCCACCTCCTTTTCTACTTTTGCCACCTGCTCTGCTCTCTACTTCCCCCATCCCAGCCACACTGGCCTCCTCTGGACCCTGGAAGGCCACCTCAGGGCCTTTGCACGTGCTGTTCCCTCTTGCCAGTCCACTCCTTGTCATCCAAGCCTTGGTTCAAATGTGCCCTCCTTTCTATCACACTCTATATAACTGCCTGGTTTTATTTTCTTCATTGCCCTTCACTCTATTTGAAACTAGCTTTCCTGTTGATTTGTTCTTTCTTGTCTGCCTCTCCTGTCCAGAATGGAAGCTCCTTGTTAACCACTAGGGCAATACCTGGTGTTAGTAAATAGTTGTTGAATAAATAGATGGGTAGATAGTGGAAGACTAATGACACTAACAACAAAACTTGTATGTCCCTTTTGCTTTGGTCGGGTGGCTCAGTTGCTTGGGGCATCATCCTATATACCAAAAGGGTGGCAGGTTTGATTCCCAGTCGTGGTATGCATAGGAGGCAACTGATCAATGTTTCTCTCTCTCTCTCCAAAAAAAAAAAAAAAAAAATCTATAAATACATCCTTGGGTTAAGATTTTTTAAAACATGAAACTAATATGTTCTTTTTGAGTATCCACTTGTTACTATGCTAAATGCTGGAGACTGAGGATGGATAAGGTGCAGGGAGACAGAGGTCAATGTCTCCAGCAAGTCACAGACAGCTAGCTGGACAAGTGCTCTGCCAGCACTATGAACAGAGCCCCCCCTGGGCACAGAGAAAGGGGTCTGTGTTGTGTGATGTTTATATGACTGGCTCCCAGAATTCCCTCCCCTTTTCTAATGTGTCTTCCTGATCTGCAAAGTAAAAAGCTACCTTTCCCAGCCTCCCTGGTAGCCTAAGCGTTGGATGTGAATGAGATTCAGCCAGTGAAAGGCAGTTGCTCATGACCCAGAAGCAGAAGGGAGGCAGCCTGGAGCAGAGCCCAGGTGGGCTCTGCAGGTGTGCACAGTTGCAGAAACTCCAGGTTTTCTGCAACAGCTTTCCAGCGGCCATTCACCTGCACTAGGGACTCAAGGAGCAGATGGGTGATGACTTCCTGATGTGGGATTGCAGACATAGCTGTGTTCTTGAATTCAGTAGATCCAGTGGCAACCTCCTGCTTCCTGTTTGGGATAAACATCTGGTTCCCTGGGCAGGTCAATACTGGTTGTTCCAGAGTCAGTTCTAGAGGCCCAGCTAGAACATGCTCCTCAAGCCTGTCCCGTGATTTAGGAAGCCTCTGACCCCTTGAATTATGTCCCATTCCATGGAAAATGCTTCCAGGGTATCATATCACCTGCCAGAATGGGAGTGTCTGAAAAGATAAAGAGGGTGGGATTGTGCAGTGTCCATTCACAGAATTTACAGACATTTCAGCAGATCTCAAGACAGCCTGAGAAAATGGTAGACTCCAGCCCGCCACCTAGAAGCTCTGGCTACAAGACCACAAAACATCCCAATATCATGACTCACTGAATTGCTCATTTTTTTACCCAAGTGGTGAATATAAGGCTTGGTTTACTGCCTGTTTCAATGCTTTTAAAGAATGGCAAATACTAAATTATTTTCTTCTGCTACATGACATGGTTTAAAAAAAGAAAAGAAAAGGACCAGAAGTCTATGTCATTCTGCAGTCTCATCCTGGCACAACAACAGAAGAAATGCCTGTTCTTCGGGGGTGGGGGGGATGCACGCGTGCACTTGTTTATGATCATCCTTATGATCAGCAAAGTCTGCACACTTTCTCTCCCACACACACCCCTGCCATACTGGTTCCTAAGAACTTGAGAAAAGCGATTCTAATTTTTTGGGGAAAAAAATGTTACCATGGAAAAAATCAAGCATACAAAAGGAAAGAAATTACTATAACCAACTCCCATCTGCCTATTGCCAGCATCAACAATTTACCAACTCTCATTCAATCTTGTTTCTTCTCTAACCCCTCCTAAGCTCCTTGACCCCTGTATGGTTTTGAAGTAAACCCTATCTGTACTTATTTCATTATCTTTAAAAGACAAGGATGGACTCCCAGTCAAGATGGAGGCACAGGTAGACACATGTTGCCTTCTCACACAAACACAAAAAGAATGACAACTAAATCTCAAAACAGATAACACCCAGAACTTTCAGAAAGTTGAACAGTATGGAAGTTCAAGAACCAAAAATTTAAAGAAACTACAATCATCCAGACAAGTAGGAGGGGTGGAGACGTGGAGATGGGGTGGAGAGATGAGGAGACCAGGTGTGGTATGGTACAGAGAGGCTGCAGCAGTGGTAGCAGAACAGGCATGGGCAGTCCCACACTCATGTGTGGTAGATAAAAATCGGGAGGGACACCTTGGGAGCAAGCAACCAGTCCCAGGCCAGACCACACAGCCCAGTTTCCAGTGTCAAGAAGATAAATCCCATAATTTCTGGCCATAAAAACTAGTGGGGTTGGGCAGCAGAAGAAATTGCTGGGTTTTCAGAAAATTTCACTTAAGGGGTTCACACAGTCTTAAAATGTACACAAACCCACCCACTGTGAGATTCAACACGAGGGCAACAGCTGGAAGGATACAAGTCACATAGAATGCGGTGAAGTGGGTTGCCCAGCCCTGGCAATTACCTAAGGCTCTGCCCCACACAATTCACAGGTGCTTTTTACAAAGAGTCCAAGAACCTGTACCTAATACTCAGAAACAAACACAGGGAGGCTGCCAGATTCAGGAGACAAAGAAATGTGGCCCAAATGAAAGAACAAAACAAAACCTCAGAAAAAGAACTAAACAAAACAGAGATAGCCAACCCTATCAGGTACAGAGTTTAAAACATTGGTGATCGAGATGCTCAAAGAACTCATTGAGCACAGCAACAACATAAAGGAAGAAATGAGGGTTACACTAAGTAAGGTAAAGAAAAATCTACAGGGAATCAACAGTGAAGGGAAGGAAACCAGGATTCAAACCAACGATTTGGAACATAAGAAAGAAAAAAACAGTCAACCAGAACAGAAAGAAGAAACAAGAATTCAAAAAAACATGAGGATAGTATAAGAAGACTCTGGGGCATCTCCAAACATGCCAACATCTGAATCATAGAAATGCCAGAAGTAGAACAGGAAGAGCAAGAAATTGTAAATGTATTTGAAAAAATAATGAAAGAAAACTTTCCTAATTTGGTGAAGGAAATAGACATACAAGTCCAGGAAGCACAGAGTGTCCCAAACAAGTTGGACCCAAAGAGGACCACACCAAGACACATCATATTTAAAAAGCCAAAAGTGAAAGATAAAGAGAGAATCATAAAGGAGCAAAAGAAAAACAGAGAGTTACCTACAAAAGAGTTCCCATAAGACTATCAGCTGATTTCTCAAAAGAAACTTTGTAGGCAAGAAGGGGCTGGCAAGAAGTATTCAAAGTGATGAAAAGCAAGGGCACACAACCAAGATTACTCTATCAGCAAAGCTGTCATTTAGAATGGAAGGGCAGATAAAGTGCTTCCCAGACAAGGTAAAGCTAAAGGAATTCATCATCACCAAGCCATTATTACATGAAATGTTAAAGGGACTCACTTAAGAAAAGGAAGAAAATCAAAACTATGAACATTAAAAAGGCAACAAACTCACAACTATCAACAATTGAATCTAAAAAAAAAAAAAAAAAAAAAAAAACCCAAAAACTAACTAAGAAAACAACCAGAACAGGAAGAGAATCATAGGTACGGAGCTCATTTGGAGGATTATCAGCTGGGAGGGAAAAGGGAGAGAATGAGGGAAAAGGTGCAGGGATTAAGAAGCATAATTGGTAGGTTCAAAATAGACAGGTGGAAGTTATGAATAATACAGGAAATGGAGAAACCAAAGAACTTACATGCATGATCCATGGACATGAACTAAGGGGGTGGGGTGATTGCTGGAGGAAAGGGGGCTACCGAGTAGAGGAGGGAAAAAGAAAAATGGGGACAACTGTAATAATATTATCAATAAGATATACTTTTAAAAAGGACAAGGTTGTGATGGTGATGTAATTGCTGGTCAAATGAAACACTCTGCATCCCAAAGTTGTATTCAGATTTGAGTCCCCTCTTCACAAGCCCTATTTGGAAAAGTGCCCTTGTCAAGAATCGATGCTTCAGGCATCTCACAAACACTGAAACACAGGTAAGAACATCCCCTGGTACACTTACTAGAAAGCAATTTTTAGAACTTCAGGAGTGATTCTAGAGTGGTCTGAAGTCGACCATTTTCAGAAAGCTATGAACTCAAATATGGAAATTAGGCAACTTATTTTAACTTCTACCCCAGCCAGGCCCCACACTCCTGCACAATCGACCACAGCTCCTTCCTCCTGCATGCGCAGAATTCCCTGCACTGTGTCTTTGTTCAATGTCAGCGGTGGAGATGAGTGGACGACCAGGTCTCCTAAGGACAGAGGCTCTGGGACCAGAAACCACGTCAGCCCCTGTCTCTACCGCTCAGAAATCTGTGACCGTGGACACGTCATGACTGTTCTGTGTCTCCATGACCTCATCTGCAGAAGGGGACTGTCTCACTCATAATGCTGCTTACAGATTAAATGAGATAAGAGAACGCTCAGCCTGGTGCCTGACACATAGGATGTGCTCCGTAAACAGTCGTCCCAAATAGTCATCCTGTTTTCCTAGCTGAGATGAGGTCTCCCTGTGACCAGACGCCAGCTGGCTCAGCATCGGTCTCCCTACAGGCCAGCTGGAGAAATTCGTTAAACCCAGAGAACAGGCCCAAATAGGATCCCAAAAGGAAAAAAAAAAGTTGTCTTAGTTAGCCTAATCCTTCTGGATTTTCTGCGACTTTCTCCAGCGCTTGAGAGAGCGTGATACAAGGAAGGCATTCAATCGCATTTTTACAGGGGTAGAAAACACAGGAAAAGCATCTTTGAACAGAAGGAACTTAGTCTGTGCATGAAGTGAAATCTTGAGGCCCTGAGGGCACAATCAGAGTGTTGTACCTGGGGCTCCTCGTTGGAACTGTCAGCTCGCCGGACAGTAAATACGCTTCCATGAAACACAAGTTTTGGGCCACAGATTCTCTCACTGTGAGGAACAGGTAATGTGCATCCAAGAGAATGTCAGGCTACTTACATTTGTCATCTTGATGGGAGACCCTCCCAGCAACAGTAGCAAGGGCTCCAGCCCCGTGCGGCGAATCCTGTTCCTGGTCCAATCCCCAGTTTGTCTAAGGCGGTGCTTTTGGAACCTCCTGAGGCGAATGAATTGGAGCGCAATCAGCCAGCGATGCATTTGCCTTTGCCGCCTGCATCATTCTTTCCCGTCTTCACCCCTTAGAGTTCCTTGGTAACATATGTGCAGCCCAAAGAAACTCAAGCCCTTAATGCACATTGGCTTAGAACAATAAACACATGCATATTTATATTAACCAACCAACAAAAATGACATCTTGCAACATCATTTAATAGGAACTCCATATGACTGAATCTGAATTCCTCCCTGTGCCCCTGTCCTGGCTACTGAGCCATCACAGAAGCCTGAGACCCAGGGTCACCGCAGGATTAAGTACGTGCAAAGCACCTGGTGTGGACTTCGTGACTGTGATGGGGATGGTCATGGAGGTGGTGTGCCATGAAGAGACAAGGCTATCAAACTAAGAAGGAGGGTCACCCCACAAACGTCAGAGGTAGAGAGCCTGTCCTCTAGAAAGTAACACAGAATCCCCACTTCCCAGAAGAAGAAATAGAGGCTCAGAGATGGGTGGGACCTGGCCAATGTCATACGGCTGTGAGTGACAGACAGCAGAATGACATCATGCCATCCAGCTCTTCCCTCTCAGAACTACAAACACCTCCAGAGATGACCATGATGCATGAAGACAGAGAAAGAAGGTTGGTGCCCCTCTCCTGGCCAGGACTGGAGTTGAGAAGAACCCCTGGACTCCCTGATGTCTGTTTTCAGATGGGCTGGCGGTGTTGAAGAAAGGGGCTGGGTGAGCTGAAAGGACAGCACCCAGTAGAGTGGGAGGGTACCCTCAGAAGGCAGTGTTGGGCATCAGCATATGCATGTGGGGGTGGGAGCTCTACATGAGTGGCCTGGGGTGGGGGTGTGGGGCTCTGCTCTTGCCCCAACACAAGCCAAGTCTATCTGGCAGGAGCTCCCAGAACCTCTGGGCAGAACGTCCATGGGGGAAGGGATGGAAATTTTGGTGTCCTGCCCAGCCTGGAAACCAGGGAAGTCGGACCTGGGGCAACAGGAGTGGGGGTCATGGCCTCTTTCCTCTAGGACATGCCTGCCCTAGGAGGGGGCACATTAGCCTTGTAATTAATCTCAGAGGCCTTGGGCAAACATTTAGGATAGGGACTCCCTTCTCCCGTTTGTCCAAAATTTCTTGCTTATGGGTCACCTTTCACTTCCTGCAAGACTAAATTTGGGATAGTTCAAGCCCACACAACTTCCATTCCCCTAGAACTGCCAGGGCCAAGCTGAGCAGCATCAGTGTGTCTGGAAGCTTCTGGTTCCAAGCAGGGTCACCCTGAAACCCAGGATGTTGGAGGAGGGGGAGGTAGGGAGTGAGATAATGTTTGAGCATCTTTTGTTCTGTGGAGCTCAGAACAGGATACCACAGGGCAGTATCTAAGCTACTCCTGGCAGGTCTGGGTCAGTAGTGTTCAAAGATGAGGCCTCTGGAGCCCAGGGAAGGGAAATAAGTTACCCAAACTGGTAGACACAGCTAGCGATGGTCTGGGCCCCGTTCACACTTGGGGGTGTGCAACACTGAACTCCAAGTCTCCCACAGCCTCATACACCAGTGATTTCATTCATTTATTCACTCCAGCAGCCCATAGTAGTTTTTTGTTTGTTTGTTTGTTTGTTTGTTTGCTCTTTATCAGCATCTTCATGGTTTTTCCTTTGGCTACCATTTACTGCACTCCCCCGCCCTGGGTCAGGAGCTAGAATACAGCCTTCACATTAATATCTGATTTAATCTCTTGAGCTTTCTGGGAGGAGGCACGACTTCTCCCTTATTTTATACATGAGGCTACTGAGGTACAGAGAGGCTGCACAGCAGAAATGAAACCACTCTAGAAGCCAGCTGCATTGACCCCACCAAGCTCCTGACCACTTCACTGCATGGCTCCATATACCACCTTCTTACAGTCCCATCAAAGGCTTTCTTGCTCCAAACTATGCAAGTGGGTTCTAGGGGGAACTCCAAATTTGGGAGCTGACCCAGCCGGTGGATATGAGCCCTCTCTTGCTGCTTAGTGATGTTGCTCTTTGGTGGCTCAGTGCATTGCACTCTGAGGCAGCACCTTTGGGGTCTTGGGAAGCAGTGGGGAGGTTGTACCCTGTGCCAGGCCTGGGGTGGGGGCACAAGCAGAACAGGAGAGGACCTAAAAGGTCCTGCCTGGAGTCGCCTGGAAGCCAGAGCCTGTACTTAGTTCTCTCTGGTAAATAACAGCTCTGGTTTCTGCTAAAAGGATTCATTCCCAGAACTCAATAATTTTCATCTCCTCCTCACTACAACCCATACTTTATGGCTAAATATATGCCATAATGAGCCGCTGGCCTGATAGCGTTGTTAAGGAGATATTTGACCTTGGGTTTAATTGCAGGATGGAATAAATGGCTGGGCCGCACAGAGGGACTCTGCCAGCTCAAAGGCGGTTCTGGGCTCGGCTCAGGCATCCACCAGACCCAGAGAAAGTGGTGCCAGTGAAGAAAGTGGCTCCCACAGCGCCCAAGCCGCCAAGACCGGGGAATGCTCAAGAGCCAAGTGCGGCTGGTGCAGTCCTTGGCCAGGGGCTGCCCTGGAACCCTTCTCTGTGGGTGGATAAGGGTGACTGCTAACCCTGGAGAGTGGCCCTCACGAGACTCACCCCATCTTTTTGCCTGGCCCCCTGCTTTCCAAAACCCCCTAGAAAAAAGCCACCCTACCCCCACGGGCGGAACACAAAGCCCAGTAACTGGGCATTCGGCTTGCTCAGGAGGCGCCTCACCCCAGTCGTGACAGACTAAACACCAGCTTGAAGTGTTTCCAACACAAACCTCCTATCAGTCTGACTGGCGAGGGCGCAGGAAAGGGGACCCGGGAGGAGGATGGCCAGGCACCTGCTGAAGGCTATTGAGAGAGTAGAGCACGCGCTGGCAGACAAATTGGCAATGTGGAGCGGAGCAGGGTGGCAAGTGGGGAGGGAGGGACTCTGCAAAACATGTGCACCAGTATCCCATCCCTGGCCTGTGACCCCAGCACTTCTGCATAAAAAACATGTCCCAGCTGGAGCTTGTGACACCCCCCACCCCGTGGCCTGCAGGAGAGGGGGTTGGATTCTGGCCTGTGGCAGTACAGGGTGCTGCATGCACCCACAGCCCTTCTTTCTTCTTGGATTTTTCTCTCCACTGCTCAATGTCAAGGCTACAAATATCCGTCAGGGGAGTGTCAGCTCAGTGCACTGGTTTGACAAATGGCAGCTCTTTGAAAAGGGGGGGGGTGTGCCAAAAACCACAGCTTAAGCTCAATTTGTTGGATCTTGGTGGTGGTTCTTATTTGAGAGGTAAGGTGTTAGGGACTTTGAGCATCCATGGCGCTGATCTTCCCCAAAATGTACCCACATGCCTAGTTTTGCACTTTCCACCTAAAATCCTCTGATCTTGAGTTAATACTCCCATACATGCTCCACTGACTCCATCATCAAATACCCAGGAAGCACACAATCCAAACTCCCAGCCCTAACAAAGGGGCCCTCCTCAGTTTCCAGGGCTTGGCACAGAGCACCAGCGTAGCAGAGGAGGGGCACACGGTCTTCAAATTGATGTCTTCTCTCCTTTAACTCGCCCCCACAGGAGCCCAAACTCTGTCTAAACTCGGGCATTAGAATGAATCATCCTAAGAACTCTCTTACCCTGGGAGAAAAAGTCTACATGCAGAATTCTCATGCAGTCAGGTAGCTATCCCCTATTTTCCCTCTTCCTTGAGAAGTCTTTGTGTTTTTCGTTCCCTGTTGGGATGCTAGGCCGGTTACCAGGTCAGGGTGAGCCTGGCCTTCAAAGCCTTTCTGAGTAATGAGTCTGCTTTGTAGTGAGGGAAGCAGAGATTCAAAATCCAGGAAGGTGGGGCCCCAACATTGCTACTAGATCCAGCTGCCCAGGTTGGAAGCCGCCCGCGGTGGCGGGGTCTTCTCTCGTCGGATGCCTTGTATGAGAAGCACCACAGCCCGACGACTTGCGCACCTAACGGGAGGTGAACTGACCCAAAAGAGCAGGAGCAGCGTCTACACAAAATGTATGGAGAAAAGGCCCTGAATTTTCCACTGGGCTGGCCACGCTCGGGTCTCCGTCTCACGTTGCCGGTGGAGACACGGGGCCGCACACTGTTTGGAAAGACGCCAGGTGCGTTTCCAAAAGGAAGCGCGCGGCCGTGATCCTGGTGGGCCGTAGAGCCCGCACCGGCCCCGCTGCACTGGCCCAGGCAACGCTCCTCCAGTGCGGCCACCGCCGTGGCCACTCTCCTGCGCGCGGTCAAAATCTCTCCCGCTGGCTTCGGTCGGGCGCTCTCTCCAGCGGGGTCCCGTTTTTTTTCCTTCTCCGGGTTCTCATTTAACTAAAGAAAAGGAGGCAACGGCCAACATGCATCGACACGGCCCTTCCCAATCAACGGAGGAAAAGAGGGATGTGCGTGTTGAAAAAGAAAAAATTATTATCTTGGGGTGGAGAAATTAGGGCGGCCTTTGGAAAGCCAACTGCTTTTCCCCTGGTGGGGGATGGAAAGGAGATGCGGAGTCATCCGGGCAAGGAAGCAAATGTCAAAGCCGGGGCGAATTGTATTATTTTTAAAAGAAAAGGGAAGAGAAAAGTGAAAGGCGGGCGGTGGAGTGAAGGAGGGAGACTGATTTTATCCCCACAAGAATGTTCTCTTTTACAAAATAGGCGCTGCAGGACTTAAATTGGGGTTTTTCTTATCCAGAAATCTGATTGTGCTACTGCCGGTTGACGGGGTAGGGAGGAGGGATGATTGCAGAGAGTTCCAGATTTGTAGGGGGATGGGGGGTGAAGGGAGGAGACACAATTTCACCTAGTTAGACGAAGTAGGGGTTCTGCTAAAGGTCCCAAGCGGGCCCAGAGTGCGCGCCCTTTGATTGGGCCTGGGACGCGAGTCCCCGGTGGCCGCAGAGCGATCGGCGGGCTGTTTGTAATTCCATCCTTTTTTCATTAACATAAACACCACTTGAACAAAAATATACACGGCCACCTACTTCGCCAGGAGAAGCAGCCCAGCGCCCACCAGCCCGCGCTCGGCCGCCCGCCGGGGCCCTGCCCTCGCAGCGCGCCCAGCTACGCCCCGGCCCACACTGCGCGCGGAACCCAGGCCGAGGCGGCCTTTGGGTGGCTTTGAAGTTTCAATCCTCCGGGCTCTCAGGACACCCCCCTGCAGTTCAGCTTGTCATCTCAGCTGGCCGCCGCCGGAGCCCCGACAGAGGTGCTGAGTTGTCAATGTAAATTCCTAGTTAAGCCACTTGTTGATAAAGCCTCGGGGCAAATTGGTTCCTCTTTACCTGCGCCCCCCCCCCACACACACACACCCTGCCTCTCCGCCCTCGCCGACACGGCCCTAATTGTAGGAGGATCTTGTAGCCCATGGCGGCCTCAGCACAGAGCTAATTGAGTTGGAACCTGTACGGTCTTTCAGCTGGACGCCTGTCAGGAGTGAAGGCAGGAGCCGGGGGCTGAGGTACACGCCGCCTGAAACTTCCGGCCTGAGGTTGGAGGCCCAGGCTCGCTGAGGTGGGCTTTTGGTAGACAAGAGCAATGATGGTGGGAGGGAGGGGTTTCTGTGTTCCCCCAAAGCGGACTCAGTAGCTGCCTGGCGCTCTCGTGGGTGCGTGGGCCTCCCGAGTCCGCTTTCACGCAGTTCTGGTCGCTGGTTCTCACCCCCCACACACCCAGCGTGTGCGCGAGTACACATATTCCTAGGTCCGCCGGGGACCAGAGCTCACCAGTCAGTCATTCAGCAGTCCTGGGTCTGAGCTTCTCCTTGTTCCGTCCCCCACCACCACCACCAACCCCCAACTCATCCGCCCGCGCCTGCCCGAATTAAAAATCGGCATTCTGGAGACTTCAGTGGGTATAAGCACGACCCATCCCGTAACCCGGCTCCCGGCTTTGTGTTGTATGGGCACAGACAGGTGGAGAACAAAGCTCGTTTCCCCGTTATCATTCAGGCCCTAAACAACGTAGCTGGAGTAATACAAGCAGCGGACTCTGACGTGCTTCCCCTCCCTCTTTCCATTACTGAATAATCTTTGGTATCCGCTATTTCCTGTTGCCCATACAGACTGGTCCCGAGCAATCTTGCAATTTAAACTTCCCGGTTTTGCAAGGGAAAAACAAAAACAAAAAGCAAAAAACCTGTTCGAGGCTCCCCAGTTTCATGGACCTTGGACTCCGATCTAGGCGTCACCCTCTAGCGGCAACCTAGGTTGCATCCAGAGCCCAGACCCTTCCTATACTCCCCTCTCCCTTGGAGCGCCCGAGCAGCAGCGGTGTCCCAGACTGGGCATTCCCTCCACAGTCCAAGGGGGGCGTCGGGCCCGAGGCGCGCGCGGACCTGGCTTCCAGAAGGCGCCCCTCCACGAGCGCGAGGCCCGGATGCCCCCAGGGGCCCCGAGGACCCCAGCCTCACTATTCAGACACGCGCGGGAGAAGGCTGGATCTGCTCCCACCAGGTGAGAAAAGGGCACTCACTCGCTGACCCCACCTCCCAAGACCTTTGCCCAGCCTGAGGGTTTTGGGATTAGCAGCCCCAGCGTCTGTCGACCGACGGCCGCCCAGGAGCGCACCTCCTTGCCAGGGATGGACGAGGTAAAATAAACGCCGCGTTCACGCAAGCAGAACCCGTCATTAGCCCAAACCGCGGTTTCAATAATCGATTGCTTCGTCGCAATTACGAGAGCAGCAGTAACCAGCCGGGTTTGCCCGGAACCCTCAAGCTGCCGCCGCCGCAGGGGCCTCCTCGGTGGACGCTGAGCCACATCACAGCCAGGGCGGAGTCGGGGCACCCAGAGCCCCCCGGGGGCCCGGCCTCTCGGAAAGAAACCCGTCCTGTGCTTCCTGCGAATGTCAGATGCACCGCCTCGGCCGAACGCCAGCCCCTCGCCAATTCTTTTCTGGGAGGCGACAGAAAGTGCTTGAGTCAGACTCGAAAAACTGGAGTAAGTCTCTCTCGGCTGCTCTTTGAGAGACGGAAGAGAGAAGTGAGGGGCAGGTAGAGGAGGTGAAGGGCAGCTGCCTTGAAGCGAAATCCCTCGGAAAAGGCTGTTTTGCAAAATCGCGGAGAAAAACGTGGGGGCGGTGGTGAAGGGAGTGTTGGGACACTTATTACTGGTCTCTTCAAAAAAGCGAATTTGATTCCTAATTGAGTTAGTTTTCATGGCGAATTAAATGGGTCTTAACCTTAATTGCGGGAGAGGGTGACCCCGTGGAAGCTTTCGCAGCTGCCATGTGCACCTAACTCCTTCTCAAACCTGAACAGCAAAAAGGAGGGTGGGAGGAGAAACAAGATAAAAGGATCGACTTTGACCTTGAGACTATAACAGAACTCTTGAAATATTTTGAGGTTTATGCTTCTTAAAATAGCAGGTATTCTACATCTTCCCGTGTCAGGGATAGAATTTTGCAGGTAATTCATTGCTAATTATTAAGAAAAATACCCAGGATAAGAATTAACAGGTACTGGGGTAGAGAAAGTGAAGTACATATATGAAAATGAAGTGTCCCAAGGAAACGACTTTTTAAAACGAACCCATGAAAAAAAAAATAAAACGAACCCATGCTAGGATCTGTGTGTAATCAACTTGTTAGAAGTTTTGGTGTATCTCTAGCATTGAGAAAGTATTTTTTGAAATAAAAGGACTAGATAGTTTGAGTGGCAGCTTTATGTTTTCACCTCTATTTGATTTTTAAATTCCTCAGGGCAGAAAGCTGTTTATTGGTAACAAGGTGAACATTGGGTAAGAGGCAAAAATAATCAAAGTAAAACGGGACAGAGTAGGAGTTTACTAAGCACGAGGTGCGAGGTGCGGAAGCTGGGTCAGGGGCTCTGTGACTGCCCCAGGTAGAGACTTAGTGCCTGGGCGGGCAGGCGCCCCACTCCAAAGAATCGCCATGGAGACCCGCTCCTGGGGGACAGTGACCTGCTCCAATGCCTGCATTGCTACTAGTCATCCTGCCCAAATTTCATGTCACAAAAAAAGCAGCAAAGATTTTCCCTCAACACCCTGGGTGGGGGACAGTCTAGGGATGGAATGAGATCCCACCCCACTTGGAAACCTGTTTCCAGAGTTCAGGCCACCACCCACCTTCCCTGGCATTTCTCAGAAACTTGTCAGTTGGGGAGTAGTGCCAGGAAGCAGGGGTGCAAGCTGGTGGGGCCTCCGCAGAGGCCTGGAATTCTGTCCACTCCACCCCCACCCCATGAGGTTATAGGGCAGGACTCATTACAGGTGGGAGGCTGTTATTGTCTTATTATTCGTGGTGGAAAGCTGGGGGGTGCATTAAGCATAGCCTCTGAGTTTGGGGGGTGACAGTCTCCCATCTTCTTCCTGGATTGTCAATGGCAGCCCAGAGCCAGAAACATATGTGTACCCTTGAGAGGAGAGGGGCAAGTGTCTTACAAAGGGTCCCGCATCTATGAGCCCTCACTGTGTGCCCTGCTCTCTTCTCTGTGAAACGGGCTCAGTAAGGGCTGCTCCTTAGCGCAGCTCTGGCACCTCGTCGGAGTTCGGTGGTTCTCTAACAAGAATGCTGTTCTTGGTTAGTCTTCACGCAGCCCCAGGGCAGAGGTGCCTATATTTTCACCGTCACGCAAAGGAGAAAGGGAGCTAAGAGGAGCTGCCCAGAGGTCACAGAGAAGATAGGGCAGGCGGAGGATTCTAACCCAGGTGTTTGACAGGTTGGGCTCTGTTGACGCAAGCACCAAGCCCAGCTGGTAGGGGCAGGCAGGGCGCACCTGAGACTTCATCACCCTTCCCTGCGTCAGAAAGTCCGCTGCGAGTCATCAGATGGCCCAAGGAGGCTCCCCTCCAACCCGACACTCCGATGCCTGAAGTCAGTGCCAGCCAGGTGTTTGAGCTGCTTTGGGGGGGGGGGGGGGGGAGATTCACTGATGGCAAAAAACAGAATCTACAGGGAATAGGACTTGTCCAAGTCCACAGGCTGGTCCCTACAGCTTTCCAGGACTGCTTGAAGGGCATGAGAAGGCTCATCCCCCAGCATCCCAAACTCCAGTGAGGAAACACCCCCAATTATAACAGCCAGGCCAACAATTGCTCATTTGTGTAATCCTCTTGCCTATCCAGAAGGAGATGCTGCCACTGTTCTTGCTCTGCCAGTGAGGCAACCAAGGCACAGAGGAAGGTAAGGCCACCAGGCCAGGCTCACACCGCAGGGGCTCCAAGTCTCAGTCAGGCGGGTCCCAGCCTCCTAACCACTCCTTGGTTTGTTCATTTGTTTTTTTATTTAACAATTCTGCCGTGGTCCACGTTAATGGTGCCCCCTCACCTAATCCCCCCCACCAGACCCTGCACAGATTACTCCTGACATTTCTCCTCTGGATGGGTACTGAATTTATCCATTCTCATTTTAAGATAAGGAAATTAAGGCACCTAGAAGTTAAATCACTTGCTCTTCTCGTTCCACCCTGCCCCTGGCCTGCTAGCGCTTTACTCCTAAGTACTGAGAGGTAATGGAGGAGGGCTGCCACCTTCCTGACTCTCCCGGGAAAGCCCCACACAGGGCTACATGGGAGCAGGTCTCGGACCCACACGCAGAGAAACTTCAGTGTCAGTGCAGCCCCTGTCTGCTCGGGTGCCTGGAGCCCAAAGAGGAGTGTGTCTCCGTCCTTTTTTCTCTTTTTATCCCTCTCTTCCTCTCTTTCTTTCTCTCTGTCTCTCACCCTGTCTCTCTGCCTCCTTCTCTTCCTCTCCTTCTCTCTGGGTCTCCCTTGCCCTCTCTCTCCATCCCTCTTGCACACACTCCTCACTCCAGTCTGAAGCTCCCTGCTGACCCCATCAACAACCGATAGTTTTCTAGGTGCCGTCCCCACCCCCAAGCAGCAGAGCAAGGGGCTAACTGTCTATCCCTGTGACATCTCTGTCTATCTCCAGCCCCCACCTCCGTCCCCAGCTTTCCTCTCCTTCAGTTCCTGTTTTTCTCACCTCAGCATGCAAACTTCAGACCCCTCATGGTCTGTGTGTGCCTGTCTCTCTCAAGGCCTCACTCTGTGTCTTTGACTCTAGTGTCTTGGGGTTCTGATGACCAAATATTGCATCTGTCTCTGGTGAGGGGGTAGGTGTCCTTGTCTCCCAGCCATCAGTACTCTCTGTTCTCTGCACAGGGCAGGCTGCTCAGCATCCCATCCAGCTCTGACTTCCCAGGAGCTGCATCGCCCTCACGCATGTCACATGCACACAACTGGCTCTCCAATAACTCGTGCAGGACACAGGTCCAACAAAGCTGTGCAAGGCCAGCATATCCAAGTGCAGATTCTTCCAGGGGCTTCTGGGGCAACCCGGTTGGGACAAAGCACCCAAACAAGACCTGAGGGGAGGCATGGGAGAGCATGTCACCTCCATTTTCTCAGCAAGCCCATGGGGGGGGGCACCTTTTGGCAGGCAAATCCCCTTCCTCCTTTCCTGAGTCCATCAGGGGCTGAGTGGACTTTGTTTTCTTGATTAAAAATATCACTTGCTTTCATCATTTCCAATGCTCTCTAAATGGGAATAGACAGAGCAGCACCAGCTCTAAAGGGAGGCTGACAGGCGGCCTTTGCGTGCACACACTGGCAGGTTTCTGGGGGCAAATTGCTGCTTTTGATTAGGAAACAAATCCGAGCGTGTCTCCCTTCACCTCCCTGCTTTGCGTGGCCCTCCTTTCATGATCTCACTCAGTTCTATCTCCCTCTCCCCACGGGTTGTGTGTGTGTGTGTCCATCTTTATTTTTCTCTCTCCCTCAAATCAGAGAAATAGAAAAGACCCGGCCCCTGAAGTTTCATCTATATTCTCCTTTTTTTTTTTTTGAAACTCAGGCAGAATTCATTTTCATCTTCTCTCTCTACACTGTTCTCCCCAGCCCACGCCCATCTTAGACGGAATTATTTCCATGGGGAGTCCCACCCCGGGGGGAAGCCTTGAGCAACCGTCTCATTCTCTCTGCTACAGCTTTTGGGCACCACTCTCTCAGAAACAAAACCTGGCACCCTCACACACTGGAAGGAACATCCTCTTGCCATCTTTCTGAGCACAGCCCTCCAGGCAGTGGGGATAAAAATATCGGAGCTTGTCGCTGTGGGAAGGAGGGCTGCAGACCGGCCAGACATCCAGAGTGGAATGGGAGTGCCAGGGCACTCCATGTCCCAAGCGGTCTATGTTTCTTAGAGCAGCGTGCATGGCTAATGCCAGAAAACTCCCAAAAATCTTGCAGGGGAAGAAGGCTGTAAATTCCTGGGCTGCAATGTTGTCAAATATTTCATTGAAGAACGTCATGGAAAATTCGTGCTTTGGGGTAAAGGGCCAAGTGAGGGGGCAAGCTCAGGGCTGCAGCAGCGCAAGAGCTTTTTTTTTTCCTTGACCAAAATATGAACCTCTCCCTAATGTACAGCTGACAGGGTGATGAACTGCCAGGGTCTGGTGCAAGGATAACCCCCTCCCCTGCTTCTCCCCAAATGTGGCCCCAGTGGTCCAAACAGGTGGGGTTTCTGAGCCCCACATGTGTCCAGGGATGTGTGGCAGGACTTTGCATGCCAGAGGATGATCCCTCTCTCTCCTTCTCACATTGGGGTACTCCCAATGAAGATTAGGGGGGCCTAGAGTCCAGCTTCCTACTGATAACAGGACTGCCTTGGTTTGGAGTTTAGTTGGACAGCAATGGGCACAAATGGGTACAGCACCCCAAAATGTAGGTGTGGGGATTGGATCAGGAGCTTTCCCTCTGGCCCCGGAACACCCAGGCATTAGGCTCCTCAGGACGCACAACTCTAGTCTTCATATCTTCTCTGTGCTGGCTGCACAGAGAGGGATACAGTGTCTCATGCTCACAGCCTCTCGAAGACCCACATTGAAGCACATTGTCTCTGCATGTCCCTAGCACGTGGATAGGTGCGCACTCTTCCCAGCATGACAGAGTGCTCCAGTGCTACAGAAGTCAAGCAGGAGAGTCACTTGGCTTCCCTGGGACCTGAGATCAAAACAGTACCTGCCTCACAGGGATTTGGTCAGCGTGGCATGAACTAGTGATTACCTTGAGGGGCCTTAGAAGAGCACACAGTCAAGGCCTCAATAACCATTAGCTGTGTGGTTTTTGCATTTGTATGATTGCACATTAGATTGCATGCAAACCTGACAGCCTTCCATACTCTGCTGTAAACACATTGCCTGAAGCAGAGCTTCCCAGTGTAGATCCCTCTCCTTGTGAAATGCTGTATTGTCAGCACAGTTCCCATGATGTTCTGTGACCATAGACATCAAACTGTACATATTTTACAATGTTCATATAAATCCAATACCTCATGTATGCTGTAACCTATTATATCATACATACATCCTACGATCATTTATATAATTCAATATTCTATGGTCCTCAGAGCCTACAATATTCTGTGTCTGGAATACATTACATTGTACATACCCTCAGATGATACCACGTGTGTAACTTGCTGTAAGAACACATATTATAAAGATCTGTGTGCAGAACACCTTATATTGCACTCAGATATTCTGCACACATAATATGTTATATTGTTCACATCTTAAAATATTAATTACACATGAAGACACCACACTACCTACATCCCGTAATGTTCAGTGTGGGAAACACATCATACTTGCACACCTCATGCTATTCTGTGCACAGCCCTTACACTGAACACCCACCTGACACTATCATGCCCGCCAGATGTTACTGGGCGCCTCTCTAGTTCCATAGTTCTTCTCCTCTGCAAATTGGCATATGTGATATGTGTGCATATTCAGAGTTTGCAGAGAAATGTCCCATTTCTTTTGTGCACAGATCATTTTATGATGGGGGGAGGAGGAATGCCCTCTCTCCCCCTGACCTTGACATTTCTCTCCACACTCCCCTGTCCCTAGGTTGCATTTTCATGTATAAATGTCCCAGCCCAGCCCCTCCAGCCTCCTCCCAGCCCCCAGGCCAGGCGGCTTCCCTTTCTGCTCCACGCCTGCCTCAGGTCTGGGAACCAGCACACACTACCTTGGGTCGCCGTTGGATGTCCTCTGGAAGGGGTTGGAGCGAGCAAGGCAAGGGAGGTGCTGGCCTGGCGCTAATGCAGAGCAGGGGTGGCTGCAGGCTAGGTGGCTGTCCTCACAGTGGGTGGTCGGCGGCTGCCTCTGCTGCTCCCCCCACCCCCCCAGGCCAGCCCGGGCACAATCCGAGCTGGATCTGGTTCCCTGCTCGGGTTACGGCGCGCTCTCTGCCCGGGCGGCTTCACTTAAGCAATTAGCCAGTAAAAATACCTTGGGCTTGGGGAGTGGGAGACAAGGCAGGCGTGTCTGTTTTTACACCCCAACCCCCATTTGGGGATTCCTGGGGCTGGCACTGGGGCACATATTTAATTTGGGATACGAGGGGAGTTCTTTATGGAACTTGAAGCTAAGAGCAAAAAGCCACCACATCCCAGTCTGCATTTTCTCCAACTGCCCCTCAAGCTGATTTTGTTTGTTTGCCTGTTTGGATAGCATAAGTCTTTCTCTGCACAGTCTTGTCCAATGTTCGCAACAGCCCTAAGAAAAAGGTGCAAATATTCATCCCACTTTTTAGACGAAGAAACTAATTTACAGTATAGTGGTTGTATCTAATAATACTGTATCACACCCTTGAATGTTGCTAACAGAGTAAACGTTAAATGTTCTCACCACATACACACACACACACACACACACGCAAAAGTTAACTATGTGGAGAAATGGAGGTGGCAACTAACTTTGTTGTGGTATTTTGCCATATATAAATGTATTATTAAATCAAGACATCATATACCTTAAACTTCAACAATGTTATCTTTCAATTCTATATTAATAAAACTGGGGGTGAGGGAATGAACCAACAACAACCCCACCACCACCACCAAATGAAACTGAGGCACAAACAGTTTCTGCAACACCCCTACATGGTAGAGGCTGGATTCAAACCCGGATAACACCAATTGCAAATCTGCAGGCAGAAAGTCTCTGCCCTGTCCAATGCTGAGCCCCCACCCTGTGGCAGGGGCTTAACCCCTGATCCTGTAGTCAGACCTGGGTTTGTATCCTGGCTCTGGTGAGCCCCATCTGTAAAAGGAGGGATAATATTGACCTGGTTGGGGCTTCTGTGAAGATTAAACAAGTATCTTTGGGGCATTTAACCAGGGTCTTAGGTTCATGGTGATGGTGGGTTCAAGGTGTTTGGTGAAACCTTGAAAATTACTCTAGAAATGTCGCAGGTACGTACCTTCTGTGTGTGTGTGTGGGGGGGGGGTACGATGTAGTTTTCAACGGTTTGTCAAAGGGATTCACAGCCCAGAAAACATCCAAGAGGGTGTTAATAAGGTGATGATCAGTACTTAGGCATGATCAGTAATTGATAACTCCTATTATCATTGCATTTGTGGTTGTTATTATTTTATCATTGTCAATTCTCCAACACATCTCTTGGTGCCCTTGGGAAGCCAGGGGCATGCCTGGAGGTAAAGCATTTCTAAATCTCACTCACCAGTTTGGCCTGCAAGGAGGCATCTAGGAGGGTAAAAATCAATGACAGTCTATCCTTGGGGATGGAGACGAATGATGAAAAGGTGTTCACTTATCAGCACTGGCTGACCCAGGCCAGGTCCTCACTGGGCCTCAGTTTCCCCACCTTAAAAAAGGCAAGGTCAGGCAGAACTTCTCAGGGGCATCTTAAGAGCCAAGAGCTTAGTTACTGGGCATGTGGAAAAGACCTCCTTGCTATGGCTGTAGGCTTTTTCCAGAACTGAGAGGTCTCGCCCCCAAAATTACAGAGCTGGGAGCTCATCCCCCCCTCCCATTCTTCTCATGCCCCCCTTTACCTCCCACCTGGGTGGAGATTAGGCGTTGGGGAGAGCCAGCATCTGCCACATTCTTGGGGCTCCAAGGCCACCGGGCCCTTCTCAGTGGGCATGGTAACTGCTGTCCTTTTTCTGAAAACCAGCTCTCAGAACCTAAGAGTAAGTGGGGGCCAGCTGGGGCCCTGACTCCTCACCTCTTGCTCAGTAAGGCATAAGCTCCCCACCCCAAAACACATAGGTGCCCCCAAAGCAAACCAGTGAGAGACAGGGATGTGCAGGAGGGAGGAAACCTGATGTGGGGTTAGCCAAAATAAAATCTGCAGCCCCTTCCAAATGCAGAGGGGCTCAGAGGTAAGGGGTACTGGAAAGGAGCCCCCCAACTTCATGCTTCATAGAGTCCCCTCACTTCAGAGGCGCCGGGTCAGAGGAGGAGGAGCGAGAAAAGGGGAGGCTTTCCTATCACTTTCTGGGAACCCTGGGGAGTGCTGCACCCCTGGCTGGCTTTCCAGCAGCAGCCTCCCCCGCTCGCTTTTCCTCTAAAGGCCAGATGTGCTCCCAGCAGCTGGTGGTAGCGACCCCTTCTCGGGAACTTCCCTCCCGCCTGGGCCTCCTTGCCTGCAGCTGCCGTTTGGCGGAGGGGGAAAAAGAGATGGAGGGAGAGAACGTGAGAATGCGGTTGTCGGTGGACGTGCGCGCGCGCGTGTGGAGCGGCGGTGTGTGCCACTGCGTGTGCATGTGCGGCTGGCTTTGCGCGGGAGAACGTGCCGCGCAGGAGTGTGTGCACTTAACCGCAAATGTGTCCTCATCGGTGGGCTGGTCTGTGCGTCTGTGAAAGGGTGGGAGGACCTGAGCTTGTGTGAGGTGTTCGCTTGGGGCGGAGGCGTATTGGAGGCGGGCAAGGTGCTGAGAGTGTCTGTGGTTTGTGGGTGCTGGCTGGGCTGTATTAAGTGGAGGTGGTTCTGTCACTGCGCGTGTACCTGCGCGAAGATACAACGACACACAATGCAATCATGTCCTACACTCACCCTTTCCCCAGGCCGGTGGGGCTGACTGCTCGCGGAGCCTAGGCGGAAAAGCCAGACTGAAGCGCAGACTAGGAAAGGTGACTCTCCTCTCTCCAAGAGCGCGGCTCCGCCCGATCACGGGGCGATCGTTAGCCAGACAACGCTGGCGAGCCCCTCAGTTCCTCGCTAGGATGTGCCAGGCGCCCCAATGGCGACGAGGTGTCTACCGCCGAGTGAACGAGGAGGGGGCATCGGCAGGCGACAAGCAGGCCAGAGAAACGCGAGAGACCGGTGGGCTTTGAAAAGTGCCGCGGGCCGCTCTCCGAGCCCGACGCACGCTTTTCACCCTAGTTCGAGCCAGGGCACTGCGTCTTGGCTCCTCGAAAGGGCCCGCGAAAACGCCCCGTGTCTCCCTCCACCCGACCCAAGGCCCTGGCAGGAGAGACCGGCCCTGCTGCCCCTCAGTCTTCGCTCAAAGAGCACTCACCTGGGTCTCTGAGTGCGGCGATGCGCTCGGCTCCTGCAACGTCCTGCAACTAGGCGCCACCGTCCCTCCACCCCCGTCCTAGCCCACACCCCAGTGCAACAGGGTTGGCGGGGGAAGGAGTGCGTGCGAGCCCCCTACTGAGGACAGCCAAGTGCTTGAGGGCCGTCTGAGGCGGCGCTCCCCGCCCGCGCAGACAGCTTTCCGGAACCTGGCCTGGCGCGCAGTGTCAGAGGCCCCGCTGCGGCGGCAGGCCAGCCCACAGGGGCATTAGGCCAACTCCCCCCGCGCACGCGGAATTCTCTATTATTATTATTAAAGAATCCCTCAGAACATGTTTACATTGAACCACATAAACTTCCTGCCAGGGCCTTTACCATTCCTGAGAAATCGGAACCTGCTCTTGGAAAGTGGGGACATCAGGACTGCGGGGCCAAATAATAGGCGGGTTTTCAGCGTGTGTATGTGTGGGGGAGGTGGGGGAGTCAACTGGGCTACGTGTGGGTTCAGATCCGAGCGTGGCTAATGTACACGTGAGTGGGAGTTAGTGCAAATTTAAGCTCCTATGGGCCTATTGTGTGTGCGTGAATGAGCGCATTAGTGGGCGCGCACAGGCAAAGCGCCGTGTGCCTGAGTGGAAACTCACAAATGGAAGTGAGTTTACACATCTGGATCTAGTCATTTACCCGGTTTGCTTGTGTATCAATGATACGAGTGCATGGGCGCCGGAGTACATGAGTCAGTGAATGAGCCGGGCCGCTTGTTCTGGGAGCCTGTGCAATTTTGGTCCCCAAAGACCAGAGGTCCTCACTCGCTCCCGCCGGGCCCCGCGGCTCCAGAGACAAAGTGGCAGCGACCCGCCCTGCGCTTTCGTTTTCTGCTTGCGCTCGGCTCCGGCGGCTGGGCTGCCCGCCTGCTCGCGAGCTGCTGGGCGAGTCCGAAAAGTCCCGGGCGCCGCGCAGTTCTTCCCGGGGCGGGGAGTGTGGGGAGGCGGTCCCTCGCGGGAACGTACGCCCGCTGGCCGGGAGGATCGTAGGCGAGCCGGCTGTGCCCGTGATGGCCACGACCTGGAGGCCGCTGCAGTTGCGATTTGCCACTGGTCCGTACGCGTCGGGGAAGGTCAGGGATCCGGGGTGCGTTTCCCGTCGCGCAGCCTGGGCAAGGAAGGCGGGGGCCTGCGCACAGCTGGGCTGAACCTCGGGCAGAGGGCGCATTAACACTTGCTCGCCAGGTTGGTGGAGGCGGGGCGGGTTCCGCGGGCAGACGCCAGGCGGTGAGGGCGGCGGCCCTTTAAGCGCCCACCAACGAGGGGGCCGGAGGGGGGCAGGGTGGGGAGGAAACTCCTGGAGGGTCTAACGCCGGCGCGGAGAGACGGTGCGGTGAGAGCGGCCTCGGCTGGAGTCGTGGAGCCGAGCGCTGCGGGTGGCGGGGACCAAGCGCTGCTCCCGGAGGGATTGCACAGCTGCAGGCCCTGGAGTTGATGCCTGCCCCCCAAAAACCTGTGGGGGGACTTACTCGCGGCCTCCGCCCTCGCTGCCAAGAGGCTGCCCTCGGCCTCCGCTCTGTTCCTTCCCTTGTGGGAGGGTGAGAGGGAAAGAGGGAGGAGATAGAGGTGGGGGAGGAGGGAGCTGGAGAAAGAGGGGGGCTCCGCGCCAACCGCCGGCCGCTCCAGCAGCTCCTCTCCGAGGACGGACGGGAGGGCGGGGGAGGGCGCGCCAGGCTCGCTCCCGAGAAGTGGCCGCCGATGACGGCAGAGGCGCAGCCTGCCCCGCGCGCGCAGCCCCCTCCCCCTCGCCCTCCTCCCCCCCCTCCTCCTCTTCCTCCTCCTCCTCCTCCTCCCGGCTCATCGGCAGCGCAGAGCAGCAGCGGCAGCAGCGGCGGCAGCAGCCACCCGATGTCTTCGGCGCCCGAGAAGCAGCAGCCACCGCACGGCGGCGGCGTTGGCGGCGGGGGAGGCGGCGCGGCCATGGACCCCGCGTCGTCCGGCCCGTCCAAGGCCAAGAAGACGAACGCCGGCATACGGCGCCCGGAGAAGCCGCCCTACTCGTACATCGCGCTCATCGTCATGGCCATCCAGAGCTCGCCCACCAAGCGCCTGACGCTCAGCGAGATCTACCAGTTCCTGCAGAGCCGCTTCCCTTTCTTCCGCGGCTCCTACCAGGGCTGGAAGAACTCGGTGCGCCACAACCTCTCGCTCAACGAGTGCTTCATCAAACTGCCCAAGGGCCTCGGGCGGCCAGGCAAGGGCCACTACTGGACCATCGACCCGGCCAGCGAGTTCATGTTCGAGGAGGGCTCGTTCCGCCGCCGGCCCCGCGGCTTCCGAAGGAAATGCCAGGCACTCAAGCCCATGTACAGCATGATGAACGGGCTGGGCTTCAACCACCTCCCGGACACCTACGGCTTCCAGAGCTCGGCCGGCGGCCTCTCGTGCCCGCCCAACAGCTTGGCGCTCGAGGGAGGCCTGGGCATGATGAATGGCCATTTGCCGGGAAACGTGGACGGCATGGCTTTGCCCAGCCACTCAGTGCCCCACCTGCCCGCCAACGGCGGCCACTCGTACATGGGCAGCTGCGGCGGCGCAGCGGCAGGCGAGTACCCTCACCACGACAGCTCGGTGCCCGCCTCCCCGCTGCTGCCCGCCGCCGGCGGGGTCATGGAGCCTCACGCCGTCTACTCGGGCTCCGCAGCCGCTTGGCCGCCCTCGGCCTCCGCAGCGCTCAACAGCGGCGCCTCCTACATCAAGCAGCAGCCCCTGTCCCCCTGCAACCCTGCGGCTAACCCCCTGTCCGGCAGTCTCTCCACGCACTCCCTGGACCAGCCCTATCTGCACCAGAACAGTCACAACGCCCCAGCTGAGCTGCAAGGTGAGTGGACAGTCTAGGCGGTCCTGGTCGCGGGGAAGTTGGACATCTGTGAGGGAACTGCGATCCCAGCACCCCAATTTGCTGACTTCCCTTGAGTGGGAGCCTGCAGCCACTTCTGTGAGGTGCCAACCCCAATACTGTGGTGTCTCTCAGGCCCACCTCTCTCCGTTTGAGGGTGTGGATGCAGCTTGGGTCCCCTATTTGGGTTAACATTAGTTTCTTTTTCTTTTACAACAGTAGGCTGCTGGCCTTTTCGGAGCATGGCCAGGTCTAACCAAAAAGACTCAGACCCAGATATTCTAAGTCACTTCTGGTCCCTTAGGCCCCCTCATGCCTCAGCTGGCTCACTCTCCCGGGTGGTCACTCAGAAAGCTGCCGGGAGAGTCGCCCTCTGCTCCTTGCCTGGACTGAACGAAAGAGTTAGGCCCAAAGCCTCCTGGGCCTGGTGCTCAGGGGCTCAGTGTCCTGGCCTTTCAGAGAACCAGGCCTGGCCTTAGGAACACTGAGTCGGAAGCATTTTGTGGTGACAGAGGCAGAGAGGGTCTGTGGCCAGGCCCAGAGCAAGGATCAGAGTTAGAGGCCCCACAGACTCTTTGTTTCTCAGGATCCAGGTTTTTGGGTCCCCGGTTATCCTCTCCCAATCAGAAAGGAGATGCAGAGCAATCTTCCCGCCGGAGTCCCCCTATCTCAGCACCCACCAGCAGCCTTAGGGGGCCAGTTCTGGAAAGAGCATGGAGTGAACTTAGCAGAGGCCTCTCAGAGGTCAGCTGTCAGCAGCTTTCGGGAGGCAGGAGCTGGGCGGTTGGTTGAAAGGCCACTTCTCGGAGGGGGGTCTGAGGTTGCCCTGCTAGCTCAGCATCAAACTACTGGGCTCTTAACTGCCCTGGGGGTGGGGGTGGGGTAGGGGCAGTTCTCCAAGGGGCACTTCCTTGTTCCCAGCGCCTGCCTGTGGCTGCACTGAGGCCTCCACAGCCTTTGGGGTTGGGAGGTGGCTGCCCGGGGTCCAGGCCACAGACTGCCGAGGAGGTAGAGGCTGCCAGGGCCCTCCCTGGTGTCTGAAGACCCATCGTGGTCCCCAGCTCCACCATTTCCTCTTTGGCCTCTGGAAGCCCCCAGCCCAGGCTTGGTGACCAAGTGGGGAGAGGCCCAGGTGGTGGTTGCTCCTGGGAGCAGGACGGTGGCTGGTGTTCCGGCATCTGCCTATCCCCAGAGCACACATTCCAGGGCGTGAGCAAGAGCCGGAACTCGGAAAGTCTGGGTGCTGGGGCAGAGGACGGGGAGGATAGGGCCCTGTGCCCCAGGGCAGTGGGCAGAGCTGCTTCTCCACCTTGAACTCTAGCCCCTGTCCCTCCCTCGCAGGCATCCCTCGGTATCACTCGCAGTCACCCAGCATGTGTGACCGAAAGGAGTTTGTCTTCTCTTTCAACACCATGGCGTCCTCCTCCATGCACTCCGCCGGCGGCGGCTCCTACTACCACCAGCAGGTCACCTACCAAGATATCAAGCCCTGTGTGATGTGAGCCGAAAGCCCACGGGCCCTCTGGGCACGAGCCGCCCGCACAGGGACCTGGGAACCCATCGCAAGAAACTGTTTTATTCTCGAGGTATAACCATCGGCAGAAGAAAAGGGTTTGACCCCTCCCCAATCGGATTATTTGGAAAGGAATTCCCAGGGCAAAGACACTGGCGCAGTGGTCGGCACCTCCTCCCCTATTCCCTCAAAAATTTTTAAAAATGGTGGTGGTAGGGCCTGATCTGACTGCAGCTGTTGGTAAATAAATATCTATTTTTGATCCGATTGAAACCGGCTGAGAAGGTGCTGTGTTGGGGGAAAACCCTCAACATCTAAACAAAAATTCTGCTGAGGTCTCTCCCCACCCTTCCCCTCCCGTGGAAAAAAGTGGAGGGGGGAGATTTTTTAGAAGAAAGGCAAACATGTGAGACCATCATTATCAAATACTTTTATTTTTGGTTGAGTATTTATCTTTTTTTTTTAACTTTTTTTTTTTTTTTTTTTTTGGAAAGAATGTCTTGGAATGCGCAAGTCTCTTTTTAGAGCCGTCTGTTGCAGGGAAGTGAGCAAAAAATTGCGTTCTCCCTCCCCACCTCGGAAGTCCTGGATCAACCACAGGTGGATATTTGTGGGGACAACTTACATTTCTGAAGCCACTGTTCGTCTTTAAAAAGAAACAAATGGAGCCCAGAAGCGGGCGGCTCTCCGGGCCTCTGCCATCCCCCTCCGCCTTCCTCTTCTTCCTTCTCTTCAGTCTTTTTGGTTTTGTTTTGATCTTGGACTTTTTTGGTGGGTGTTTTTCTCACGAGACCCGGCTGTCTCCTGACCTCTACTGTAAACTTTCTGGTGCAAGAGCGAGGCGAACACAGCGCGACGCGGATGGGGATGGCCCCGCTAGCCCACGAATTCAGGATTGCGGTGACGCGGAAAGGTTAAGGCACTTTTTTAAACTATAGCAAGGCTCATCCTGTTATTTATTCTTTCTTTCCCTAGTAATCGAAACACCACATAGGCTCCTCTGTTTATCAGTATTAATGGTGTAACTTTGTTGGCAATATTTGCCGCGTAGAATTTTTTTAGATATGCATTGTAAATTTGAAACAAAGTCCGATTTGTGTAAAAACAAATTCCCATATGTTTTATATAAATATATATATAAAATGAAGGACTACCCCCATTTTTCTAGTATTTTGGCTGCTGGGGTGCAGCGTTTGTGACACGTATTTTAAATTTCTTCTGCACTGTATAAAATGACAATTTGAGGATGTTTTGCCTTTTGTGTATTTTTTTCCTAAAAAAAGAACAAAAATAAAAATGTATAACATTTGTACATGGCTTTTAACATTGTATCAACTAGAAATAAAATCGCATGAGTATTTTATTGGGATTGTAGAATATATTCCAAACTCCAAAATAATAGACAAAAATCGGCTTGAGATAAACTCTTTTTTTTTGTACTTAAAATATGGGTGATTCTGAATACGTTTTTCTTTTTCTTTTCTTTCTTTTTTTTCTAATCTGCCTTTTTTTCACTCTTCATTTTACATTGCAGTGAAATCTGGACATAAGTAACTATTTTTCTTGGCTTCTGTTTTTAAAGAAGAGCCCTCTGCCCCTCTAAATGTCATTTCTCTTTTAAAAGAAACAATCAAACGTTTAAGGAAAAGCTTATAGTCCTCTTTCTCCCAGGGAAAACCACATATATTAAAATATATATAAATATATAAAAATTATATTTTTACTTTTTTCCTCACTTTAAAACCAGTGAGAATTTTACTCTGAGTTTCGGACTTTGCTGTTCCAATATTCCAGTAGTTATAAATGATGAAAGAACTCTAGAAGTTTTTTGTAGGGTTTTCTTGTGTACGTTTGTGCACGCCCTATACTCGTTTTACCCAAGTCAAGACGTGAGTACAATTTGTGCAAAAAAAAAAAAAGTGTTTTTGGTGGGAGACCAAGGTGATAGACATGTTTCCATTCCCGGAACATTTCCCCCTAATTCCTTAGGGGCAAAAAAACATCTTAAAAAGCTCGTGTCTCCTGCTGATCACCCTCTTTCTATTCCCATCCCGCTATTTGGGAAAACAAACACAATAAAGTCGCATTTTTGGTGCGGCCGTTCAAGACCCACCACAGTTTCTCTGAACCTGGTTCTTCTCAAATTTGACATTTTGGACGTGAGGGTAATTTCTCCGGTGCTCTGTTACATCAAAATTATCAATAAACTCTCCCGGGCAATTAATGTCCCAACCTAACAGCTGTCTATAAAACCGAGATAAAGGGGACAGGAAAAGACCGGTGACTCCGTGTCCCTCGGGGTCTCAGGCGGGCCAAAGCGTCGGGCTAGGGTCTCCTGGGCGAAGCCCGCTGTCGCCTGCATGCGTCTGGCCTTGCGCTCCTAGAGTAGGCACTGTCCTCCCCAAGCGAGGCCACCTCTCCGCCTCCCTGGCTTCCCACCGGTGCCCAGGAAAACGGCCAGAGAAAAGCCCCCAGGCCTCCAACGCGGGAACAGCGCGCTTTCACCCAGACAACCTCCGCAGGCAACAGCGAGCCTCCTCCTCCCTCCGTTGGAGACTGAGCCCCAATTAGGTTGGAGGCCCGGGGAAGTGAGGCTGATTAGGAGAAACTCAATGCCAGCCCAGCCGGCGCACTCCCCGGTCTCCTACAGCGTCTCCAGCCCCTCGCCCACTCGCTTGGACCCTTGGCGCGCCAGAGGCCTAGGTGCGTCCCGGTTGTGCAAGGCTTTGGCGCCGCTTCTGTGCCAGAGTCCAGCGCGGCAGCGAACCATGGCTTTCTGTTCATCTCCTGGTGGTGCCTGCATTTCAGCGGGATCTCCCAGCGCGCCCACGTCCAGGGCAGGAAAACCGCCCCGGGGAGCTCTGGGATGGGCCTGGCTGCTGTCTCCGAGCTTGACCTGGCCCCTGAGGATGACAGGAAACTCCAGCCTTCCCCGCGAGAAGATCTCGGCTCCAGGCAAACCTGAAAGGGCCAGATTCCGCACGCAAAATTACCTCCACACCCACGTCCGAGATTTCACACCGCCGCCTCCGCTGCCGCTGCTCGGAGACCGATCTCACTTAGGTTGTATCTTCCCTAGGGCCCATTTCGGCCCGGGCTCGCACCAGAGGCCTCAGGGCGAAGCTTCTACAGCCGTACGCGGTGATAAAAGCGTGCCCGTCACGTGAAAGTTGCAATCCTAAAATGTAAAGGCCCTTCTGAGTCTGGTGCAAAATCACTGGCCCTGCTATCAAAGGGAATCATGCTAGCATAGGGGCATCTTCAACAGGTTCAATTTAAAATCTCTGTGCCTGAGGGTTTATCTCGGAACAACGCAGTACATCACAGGACCTAAATGTACGTATTTCCCCTTCCCAATCATAAAAGGCCCAGAAGCAGGGAAATGGCAAGGATGTATGCAACAGGGTTTCTGTTCATGGAACACAAATCCCTCAGATTTCGCGGTTCTCCATGCGGAGCCCATGTTGTGGGCGCACCTGAGCCTTAGTAGCTCACCCATTGCACTCCTGGCAGCAGAAACACTTGGGTGCAGCCTCCGGGATCTCCAGTCCTAGGCTGGCGGGAACTTCGGCCTTGGCGGCCACCGCCAGGAGCTCTCCCCCAGGGCCTACGTTGGGCGGGTGGAAGCCGGGGCAGCTGGAAGGCGCTCAGGGTGTGCACTTCTGATGGGAAAGAGCCTGGCCCACAGAGGTCCAGGGCATCCCACTTTTTTTTCCCTATGGCAGTGCTGTCACACCAATGTCTGGCTCCCCACATGCGAGCCCCCCATTAGCAGGCAGTTCTCCCAAGGAAGTGAAACTATGGAGCTAAGTTCTCCTCTGGACTCTGCCACCCATTGATCACCACCAGTAATGTCACCTCTGAGCCTGTTTCGTCCTCTCTAATGATATTGTCCTCAAGGACCTTTAAGATGGTGGCAACCTACAGGAGTGGCCACATGACCCACACATGCCTTACCCTCCTTCCCGAGAGGTCTGGTGGTGTGTAGGTGTGAGCAGATGGGGTGGGTGGTGTACCAGGTGCAAGAATCCATATTTTACAAGGCCTTCTGCTCTGGGACTTCAAACAGCACTGAACTCCCCATTTTCTGGTACAACCCACTGGGATGCTCCCTCCCTTCTTCCCAGGGAGGAGGAGGACACCTGTAAGTCTCAAGAGATGGAATTTTGACAGCAGGGTTGGGTCTGGGCCTCCGACATGGACTCACCCCCAGGGTCTCCTGACCTCCAGGTCAGAAGGCCCCTGGGCCCCCACTGCTTCACTTCTGATGGTGGGTCTCAGAGTGCAGCCCCAAAACCACCCTCATCAGAAATACTTGGGTGGTCTGCTCCAACTGCAGGTTTCAGAGTGGGGCAGGGCTCTGAGAACCGCTGGATTAGAGTCCCTGGAGGGGGTGCCCCAGAATCCGCAGTCTTGACAGATTCCCAAGTGGTCCTGGTGAGTGCTAAAGTTAAAAGTCTCTCCTCCATCACCAGAGAAAGCAGCTCTGCATGGCCTCTGCTGCCCCCTCCTGCCTGCCCAGCAGCCCAGGGCGGCTTGTGCGTCTAAAAAGTAGCCGATTGAGAGAAGGTGGAGCCCAGCAAGCAGACACGCGAGCTCATGTTTGCCAGCGGGCCAGGACATCTGCTCTGAGTCCTTGGTGAGCCCTTTTCACACACACTCCCAGTTCGGCTCCACAGTCCTCAGGTGGCTCCTGGCACTGCTGCTCTTGCTGTCCCCATGCAGACAGGAAGCTGGGACAGGCTAGGGGACTTGCTCCAGACACTGCTGGTAAGAGGTGGAATTTAAACTCTGACCCAGGACTTTCTGACTCCAAGGCCCATGACCCTAACCATTGTGTTACATGGATTGTGGACACCCACCCACTTTCCGCCAGCCACGGGGTCTAGTGAAAAAGAAGGAAGCTGAAGTGTATGGTCCACAAACCAGCCATGCTCGTTGCCAGCTTCCACCGGGGAGATGGCAGAGGACAGGGGCCACACAGGGGCCTGGGCGGGTCTCTAAACACAATGCTTCTCACCCCCCTCCCTGTCATCAAGCTGCGTGGGGAGGGGAGGTTCATACAGATGGGTGAGGAGACTGGTGCAGCAGCCCCAGCTCAGACCCCCACCAGTCACCTTCTTTCTAGGGCAATGGACTTAACTTTCATCGATTTCCACCATGGCCCCTCATGAGAGCTCTCTTGACTTCCTTGGGCCCCTTAGTCCAGAAAAAACAGAAACTCAGTTGTTGAAGCTCATGGTGAAAGAGGCCAGCTGGGGTTGCGTGTGCATCTGCGCCTCCCTGCTCTGCTTCTGGGATCTCCTGGCATCAACATCTCTGGGCTCTGGGCTGCTTTAAGGCACATGGCCCTTGCTGGGCACCTCGCACAGGCTCATCCTGGGGCAGAACTCTGCTGGGCAGGCAGCATGGCCAATAGCCTGGACAGCTGGGGGGTGGGGGGAGGAGGCCATGTTCGTTCGCATTGGGACACTGACTTATTGTAGGACCAGGACAAATCATGAGCCCTTAACAATTATAGTATGTGCTTTGGGGATGGGCCAGGAAAGAAGAACAACTGATATTTGTAAGTATAAGATATTATTGGCATGAAGGAACAGAAAAACAGGAAAAACTGCCTCAGATTCACTCATTCAAGAGACCATGAGCACCAGGACACTGGGCTGAGGGTGGTGTTTATGTCCACATCCTGAAAAGACATTGTCACCAAGGTCAAGGCAACCCGAGCCAAAGCAGAAAGACCCTGGGGAGAGCATGGTCACCAAGGTGCCCACACCAACTCTTACAGCGTAGACTGGGGACGTGGACAAGAGTGAGCCTGTCCAGAGTGGACAGCGTTGAGGGCGCCAGGTGCAGGCCACACCCGTGGCTGATTTTCTACCATGCTTTGCATCAGCAGGGTGGCAGTGCAGGGAGAAACGTTGCCAGTGGGCAGTAGCCTGGGGGAGAAACAGAGGTGACAAGCCACTCTGAGCATCTTAGTAAGTTAGTGACATCACACCAGCCAGGAGGCATGGACCACACATCCTACTGTGTCCAGGGCTTACAGCCACCAGGCAGTGGGCTGAGTTCTCAGATGTTCCCAGGAAGAGGATAAAAACGTTTGTGTTCGGAAACTTCCCCCTGAAGCAAGACAGAGATCAGCACACTGTGTTTCTGCGTGGTCACAGCCGTGTGAAGCAGGGGGGCCTGGGCCATCTCTGTCTGAATGGTCAGAGGCTTGGGGAGGTGGTGTCAGACGTGGCCAGTGAGGACATGAGGGCAGTGAGTCCCAGTTAACTTTCCAGGGGGCTCCCCTGTTGCGCCCTTTCCGAGGAGAAAGCTCAGGGTCAGGGACAAGTCACCCGCTGGCTGTTTCTCTATGAGGCGGCAGCGCCACCTGCTGTCTGCTTCTCAGTTTGCGTTGGGGCAACAGCAGAGACTTAAAAATAAACCCCGCGAAAGAAAATTGATTTCACCAGAGCCTGGACAGCAAACCATGTGCACAGATGAACCTGGTTTTGGTGTTTCAGGCCCTTTGACCTTTGTTAAGGGGTAGCTGCCTTTTGGGGGGATAGGGTCAAACTAAATTAGTCCTTTCCTGATTACACAAATGATAGGGCTTATTTAAAATAAAATAAACCTCAGAAAAGTGAAAAGAAAGCAAGCATTGCTGCCCCCCCACACAAGACACCTGTGTGGGTCCCAGGAGAAGTAGATAAAAAACTCAGTAGTTGAAAGTGTGGGAGTTACAGGGCCTGAGTTCAAGTTCTGACTCCATCTCTTCCTAACTTTATGAGCTTGAGCAGATGCTTCTCCTCTCCCTGCCTCAGCTTTCCCATCTGTAAAATGGGAATAGTGGTAGGATTACTTAAGCATCGCTGTGAGGCTTAAATGCATTAAAATCTATGAAGGACTTATAGGTGAAACTGAGGCCCAGAAAGGCTAAGTAAGCACTCTGCCCAAAGACACACAGCTTGTACATGTCAGAGTTGAATTTACTGCAAACCCTGGTATGCACTGCTTCAACACCACATTCCTCAGTCATAAGTCATCTATCTGGTATTCCCCACAAGCCACTGTGGCTTTCAATTACCCCTGAGGCCCTGTTGGTGGTCAAGAGATGGCCAGGAGACAGACAGGCTTCTCCCTTGCTGACAGGGAGAGACCCTGGTGCTATGGCCAGCTCTGTTGTGTCACTTTAGCAAGTCATAGAATCTCTCTGAGCCACATCTTTCTCACCTGAAAAATGTAATAGTTCCTGCTTCGTGGAGTCATCCCAAGGGTTATGTGAGTTAACATACCCTCCCTTTGAGGCAGGGAAGGATGTTTAGTTTGCTCACAACTCAGCACTCAGGGCCTGAGTTTATTACTTCTAAACCATCCAAAGTACAAAATGTCCACATTACATGGTCACATATCAGCTTCCATTTTAACCTTTGTGATTTATGGACATTGACAATAAAGGGGTCCATACACAGGGAGAATTCCTGTCTTGTTAAGGGAACAAAAGTGTGGGTTCCACTATTTAGGAGTCTCTGCTGGTTTGAAAGCTCCCCCGAGTGGTCTCAGGTGAAAACCCAGGATGAAGACAGGGACTAGCAAAGTGATGAGGACTCATGGGGGAGTGTGGGGCAGTGGGGCTCTGCCATGCACCAGGGAATAAGCCACCACAACTTGGTGCCTCGGTTTCTGCATCTACAGATGAGGCAAGGCTGGCCCAGGGCCCACCATGCAGTGGGCTGTCAACAGCGGTAGGAGATGTGCAGATCGGAACTGAAGGGAGTGGGACAGGCGAAACCCAGTGTAGACAAAACCTGCTGCCCACTCCAGGAGACTCCTGCAGGCTTCAGAACTGAGCAGACTGGGCTCCCAGGGCACCCCTGCCATGGGCATGGCATGTGCCCTAGGAAATCACCCCACTCCTGCACTACTCTTTGAGGAAGTGCCCCTGGGTTGTCTGCCTCCTTCTCCCTTAGGAGGCAAAGTGAAGACAACCCACTGTGAAGAAAGACATGTGGATAATTCTGGCTCAGTCTATGACCTTCTACAATGTGAATCTTGGCTTCACTACCAACTGGCAGGGGGACTGTGGGCAAGTCGATTTCTCTCTCTGTACCTCTGTTTTGTCCATGAAATAGGGAGGTTCCCCAAAAGTGATTGTAAGGACTAATGAAGTTATGTGCTTGTGTTTCTGTGTGTACAATTTATATTTATATCTCCAATAATGTATGTTTATACTTAAATGTGTCATATGATCTACATATGAATATCATTACCTATAATATAAATGAAACCATGCAACTGATTATTAACAAGGAACAAATCATCTTCCGATCTTAAAGCAGCAGTGATAATTCATTTCTCTCCTGACTGCAGTGTGGCAGGGCTCAGTGGGAGCAGCCTGCCTCTGCTCCAGCTGGGCTGGAGGACCCACTTCCATGATGGTGCACCTGCATGGCTGACGTGCACCCACATAGCTGGTGAGATGGTTCCTCTTCACGTGAGCCTCTCCATGGCAGTTAACGCTTTCTCACAGCACGGTGGCTATGTTCTAAGAGTGTTCCTTGAATACAAAATAGAAGCTGACCCCTTCTTGGGCTCCTCATGCAAGCTCACATTCTTGCTTCTGCAGCCTATCGACCCAGAGCCCAGGTTCAATGAGATGGGGCCCAGACCCCTTCTCTAGAGGAAAGGAATGCAAAAGAACTTAGCAGCCAACTTTTACTACTTCCACTGCATTTCAAACAGCTTGATAATTTTGAGCTATTGCTATAAGAAGGGAAGCATCAGCAGGCGACAGAAGCCAATCCAGCTGAGGATGTGTCTCCTCCCTCAGCTGCAGGGGAAGAGGGGCGGGGCGTTCACACCGCGCCCATTAACAAATACTGTCGGAAGCGATCATAGTTCACCTGCACACTAACCTCTTCCTCCAGCTTGTATGTGTGGGATTCTGGGTGAGGCTTATTTTAAAGAAACCCAGGAACCCCTGCCCGCAAAGAAAAAACATTTAAAAAGTGAGTGGAGTCCATGGTCCTTAAGTTTTAGGAGTATCTGTTCTATTTGGAACATTGGTTACATTAGATTCAGACAAAGGGGAAGTGAGCTCAGCAACCCCCATTTTGTTATTTGTGCTAGGGGAAGCGGGTGTGAAAATCAGAATCAAAATTTTGAGCCCTGGCAGGGTGGCTCGTTGGTTGGAGCATCGTCCCATAGACCAAAAAGGTTGTGGGTTTGATCCCCAGTTAGGGAGCTCATGAAAGGCAACTGATTGATGTTTCTTTTTCTCATCAATGTTTGTTTTTCTCTCTCTCTCTCCCTTCCTCTATATCAAAAATCAATAAATATACACTCAGGTGAGGATTAAAAAAAAGATTTAAAAGTTTTTGGAAGAGCCATCTGCAGGCCAGGTGCTTCCTTGGGGCCTGTGTGGGCAGGCAGGTGGCAGATGTGGCAATGCTCCCAGTAAGATTAGAAGAGGTGAAGGGAAGGAATCCTCATTTTTGCTCCTTTAATAAAAATCTTTATTATCTCACAGCAAATAAGCTCACCAGACCCTGGCACATAAAAATGCAGTGTGAAGGTTTCTCGGGCTCAGCCAGCAGGCCTGCAGGGATGACTGCTGTCTGCTGCTGGTGCGGACAGAGAGAAGTACTTACACTACATTTACCATCCCTAGGCCTGGCTGTTTCTCTTCTTAAATATTCCCATCTGACATCGTACTCTTCTCTTTAATCGCTTTGCCAAATGTGAGCTCTTTTGCAACTTTAGCTGCACGGACTCTTTTCCTGGGTAATTTGGTTCTCAGCCTCTCATTTGCCATCTGTGTCCTCACCAGCTTCTTCCTACTTACATGGTCTCTGGAATGAGGGATGCATGGTTCGCTGGATGAGGATGAGGGAGGCCAAATGATACCCAAAGGACAATGGGAGGGGAGAGCTCCAGAAGTGGTGCACAGGATGCCTTCCCTGGAAGGGGACGCTGGGATGGCAGATGCTGTTCAGAGGCTGAGAGGCTGCTGGCTGGGTTTGGGAGGATGGGTGTAAACAGTGCTATCCTTGCTCAGCTGCTGGTGGAGAAAGTAATGGAGGGAAGCAAGCATGGCTCCTGGGGGCAGACCAGGGTCCAAATACCAGCTTTCCCTCTGCCTGGGTTTGGAACCTTGAACAAGTCCCTTAAGTCTTTGAAGCCAACATTGTTTGTCTGCAGGAAAGGAATTCTTACAAGGCTGAGCTCTCACCCACTGGGTCGTGCAGCCCTGGCCTCCGAGACCCTTCAGCCCAGGAGCCCCAGGTGGGAGAAGTGGGGTGCAGACATGGAAAGAGGACTGGCTTTACAGCAATGACCTCTATCAGCCTCAGCTCGGCTCTGCCAGAATTGGCTGTGGGACCAAGTGGGGAATCGCTTCCTCATGACCGGCTCAGTCTTCTAATCTGCAAAAGTGGGGAGAGCATCATCTCCCACTTCACGGGGCTGAGGCAGTGTGCACCAGGGTCTGGCCCACAGGGGACAAGTGATGCAGTTGCTTGTCCACATTGGGAGTCAGACTCCAAGAGCCAAGGTGGACACACTCACCTGTGTGCCAATGCAACCAAGTACTGCCCTGAGCGTTCCAGAGACTGATGTGAGAAGTGGAGGACAAATATGGTAAAGAATATTTATCCTGGCTCTGACAGGTGTGGCTCAGTTGACTGGACCTCATCCCATGAAATGGAAGGTCACTGGCTCAATTCCCAGTCAGAGGACATGTCTGGGTTGTGGGTTCAGTTCCTGACTGGGGGCACATGTGAGAGGCAACTAATCGATGTTTCTCTCCCTCTCTTTCTCCCTCCCTTACACCTCTCTAAAAATAAAATCTTTTTTTTTTAAGAAGAATATTTATTCTGGCTGTCATTCCACAAACGATTTCAGTAATACTAGATAAAATCATCAATGGACACAGAAATCACAATGGTTCTTTAAGGTGATGAGTTTACTCTCTTTCTTGATATTTTCTAAACATTCTATAATGCTTATTTTTAAGAGTTCTTTTGCACCTTTCTATTTTAATCACTTTACAGCATGGTGGGAATCCTATGCAAATATTCTTTTCAACAAACAGCAGGACTGGGTCAATCCAATACTTAGACAGGTTTAGAAGTGCTTATGCTAACCAACCCCTGCCCTTCATCTTACTGAGAAAACAGTTGTGAACCACTTATATCACTCAGATGGCTTCTCTGAAACCCCCCTGCAGAATGTCAACACAGACCGCTGGCACTTCAGTGCCTGTGTCGCAGGCTGCTGCTCAGCCAGGTGGGGCTGAGGCATTGGCAAACAGATGCCTGTGTTCGGCCAGCCGGCGGTGCACCCCACCCACTTTCTTGAGTGGTGTGATGGAGTTTAGGGAAAATTATGAAAGGAAGAGAAGGTGGAAGATACTGGACACCAAGAAGTCTGGGTTTCCTCCTGAAGATGAAAATTCTTTTCCAGATGTTAAAACTGAATGGTCCTATCAATTTCCCTCCCCCTTTATAGAAGTCTGACATGAATTGATGCCTGCTCCCAAATTTCCACAAGGAGGCAAAGAATCCTCCATGCTGATGGCTTTATCAACTCCAGTTAGGGGGCAGCTGGGTTTACTAGCCACATTTTTATATATAGCTAAGCTTTGTTGCCTTAGTTGGCATTGAAGAGGACACTACTAAATAAGTGCATGAAATGCACTGGTCAATTTTCCTACCTGAAGCTTCTTCAAATAGTTCATCTTGGGGTTACTTGGATTCTACGCCCATCAAAATCTGACATCCAGAGGGAAGAAAGGAATCAAGTCCTCCTTAAATTCAGGGTCTTGCTTATGCAGCCCTTCTGTATCCCAATGTTATAAAACATTCCCTTGTATAAACTCCAAATTCTTTTGTATTTCTTTTTATGTCTATTGAATTAGCCTGGTATTTATTTTTATGGGAGGTATCAAATCCAAGTTGCTCTCCGTCGGCGGCGGCCGTCCGTCTCGAGAGACGATGGTGTAGCTTCTTAAGAGTCTATCTGCACCGCCGAGAATGGCTGTGCAGTCCGACTCGGGAGTGACACGGTATCTGTCTCCTCCCGTGTTGAATCGACATCTTACGATGACGCTGGAGTGTCCTCTCCAGTGAAGCTGAAGCTACAGAGCCTGGGCAGGGTGATATGGAGGGTCTGCTGTTGCCCATGCAGCAGACCCCCCTCTCTTCGCAGCTGAAGGGTCCAAGGGAAAGACGGAGTCAATACAGCTTGGCTTCAGGTGCGCCGCAGGAGTTGCCGGTGTTGACTACAACGTCAAACCGCCTTAGGGACTCCGGCTCCGGATTTTCTGTCGGGGTTTACTCCCTTAGCCTTTCCCCTGAAGAGGTATGCCGCAAGGCAGCGGAGGTTTTTTGGAGTCAGAGTTTTCCTTCTCTGATGTGCCCTGACTGGAAAAGTTGCTCTAATCATCCTGCAAAACAACACCCCCAACCCCACCCCCGCCTTTTGAAAGTACTCTTATGTTCTGGAATCCTACCTGTTCCGTTCCCCTGATGTGCTGATTTGCCGGGACCGAACCGCCTGACGGGCCGAGGCTGGGAGGCTTGGATCTCCACAAGGCAAATCCCTGCTCCTTGCTCTTGACTCCTCCTGAGCATTTCCTATTCACCTCATTGAGTTCCATGAAAACATCCTTTGGGATTTTGATTTTCATGTATAGAATGTCTTAATATAGGGAGAAATAATAACTTTATAACATTGAACTGTCAGAACAGTGGTCCCGTTGGCACGACTAGTGGGAGTGAGTGCGGCTTCTGCCAGGGCTTCTACTGAGGCTGCGCAAGCTCTGCGCAGGCTGACTCGCCTCGTCCCAAAAGCTCCTCCCTCCAGCCCAGTTCCTTCTGGGCATCTGTGCTGCCTACAGTTTCCATTCTTTCATTGTCAAAACATGGCGGTGGATCGCCCACGCGGGCTTTTGATGTATGCAAATGAACCATATGCAAATTAACTGGTCCCAGCTTCTCCCATAAGAAATAAAAATGGACTTTGCTCGTTCCCAGAAGAAATGTTCATGGACCTAGCACAACATATTGACTGGGGAAAGCAGGGAGATGTAAATAACCTGTTGAACGTGTTGACGGGTAAACTCACCCTAACCGAAATGTATGTTCAGAAAGAAGTGGAGATGGCATTTGCAGGCACAAGGTGGGAGACCCCATCTGGTCCTTGAGGTGGATCAGGAGTATCTCTTTCCCCATTCCCTTACTCCTGTGGGCTCCTGAGTTGGAATGGGAGTTTTCCTCTTACCTATAACCTTTTTCCCTCCTTTTTCTCAATAAACCAGGTGTAAAATCCTAGACTACTCTCTGGGTGATTTTTCAGAGCAAAAGCAGCCTGACATGAACCTTTCTACCTAGCATACAATACAGTATTCCCTCACTTATCCCAAGTATTACGTTCTAGATGCCCCCCACCCATGATAGGTGAAAATCCATGAAGTAGGAACTTTACATTTATTTTAGTATTTACACTTATAAACCGTTCCCAGTCCCTAATTAACCTTTCCCACTCCCTTATTAACCTTTTCCGCACTTTTATAAACACTACTTATGTTCTTAAAGATATTCTACACTTAAACCTACGTAACCTTAACAGCATGTGTATACAGTACCACAAAATCCCGCGATATATCGAAAAATCTGTGATAAATAATTAAATATTTTAAAATCCCGCGATATAGTGAGGCCCCAATAAATGAACCGCGATATAGAGGGATTACTGTGTGTCTCTTCATTCCAATCATGCATCCTTTTCAGGAAAAGGTCATAATTTTAGCTATATGAGCCCTGGGCTAGTCATTAGGTGCATTACCAAGTTATTAATAGTTTTTGTTGCTGTTGCATTAAAAACAAAATTTTCAGTGAGTTACTGATACTCTATAGGAAAGTCACTGACTGGTCTGAATGCTCCCCTTGTTTTAGATTTTGAGGACTTTTCAATATGAAGTCAAATCTTCTTTAGCTGGAGAAAGTTTTGTTTACTTCCCCAGCGTTGCACACTCTTCATCTCTATCTCCTTTGAACTGGTTCCAGGAAGAATCATGTCGCTTCATCTTCCACATAATTGTATCTGTGTCTATTCTGCCTTCGGTGTGACTATGCAAGTTTATTTCACATTTTTAATTTCTAAGAATTGCTTTTTTCTTTACCAATTTATTCTCCTTTTAATGAATATCATGGCCTTCTAATCACCTCCTGACTCCTGTCTTGACATTTCCACAAGGGTTCAATACTGTTTCAAGATGCTGGTTTTCCTCAATGATTGGAGATTCCTTATTGTCTGCTCATACCTGTAGATGAGGGCCCGGGGGGCGGTGCCGGTGTAACTCCTCTCTGCGGCCAGGAATCCTGCTATGGGGTTCTCATACACGCACACATTGGAATAGCAGTCTGTGCTCTGGCACTGCCTGCTGCAGCCATGGGGGGGGTCCCTCCGTGTTTTGAACTTGGTGCGGTCCTGCCTTCCATGTATCAGCAGCAGCCTGCTCTCTCCAGTTCTTCCCCCTCTAGCTGACTTTCTTCTCTTCTCCACACATCTTCTAATAGAAATGTCAATACTAAAATCACACATTTTTATTTAAAAAAATATCTCTACCTATCCTGCCTAACTCCCTTCCTTTCTGCCTACTTTCAGCAAGCTGTCTTCTGAGTATAGTGATCTGCACCAGAGGGCTTTTAATTTTAGAGCTCAGGGTTTCCTGTGTACTCTGAGATCAGAGCAGAAAAGGCAAAACACTGACACAAATCTTTCATAGAAAAATGGAAACTACTTTCTCAAATTTTTCAGAAGTACAAAGCAGATGTTGCCTGAAAATTTACCTGTTCCCTGAGGTAGGTGAATCTTTTTCTTAAATGCTCTTTCTTCTCTCATGTGTCAGATCCTTTTACTTTGAGATAGTCTTTGAAAGGTCCTGTGTTAATCTGTTTTCTTTTTATTCAACTGTCTTCAGATTGTGTATTTCCTAGAAACTGGCCAGGTGGTTTCTCCTTGGGTGCAGGCCTTCCTCTGCCTTGGGTAAACTCCATAGCCTGGGGTCCCTCCAGAGCAGAAATGGTTGCTTCTTGTCTTCATAAATATGCTCTCCAGCAAGCTCAGTGCTGCAGTCACTCCTGCCCACTTTCACCAGGTCTCAGCAACTGTGACAACTTTTGTCACCTGGAAAATGGCCATCAACACAAGCACTGATAGTCGTAAGGCCCGGGACCAGCTGCTGATGCTGCCTCAGACCTGCTGTAAGTGCAAGGGCGTTAGGCGAGACCCCTGGGTCAGTCCTGAGCTCTGCCCACTCAGCTCCTCTGCCTGAGAGGCAATCAGTGGGGTCTCCAGGCAGTTGGGCCACACGGCCCTCCACAGAGAGTACACAGTCATGAGCTTCTGCCTCATGCAGACCACACACTTTGGTGCATTATTTCATCTAACCTTCTCAAGTCTTGGGGGTTACTGTTTTACTCTGACCACTTGAGTTTGGAGATAAGTAACTGCCATGGCACACTGTACCTAACACTGGCAGAACTAATGCTCCCGCCAAATGTTTGTTTCGAAAGCTTATGTTGCTAATGCTATTTTAAAACCACACAGAACAAAGACTGAAAATAAATAAAGGGTGATGTCCATCAAAGCTACTTAAATGATGGGGTGATGGGTGATACCCTTTTATACCTCTGATATTCCAACACTTCCACATGGCTATCTTTACTTTCATAGACAGAAAAAAATCTAAGTGATGGTGACTGGTGAAGCTCAGGAGAAACACAGAATGTCAGAGCTGGCCAGGCCTTAGGAATCAACATGTTTGACCCTTTTGTTCTAGAGTGAGGAAGGTAAAACCTGGACAAGCCACAGGCCTTGCCACAGCACAGGAACTGTGAGCAGAGACCTCAGCGGAACCTACGCTCTGGGCTCGCAGAGTCCAGCATTCATTGTGAGTTTTTGGAAACTGTGCAGCTGCAGATTTGGCATGAGTCAAATCCACTGGCAAAGCTCACCACCATTTAGGAAAATACAGGGCAGGACCCACATATCAAGACAGCTCCACTTAAAAGATGTCTCCATTTCTCAGCACCTTGTCAAGTGGTCATTTTCCACTATTTTAGCTTATTACCATTATGTAAATTATACACTTATGATCCTGACAAGTACTCAAGAGTCTTGGGAAACAAAAGCCGGGTCACGAGGCACTTGTCCTGTAATCTGAGTGCTCTTCCTGGCGGCTCTGAGACAGATGACCCAAGGCCTGCCTGAGGTAGGACGGAGGAATAAAAGGTGGGCACAGGCTGACATCTCGGGTGCTTTTATTTTAGGCATGTGATCTTTAGCTTTCTTTATACTCATTTTTCACAAATATAAAAATGATCGAGTCAATATATCAATAAATCTGGATTATTCTGGCTGCAAGTGACAATAAAACCCAAGCAGCCCAGCTTAACCAAGAGGGATCATTACGGATGTGTGACTCAGCAGCCTGAGGCAGGCTGGTGTCACGCACAACTGGACACAGGGCTCCAGGTGGTGTGATCAGGCCCCAGTTCCTCCCTCTTGGCTTGGATGGATCCACTCACATACCACGTTTTTCCTGAGTTTCGATGTGTTTGCCAGGAGTTGTTCTTGCGGCTGGGGTACAGCGGAAAGCGAAAAGGCTAGGCAGAGAAACATTTCCTGTTCTCCTGGAGAGCCATTCTAATGGTGGCAAAGCAACAATAAAAATGTCAACAAAAACTAAACAAGAACATGCCAAATACAGGACGTATTCTGGACAAAGAGAAAATCTAAAACAAAAGGGAACAGACCAAGGAGTTAAGATGACCAGGTTGCTGCTCCGGATTGGGTGGTCAGAGTCGGCCTCTGAAACCAGCCGTGCAGAAGCGGGTGGACAGTTCAAGGCAAGAGGAAGGAAGCCTAGGGGTCCCAAGGCAAGGAAGGTCCTGGTCCGCTTTAAGAGATTTCTCCACGCTCATTTATTGATGACAACTTGGAAAAGGAGCATGCATTTGATGAGCAAATCTAAGGACAGCGAAAATTAATAAATAGGAACTTCTTTGAAAGTGGAGCCGGGAGGCTAGAAGGGAGATCTCTCATATGTGTCACTTGACCCACACTACTGACCCCAACAGGAAGAGACCTGCCCTGCATCTCTGACAGCATGTGACTCTGCTTGACTGCCTGGGCAGGAGGAAGATTCCTCCTGGCCCAGAAGCAGCTCAGCCAAAGGGAGGCTGCCATAGCTCAGCCAATGAAAGAAGTCACTACAGCCCTGGCCAGGCGGCCCAGTGGGTTGGAGCATCGTCCCAGACACCAAAAGGCGGTGGGTTCAGGCCCAGTCAGGGCACATACCTGGGTTGTGGTTCGTTCCCCAGCTGGGGCGCGTATGGGAGGCAACCAGTCTATGTTTCTCGCACTCTCTCTCCCTCTTCCTTTCTAAAATCAACAAAAACTTACCCTCGCGTGAGGGAAGGGAAGGGGAAGGAAGGGAGAGGAAAGGAGAGGAAGAGAGAGGAAGGGAAGGGAAAAGAAAAGTCTAGACTTTGAATTTCCAGTGTCCTTCAATGGACTCTTCATTTACAACAGCTCCTCCCAAATCCATAAAAGAACATTCTTCTCCTTTGTTTCTCAAGACTTTTATGGTTTGCCATTAGAATGCATATCCCAAATTGCAATTGTTGTTCCTGAGTAAACCCATTTAGTTGGAGAAATATGTTTAAGGCCAACAGGATAGGTTTTCTTTCTGAAGTCTCCATGGTATTTTCATTGTAAAATCAATAAGAAAATGCTTTTTCTAAGGGAGACTGAGTACCTTGAAAAGATTTTCTTAAAAGTTCATGCAAGACCTGGCCTCTTGAGGCATCATAATGTACTTAAAATAGACTCAGTAAGACCCTCTGATGAAAAAAATAAAACTTCCAATGCATGTATATTTGAAAAAATAAAATCTCTCCTTAAATGCTTATTTTGACATTTTGCCCAGGATCAACTGCAAAAGCGCTTCTGTTTAAAAGCACAGTTCAGCCAAAATCCAGCTTGTTTTTTAGGAACAAGAAACTGGAAGAAAAAACTCAGAAAGCGCAAGGAGCCAATGTGAGTGTGTGAGCATTTTCGGGACTTTGTCTGAGATACAGGCCTGGATGACTCTCTCTCCAAGGCCACGACCTCCCACGGAACAGCGTTTCCTGCTGCGAGCAGGGGCAGCTGGCCCAGAGTGCAGAGAAGCCCAGAGGGAGGAGAAAGGCTAGGAAGGTCAGGAGGAGACAGAGGTGAGACCACTCACAGAGGGTCTGTGTTGGTCAGCTCTGTATTTCGGACACCAGGACTGAGTTGAGGCAGGAGGTTTGTACCCAGGAGGCTGAAGCACAACACTTGGCTTCCGCGACTTGAGTACAGCTGCCCCCCTCTAGCAGTACCAGGCCACGGGTCCGGGCGCACAGGTGCGGTTTCTCGTTTGCCCCACTGTGATCCTGTATTTGGTCCCTGCCAGGTCCTCTCCTGGCAGGGTCCTCCGTCCTACTGCCCTCAAATCCAGATGCAGACTCTCCTAAATCACTGTCACCATTTACTCCCGCTTGTTCATTGCTCACTCGAGCCCCTAAACACTCTCAACTGCTTCTCTACAGAGAAACCAGCATGGCCGTAACATCCGCCAGGCTGAAGGCCCCTGATAAACCAGAACCGAATACACCCAGTTTTCAGGTCCCTAAAGAAAGCAAGTGTATTATGGGTTAATTTCCCCTTCTCCACAGGAGACCACCAGGCAGGCACTGAAGGCTGTAACTTCCTAGAAAGGACCAAACTTTGTCAAAGCAGCTCATGTGGCAATAGCTCCACCACACCTGACTATGCAAGTCTCTGAAGTTCCACGAGTCACAGGTCAGATGGTTGGATAACGGTCAGGGTGTGGCTCTCCGGCATGGCTGCCTGTCAGGTCACAGGCCCTCTGCTGCCTGGCCAGTGCCACCCTCAAGGTGTTGGTGCCCAGATGTAAGCCCTGCAGGCAGGAGACAGCCCGCTGGGCCGAGGCTGGGTCCTTGTAGTGGAGGAAGGCCCTGCGCTGCGGCCCCTGCCAGCTGAGCCGCAGTGGCGCCACACCGCGCTCTCTGAGGGCTCTCCTTAGTTCGCTCACTCGGATGTCCCCAGGGAGGTTCCCCACGAAAACAGTATTGGAAGGCACATCTTCCCCATGCACGGAACCTGCCTCAGGCTGGGATGGGTCATGGGGTCTTCTGACAGCGCTTGGGGGAGCTGTGTGCTTGTTGTAGACTTCTAGCAGGTGCTGGTGCTCATCCTGAAGGGTGACATCTTTCCCAGCTTGCTTCTCTCGGGAGCGGAGGCTTCTGAGTATTGGGATTTTCCTCATCATCTCACAGCTGATCTGAAAAAGTAAAACAGTTCCAGCTATTCTCAGGGTATCCAAAGGGACCACCACTTGGTCTAAAGGAAGGAGAAATGAAAATCTCATGGGGCCTCAGCTCACAATGTTCTTGGCAGCATCTCTATGTGTACATGCTAAGCCACGTGCACCCATAGACTAGATGCAAATGGTCCCACCTGGCCTCTGTGATGTGGGTCCCCCACTGTTCATCAGTAGCTTTGAACCCCCCTAACCCCAGCTTAAGATATGTCATGGCAGCTGGCAAGAACAGGCAGCTTTCTCTATTCTCCTAGAGACCCAGAAAACAGAAAACCGAAGGCCTCCTACACAGAGGAGCAGCAGCTGAGATCATTAGTATGAGGGTCACAGGGCCATAAATGGCAACTCCCCTGGTGACTCCCCACGATAGTTTTTATTTTGCTTTTTGTTTTGCCTCCATCCCTATCCCGTCCCCCTGATCTATGCCATCGGGCAGGATGAGACCTTTAACAGGCCACAGGGATCGCCTCCTCCTCTCCACCCCTCCACTGAAGGAAAATTTCTCAGAGAAATGTGTCACTGAAAACATGGAAACAAGGCAAATCTGAAACGGAACACCCCACCTTTCAAAACAGTTCTAGCAATGAGTCTAAAATAACATATACTACATAAAATGTTAAGTCTCAACAAATAGGACTTCCATACAAAGGACATCTTTGGCTTTTTGGCCTAATCAATCAACAAATATTTCCTGACACCTGCAACGAAAGATGCAGCAGGTGTCCCAGTAAATGAGGCTCAACCATGGAGGCTGCCTGAACAGGCTGGGACCACCTCCACCTGCCTGCAGGGTGGAACCCGCTGGCTCCGTCCTGGGGTGGTGACACAGGGGCTGCCCGGGGGGTCGGGCTGAGCCTGGACCACTGAGCCTGGGGCAGGATTGCTCTCATGTTATCAGAGGACAGGAGGCAGAAAAACACTTTTTAGTCCCTTTTGATGCTCTTCATTCTTTAACGATGCTTTCTGTCTTTATTTTTGGCAAATGATCAGTCACAAAGAGGCAAGCAATGGTCCAGACACAGGCTTCCCGCAGACGTGGGCATGTTAGAGTACAGAGCGGCCCACAAAGAGATAGGTGCACTTTCCGTACAAAAATAAATAGTCTGACTGGCATCAAGGTTCTCGTTATATGTATTCAGAAGCACATGTAACTTAGAGCAACAGTTCTGACTTTTGGCAGGGTGTCAGGGACCTTTGAGAGAAGTTGTGGTTCCCTCCCTAGGACTCCCCCACAATTCTGTGCACAACTTCCCAATGTCTGTTCAAGGACTTCCAAACCACAAGAAGTGCACAGGCCCCAGGTTAAAAGTCAATAAATTAGAGTAAGATTTAAAGAAATGCAAACCCTGAGAAAAGTCAAGTGCTTCTTGCAAACTGCACGGAGCACCTGGTCCCTCTGCCAGTGCTCAGCACACAACACTCTGTCTCGGCAAAGCCTTTCTGTGGGTCAGGGCCCTCGCCAGCAGGACACTGCCCCTGCTCCCTGGCTTGGCTGTGTTTGAGGCCTCTGCAAGTGGTACTCGTCCACTCGGGTCTTTAGAGCGGCACCCAGATGCTCAGCTGCCAGGGAATGATTGTGCACAGAAAGACTGGCTCTGTCCAACACTGCCCATGGTTGAGACACACATATAAAAATCATGTCTATGCCATGGATATCATAAGACATGATCTTTTCTAATCAAAAGGATTTTCTCACTACTTATCCCTCTGCAATTTTTTTGAAATGATTCATTAAAAGGTGATTCAACTTACAGACCAGTACCCTAGAGGTTCTGGGTCCCATAAAATCCCTAAGATGACCTAAGTCCAGCCAACCCAACTCCTTCCCATGCCTCTGCTCTACCTTCCCAAAGAGTTCAGATTCTTGTGTTCTTGCAGAATATTTAAAAACTATTTAAATTGGTCATAATTAGATTCTGAAGTTATTAGATCTAGCATTTAAAAAGGATGATCAAATTAAAAACTGCAACTACAATCAGGGGAAAAGTGTGACTACACCTACATGGAAGAACCACATGTTATTCCACTCCAAGTGGCAGCAGCGGGCACCAACATGCCTCAGCCCCGGACAAATACTGTACTTCTGCTGGTGCCGCTCCAGAGCCATCTCGGCCAGGTGGCCGCCCCGTGTGTTTGTGCCCAGTGAAACCATAAAGCTCCCTCAGGCAGAAGTGAGTGTTCTCAGGAAACCTGACCCACGGGGAAAGGCTCTACACTCAAGCAGCAGAAATCCATTTTATTTTATTTATTTAGTATTTTAACTTTTTAGAGAGAGGGGAAGGAAGGGAGAAAAAAGTATTGACGTGTAAGGGAAACATCAGTCTGTTGCCTCTTCCACACACCCCGACCGGGGACCCAATCTGCAACCCAGGCCTGTGCCCTGACCGGGAATCCAACCTGCGACCTCTCACTTTGCAGAACGATGACCAACCCACTGAGCCACAGCAGTCAGGGCAGAAATTCACTTTAAAACATGTCAAGTGAAGCAAAAATATGTCCTTCTGTGCACATCACAGAGCTGGCACACGGACCAGTTATAATCAGCTGAAGGATAATGGAACTGTTTTAACCACACATTATAAACTAAGTGAGGGCCAATGGCACTGCCACGCTGGCACGCACACAAATGCATGGCTTTTCCATAAAACTATCTGTTTCAAGAGCAATATGTTTACTGGGTAAAAGGAACGACAAAGCTAACGTCAGCGTGCTTTCCATGCTGCCCCACTCCACACGCCCCCATCTCCTAAATGGAAAAGTCTCCCGGCTGCACGGTGGCTTTAGAGCTGCCTGCCGTTTCTCTGTGGAATGGCTGAGGCTGCCTGCTGTGAACCAAATGCACAGGCTGGACGTCACACTCGGGGCAGGTCCACGGCAGTGCTACTTTTTCCCTGGCTGGCAATTAGGAACAATTGTTACATTTTGTCAACCTGCCATGTGAAATGAAAGATTTTGCTTGTTAATCAAACATAAAAAAAGATTTCCACCATTCTATAACTAAAAAATTAGTATAAAGAACATCTGATTTGCTCTTATATGCTACAATCACGCTTCACTGAAGCATACAGATATGAGTCTCTTATAAATATATATCCTCTTTAATGATTAAATTAACGAACCTGTCCCCTACAAATACTGTTAAGTACAACCTAAGTCAGAAATCTCACTCTCAAGGCATCTGCTTCCAACCCAAAAAGAAGAGACTTGGGTTCTAATCTAACCTCAGCCACACACTGGTTTGATGATTTTGGATGAGCTGCTTTCTTTCTGGCTCTCACTTGACTTGACCAGAGATAAGGAGACTGAGATGGGTGACCTTTAAAATCCCTGTCATTCTAAAATGCTAGGGTGTGTTTGGGCAGCTCCTGGCAAAGACAAACAGAAACACCAGAAGTATTTCTAATGTGAGATACAATTCACCAAAATGATTAGTTCTCTTGCATGAAACTAAAGCTTAGTCACTGATGAAATGCTTTGAGGTCCCTCCAAATGCCCAAAGTGAAAAAATTCTAAAGTAAGCACACTCAGAAGAGTATGAAGCCAGAAAATGTGTCGTCTTCCACAGAGGTCATTCATGCCTTGAAGGGTCTGTTAGCTTTCCAATTATAATATCTCAAGTTTTTAAGTTAAATTCAAGTCATTAGCTCTCCTAGTGGATTTGGTCATTTCTTCTGTCTATAGCTAGATGTCTTGTAGAAAAAGCCCTTGAACCTGGCTGCTTATCAGAATCCCACAGGTTTACAAAGTAGATTCTTAGGCCCATGCCTGGAGATAGTGATTCAAAAGCTGAATTATTCAAAAGCTCACAGTAACTCCAATGTATAGCCACCCCAGGCCTGGGGACAGCTGCTATGCCAGATGGAGAACACAGCAGAAGAGGAGATGCCTCCAAGCTACGGCCCAGAGCCAGCCACGAGATGCTATGGCTGCCCTCGATGCCACATGGTGACCCACCTTAGACCACATGATTCCTGTTGGCTTTGGGCGCTCACACCCCGTGGTGATGACTCTCGTTGGAGTGAGAATATAGTCTACTGTGAGGTCATGATCCTCAAGAAGCGCTTCAGGTATGTCGATGACCTGGTCAAATAGAAGCGGGTAAAGCAGCTGATGGAGAATATGGCTCTAATTGTGTTCACTGCACCGCTCAGTAGAAGCACGATGCTCCCAGACCTGCTGGGGATGAGGCCTAGCTGCTGGATCACTGAGCAAGTCCCACCCCAGCTGATCAACACCACTCACAAGACAGCGCAGAGCGAAGGCAGAGACTAGCCTGTCTCTGCCTATCTCTCTCTCTCCCCACCCTTCTCTCTCTCTCTCCCCCCCTCCCCCCATCCCCACTCTCAGAGGAGCATGGCAGTGGCTCTGCTTGGCCACAGGAAGTACCTGGCAGTCGTGGACGATGGTGACCACTGGCACCCCCTGGCTGACTGCTCCCATCGACACCATCATGGCATATTCAAGATCAGCATAACCTTCTCCCTTCCCAATCCTCCAGCCTACAAGACAACAGCGAGTACAGTCTCTCTGTAGAGTCTGGCGAATCATTCGGGAGTAAATTTTCCATTATGTCACAATGAGAGGAGAAACTTGGGAGCAATGTCCCCGGCCCTTCCATAGAAAGTTCCACAGTAACCCCATGAGCAGTCCACCTAAAAGGAGCCCACTTACAGGACTCGAAGAGGAATAACAATGCTTAATATATACAGTGGTTAACACACAATGACGTGAACTTTAAACCTTTTAAACATGCTACAAAAGGAAACTGAGCTTGCATTTATGTGAGCTTTTGTTAGCAGCACTACTTATAAATAATGAAAGAGTAGTTTTTAACTGATGAATAGAACAGAAACAGAGGCATGGATACATGGAACAGACTGACAGCTGTCAGAGGGGAGGAGGGGCGGGGACTGGATGAAAGAAGGTAAAGAGATTAGCCAAAGAGCACTTATGCATGACCCGTGGACATCCACAACAGTGTGGTGATGGCCAGAGGGAAGCGAGCGTGGGGGCTGGGAGGACATCTGCAATAGTGTCAACAATAAAAATAATCTTTTTCGTCTCTTTCCCTTGAAGGAAAAATAAAACTCTAAAATCAGGGATATGCGATTTAAGATGGCATAGCCTTATCTTGTAAAAAGCACTGAATAGCTACCCAATCCAACCCTACAGTTCTTGAAGGAGGATGGTTTAAGCAGTATTAGTGCTATTTTTGCAAATTTGTAAATAGTTGGCACAACAAAGGGATTGTTATCTGAAGCTGAGCAGGAGGAAAGGGTGCAGCAGGACAGTAAACATTAAAATGCCTCTGGCTCCCCAAATGGGCCTCTTGGTAGGAAGCCCAGGCCAGTGCAGAAATTTCAACTTCTATTTAACAGCAGCAACAGCATCACCACCAGGAGTTTAAGCATCGTTGCTCGTGCATCATTCTAAGATTCAGATCTAATCATACTACTTTTTACAATTAAACGCCTTCAACTGTGCATGCAAAGAAAAAGAGAAAGACAATTCAACAGAAAAGTAGCAAAGGATATGAACAGTCCACAGAAAGAAAAAGGCAGATGAGTAGCATACATATGAGAATGTTTAACTTTACTTGTAACTAAACGGAAATCAAAGATAAGTGAAATACCAGTGTTCACTATAAGATGGGTAAAAAATTAAAGTTGGATAATTCTAGTTATTAATAAGGGAGTAGGGAGAGAGGCAAGGCACACAGTGCTGGGGATGTGAGGGGGGCAACCTCTCTGGTAGGTAATCTGACAACATCCATCAGGATTTAAAATCCACGCTTTGGTTCAGTAGTTCCTCCCCAATGAGTGCCCCCAAAGGGCCACCCACTAGGCTATATGACCAGACAGCACCTCATTCTGATGCTATGTGAAAGGGGAAAAACCAAACACAACCCTGAAGATAACTAACTGTCCCTCAGCCAGGGCCACCTAACAGAGGAGATTGACCCGTCTGCGCTGATGGGCAAAGACCCTGGAGCGACAGCATCGGCAGGACCCAGAGAGCTCCAAGTGCTGCTGTCCCTCTTGTGAAAACAGACACAGGATGTACACACAACCCACAGAGTACACACAACACCTGTAGGATCTCACATGGTTGGGTATCACGAATATACTGACACAGGAACTGCCGACAGTGAGGACGGGGAACAGGAAGAAGGGAAGGACGAGGCGATGCTTTCTGTGCCATTCAAATTTTACACACACAGGCACGGGGGTTTTGTTGTTTTAATTAGGCAGTTATCTGGACGATGACATTTACAAAACATCATTTTCTTCTTTATAACACCCCTAGCTAAAAAAGAAAACTCCTGATGATCTTTTGAAATAAGAAATCTTTGCTAATTTCCCACTGCCAGGACAGAATAGCTGAAGCCTCTTCGCCTGGCCTCAAGGCTTGGGGACAGCTGGCACCCACCAGCAAAGGGACCTGCTAAGTAACATACCCCTCCATCTCCCTCTCCTGTTGTACCTGCCTCAAAAACAACTGGCACACAGAGCTTGCCCTGATGTCACCTCTGGGATGATGCCCTGCTTGAGGTTCATGGGTCCCTCCTCTGACCCCACTGATGTCCGTCCTAACTTCCATTTCTGACACCGAGCACATCATACAGCAGTTCAGCAAGTGTCTGCTCTTCCCGCTCACTGTGGGCCCGAAGCAGAGACCAGCCTGCTGGCCTGGCTCCCTGGCCTGGGGTAGGCATGCGGAACGGTGCGCGCATGCGCACCCACCCCTGATGGCACAGATAAAGTACCTGTGACTGTGCATAGGTAAAGGAAAGAATAAAGAATTACAACATCTCACACCCTAGCCCAGAGAGCTGGGAAAAAACAGTCAATTTAAAGTGAAGATATTAATGCCAGTATTTAAAAACACCAAGCTCAATGACTGACTTAGAGCATCTCTCACCAACTATTTACTGGGAACCTCTCCTGAAGAAAGAACCTGACTTGGGCGAATTGATTTTCAAATAGAGAGCTTCAAGGATCAGTGTCTTAGGACAGTATCTCTTTTTATGTCTTGCAAGGATGGGAGGAGAGAGAACGCTTTCCTAGTGGGGGCCCCAAATCACCCTGTATAAACGCAGGTCTGAGGTGGGCTCATCCCACCTAGAAACACTAATCCTATCACAGAATAAGAAGATTGTTTTCAAAGAGCATCAAGCTGGGCCTGGGGAAAAGCAGGGCAGAGGGGGAAGAGGTAGTTCGGGGACCACAGTGGCCCTAGTCCTGAGGGTGGCTTGGTAGAGCACAGGTCCCAAGCTGTTCACCTGCCTGCATGGCCAAGCACCAGGCCTCACGGGCAGGCGCGGGGCACCCCGTCTTGTCTAGGAGGCTGCTGCTTCATAACAAAAACAAGGTTTAGTACTTAATGTTTTTCCATTTACTGGAGGCTCTCCAAAACCAACTATTTACTGACATACTGCAAATAAATTCAGCTCCAGTTCCAGTTAACTTAAGAACAGAGGGAAAATCTTTCACCACCTAAAGAGAGATTATCTCACTTTATTTTTCCTGTTGAAAAGAGTGAAAATACTGTAAAGGTGTTGAGTGGGGCCAGGAGTGGGAGGGACAGAGTTAACTCTTCAAAATGAATGGTAGATGCACTTGGTTTGGAAGCCAGGCACACGTCCAGAAAGCTGAAATTACTTACCATCAAGGTCTAAGAGGCGAACAGAGAGCTGGTGGAACAGCCAGCTGCAGGGGAAGGGGCTGCATCCGTGAGTTTCTATTTTCAATCTTACCTTTTTCAGAAACGGCAACAGACCCCACCACAACTAGGTCCACGAGGACCCTGGAGTCCAAGCCCACGGGAACGCTGTAGTCCCTCACACCCTGTGGACAGAGACACGAACCTGAAAGTTTCCCCGGCAGCAGGCGGCTGCCCCACCTCATAACTCACAGGCCGGGAGCAGTCAGTCTGAAGCAACCCCTTGTGGGAGGCAAATACATGCACAGCCCTACAACAAACACGTGGCATCGCAGAAATGGCATTTCGGGAAATCCATTTTAGGATAACTTCCGACATTACCACCCCCACCCCCGAAAGATGCCAGGAGGAACTGACAGCACAAATGGATAGGATATTAATTTCATAACACTTGGCAAATCATTTCTTTCCATGACACAGAAGAGCACAGGAATTAGACTAGCACAGGCTCAGGAGTCATGCAGAATTGGGTCCAGATGCCTCTTTGCCCCATGACCTCAGCAGGAGGAAGTGCTCTGAGCTCCAGTTTCTTCATCTATAAGACAAGGACACCACCCCAAGACTTACCGAACTGATGTTAGAATGAAATGCTGTCACAGGAGGTCAGACTTGGCACACAAGGCACGGTTAGTAAACGCGGGTGCCATATTAACTCAGTATGAAATGCTGACTTCTGAAATACTGCTTATTCAACCAAAACGCACCAAAAGTACACCCATGTGTACTAACTAATGGAGGCCGATATTTAACGAATAGCGATGCTGATATGGTCATGATGCTGACAACAAGGGCTGCAGGTAAGCCCAGGAAGTCAGATTGGGACAGTGTATGAAGCAGTACCTGGCAGAAGCGTGTCACTGGGTTTGGTAGTGGCCCGTCTACAGTACATGACCAGCCACTTACAGGATCAGTACATGTGATTAGTTTGGGCGACTCCTGAGAGTCAACACCATCAAATGTGCACATGGCTCCCAATGGGGGAAAGCCTGTCTTCTTAATCTCACAGTGGCCACTGAGACAGGCATCTCTTATCCAGGGCCCTTTTCCCCCACTCTGTTTGAAGGGGGTCACTGTCTGGCAGCCTTGGCGAGCAGACAGCTATGTGTTATAACCGTCTGCCACACCTCCTCTTCCCTCATATGGTCAGCCTCACCTGCTAAATCTAGACAGACAGAGCATGAGCAACCAGGAGTCTCCTCATTTTCCAAGGTCATGTGCAAATCAACAAAGTCACTGATGGATAGAAAGACTTATCATGCGATTAACACACTTTTCAGTCTGCCTGCAGGGTGGTTACCAGAACACTCCTATGTCACAGTAAATACAAAGACAACAATAACAGACACAGGTGGCTGGGGCATAACAGTGGTGGGAGGCTGAGGTGGTGAGGGACAAACTCAGAGATGTATCTGCCGAGAAATAAGGCTCTATCAGAGTGTCCTAGAGTAGATAGGCATTGTGGCAATACTTCTGCCACTAAGCTTTGGTAAGCAAAATAATGATCACACTAAAATTTGCATGTGCATGCAGATGTGGCCTTAAATGTCTCTCCACTTGACCATTTTCCCTATGCCATAAAGTAGATGAAAGTCTTTTGAGGTTCCTGACTCTGGATTTCTGATTCAATCCAGTATCTCACATTATTAAAAAGCCCAAACTCTGCTGTGCAGCCTCATAAAGTTCAGGCACGAGAACTGGTCTGGCTTCCTCCTGGGCCCGGCTGCACTTTCAGGAGCGCATGTGTGGGACTGGTCAGTGCCAGTGCTCCATGGGCAACTCCTGGCAATCAATGGAGTGGTGGTCAACTTCCAGAGAGGAAAGGAACCCTGTTACGAGGGACACAGACCACTATACTAGCACCAAAGCTATATCTGGCCTGGACCTCGATCTCAGGAAAAGTCTGCTGTTATGGTCATGAACCTACGACTTACAACTGAACCCATTCCCTGTCAGCTCCAAGAAACATCGGCCAAATCTGTGGCCCCATTGCCAACTGCTAACGATCAAAGGGTTTGCATTTTTGAGCAGCGACCAGAACAATTGCTGTCTTTTATTCTTCCTTCCTATTTTTCCTTTTGCTTCTTTTTCCACACATATTTTATTATTTTACTTTATAAGTACTATTAAGCCACATCAAATTCTATTTTTGGAATAAAACAGGTTATCAATAAATAAAGCATTCAACTTTTATATATTAGACAAGTGGAAAATCCCTTAAAAAAGGGATATCTTGATGCCCTATTTTTTATTCCAGTAAATTAAGAAATCATGAGACTTGGATCTACTCTAGGAGTCTGAAAAGCCACAAAATTCTATTTCTTTATCTGTAAACTATAAGACAAATTCCATTACAATGCACCCTAATGTAATACTTACACACTTTGGTTTTACTACATTGTGAGACACACAGGAAAATCTTATATACATATAAAATATATATTTATGTATATAAATAATTCTATATTCTTATATATGATTCATATCTCTCTCCCCATATATGTGTATATACATACACAATCATTAATTTAGAACTGTGAGGCAATTGAACATATTTTGGAAATGTTAGCCTGTGCCCCAATTGCTCTGGAGACATTTGATAAAACACTATGGAGTGCTAGACAATGTCACAGATTAACACTAGAAAGCGCCAGAGTACCAGGTAACTTGTTTTTCCCTTTCTTTCTGAACAGAATTTATAATTTGCCAGCTTGGTGCAAAATAGAAACCAAGCTACAAAAATGGAATCCATGTATTCATAGCTTCTCTACTTGGCTCCCTTAATGACAGGATTGCTGAATACTTTTAACATCTCTGTTCACTTGACTTTGTTAAAAATAAATTTAAAACTTTGTGGTGTATTTTACGCTTTCCTGACTCACCATAAGTTGCAGCTGAGTGGCTTGCTTCTGCACTTACCTGAGATGTGGCGCATTTTCTCAGGATATCTTTAGTTGCCCCAGGGGGTGGTGTGATCCTATTAAATAACCCCGTTCTCAGTCGCGGTGTTGGAACCAACAATGTTTTTTTGCTCTTTTAAAAGAAAGACAATCAATAAATTACAAAATGAAATAGAAACTTTCTTGAGTATGTTTTTAACATTTCAGCAATGGAAACCAGTTACTATTACCTGCAATTTTCTGGTGTGTGCCAAGGAAACCACTGGTTTGCAAACAAGTAAATTACGCATGGGGGTCACTACATCACCGGCCTTAGGATAAAAAGCAGGGCATTTGTTGCACTTGCTAATTCTTTGCTTGCCGATGAAAACTGTTACAGGTAAAAAATGACAACACAAGTCCAAACAAAGGTCTGTTCTTATAAAGCTTCCAGCTACAACTTTCTGTGTCTCCTGTTCTCAGCATTAAGTACTATACAGTTACTGCTTTAATCTGAAACTGGAAGCTGTAGCTGCATTAATAGTTATTCAATCAAGCACTTATATATAGTTTGTGTTCAATTTGCAGTCTAAGAGGTCAGCACTTGATATAATCAGTATTTTGCATTGATCTCTGTCAACAGCTCTTCCATTTAGTTCTCAGATTGTCGCTGCCAGAGGACACAGAGCTTCTCCAAGCGGGGGCCCTGAGCGGCAGCCACAGAAACCCCTGGGCACTTGTGAGACATAATCAGATGATCCGGGGCAGGCCCAGCAATCTGCTTGAACACATCTACTACGACAGTCAGTCGGGAGAACCACTGCCCAAGGGTATCTCTGTAGATCATGCAGGGGTCGGCTATAAGGCAATCATAGAATTTATAAAGTTTTTTGCGTAAAAAAATAGTATATTTTAATTTCTGTGCAGGAGATGACAGCCTAAGACCAATAAAAGACCTATAATAACACAGTTTGGCTTACTTAAATATTTTTCAACCACAAGGGAAGAGTGTTTTCAATACAAATAATGACTATTTTCCCTTTGAGTGTTAAATAATTTGGGTTCATTTCATTTGCAGTCTCTAGATGATTCTGGTATACTGCAGACTGATTCTGGTTACTCTCTCTTTTCTGGCAGCTGCTCATCCTGTAGCTCAGTGGATCTCAGCCCTAGCTGTACATTAGCACTGTCTGCAGATCTTTAAGACTTACCGAGGTCCAGACCCACTCAGAGTCTCTGATTCAGAGCCTGACATCAGCAACAGATTATCTCCAAAGCTCTCCGGAGGGTACTAACGTGTAGCTAGGGTTGGCAAATGTAGCTAAGGCCAGTGGCTCTCAAGCACCAACAGGTGTTCATTAAAAACGGACTCCAGCCCTGGCTGGTGTGGCTCAGTGGATTGACTGCCGGCCTGCGAACCAAAGGGTCACCGGTTCAATTCCCAGTCAGAGCACGTGCCTGGGTTGCAGGCCAGGTCCCTACTTGGGAGTAAGCAAAAGGCAACCACACATCAGTGTTTCTCCCCCTCTCTTTCTCCTTCCCTTCCCCTCTCTCTAAAAAAGAAATAAAATCTTTAAAAAGAAAAAAAACCCAACAGACTCTAATTCAAGGCCTGGGGTTGAGCCTCGGAGGCTGTGCATCCCCAGGCACAGGCCACTATGTCCCCAGGTGTGGTCTGTGGCCGTGTGCAGCACCATCCTTGCCTGCACTCAGGTGGGCCTGGGGAGCTTCCTAGGCAATTCTTAAGCCACTGAACTTTCCAGAAACCACTGTTGCGCCTGTAGCCCTAGAGCACGGGGACCACAGGTGTCATTGAGCATTTTTCCACTACGTCCCTGGGCTTAGCTCAGGGCCTGAGACACAGCTTGGCTACTTATTTCCCTAAAGAAACAGACAGTGAGGACTCAGCTGTGCCATCCAGTCACCTGGCTGCATGCCTCTCACAGGTCACCCTAGCTAACTCTAAAATCTCCAGCACATTCGAGGCCTCTGATTTTGTGCTGAGGGGCTGATATGTAAGAACACCCTAAGGCTCTGATCACATGGCGGGTCACAATCCTGGCTCCACAATTCCTGACATAGGACTTAACGAAGACACTTGACCTCTGTGTGTCTGGTTTCTTCAGTGTCATATGGGAGTAGAGATCGCTCCTACAGGGTTGTCAGTAGGATTAATGAATACAGGAAAATGTTTCGATAGAAATGTGCCTCACATAGAGCTGTCCACTGTGGGTCCTTTGCTGCTGCTGCTGCTATTACCTCTAGTTCATTACAGTGATTTTATTGACCAGGAAAATAAGACTGGCAAGAAAGAGTGCTTCCTCAGAGCCTAAACCAGAGGCCCCTCCTGGGGTTACGTCGCAAACAGAAGACAAGGATTTCCTACACGAAACAGGTGAAAGAACCAGAGCAGGATGCCTACGTCACTCCTCATTCCCTGCAGAACCACTCGCTGGTATTCATTTCGCCATGTGGGACAAAAGGTGCCCCGCACAACCAAGGCTTCTGAGGAGTCGCGGGGGACCAAGTATACACAGAGTTCCCAAGGCCCTGCCCTGCGGCACTCAGCGCCGCATGCGCATTATCAGCAGTGATTTGGTTCAGCTACACAAAATCGCCCATTACATAAAATTAGTGCTTACTTGAATCTTTCTGCTTTTATAGTTTACTTTGCACTTAATTTATATGCTTATTTTCATTTTATTGTTGTATAAGAGCTATGAGCATTAAAATTTATACCAAATTTTATGTTTATACTTACTGAATTATAATAAATTAATTTAAAGCAACCCTGAAGAAACTTTTTTTCTTGAAAGAGGCTATATAGTTAAAAAACACTGTTCTAATTTATGTATTTTAGGGACTCACTTATCAGATTCCTTACTCACATGTTATCAAGTTTTTCAAAGAACTGTAATATTACAAATGTAGCAGAAGGAAATAAACCTATTGTAATCTTTCCCTTCTGATGAAGCACATCAGAATTAAGAAGGCCTTAATGCCATAATTTTGAATGTCCTTTATCTCTGAATTTAGAAACACTCAGGACTTCCAACTGACTGACTGTTAAACAAGTGAAAGACTTCTGCACTGTTCCTGGAAAAAACAACTCCAGGGCACGTTCTGCATGGGAGGGAGTTAGGAGAACAAGCTTTCTAAACAAAGGACTGCATGCATTTACCAGCCACCGGTGGGGAGACGGCCTTCCCGCCAGGAGCAGGAAAATGGGATTACCTGCAGTGCCAACAGCCGAACGCCTTCCAGCGGTTTATCGGGGTCCACTTTAACTTCCTGCGTTCTGGCAAAAACTTCTAGGTCTTTGATGTTTTGGCAAGCCAGATAAGAGCCCTGGTTAGGCAAACAGACAGAGCTGCACTTACGTCGAGGACGAAGAAGCGGGCATTTTTCTGGGGAGCATCGGGGTTGACTTTAATGGTTCTGGCCATTTTGAACGCCTGCAAGCATGGAAAATGCTCAGCGGCACGAGAAGCACCCTGTTGTTAAATGCAATTGCACATTACTGAGAGGACAACCGCACCTGAGCAGTCTGCTCCAGCATCCCACCCAGACAGGCGGAAGCACTAATTGTGAAACAAAATTTAAGAGTCACCCAAAGAAACATCTAAGAAAGCAGTCAGGGTAGAAAGGGGTTGATAAAGCTAGTCTAGCCCTAATTTATTACTGAAATAAAACATACACCCCACCCACCCAAAGTGTAAAATCATGTATGAGCTTAATTAATTTTCACAAAAAGAACACACCTGTGCAACCACCACCTAAATCAAGACAGAATATAAATCAAGGTTACAGCACTAACTGGGAACCTCCATCCCTCTCCTAGTTCATTTACTCTTTAAAGGTTATTATTAATTCTATTCATCTTTCCTGTACTTCACCTGCATTTCTCTTCCTGGAGTATCAAGCACATTTTAAAATAAAACAAAGTAGCAACAAAAACCACCCAAAAGGACAGTTTTTCAGGATAGGATGGCCTTAGCTCAGCTGAGGACCAGAGAAGGTCTGGGGCTTGCTTCTTGGAAGCCAAGCTGGAGAAAGTCCAGCCACAATGGGGGTGATGGCAAGCAAACGGGCCACGTTCTTCAGGCCTGACAGAGCACTCTATTTTCAAAGAGCACTTTCTTTTTCTCTTGGAAAACGCGTATGACAAAGATTACGAGCTGTGTATGCTGCCTCTTTCAAGCAAACTTTTTCCTATTAATACTATCATAAAGAGACATCTTTGATTGTCTTCCATTCGGAACAGTTGGGAAACTGAGGCCCCACGTCATCAGGACTGGTGAGGGCTTTCTCGTTCCAGAGGTGCTGGCAGCAGGGCTTCGGTCTCAGAGTGCATCACCCTTACTATCCTTAGGGAGCCAATTTTGTGAAAAGGCACCACAATAGCATGTCCCAGCCGGAAGAAACATTTCACTCTGCATCAAATGGTGAACAGTAGACTGAGCCCCACCTCACAACAAGGGACAACCAACCTACCCACACTGCAGAGAGTGAAGGTCAAGTAACACAAGGGATTTCTCGAGACACAAAAACACCCCAGCCTGGTGGTTTGGATTTCAAGCCACCTTTCTGTTGGCCAAATTTGAATCCACCCTGAAAGAGGATGGTAACTGTATTACTAATGTTATTCATGTAGGAATATCCTGTTTCCCTTTTGAATGCTCCAGGAATGTTTCAGTACCTTGAAGTTGGGAATCCTGTGATGAACAGGTCGGGGAAAGTCAGCCAAATTTTGTGATTCCATGTAGTTCCAGATCTGCTCACGGATGTCCTGTTTGGAAACACCTATCGCAACAAGGGTGTGACTGGTTAAAACAGTGGAAAGGAACTCCATGGCACGTGCACCCCAGGTCCTCCCACATGCCTGCTCCAGCCGTACCCTCCACTCTCTGCCAGGCCAGACCAGGCTCTAGGGCTTCTGATCTCTACATCATCAAATCAGGGTTAGTGGTAAGTTCTACACTCATGACAAATCACTCAAGTCCAAAAACAGAGTAAATTCAATATAATCCAAATGTTCAACCCAGTTCAACTACCCTATAGCAAGAGAACAAAATGCAACCCAAACCACGTAACCCAGCATTCCCAGAGATGCAAGCACTGCTCAGTCAAGGCATGGTCATTTAACACTATTTAGTCTTGAAATAGCTATGATTAGTTTACTCTTGCTGTAAACCCAGTAAGCTTGCCTTAACCCGAGGTGATTTGTAAACCAGCTTTTATTTGGGATTACCAATTGCAACTCCTTTGTTAGTGTGGGAATATTTTCTTCTATATCCAACTTTGGAAATCCAATTTTAGGCAACAAATATACTTTGACTGGGGCAGTCCTAATAAAAATTGTATTAACTATGGGTTCCTACTGGAGTGAATATAAAAAAAAGTTCCCAGTTAAGAAGAAAAAACGAAACCAGCACTTTCATATAGACATGTTAAAATATTCACTGAATTTTTGTTTTTGTTGTCCAAATGGATAACCTTTACAGAAGTTTGTTTCAAATCACTTTGCTATCTACTACTTGGTTTATTTTCATAACAATGTATTATACGGCCAGTGTTGTGTATTATGTGGTAATCTCACTCACTCATATATTCTTACTACCAACCTAGAAGTAGATTCAGTACCCGAATATAACTTACAATGAAATTACATCCTTCTACCCTATGCCACCCAAAGGTCTCTGCGGGGATATATCAAAATTGTACGTGATGTGTATCTCCAACACTGGCAGCGAAAAGGTGACCTATTCTTTTCAGAGAATCATAACGAAACACACCCAGACTGTGAACCTGAGGTTCTACACAGTGTGTGTGGCTGGGGGATCTCCCATTGGTCAGCAGGAAGGAGGGGCAGGTTTGACCTCTCAGGTCCTCAGTCTCCCTTAAGTGAGTGGAGGCTGCTCAAAAGTAACAGCAGAGCAGCCCCACAGCCAGAGACAGTTGGGAGTCGCCTGGCTGGGCAGTGGGATGGGGCTGGCAGTGGGCTCTCACCACAAACATTTCTTAATTTTTGTGGCTTTGAATCATTTGAATAAATTACATTCTAACAGCTCAATATTTTGTAAATAGATTTTAAAAACATACAAAAGGATCTAAAATGAGAAGCCTCCTTCCTCACTGTATGCCAGGCACCAGGTCCCTCCCCCAAGGCACTTAGTGCACCTGTTTCTTTTAGTGACTTCTTCCCCAGGTATCTCAGGCTTCACGCAGGAGACACTTCTGTTCTCACCCTCGTTTTGTTTTCCTCAGATTGCACTATCCATATGGCTACACACACTGCTTTGCACTTTTTTGTTTTAACCTAATATCTTGCAGATTAGTCCATATGGCATATAAAATGCACTCTCCTGTTTTTCAGTTGCATAGCATTCCACTACATGAACAGGTCAAATTTATTCAAGCAGTCCCCTGATGGGCAGTAAGTGGTTTCCAACCTTTTGTTACTGATATACGCATTTACATCCCTCTGCCGATTTTGTATCAATCTGTTAACCTTCGATGTATAGTTCGAAGGTGGAAGGGCCACAGCCAAAGGCTTCCACTGCTTATGCCCTCAAACTAGACCTAGATCCCCTTGGCATAGTGTGCATCCAAGACCCTTCCCAGCCAGACCCCAGAAACTCCTGGAGCCTACTCCAAACTTTGCTGGTGCCTCTTACCCCTAGCTGTGCTTCTGAACCACTCCAGAAATAAAATATGCCGACTCGGGTATGCTTGAGGAACACATACATTTCTAAAGATGCAAGCCGAGATTACACTGCTGTCAGCCTGGGAGGGCTAGGGGGGCAGCTTCCAGCACTCAGTTGTTCTTTCCTTCTGGAAGCGCTGCACCTCCTGGTCTCTGCTAAAAAGTCTGCTCAGCTCCCTGTCCCTCTGGCAAACCCTCTCTTCAAGGCTCAGCTTTGGCACCACCTACAGAAGTCTCCCCTCCATTCTGCGGATCCCTCTGCTGTAGGGTGTGGAATGAGCTGCAAAACCCTGCTGGCCATTTCATCTTCATCTCGTCGTTCCTCACTTCAAATTCAAAAAGTGGCTCAACTACTGTTGGTCCCTGGCCCCACACACCTGCCACCTCTCTCTCTTAGTACTTCTTCGCCTCTCCTCCTCCTCTCCTCCCCTCTCTCCTACTCCCAGGTCCAGCCCCTTTCTCCCTTCAGAACTATTTGACATGCCCCCAAAAGCATCTCTGAGTACTCAATCACAAACAGGTGTCTTTCCTTTAAGAACCCAGTGCCCTCACCATTTGCATGTTGTTTTCAAACAGAAACAATTATATTAACACAGCTATCATAAAGCTATTACATTACCACCTCTACTAACAACCCAGAGGTCCTACAATATTCCCAACACTGTACAGGATACTGTGTAGGACACAAGAAATGTAGAAATTGGGACCCTTGCTCTGGAGGGTCAATTAGTCACAAACATTTGAGTGACTGCCATTTAGAAAGCCACGGACTAGTTGGGAAGAGAGGGAGAGAATAAAAGGGCACATCCTTGCCCTCAGGAAGCTGTGAAAACATAGGAAATTGTTAGGATAATAAAAGGCGACATACATTCATGTGTGAAATGCCTGAACCCTGCTCTGTAGTTGACAGTCAGGTCAGCTTGGGTTTCACTCTTCCTTCTACCTCTAGTTCTGAGCTCAGTCCTGGCACTTGGCAGGCATCTCCAAAGGTCTTTTATTCTCATCCCATTGTATTATCAGCAACGGTGAACTGTGCAGTTCACATGCCGCACGTGTAGTAAGGGCAGGAGTGACCCTGGCGCGCTGTGAGCTCTAGGATGATCTTTGCCAGGCACCCCATCACCAAAGCCCAGGGAATCTGGGCGCGAGCCTTCCCTGTGCCTGGTACATCCGAGGCCTCAGAAAGCATTTGTTAAGAGGGCAGTGATTAAGTGCCCCGGCGTTTCAGTTAAATTGCCGTCCAGTCCTGCCCCTGCCAGCAGCTGTGAACCTCAGTTTCCCGTTCTGTAAAGTGAAAATGATATGGGAGGCAGATCTCACGGGAGAAGTTATGATGACTGGAACGGAGCCAGCAGACACCACCACCTACCCAGCAGGTAACACTCCTTCCTTTCATCCCTTGTCTTGGTAGCCCCCCGGGGGTTCGACTCCGAGCCCCGCCCTCCGCGCCCCACTCCGTTCTCCCCTGCGATCCCTTTACTCTATCCCTTGTGGTCCCTCACGGCCCCATTCGGCCCCCAGTGGCTCCTCCGCAGCCCCGGCTCTCTCTCCCGCTGCCCCACACCCGCCGGCCTCTTCCGCGAAACCTCACCCGCCCTGGGCTCCATATCGACGCTATCGGTGCGCGACACCTCCCCGGGCGGAGTCGGCCCAGAATGACGTCACCCGCGTGAGCTCGTCCCACGCCTGCGCACTGGCTGCGATGGGGGCTGGTGGCGTTGCCGCGGAGGCCGGGGGGTGGAGGGACGGGCCAGGACGGAGTTCCGTGGGGGAGACTCGCGCGTCCGCATGCCTCTGGTTTGCTCGTGGAGGACGCCCGCATTGAGCACCTGCTGCGACGTGCGTTTTATGGGCGCTGGGGCTACGGAAGCGAACAAGCCCCTGGCCTCTCGGAGCCCATTGCCAATTCCAACACACTCTGCCTTTTCTTTTAATCCCCAGAGGCTGCCTCCTGCGGGAAGCCGCCTTGATTGCTCCTTCAGAATGAGATTCCTCTCCTCTGAGACCTACAGACTGTTGCTGCCAGGCTACTGGAGTGGAAATCACTGGGTCTGGGGTCAGATCCAGGGGTGAGTCGTAAGCGGGCTCTGAGGCCGCACTTTGAGCCCACACCCCTTAGATTTTACTGTGGCCTCTGGATCTCCTGGAGACCGAAGAAACATGGCTTCCTGCGTTTGCTCGTCTACATCATTCACTCATTTGTTCACAGGATGAAGGGGCGTTGGGAGAGACAGGGCTGAATGGACAGCCAAGGCCATGGCCCTCACTGCCTGCAATCTAACTGAAGAGCTAAGGAGGAAGGTCAGTTTGGCCGTGCATTCACATATTAGGAAGATAACCCCTTCCCCTCAAACAAAAGTGCAGGGAAACCAGGCCACTAGAACCCACTCCCTATGAGAGAGTTCATACCCTTAGCAACATGCGTAGCTCATCATAAGCACTCAAGAAGTGGTACCTACTTTTCAAAATTATATATCCAATACATCATACAATCCACACAACAAACTTGTGAAATAGACAAAGCATTTTAAACGATTTTATTGATTTATTTTTAGAGAGAGGAAGGGAAGGAGAAAGAGATGGAGAGAAACATTGATGTGCGAGAGTACATCGATGGGTTGCCTCTCGCACACCCCCAACTGGGGACCTGGCCCATAACCCAGGCATGTGCCCTGACTGGGAATCGAACCTGCAACCTTTCAGTTCATAGGCCCGTGCTCAATCCACTGAGCCCCACCAGCCAGGGTGACAAAGCATTTTAATACTTACTTTACAGATATGGAAAATGAGTTTCTGGGTGTTCCAGTGACTTATTATTCACGGTCTCACAGAACTGATCCCATGCCATTTGCTTTCATCAACTAGAACATAATTAAAACAGTAATAAACGATGCTACTAATGCTCTGGACTAGCCATGGAGGTCATATCTAAATAGAATCCCCATGATAACCCTAGGCGACAAATATGACTGGCATTCTAGAGAGGAGGAAACAGAGACTCAAGATGTTGGAGAATCTTGCCCAAAGTCGCTCAAATGGGAAGGGACAGAGCACGATGTACCCCACTATGGTTATTGCAAACCTGTGGCTCCCAATCACAACTCTGCGTGCCTAGGTGGTATCCATAGCATTAATATGTAAAGACATTAACAGGCCTTAATGCAACATGCAAGTGGCCATATCTTCTACCAGGCTTGCAAAAGGCGTACAATAGAAGGTTACAAAATGAAACTTCTAGAAGAGGTAGGGTGTCCTTTCCCACTTTCAGGAAAACACAGTAGATCCTTGGGAAATATTTTATGCAAGATGATCTGGCCCCAGCAGCAGAAATGTGCAAGACTCAATGTTAGCCAGCTGTGATCAGAGCAGAGACCAGGCTGATAGCCAACAGCCCAAGTCCCTCAGGTGACCAGGCTGGTACGTTCCCCCTGATGATAATGAAACACTGAGACCAATCTCCCCAAGTGGCAATTTTAGAAAGCAAGGTGCCAGAGGAAAGGACATTCCATTTAGCTCTTTTACAACAGATTTGTTACAAGTGCCCCCAAAAGTCTGGTACTTAAAGAATTACTATAAAAGAGATGCCTTACAAGAAATGAGCTGGCTCTCTTGTAAAACTTTAATCCATATGCTTCAAACTTGATCATATGTGTCAACTTGCATTTGGTCACTTGAGAATTTTTAAAAATAGACTATTGTTTAGAGAAGTTTTAGATTCATAGCAAAATTTAGAAGAAGGTACAGAGAGTTCCCATACACCCTTGTTCCCACAAACACATTACCTCCCCCACTACCAGCATCCCCTAGTACAGTGGTACCTTTGCTGAAACGGATGAACCTACATCGACACATCGGTATCACCATGGACTGAAGGCTTGTGTCCCCCCCCAAATTTATATGTTGAAACCTAGCCCCCAATGTGATGGTGTTAGGTGGCGGGGCCTGTGGGAGGTGATTAGGTCATGACACAAAGCCTGTATTAAAGGGCCTCCACAGAGCTTCCGAGCCCCCATCAGCTTTGAGGACACAGTGAGAAGGCTGATTATGATCTAGGAAGAGGGCCCTCACATTGATCTTGAATGTCTATGCCTCAAAAACTGTGAGAAATAAATGTTTGTTGTTTAAGCCGCACAGTCTATGGTAGTTTTGTTATGCCAGCCCCAGCTCAGACACAACCAAAGTCCACAGTTCACGTGAGAGTTTATTCTTGGTGGTGTACATTGTATGGATTTGGACAAACATATAATGGCACATCCATCATTATAGTATCATACAGAGTAGTTTCACTGCCCTGAAAATCCTCTGTGCTTCATCTGTTCATCCCTCCATCCCTCTAACCCCTGGAAACCACTGATCTTATTGTCTCCATAGTGTTGCCTTTTCCAGAATGTCACTGGAATCATAACCGCACGCAGCCTTTTCACACTGGCTTCTTTTTTTTTTTTTTTTATCACTGTGTGGTTGCCTCTCACTCACGCCCCCAACTGGGGACCTGACATGCAACCTAGTTATGTGCCCCGACTGGGAATCGAACCAGCGACACTTGACTCGCAGGCCGACACTCAATCCACTGAGCCACAGCAGCCAGGGACACACTGGCTTCTTTCACTTTGTAATAGGCCTTTACGGTTCCTCATGTGTTTTCATGGGTTGATAGCTCATGTCTTTTCAGAACTGAATACCGTTCCATTGTCTGGATGTGTCACAGTTAATTTATCTGTCCACCTACTGCAGGACATCTTGGCTATGTCCAAGTTTTGGCAATTATGAATAAAGCTGCTATAAACATTCATGTGCAAGTTCACTGGAGGATTTTGAAGCTTGTCATAGGCATTTCCTTTGAATTCTCACAAGTCCTTTAGAACCTGGCTAGAAGAAATATAGTGAAAAAGGTAAGCGGGAGAAAAGCTTGGCCATAGAGTACTGTGTGACTTTGGATAATTAACGCCACCTCTCTGAGTTTCAGCTCTCTCTTCTGCAAAATGTGGAGGATGGGGCAGGCTGGGACACTGGGGGTCCAGGCACGGTGCCTGCCCAGCCCTCAGTGAGGACGCTAGAGATGCTAGCTTTCATTGTTCCATAACAATTGGGTTAGATTGACAGGAGAAGGGAGAGGTTGAGATGAGGTCCAGTGATTCACCCAAGGTGATGGGGCACTGAGCACTAAATGTCTCCCCAGTATGCTTCTGAAATGCCAGCCCTTCCAGTCCCCTCCATGTCACAAGTATGGGCTTAACACATTAAATGTCACATTCAACTTTGAGCTCTTTGACTTCTCCCTGCATCATATTCACATGCACACACAAATCCTCAAGTGCTAAAAAGAAAAAATAAGTGAATAATTCTAGTAACAACAAAAGCTGGCTCCTGAGAATCTAGAAGTTTCTTTTCCACCTTCAGGCGTTCTCTGCTCTGAGCTGTGTGCACGCTCCCATGCTGGGTTCAGGTGAGGCCTGTCCATCAGCACCTAAAATTTCATGGGAGATAGTACTTTGGCAAGACAAGGATGCCTGAAGTGTCACAATGAGGTTTTGCCATTCCCACTGCCACCACCCAGGCCAAAGATGTCACTCACCATGCCTCAGACTACAACAGCCTCCTGCCTCCCCACTCTGTCCCCTCCCTGAGTGTGCTTTGCCCTCCCCTTCCTTCTCCTCCTCATCTTCCTCTCCCTCCTGTTTTTCTCCTTTCCTGCTCTTCATCCTCCTGCTCTTCCTCCTCCTCCTCTTCCTCTTCTTCTGCTTTCCCTTTCTTGCCCTCTGTCCACCTGAATTCCACCTGTACCTCCAGCTGTGACCTTGTAACTCCCCCCTGCCTCCACCTGGTAAAACACAAACTTCTCCCCTGGACAGTCCAAGCCTCACTAACTGCCATCTTGCATGCAAACCTCATCTCTCAGCCAAACTACAGTACCCTATAAACTCAACCCTGCCCTTCTCCTGCCAGATTTTGGTCATGTTTTTCCCATCCCAGAAATGCCCTCTCCTTCACCCACAATTTCCCTGGGTCAGAAATCCCACCCCAAATTGGCCTGGGGAGTATCAGTAGGGAAGGGTGAGGAACCAACAAACTCCTCTAACAAAGCAGAGAATCAACAAACGTGAAAGTTGATGGAAGGAGCAGTGAAAGCGAAGAGGCATTACTTAAAGGCATAAAGGAACCTGCCGAGGAACTGAAAAAAATAAAATCTGCATGGGAAGCTGTGCAGGGGCGGAGGGAGGGTTCTGGCATCCTCAGGTGAACCCAAATGCTAATTTAAAATATACACACTTTGCAGCAGGGATAACCAGGACCCATGTGGGTCATGTTTTCAATTGCCACCCCACCCCTTACACAGGAACCAGCCAATTTCTTCTAAGTAAACTTATTACCATCTTTAAACACAGAGCGGGGAGGCAGGGGATCACAGAGATCATCACCAAGAAAAGAAATAGCAACAAAGTCTATTTTTTCCAGAAACATTGGTAACTGCCAAAGGAAACAGTGAAAGAAGTTAATGGTCTCTGAGTCGGGGGAGAGGGATAGCTAGAAGATGCTCTTTTCATTTTAACTCTTTGGTACTGTCGGATTTTTAACCATGTAATTAATGTATGACACTCATGCTCATTTACAATCAGTATAGGCCTGACTGGTGTGGCTCAGTGGGTTGGACATCATCCCACGGACGCAAGGGTTGCGATTCGGTTCCCAGTCAGGACACATGCCTGGATTGTGGGCCAGGTCCCCGGTTGGGAATAGACAAGAGGTGGTCAATTGATGTTTCTCTCTCACATTGGTGTTTCTCCCCCTCTTTCTCCCTCCCTTCCCCTGTCCCTAAAGCTAACTAAATAAAATCAGTATAGTTTCTTCCATATTTCAAGCTGCAAGCAATCATTGATATCTCCTGTATCTGCCCCTGCTCAGTGGCAGAGTGGCATGAAGACTTCCTCCTGTAGGCCCCCTTTACTGTGAACTGGAATACTGTGTAGTTGTTGGGAGCTGCATCTAATACTTAATAAATGTAGAATGTCAAAAAAGCTCATAACCAAAAAGGTCTTTGAAGAACTTTTACTCCAAATTAAGGTTTGCTAGATTAAATACAGAATCCCCATTAAATCTGGATTTCAGATAAACAATGAACAGGTTTTTTTGCAGTATACTTATGTCCCATGCACAGTGTGGGCATCTGTATTTTTATTCGCTAAGTCTGACAACTTCCAGTGTCAAGGAAAAAGCCGTCCTTTTGAGTGTGAAGTTTTCCTTACCCAGGTCTCAAGGCCCAGCTTGACTGCCCACTTCTCTAAGGAGCGCTCCTTAATCCTCTTTTTCCCCTTTCAGAATCTTAGTTTGCTCAGCCCTGCCCCTCCCTCGGAGCAGGGGGGGCCACAGAAGGGACAGCAGGACCGGCTCCCAGATCTGCCGCCAGCGCTGCGTCTGGGCCGGTGACTGGAGAGCTCTGTGCTCTGCCTCCTTCATCTGTAGGACCCGGTAACAGCCTGCCGGCATCTGCCACTCACTGCCCGTGAGGACTCCTGCGCGTTATGAGAACAGCGCCAGCAGCGTGGTGGTGAGGGCTCTCGGTGCGTTTGCTAAAATTAAAGTTTCAGCCTGTGAGTCCCTTCAAGGACAATCCTGCGCCGGCCACGGTGTGGGAGCCAGGGAGCAACGGACAATACACCCCCAGTCCTCAGGCAGCCTCTTCCTAAAATAAGTGCCAGTACGTGTTTGGATTGAATTCTGGGTTTGAAATGCTAAATGGCAGACTATGCCTGCGGTTATGGCAGGAGGGAGGGGGTGTCTCTGAAGCCCTCAGGTGACATCTGTTTGTTCGGTTTATAATTTCAGAGCATCGGGTCCATGCTGAGCAGAGTACTGGTTGCTGGGTGCAGTGGGGTGCACAGGGCAGACCACGTCCTAGTCTGCCTTCCTGCTGCTTATGTCCTGGTGGGGGGATGAAGGGGAGAAGGCAGACGACAAACAGAGAAGCAGACAAGACCATATCAGACAGGGCAAAAATGAACAGGACGAGGGCTGGGTAAGGGGGAGGAGGAAGTACATGGGTGGTTGGGGGGGGGGGCTTGGAGGCAGTGGCAATGCAGTCAGGAACTGAGGAACGCAGGCGAAGGGCAGGGCATGCACAGAGGCCCTGCAGAGGGCCCAGGCTGTGGGGTGAACACGTGCAACAGGAATTTGTTCCTGGCTTTCCTGGGATTGATTCCTAAAGGGGAAGAGCAGCCAGTGCCAGCAGGGTCTGATCCCAGCGGGGAGCCATTCTGCGCTGCTGACTTCATTCTGTGCTTGAAAGGTCCCTCTAGAGCCTCCCTTGGTTATTGCCACCCTGAGACCCAGAAGTCACTTTGAGGCACCAGCCAAAGCTGTCCCCTAATTGCAATTCCAAGCCTAGTATTCCCTGTGGCTTGGAGCACCCACCCCACAGGCTGCAGAGCTGTCGAAAAACAAGTCACCTCCTCACCTCTCTCTCCCTGCCCTTGTCCCACAATCTAAGCCCTGTCTGTCTGCACCTCCCAAGGAGAAGCCTACTTCACAGGCTCTGATAATGAGTCACGGACCCTACAGGGTTAATTACAGGGTTTAAAGTTGGTGTTTCATAAGCACCGAGTCATGTGTGTTCAGAAGTCATGCCTTCATACATACACTACTGACTGTGTATATATAGTTAGAAAATTATATGTAGGTATGTTTTTATTTATATAGAAGTTTCTATATTTAACTTTTTAAGTTTCCTCTAATTTCCAAGGCCCTAACACTAATTTCAAAGAGACAGCAAAGTAATGGATTAAAAGATCCTGATTCCATCACTTGGTAGCTGCAAGGCTTGAGTTAGTTATTTCAGATCTCTGAATCTCAGTTTCCTCACCATTAAACAGTGATATTCACAGTACATATCCCAAAAGAAGGTTAAATAAGCCGTCATGGACAGAACATCTATCACAGGGCTTGGCACACAGTATGCACACGTTACATTTTCTCATATATTAGGGAACAAATCTTGAAAAAGTCATACATTCATTCACTACATATTTCTTGTGCACCTATTATGTGCTACAGTGTCATGCAAGGCACTGGGACTGCAGAGGGAACCAAGGCAGAGTCACTGCCTGTCTAGGGCATATGTGGCAGACATAAGGCTGCTAAACAAATGTCAGCCAACCCCATGTGCCTGGGCATGGGGAGACTGAACTTCCTGTCCCTGGGTGTATTGGGCCCATATGACCAGCTCTGGTCAATGAGCTGTGAATGGAAGTGACACGTCACTTCCAGGCTAGAACACAATTCCCAGGGCAGAATCTCCCTCTCTTGTTCCTGTCGAGATAACAGAGAGACAAACTTTGAACACTGTCAGGCTCCTGAATGATTTTGTTGAGCAGAGCCCCCTCTGAGCTGGGGTTAGCTCAAGATTAAGTCACTGAGACTTGGGGTGTTTGTTACTGTGCTTATGCCAGCCTTAACTGACTGACTGATACACCACGTAAACAAATCAATTACATAGCAATATGGCTAAGGGCAACTATATAGGACTTGCATGAAATGGGCAGCACAGAGAAGCTTGTCATTAACTCTCTTTAAGAAGCATGGATATCATTAGTATTCTGTTTTGAAAACACCTATAGTACTCCTGGATTTCTTGCATCTTTGATTTTATTAATTGTGGCAATGCTTGAATTATAAGGCAGATAGGCTTTTAAGAGAATCAGCTTCTTTTTCCTTTACCAACCACAGCTTAACGTAATAAAGTCCATGGTTGTTTTCCAGAATACAAGGAGAGGGGAACACCAGGGCCAAGTTGGGTCCCCATATTAGGGTTTACAACTCCTTCCATAGAAAGATGTTTGGTTTGTGTCAGATCCCTTTTTTAAATTTTCATAGTAGCAAAGGTGTTTTTCTCAAAAAAAAAAAAAACAACTTATTTTAATTAAAAAAAATTTAACTTAGAGAAAAATTGCAAGAACAGTACCCAGTGAATACCCACATAGCATATTCTGCACTTGTCCTCATTCTACTATATTTTTTATCCCTTTCTCCTCCTCCCTTCAGTTCCCTTCCCCCCACTTTTGGTTGAATCTTTTTAAAGTGGCAGAGATGATGACTATCAGCCCTAAATATTTTGACATATACTTTTTAAAAACAAGAACTTGTTCTTACTTGACCACATGTAGTCATCACACTCAAGAATTTTAACCATGATACAAAATTATGATCTAATATGTACTCCATTGTCAAATTTCCCCAGGTACTCTCAAACCTGCCCTTTATTAGCTTTTTATAATGCTCTCCATCTGCAGAGGGAGGCAAGGAACTGAATGAAAGGAGGTGAAGGGATTAGCCAAAGAACATATACATATGAATGAGCCAGGGACACCGACAAAGAGTTGAGGATTGCCTGGTGGGAGGAGGGGTGGTGGAGCTGGGTGGAGGTGGGCAAAGGGAGAAAAAGCAGGGACAATAACATAAACAATAAAATACAATAAAAATAAAATAAAATGTTCTCCATCTAGGACCACATATTGTATTTAGTTGTCAAGGTTCTTTAATCTTTTAACTAAGAATTGTCCTAACCCCTGTTATTTTCTAGTTCATGACACTGCCCTTTGTGAGAGGTGCCATATCACGGTAACTCCTTGGGATGGTCATGCTCAGGAAAAGGGGCTCAGATAGTTTTCAGCAGGAACACACTTTTGTCCCGGAAAAAGATCATTGCTGGGAGCTGGATTACAATGGATGTTTAAGAAGAAGCATTGATTCTGTGTAACCCAAGGGCTCATCAGACCTCAGGTAGCTTGTGGAAGCCTGGGACTGCTCTTACTCCTGGTCCTTTCCCCTAAAACCTAAGGCATCTCATGAGTCCAGAAGAGAAATGTTTGAAGGATATTGAGGCAAAAGTATTGAAAATAGAGAAGACATGAATCTCCTTTCACTTGGCCCCTCTTTCAGTTCTGTTGTGCCTCAAAAGCAGACACAGCTGCAGACACATTTAAAAATCTCCCTCTAGTTGAAGCCAATGCCACATATACACCTAGTACAGTTTTTCTGATGAATTCCCCGAAACCCATGCCACACATAGGGCAGAAAGACAGATGCCCTGGGAAGACATGGAGGAGCAATTTGTTCAACAACCCTGTAGTAGTAGTAGTAGTAGTAATAAATAATAATAACAACAACAACAACAACAATAATGATACCCAGACTTCTAGCCACCTAAGAGGCACAGATTTTATTTGCTCAAAATCCGAGAGAATCTCCCTCAAGAGAATTTCTTGCTCCGCTAGAAGTTTCAAAGACATTTCTGTTTTCCAACAGATCATGTTCTTGACACATTGCAAAGCTATGGAGAATGTTTTGGTTTTTTTTTTAAACGACACACCGCACCACACAGAGTTTATTTACTTTCACAGATTTTGAAGGCTTTATTCTTGCCCTGCAATGCTAAGTTGCATCCATAAGATGTCAGCACCTTCATTAACCTGCATGATGTGGATTTTTCTCTTTAAAGAGTAGTATCTCTGTTGGCCTTAAGGTGGTGCCAACACCTCAGGTCCACCGGAGGCACCTCCAGGTGAAGGAGCTGGTGGCACCCAGGAGAAGATGCAATGCTGTGGTGGTGGTGGAAGGGGTGAGTGTGAGTGTGTCACTTGAATATCTTTTACCTTTATCATCGCTTATTATTCTAGGAGCACCGATTCCGCTTTCGGCTCACTGACAATGAGTTCAGGAAAGGAAGAAATCAGGAAGAAATTAGCAGCCCCAAATCCAAAATACCCGGACAAGTTAAAGAAAAGATTGGAAATATGGTTTTTGCAAAGTCCAGGTGCGTGAAAGGTGTTGTTGTAATAACCTGAACAAACATTTCTCCTGGAGTTCTACTGAGCAGAAAAGAAACCTAATTCCAGGGGCAAAGGAAAATGTCTCTCTCACCTTTTCTGTCTTGATTATAAGATTTCTTTCCTCCAACCCCCACATTTTTGAGGAGTAAAAATGTTGGCAACTCAACCTAGTTCTTTTCAGATGACATTGGTTTAAACCTGGACACCCTTGTAAATGCCAACCCAGGCAGAAACTGATCTGTTAAAATTTATTTTTCATGGTTCTTAGCTATTTTGGGTTTTAGCCTGGTCTGTGATAAAGCTTTTTTTTTTTTTTTAAACACCTCGTAAAATCAAAGTAAATAATATTCCTTCAGGAAGCCTACAGACCCGGGAGTGTTTCTTGATCAATAGTCTGCATTTCCAGTAAAATTGTGAGCAGAACTACAGGAGAAAGGCAGTTTTTGCCAGAGGATTTTTGTTTGTTTGTTTGTTTTTTGTTTTGTTTTTGTTTTTAAAGATGGAGTGACTGTACTAGAGGTATTAAAAAAATAATAAAGTCATAGTGGGAGTTGAGTGGGGGGCGGCTTGAGAGAATGCTCAAACCATTCACCTGTGAGCTAAGGTAGCTTTATTTTACTTCGTTGCAAAAAAAAAAAAAAAAAAAAATCAAGTTAGAAAAAGAACTCAGAACAGCCATAAAAAATATAGGGTTTCAAAAGTAGAATACTCAAGGTAATAGGAACCTGTTTTGTACTTTCTCTCTGATTCTTAATTTATCATGAGATAATATCATTCGTAGATAATGTCTATAATTTTTTCTTTTGTTCTTTTATTGAAAATGAATGAGATGCCCCCCCATGCCTTTTCTTCACCTCCCAAAAGCTAAGAGTGACGGTAGATTTTCTCACCCTTTTCCTGGGAATCTAACAAGTGTTAGGAGGGGAAAAGGAAACCCGAAACAAAAGTTTTATCTGGTCTTCTTTCCTACCCAACCGGATGGACAGCTTCCAGAAGAATTCTGACCAGCATTTAGTCCTTCTTAGGGGGGTCCCGCCCCTTCAAGGGAAGCGGGCAAAGAGGGGTTCGATTATTCGAGGTATTGAAGGGATAAATACTCATTCCACAAATAAACAAACTTTCCGGGATTCCTAGAGAGAAGAACGCTTAGAAGCACGAGGACCCTCCGTTGCTCCAAGTCCATATCCCGAATGATAGCATCTCTGGGAGTGTCTTAACCGTTTGCAGTGACTTACCGCGTCCTACCACGGAGCCCTGGTGCCCAAATCACCTATCACACATCAACCGAGCAAACACAACTGAAATATAAGAAGTCAGCTTGGAGAACGCCAAGGGGGCTTTGCCTGCTGTGCTAAGAGAAGCTGCACCCGGGTGGGTGTTCCAGGCGCCGGCCGTGGTCGGGAGCCTGCGCTAGGGACGCGCGCGGTGGGGCCAAGTCCCGCGGAAAGCCGCTGGGTTTCTCCTCTCGGGCCGGGGCTTACTGCATTGTTCCCGGCTTTCAGGAGCGCGGGAGTCAGCTTGTTAAAGGAAATTTCTCTCCCGGGGGGAAAAAGGAGCCGCTGCGAAACTGGAGTCGATGGGTTGCAGGCGTCTACGCAGGAAGGGAAAGGGGAAACTGAGTACAGTTACTTAATGGTCTCTCCCAAATTCCACAAAACTGTCCACAATGATGCGGGTGATTTACCGAATCCACGGAGAATTTAAAGGACTAAATTCTCAAGACATTGCTACTTTCCGCCGTTCCGTCTTTCCCCTGTAGACATTGCGGCCCGCCTCCTCAGGTAGGGGTGAGGGGCATTCCATTTCTGTAATTTACCCCTAAAACCTTATAGGTTATTCTTGACGGCCGTGAACCTGAAAATTCCCTGTTGATTATTAATTATTTGCTTAAATAATAACAACATCCAGGGGAGGCACCTTCCATTGCCAACCCAGCACGTTTGCTTTGAATCCATTACACCTGGGCCCCGACAATTAAGAAATCTAATTATTTGCCTCATCACTCATTAATAAGAAAAATAGTCCCAGGGTCTTTGCTACTTACAAGGTCTTTGGGGAGAGAGATATTTGACTACGTTAATTAATTCGCTTTTATATTTCAAACTAACTTTTTTTGCAAAGGAGAGTGGTTATTTTTTTTCCTCTGGACACATGGGCCCACTAAGCAAAATGAGATAATAAAATAAAATTTAATAAGATATAACTATTTTCTTGAAAAATCTTTTCAAGTTAAGACTGGGATGCGTTAAAGTCTGGCTCTCAGCGGCTGGGTCTTAGAGCCGACGGATTCGGCGCTCCTCGTCCTGATTGGGTGCCAACTCCCCATAGCTGCCGAGTTATTGGTCCAAAGTTCCCGGAGGGGGTGTGGCCGGTGGAAAGTAAAAACTCGCTTTCAGCAAGACGACTTTTGAAACTTTTCCCAATCCCTAAAAGGGACTTGCTTCTTTTTCCGGGCTCGGCAGGGCAGCCAGTCTGGACCCCGGCTCGCTGGCCCTCAGGGCTACCGATTTGCTGGGAAGCTTGGAAAGCCGCCTTCCCCCTCCTGGAACGGACCAGGGGGCCAGCCTTGGTGCACCGCGCGCGTGGCGTCTCCGCGGCGTCCCCAGCCGCCCGCCCGGGCTGCCACCATCCGGCTCCCGAGAGCGAGAGAGCGAGCAGGGGCCGGCGCTGCGCTCGCCCGGGTCACGCCCTCCAGGATGCTGATCCGCCCGGTTCGCTGAAAACGAGCGCCCCTTCTCCATCCGAAGGCGGGCGGCGGGCGCCGAGCGCCGGCGCCTCCTCCACCTCGCCCCCGAAACTTTCAGGCACCCGGGGCTCCCCCCGCCGACTGCCTCTCTCCCTCTCTCTCTCTCTCTCTCTCTCTCTCTCTCTCTCTCTCTCTCTCTCTCTCCTTCTCCCTCTCTCCATCTCCCTCTCCCTCTCTCTTTCCCTCTTCTCTCATTTCTCTCTCCCTTCTCTCGCTCTCTCAGGGCCTTCCTCACGGTCCGTGCTAACAGGCAGTGGCGAGCCGTCTCGGACGCAGCATGCAGGCGCGCTACTCCGTGTCCGACCCCAATGCCCTGGGAGTGGTGCCCTACTTGAGCGAGCAGAATTACTACCGGGCGGCAGGCAGCTACGGCGGCATGGCCAGCCCCATGGGCGTCTACTCGGGCCACCCGGAGCAGTACGGCACGGGCATGGGCCGCTCCTATGCGCCCTACCACCACCACCAGCCCGCGGCGCCCAAAGACCTGGTAAAGCCGCCCTACAGCTACATAGCGCTCATAACCATGGCGATTCAGAACGCGCCCGAAAAGAAGATCACGCTGAACGGCATTTACCAGTTCATCATGGACCGCTTCCCTTTCTACCGGGAGAACAAGCAGGGCTGGCAAAACAGCATCCGCCACAACCTCTCGCTCAACGAGTGCTTCGTCAAGGTGCCCCGAGACGACAAGAAACCTGGCAAGGGTAGTTACTGGACCCTGGACCCGGACTCCTATAACATGTTCGAGAACGGCAGCTTCCTGCGGCGCCGGCGGCGCTTCAAGAAGAAGGACGTGCCCAAGGAGAAGGAGGAGCGGGCCCACCTCAAGGAGCCGCCCCCGGCAGCGTCCAAGGGCGCCCCGGCTGGGCCCCCCCTAGCGGACGCCCCCAAGGAGGCCGAGAAGAAGGTGGTGATCAAGAGCGAGGCGGCGTCGCCGGCGCTGCCGGTCATCACCAAGGTGGAGACGCTGAGCCCCGAGAGCGCGCTGCAGGGTAGCCCGCGCAGCGCGGCCTCCACTCCCGCCGGCTCCCCCGACGGCTCGCTGCCCGAACACCACGCAGGCGCACCCAACGGGCTGCCCGGCTTCAGCGTGGAGAATATCATGACGCTGCGAACGTCGCCGCCGGGCGGCGAGCTGAGCCCAGCGGCTGGGCGTGCGGGCCTGGTGGTGCCGCCGCTGGCGCTGCCTTACGCCGCCGCGCCGCCCGCCGCCTACGGTCAGCCGTGCGCGCAGGGCCTGGAGGCCGGGGCGGCCGGGGGCTACCAATGCAGCATGCGCGCCATGAGCCTGTACACCGGCGCCGAGCGGCCGGCACACATGTGCGTCCCAACGGCGCTGGACGAGGCCCTCTCGGACCACCCGAGTGGCCCCACGTCGCCCCTGAGCGCCCTCAACCTCGCTGCGGGCCAGGAGGGCGCGCTCGCCGCCGCGGGACACCATCATCAACATCACAGCCACCACCACCCGCAGGCGCCGCCACCTCCGCCGGCTCCCCAGCCCCAGCCGGCCCCGCAGCCCGGGGCCGCCGCGGCCCAGGCGGCCTCCTGGTATCTCAACCACAGCGGAGACCTGAACCACCTCCCCGGCCACACGTTTGCGGCCCAGCAGCAGACCTTTCCCAACGTGCGGGAGATGTTCAACTCCCACCGCCTGGGAATTGAGAACTCAACCCTTGGGGAACCCCAGGTGAGCGGCAACGCAAGCTGTCAGCTGCCTTACAGATCCACGCCATCCCTCTACCGCCATGCCGCCCCCTATTCCTACGACTGCACGAAATACTGACCGGCCCTGGACGCACTGGCTTTGTCTCCCAGACGCGATCCTCTCGGACAGTTCAGGCTTGCAGAGCCGCAAAGAACCAAAACACGTCCACCAGCTTTTTCTCAGACCCGGGAGCAGAGCGCGCGCGCGCCAGCTTCAGTCCTCTGGGAAGCTGCAGGTAATTAATCCGCCGCCCCGTTTCTGAGATTCTCAAGAGGCCCCCCGTGAAGGGACGCAGCCCAACGAAATGAATATTGATTTTAAAAATCCCTTTCCCCTACCAGGATGGCTGTGCTCTCTGCCCCACTCGGGGGTTCCAAAATTAAGTTATGGACCAAATATCATAGCGACGCAGTAATGACTCTCTGTAGAGACCTCCATAAGTTTATGGGGATCTCTATAGATTTTGTATGTGCTGTGTGTAATTTTAAATTTCTCTAACCGTGCTGTACAAATGTGTGAATTTGTAATCAGGCTATTTTTTGTTGTTGTTCAGAGCCATTAATATAATATTTAAAGTTGAGTTCACTGGATAGTTTTCATCTTGCCCAACCATTTCTAACTGTCAAATTGAAAATTCAGAAAACCTATGTGGGGTTTTCCTCCTGTACAATTACGAGATATAATTCTTTTCCCAGTTGTAGGTCTTTTACAGAACAAGAAGATAATTTATTTTTTGTTGTTGTTGGCTGACAAAGAAGTCAAGTATCTGATACTTTTTATTTACAAAGTATGATGGTTTTGTATAGTAGATTTCTCCCTGAGCATTCCTAAAAGAAAAAAAAAACTTCAAAAATTTTAACTTCACCTGTGTTTGTCTTATGTGGCCTTAATTGTTGTACTTACCTTAAAATAAACCCATGTTGTTTTTCTGCCCAAAACAGTGTGTTTGTGTACTCGCATTAAAAAAAAAAAAAAGGTGAGTTTGCAAATCCACCTGTTTTGATTATTTTTTTATACAGGTGGGTAAATGTGTATACAGACAGATATATATCACAGAGGAATGGGGGCACTTCCCTATTGTCTTGTTCGTGACAAAAGGCTTTCGATTAATTCAGAATTTCACCCTGTTAGAAGGCAATCCAGATACTGTCCTGGTTGGATGCGGCTGCCAGAAGGACTGCATGCTGTGATGTCATTTGCTGTAATGCATTTTGCTAAATGCAGAAAAAACATGCCAATTGTCAAAACAAACAGTGCCCTTCCATCTGAATGTCCAGCCATCCCCAATTTAGGAGAGGAAGGAAAAATATTTTCTGTTAGCTAACTACAAACCAGGGAGTCCTCACTTCCCTGGATTTCCTAAAATGCGGACTTCCTTACTCACTTTGATGGTTTTATAGAGAAGAATTAGAACTGGGCCAATGAAGGTCCCAAAGAGACTGAGTATGTAGCATTAAATGACCATCCTGGTAATGGCCAGATCAGAGGTGGATTTCAGATCTCTTTACTTCGTGATTTGATTTCTAAATCTTTACCCTATTGCAGTGAAAAGTCGTAAAGCTTCATTGCCCTTCAAAAATAATTTCCAATGCTTTGAGTACTAAATTTATCAAACTTTTCAGACTTCAAATAATAGGGAGATTATTTTTCTTTTCAATTATGATATCTCATCTTTCTTATTTTACTAGCAACACAGTGTTTGTGAGACGTGGCCAAGGGGAAGTGGCTTTGTTATTTATTTAACTGGCCAAAACCTACAACTCTCCTGCTGGCCCTTGTGTCTAAATTTTGGGGCCAGAGCTCCAAATTGGGGAATGTTTCCCACCCCAGCAGGTGAGCTGTGCCTCATCAAGGGACAAGCGCCTTGTGACCCTAACATTTCAGGCCAGGATGACTTCCCAAAAGGTGATTTTCTTTGACGTAGTGGCATGGAACGTAGCCTGGGTGTTGCATTGTTTTAAACATGGCATTTTGTCTCTTATGTTATGCTGAGATCAAATTGGGGAAGTTGAGTATAATAAATTTCCCCATATGTGTGACACAGATTCTTTCAATCTGTGGCCCCGGAGGTGGCATGTGGTTAAAAAGCTGCATTTTATTCCTTTTCCTCATGCGCAGGAACGGGGAGCCCCGAGGCCGGTGCTTGATTTCAGCAGGCCTCCAGGCCAAAGTGCTTTGGTTGAGTGAGCTGGACCAGCCAGCCAGAGAGAGACAGGAGGACAGAGAGAAACTCCTCTCTGAGCTGCAGAAAGAGGCAGCCCAGCTCTGTGCCCAGCTCAGGCACACTGGTTTCATTTTGCTCCCGTTACATTTATGCTGTTTGCTGCAGAAGGGCAGAGTGCTCTAACTGCCTTTCTCCTTCCTCGGGTATCTCAGAAAGGCCTCCCAGGAAGAGGGCCCTCATCTTAGTTTTTGGCACTCAGACCAGCTCTAAGAGACACATGGAGAGTAGAGGAGAGAGGAATGGGATGGAGTGCGGACCGACACCATACCACCTCTGGAAACTGCCCTGGCCTTCTCCCTTCTGGAAGGCTTCTTAAAGAAGTGCCTGCTGTATGTGGGCTGCTCACCAGAGTGAGTAGCTCCAGAAGGTTTCCCCCAGTTAGGTGGAGACCATGGCGAAGGGCCCTTCCATTCCCTTGGGAATGTGGGCAACTTGGGGGATTGTGTTTGGGGCTTTATCCAGGTGATAGTGTGGTGGGCTGGAGTATGGAGGGTCACCTCCAGATGTCTCAATCTGAAACACCGGGGGATAAGGTAGGTGCGGGTCAGTGCCAGAAGGCCGGCCAGTGTGCTGGGAGCTGAGCTCTAGAACTGGCTCAGCCCAGGCTTGGGCCTAAGGGCTTGGCGGCAGCCTCAGGCGTCTGTTGCTCCCTGCGGAGTGGGAAGATCCTGAAGCACATACCTTGAGCAGCTGGGAGCCCAGGCACCGGTTGGACTGCTTTTCATGACTTCTCAGCACCTTGCACTGCACTCTGCTGCCTGAGTGCAAAGACTGTGTGCCAGGCACAGGCTGTCTGCTTCTCTGATCCACTTGCTGCTCCGTCCTTCAGCCAGTGGGTCCTCGGGAGGCTCAGGGCTTTTCAAGGAAAGGGGAAAGGAGGTCCGGGATAGAAGGACCTGAAAAGTCAGTCTGGGCAGTTCTGTGGCCCACCAGAATTCAGTATGCATAAAGCCATGTCTGGTAACAATGTTCCTTCCTGACCCAATAAGATACAGTTCTGCAGGTCTCAAAGATACTGCAGATAACATGGAAGCAACCCGAAGATCGCGGCCTAAACAATTTCCCTGGAAGTTAACCCTGCGTCTCAGACTGGCCATGGCTGGGTGGACTGTGTCTTTAAACAGGGTCCAGTTCTGACAGATATGGGCTGCCTGGAGAGACCCGTGGCCCCTGTGCATCCTGAACAGTCCCAGCTCCAGAGAAGCTGCAGTTGGAGCAGCCTCTGCTTCTTGTAAGACTCGGGTAGATGTCCCAACCTCACCGCTTTCAGGGAGAAAGGACTGCTGGTGTGCTGCCCATTCAGACCTCTCTTCCCAAGCCTGACTTGGGTCTGTGGCTGGCTGGACCTCCCTGTTCTGGTTCAAGTGACCTGTCCCCATGACCACCAAAATCAGTGGTGATTTGCATCCTGGAACTACTGGAGCACTGGGCTAGGAACTAGAAGACCGCATCTTGCTGTGTGGACAAAAGGCTCCCCCTCCGGAGCCTGGGTCTTCTCATCTGTAGCATGACCAGGTGAGTGCAAGAGCACTTCGGGCAGCCCAGCACCTCCCCTCCGAGCATAAAGAGTAGCTGCCAGTTCTGGCCACGGGCCCTCAGTTATTCCCCCTCCCCTTCCCTGATGGCAAGAAGTGAAGATCCAACGTCGGAGGGAAGAAAACACGGCAGGGTCCTGGGAACTTCAGCACTTGGCTCATAAATCTTTTGGGGTCTATCTCCTCCCTTCTACCCCAAGACTGCCTAGGGGTCACTTCTGGGCCTGGGAGAGGCTTGTGAGCTGCACTCAAAGCACAGAGAGCAGAATTCCCAGGTCCCCACTGGAAAAAAAAAAAAAAAAAGAGCGTCTGTGGTTGAGCACTTGCCTCCTCACTCCTGTCCCCACCCCAAATCTAAAAAACTGGACAGGGTATCGGGCAAAGGTGGCTCGATGGGAATTTGTTAATAACTATACATTTGACATGGATGGAGAGAGTGACAGCAAGGAAAGACACCTTTGATGAACGCGCAGAACTAAGTTTCTTGAGAATGTGCTAGGATCTTGGTGCCTGTGCCTGGCAGCTTGCGGAATGTGTGCCTGGGGTCATCCCTGGGCAGTTGACTCTCAATGCAGTGGAAAGGGACAAGTAGAAATCTGAGGGTTTGTGTCGTAGGGTCAGCCAGACCAGGGACAGCTGGGGTGGGGGGTGGGCTCCAGGTGAGCAGAACACACTGGGTCAGAGTCACCAGTGACTGCTTCCTGGCACCACATATTTGAAATGCTTTCCCAAACTGAGAAGCATTCCCTGCCTGTCTCTTTCTTGCGTGGCCTCCGCTCACCAAGACGTTTGAAATGTTTGCTTTTTGACATAGGCATGTGAGGAAGGGGGTGGAATGTTTTAGGGAGCTTGGAAGGCTGCACTGCCCCAGTCAGGGGATGGTCACTGTGCCTGGGAAGACGCCACCGCCTGGACTTGTGCAAGCCTTTCTCTTGCTTTTGCAATATGCCTGCTGTGCCGCAAAGATAGAGACCCGTAGCTTGTGTAGAGTCTGAGCCCCGAATGTGTCTCTGGCACTGTGGTTTTCCAGTGTCAGGCTTATGGGGGCTTCATCCTGGGGCTGTGAGGGTGTGGAAAGCTGAAGTGGAGGGGAGGGAATGGGTTGACAGATTGATGAGCTTGCTTGTATTGCAGGTCCCTTTAAGGGAATGGACTTGGGGAGCATTGGGAGGACAGTCTCTGGTCTCCTGAGCCTGGGGTACATATTTGTGCTCAGTCCATGCCCACCCAGGCTGAGAGGTCATGGAGGCCAGAGAGACCCCTCTGACCCCTGACTTTGTGGCCCTTGCCCCTGGGTCTTCCCTTTCCCAGCAGCCCCTCTGGGCTCTCTCTGCCTCCATGTTATTTTTGTAGGCGGGCTCCCCAGCGGAGCCTCTTCTCTGAGCTGAGTCCACATACACCAGCTCAGGCCCTCCACATGGCCCATCTGAGGGTTCCTGTGACTGGGGGCTTGCTGCCTCTAGCTCTCTGGGCTCAGTTCTCAACTGAAAAACAATAGGATCATCGAATAGGGCTATTGTGAAGATTAACGAATCCAACACACAATATGAAAGTGCTTCAACAGGGCCCAGTTCTAGTAAAGATGCACTGTTAGATGTTAGGATTTACCTGGATAACAGAAGAGAAAGGATTCTTTGGTCTCAATTAACTGCATATATCGGGCTAAACTGCTTGGGAAGGGCAGTGTGTGTACCGTAGCTGCCTCTTTTTAGACCCTTTAAATCACTTCTGGGAACAAGCTGAGCTCTTAAAAAATCAGTAATTAGGAAAATCTCACCCTGCTCTCTGGGCTTCATTCAGCATCAGCTGACCAGCCAATGGCTACTTTCATGTCTCAGTCCCCACCTCACCCCCACCCGCTGCAGAGAAGCTGCAGGAGACCCTGCTCCCCAGTCCTTTTAAAGTGGGAGAGGAGCAAAGGAGAGGGTCATCAGTGTTCTATTGGGTGTAAGTGAGGACTCCTCACTTTAAATGCCCCAAATCTCCCAGCTCTGGTGGTCCTGAAAAACCTCTCTCTTTACCCCAGGCACATCTCTGGGAGCCTCTTGTGAGCACCTGCAGTGGTCAGACCTCAGAAAACCTGCTTTTGGAGGAAAAAGTGTGGTTTCTGATTTCTGTTCTGCATTTACTTCCCCTGATGTCTCAGGGTGCTCTATGCCCAGCCTCAGTTTCATCATCTATGAAATGGGCCAGCCTCTCATATTTTGTAAGTGCTGCAAAGGTTCTCAAGAGAACTGCCACAGGGCCCTTAGCATCCGCACACAGCGGCAATTATAATGAGATTGTTTTTCTGGCTTTGCAACAGTCTCTCAAGGAGGACCTGGGATGAGTTAACTTCCTGGCCTTAGTTTCTGACTCTGCAGAACAAGAACGGTAAAGATTTGTTTCTTAGGGTTGCTGTGAGGATGGAGTGACCCAACGCAAGGAAAGCACTTAGACCAGTGCCCGCGTATAATGGCCTCCAATACATTTATTCCATCATCCATTCCAGTGTTTTCAGGATGTCAGTAAGGTGTACCGGCTGAGTAAGTCCTGCATCTTTCTGCCCTCGGTCTTCCCACACATGGTAGGATCAAATCTGTTAAATGTTTTCACACTTAGAAAGTGATGCATGCATTTGGAGAGATGGCAGAGATCATCATTAACTCGACTGTCTGCTTTTTAATTTACTGGTGGAGCAGAGGAAGGGTAGATGCCCCTGGTTGTGAGCAGGCAGTGATTGGAGCTCATCTCACCCCTTCAGTCTTTTTCTGAGGCCTCTTTGGTGCTGGTTGGTGCCTGGCCTTTGCCCTGCCTGCCCAAGGAGAAGGCTTTCTCCTGAAAGGTGGGGGCTGGAACGGTACTGTCTGCTTTCATCCCACGCTGAACCCGATTTCTGCTGAGGCCCCAGAATCGGAAGGGCTATGATCGGTCCCGGAGCATCCGGGCATCTCAGGGCTTGCCTTCAGGCCGGTAGAAACGCTTGCACTGACTTCAGAGATGAACGCGATTTTCTGGCATCTGAAGACTTATGAACCTACAGGAAACTTTCGGTGTCTCCACCTGGATGTCTGGGACACCCATTCTGCCCGGGCTATCTCCTTGGCTCATCTGCCGCCCACCCTTACCCCCACCCGGGCCTCTGCTCAGTCCTCTCCGATAGAGCTTCCGCACGAGGGCGCATCCGCTCCCAGACGTCAGGGCTTGTGCCTTGCGCTCCCCGGAAATATGCCCCAGCGCAGTCCTTTCTATCGCAATGATAAAATCTCTTCACCTGGGAGCCAAGGATTCGTCTTTACGCGGGACCTGGGTTGGGACGCCAGGCTGGGGTTCTATGGCTGCATCCTTTGGGAAACATTGCAAACTTCAGCAAACGCGCGGTGCTGGATGTGTCTCTCCACACCGCGACGAGAATTCGGGTGTTTCTTTTTTCCTTTTTTTCCCCCTTTACTACCAGTGCCCCGCCCACCAGCCGCGCTGTCTCCGCCTGCGTCCGGCCCATGCCCAAATTGGGTGGTGTTTATTATTGTACGAGTTCAAGCTCAGATTTGCCTTGGAGTTTAGAAGAAGCGTCGCTGCGGCGCGCCTTTCAGGAGAGGCAGGGATGAGCGTGTTGGACTCCGCGTGCTCGGGAAGTTCCATGAAGGACTCAGGGTGCGGAGATGGGGGGGGGGGGGTGTTGCGTAGTGACATCCGTTTATCTCTTGCTCTGGGTCTGTTAGAGGCTGGAAACCGAGCTGGATGGAAACTTGTGCTTGCTGGGGGTGAGCTGACCTGGAGAGGCTGGGGAGCCCCGGGGACTGTGGGACCGCGGGTTGCAACAGCGCGGCATTGAGGTTCTTTATTTCCGCTCCGGAGTCGAAAGGGATGCTCTAGGAAGAGCCAGAGAACCAGAGATCTAGAGAGGGGACAGTGCCCCGCCCCCTCCAGGCAAGAAGGCCACCTTCAGACCTAGGCCCGGGTTGGCTAGGCCAAACGATTGGCCTCAGAAATCCAGCTACCTGGACAGAGGCTTGGAGGTGTCCCTGGGCCTGGCATGCCTCTCCCTCAATAAGTACCTGCACCCAAACCGGTTTTTCGACGCTGACGTCACGTTCTTTTCGGTATTTCAAATGTATCCGTTCCTTCGCAGGCTCTTCAGAATCCCCAGACTTCTGGAGATTCTCCTGAGCACTCTCAACCAGGCTGCAGCATGGTGTCGCCTCCCTGTGACAGCCGCAGCAGCGGCAGCGCCCCACTCCACCCTCTACCCCTTGATGTTTGTTGGGTACCTCTCTCCCCATTCTAGTGGGAGACAGATGTGGGCAATCTCTACACCCACCTGCCTCCCCACCCCTCCCTTTTCTCTTTGGCATCGGGGCCGATTTACTCAATGAAACGCTACTTCAGTTATCCTGAGTGCTTTTTTTTTTCTTTTAGAAAATATTCATCAGAGATCATAAACAGGAACTAGTCACGCTACATGCACCCCTTCCTCCCAATGCGGTGGAGTGAGGGCAGAATCACATCCAACTGAACCAGCATCACGCAGGGTTTTTGATTCAAACTCTGACGTGGCTAAGTGTAAAATGCATGAGGGTAGGGGGGTGCTTGCACCCCAGAGTGAGTGGGTGGGTCGGGGGAGACCAAGCAGGCTTTGCAAATGCTTAATGTAATCACGGGCCAGCTGCGTGCACTTGTAAAGTTGTTATAACCCCCCTCCTTGTTATAAACAGGAAAGCGCAGAATATAAAGCAAGGGACCCGCATTCACAAATACCAGTTCTCCCAGCTCCAGCTGCCAAATTCCCCTTTTATGGTGTTTCTTGCTTGCAACCTCAGCCCCATCAGAAAGACCTTAGTTTCTCTCCGGGAATTCTCCAGTCAGGTTTATTTTGAAACTTCTCTCAACTGAGCTTTGGACCAGGTAACCCCTCCTTCTTCAGCTCCCCAGCACCAAATGCGTCCATTTCGGGAACAATTAGGCTCCTGAAATCCCCTTCCCCGGGTCCCCAGGGAGCCCTGGCAGTCGACACTTGCTGCCTCTGGGAGTTTAGCCACCTAGGGAAGACCCTAACTCCTACGGGGCACGCCTAGGATCTTTCCAAGGAGGACTGCATCCTTTTCTCATCAGACTCCCAAACCTCTTAGATTGTGATGCCTCTCCCCACAACATATGTAAAAGCTTTCAAAGACCTAAGAAGGCATTTTGTGAGTTTGTGCCATCTCTATGTCTCTATTAAACCGGGGAGAAGAAAAGACCTTTTGTGGGAGGCGCGGGTGTTGCGGGGCTCCCCTAGGTCAGCGGTAAAACTTACCCCTTCGCCCCGCCCCCCATCCCCACCTCTCCTTCCTGGCCCTGCAGACCCCGCTCCCAACCACCACGGTCCACATCCTGCCTCACTGACTGTGTGTGCTTACAGCGTCAAGGGGTGGACGTGATATTTCAAACATCAGATCAGTGCGTTTATATATTGGGTGCCCGGAAATTTTTCCAAATAAACACAGCTTGATTCAACTTGGGTGGGCGGACTTATCAACAGACTAATTCTATAAACAAATGAAGGAATAGCCCTGAAACCGATTGGCTGGTATCAAAAAGACACGTGGAGAGAAAAGCTTGGAGTTTTTCAGCAATGAAATTTTAATTAATGTGGGTGGGCTGAGAACACAACGACTGTTTATCATAGACAATTTATTTTCCAGCGCTAAGTCAACATATAATAGCAAACTTACAACAATTATTTAACATTTTAAAGCCATGAAGAAGGGACAGAGCGTGGAGCGGCCCGGGAGAGCGGCAGAGCGGGAGGCAGACACTCGGCGGGCTCCCCGGGAGGGCCCTAGCGGCGCGGGGTGCAGTCCCTAAGCCAGTCCGGGTCGCTGGAGTCGCGCGGAGCGCACCGCCGGCTCACGCTCGCCATGAGCCACCTCTTCGGCCCCCGGCTGCCTGCTCTGGCCGCCTCGCCTATGCTCTATCTGTACGGCCCCGAGAGACCCGGGCTGCCTCTGGCCTTCGCCCCCGCGGCCGCTCTGGCGGCTACAGGACGGGCGGAGCCCCCGCAGAAGCCGCCCTACAGCTACATCGCGCTCATAGCCATGGCAATCCAGGATGCGCCCGAGCAAAGGGTCACTCTCAACGGCATCTACCAGTTCATCATGGACCGCTTCCCCTTCTACCACGACAACAGGCAGGGCTGGCAGAACAGCATTCGCCACAACCTCTCGCTCAACGACTGCTTCGTCAAGGTGCCCCGCGAGAAGGGACGGCCGGGCAAGGGCAGCTACTGGACGCTGGACCCTCGCTGCCTGGATATGTTCGAGAATGGCAACTACCGTCGCCGGAAGAGGAAGCCCAAGCCGGTCCCCGGGGCCCCGGAGGCCAAACGGTCTCATGCCGAGACTCATGAGCGCGGCGTAGAGGCGCAGCCCGACGCGGGGAGCCAGGAAAGGCGCCCCGGCCCCGAGACCCCCCTCCACGAGGGAGCGCCCGCGCGCCCCTGGCCCCTCAGGAGAGGCTCCTTTACGTCCGCGCCTCTCTGCCCCGGGCCCGAGCCCCCAGAGCAGGATGCGGGCGACGTCCAGGTCGCAGCGGCAGTGGCGGTGGGCCAGCAAGCGCGCACGATGGATGGCTCGGGGTCCCCTCCGCGCCCCGCCTCTCCGAAGAGCTCCGACAAGTCCAAGAGCTTCAGCATAGACAGTATCCTGGCGGGACGGCAAGACCAGAAGCCAACTGCAGGGGCCGAGCTCCTGGGAGTTGCGAAGCAGGGGCCCGGCGGCTCTCTGGGCACCTCACTTCTTGCCACCTCCACTAACCTCCGTCCGCCTTTTAACGCTTCCCTAATGCTCGACCCGCACGTCCAGGGTGGCTTTTACCAGCTCGGGATCCCTTTCCTCTCCTACTTCCCTCTGCAGCTCCCCGATACTGTGCTTCACTTTCAGTAAATCGAACAGTGGAGCCGCTCTTTACCCTGCCCAGGTCTGAGCTTCTTGTGAGCCAACACGGCTCCCACCGCTGGGGGAAGGATTCACGTTTCCTTTTTTTAAAGATCTTTCTCTTGGCCGAGGTGTGGACCTTGGAAAATGTTTCCAACTTATGTGCACGGGTGGGGAGGGGCCTTCTTGGAGGGACGTTCCGAACTGAACCGAACCGGACCGGACATCTTAGGATATTTAACAGATCCTGCCGCGTGGGAGTTGGGCATCTTAGATCTACTGGGCGAGCAGGAGAATTCCTTGACCTCAGGTCAGTTTAAAGGTGTGATCTTCTGCTGGGCCAGTCATCACAGGTCCTTCGTGTCAGGGGCACGTGCAGGCCCAAACAACCCGAAGGCAGGACAGAGGGAAGAAGTGTGAACCTTTCAGTCTGAGAGCTCCCGGCTTACCACCTCCAGCTCTATTGTCGCTGTGACTCAGGCCTTGGCTTTCACCCGTGGGAGATGGGTGTTCACAGCTGGGTTTGTCCCTGAAGTCCAGTTGGGGGGATGCCAAGGGTGACCCTGTTTTTCAGGTTCTTTGGCAGATCGAAAGCCTGGCGAAGATTCATAACCAATGTCCAGGTGGAAGATGAGAAACCACATTTTTATTTTAAATAGAGAAATTTTCTTTTTTTCTTTCTTTCTAGACAGTAAAAGAAAACCTGTTCTATTCTTTGGCTATGTACTTGATTCTTTTTACTTTAACAATTGCCCTGTGAAAACATTTATATTAACAACTGTTAAGAAAGTGCACTCTATATAATATAGCATTAGTCACTAGCCAATACACTTGTTCTCCAATGCATGTTACCAACAATAGCAGTCATCCTCTCTCTGCTTTTGTTTTGAAGGGATCAAAGATTTCAGGGGAGATGGGAAGTGTGTGAAGGGGAGAGAAGATGTCTCAGACAACATAAGATTTTTTATTTCCATGTTTGTTTTCAAGATCTAGGTTTGATTGTTTTTACATTTTCCAGAAATGTGTAGTAAAGGACTACTATGCATAAAAAGAGTTGAGTGAAACAAACACATGAAAAGCAGGTAGAAGGAGAGATGTGTTAGGCGCGGGAGGAGTAAGGGAATTTGCTGGTGTCTGCTGGAGGCTGCTCTCTGGGCTCCCTGGACCCCAAGGAACAGAAGGCACAGTGGGAGGATTCTTTCGGACATTCCCAGCCCACAGCATCTCCATCTGCAACCTGACCCCAGCTCCTCCCTCCAACCCCTGCCAAGCAGACCCAGAGCCTGCAGCTAAATAAACCCATTATGGAGGTGACTAGAAGTCTGGTGGGAGGGGTGGGCCAAAAGGCAGGGGTCTGCAGCAAAGATCTGGTTAAGAAAATTGAAATTTTCACAGTCTAGTTCAGCTTGGAATGTTTGGCAAATGCATCTGAACTCTCAGGATCTGTCTTTGGGTTGTCTTAGGGGTTCTGAAACTTGATTTTCTTAACCTCTCAGTTACTTTAATTTTATCTGGTGTAGGAAAGGCACAGTAAGTCATGAGTTCTTGGAGGGGGGCTGAGATAGATACTCAAACTAACTTTTAAATAGTTTCCAGGACTTATATAAAACTGAACACAAACTTTACATCAAGAGAGCCTGTTGACTAGTATGTTGGAAAGGACATTTAGGACAGTCACAAGGATTTCATAATTAGTAGGCACAGAGTTGACTTTCTGAGAATTAATCTTTAAAGCCATGTGCTACTAGCTCATAAATGTTTCCTGGACGGCACTACCCAGGCTGGTGGAAATGCTTCAGTGAGCTGCAGAGTGGCCTTGACTTGAAGAACTTGGATGAGATTTCATTGTGGAGGTCTAGGCTCACTGTAATGAATTTAAAATGTGGTGGAAGGGCTGCCATTGGCTATTTTGTTATCCCAGCGTCTCAGCCTCTTTGAATAAAGTTGTTTTTTCATTAACCTCTCAGTGACTGGCTCAGTGGATTATGGGGTGGGGGGGTGAGGGGATGGGGGCGATAAACAAACACTGTAGTAGGAAAGAGAAGACTGGGATTCTATTTGGATCCCATTTCAGGGGCCTGAGCAGAAAACCCCAGGATTAGTAGATACTGCCTAACTGTCAAAAAGTAACATGAAAATTCCACTGTTTGATAGGAGATGTTTTGATTTTTTTTTCTTTTGTGTATGTGTGTGTTTTCATTTGCTGTCTTGTTTTGTTAATTTATGATGGCTCTTTTCTGGAGAAGCCAATAATCTAATACTGCCATTTAAAAAGGATGATATTTTAGAGTTACAGTTCCAAAACTATTAATATCAACATTACTTTTATGTCACAGAAAAAAAAAGGCACAAGTGTGTATCTATGTTGTAAGGAGGTTTATCCATACACAAAGAGAAATTCTGTTACCTCATCCCCACATTCACCTGGTTTAGGAGAGCCAAGAGGAATGGACAGTGGGTCATTGTCTATGGATTCTGTACAATTTCATGTATATGTCTTCCTAGAAAAGACAAAGGGGAGCTTTGGGTCAAAGTAATCCAAATAGCTTTGCTAATGTTCCAGATTTAATCATGGGTTGAAAATTATGGATCACTGAGACCAAGAAATGGATGTTACTCAATTAAAATAATTAGGGTAAGTCAGAAATAAGTATATCATTCTGCTCTTAGGCGCTCTGAAGGTATGCCTCTGTGCTCTCATCTAAACAAGGGGTATACATTCTGTTTTCTGTAAATGATATTTGGTTTAAGCCCTGATTGACACCCCCCCCATGTGCATACACTGATCATCATATGGGGGATTTGGCAGGTATGTGTACAATAAATAATGTACATGTATGTATATGTGTATATATGTATATATTAATGCATGTATGCATGTGTGTATGCTTGGTACATACGGATGCTCAGAAATTCATCTTTTTTGCACATAGGTGGGACAGATAGTCTCAAATATAGTGCTGAATCCTTTTAAAATAACCCAAGTATTGATACTTTTGGAAAGATTTTGTTTTTCTATATAGTTTAAGCCTGGAATAATTTAGTTTTTGAACTACTATAGTGAAACTAACAAAGACTTTATGAAAGGATCTTGGAAGATGTACCCACCTGAGCCCTTGACTTTGACAAGGATAAAAGAACTTTGCAAAGGACTTTGTTTTATCTGGCCTTGGATATTTGCTGGCTCTTGTAGAGGCTATTAGCCTTCTGGGTCTCAAATGCCCCCTAAGGTTTTCTAGGACCTGAACAGGATGTGGTTAGCCATTTTCACATATAATTGTGTCTCTCTGAAAAGGAGGCCACATGTGGTCTCTACCATTTCAGGTAGAGTGGTCAGTGTATATCTATGTGTGGGTTAAAGAATTAGCCCCATGTGATGATATTGTTACAGCTGGAGGCCAGGGCCTGTTCTGCCCGGACATTGAAAGGCTAACGTTAGCATCATGAGAGTGGGTGACATTTCCAGGAGCAAGCGGGAGTGAGAGCCAGGACTTGGTGGGCTTCCCGTGTGCATGGTGGCTGGAGTCTTGCATCCATGAAGTAGGGGTTGTTTTATAGAGTCAAAAACACACAGTAATAAGCAAAGTTTATTATTAAAATTAGGGAGCATTAGTTTGTTGGAAAGGTAGGTATTTTGATCCACATCTCAAGCAGTTTTTACAAAATGCCTAAATAGCCAAATGGAAAGTTCTTTACTACACTTGTCCTTACCCAGAGGCCCCAAATTCCGGGTTCTCAGGTCAGGCAGATACCCTAGATGTGTACAGTAACCTACAGTGTGGCCATAAGGAGTGGTGGGGCCTGGACTGAAACTGTGGTCGCGAGGTGGTCCCGTCTCTTCCAATGGTGTCCAAATGCCAATTGCCCTGGGCTTACTGGCCAGATGTGGATTCAAGCCCGGAGTCTATACCATGGTAGGCAGGTGACATAGAGCACAAAATTTAGTTCTCCCCCTGGGAGGTGGCTGGGATGAGGAAGCAGGAGGACCTGTCATAAGTCTTGGAGGTACATAGTCAAGTCAGGTGTCTTTAATGACTCTGGCAGTGAAGAGGGAGGGCAAAGGGGAGGGGGTGGAGCAAAGACTCGGTCCCAGTGTCCTTTTGCCATCAGTCACGAGAATCAAGATTCCAGTAGGAAACAGAAACCCACTTAGATAGACCACTGCGAAGGAAGACACTGAAGAGATTAGTTACAGGGAAGAAGGATCAGAGAAGAGAATGGCTCAGCCCGGGGGAGCCCAGGGGACTGTGGACGCAGCCACAGTGCAGGGAGGGGCCAGAAGAAATACTCCACCCCTCTCCTCTGTCACCCTCCTCATGTTGGTACCTCTGATTGGCTGAACCCCTCTGGAAGTCCGGCCCATGGGGAGCCAGGATGATGTCTATAGGGGTCAGCCTGAAGGGGCAGAGCAGGGCCTGAGAACGCACCCAGCAGGCGGAAGGCCAAGCAGAGACTGCCAGCACAGCAGAGGGCTTTCCTCTGGGGCCGGTGCTTGCAGCTTCCCTGACCACACCTGGGATAGCCAAGAGCCAAGACCAGGACGTCTTCCATAATACTGGTGGCTGCATCTGGCCTTCTAGGAGACTGGATTCTCCCATCTGCCAAGTTTCCAAGAAAAGGTGGCTCCAGACCCTAATCTGAGACCCTCTTATGTGGGCAGGTTCTGGGCATGAACTTAGCTCCCCAGGGCCCTGTCCCCTGGCCATACAGACTCTGCCTTCACAGCTCTGAGCCTGGAAAAGTCTTGCTGAGTTGCTGGAGGCTGTGAATGACTGAACCTGGAGTTGTTACCAGTTTTTCTGAGTGCCTAAAACAAAGTTACCCCTTACTGGGTGGTGTCCTGAGTGTGGCTGATGCCATCTCACCCTTCCAAAACATGTGAGCCACACACTGGGGAGGGTGTCTTCCTGCCCAAGTCCAGAGGAAATAGAATGCAAATGAAGTGTCTGGGCCCCAGGCAGCGTCTAGGTCAGGCCTTCTTGCAAGGGTGGAGAGACGACACCCTGGTGTTCGTAAGATCGCGTCGGCTTGGACAACAGGAACTTTAAAGCGTGACTCAGACCCTTGTAATGTGCAACGTAAAAATAAAAATAACATGCCTCTCCAGCATCTGGGTATCACACGTCTTTCCCAGATCGCTGGTCACCATCTTTTACTCTGCACTTTTTCAGGCCTCTGTAGACACATCCCTCTCATTAATGTCTTCCTGACTTGTTACCATGCAGCAATTTGATACTCAGGCGGGGCTGAGGAGAGCTACACTGACCTTGTTATATGTGTGGCCTTAGAGCCCACCAGACATGGGCTAAGGACCCAGCTTTGCCTTTACTTGCTGTGTGACATCAGTAACAAGGGTAAAGTAACTTTACTCTTCTGTGCCTTAACTTTTTCATCTGTACTAGTGGGGATAATATTAGTAACGGCCTCATCAAGCTGGTGCGAGGAATGAATTGAATGATGGGTAAAAATTCCAAGGCCAATACCTGCCCCAGTTCTCATCTGCAGTATGGGAAAAATCCTAACTCCTCCTGCATAGGTCCACTGTCAGAATTAAATTAGTTAATATATATGAAATACCTGGTGCATAGAAAGCGTTTAGAAATGGGAAGTCTTATCGCTGTGTACAGACATAGGCTAGAATCTAAATGCATTTGTTTTACAATCCCATTGTGATTTCTTAGTGTGGTAACAAAATCATGGACCAACAACTCTTGTTCACATTATATGATTGTGGAGGTACCAGGAGACTCCTGGGGGCTGACTTCACCAGTTCTCCCAGCCAGGTGGGCTGGGGTCTGTTTCCATCTCTTCATTGTAGTGTTACATCTCATGAGATGATCCAACCGTTTGTACACGAAACCAAAAGCAAAATAAGGAGCTCTGCATGGCCGGGGAGCCTAGGGAAACCACAGGACAGTCGATTTGCACAGGCTGAGGAGCACAAAGTCCCTTTGGTGTTTATTTGCTTTGCCCAGGAGCTTAGAAGGGGCTCCCAGGGCTGGCTGTTCAACCATTGTGAACCCAAGGGTTTTGGGAATGATGAAAACTCCTTATATCTGCCCCCCGCAGCAAGACCATTACTGTAGGCCAGGGAGAAGCTCCACCCTGCTCCTGGGGAGACAAGGACCAGACTGGGAGCAGTTTTTCAAAGCCCGCCTTATAAAGTGTAAGGAACATTTCTTTAAATGCTGTGGCTAAATATAGCAGGGGCTTGGTCAGTTAGAACATTTTTAGAAAGCACATTACAAATCAGGAATGTTTTGGAGAAATAAATAAACTTTCCCACATTTTTGGACTTCAAGTTGGCAGTGGGGGCTTCATCTTGAGAGCATGATGGGGTGGTGGTGGTGATGAATAATTCATGTTGGGCTCTTGCTGGTGCCTGTGTACACTGGGAGTGACTTCTTGTTTGCTTCTTTGGGTGTGGGGTTATAGGACAGGGTTGGGGTAGGGGTGGGAGACACTGTTGGGTTAAGGACAGTCCAGTGTCTGGTCTGAATAAGGGCCACTCAGTGACATGGGACATAGGGATTCAAGAGAAATAAATCTATTTTCAGTGCATTTCATTTCTTGTCTCTGTTGTTTGTTCTAGTGTCCACTGGACTTACACATGAGATGAGACCACACTCAGGAGGCCCTGCTGCCTAATCCTCTGCTGCAGGATGACCGGAAGCTCTTGCCTGCCACCCCCACCCCCACCCCGTGCCTGTGTCCTGTCCTCAGGGGCTCCCATTCAGTCTGCCTGTAGTGGCACCAGACAGTGTGTTTCTAAAAGCTCCTAGGGGGAGTCAGTTCTGCAGGCAGGGTCACAGCAGTGAGGTCCCAACGCTACCAGGTGGCTCTGTTGGGGTCAAAGGAATTCTGTAAAGTGGTTTGTCCATTTTTCATCCTTTCTTTTCCTCTCTCCATAGTTATGTACAACAGACTCTCAGCGTCTCTCCATGACCTCTGTCATCCTTCTCTACTTTGGGCAGAGTGGCCCTCTGTTACAGAAGTTATATGTGTTCTTGAAAGAAATGTGGAGTATTTAGAAAAGTATGAAGAAGAGAACAAACCTTAATCCCATGGTCATCTGTAATAATCTTACCTCTAAGACATTATGGCTGATATTTCCAATACATTTTGATATTTCCTTGTTTGATATAGTAAAATATATATAGTTTTTTACTTCATTAATGCTACCACCACCATCCCCATCACCACCCCCATCATCATCATCACCAAAGAGCGTTCCCACGTCCCCTGCGCAGTCCTCTGTAAGGTGCAATTTTTCTACTTTAATGGCTGACAGCCTGGTGACAGAGAGATGAGTGTGAAAAATTGATTGACAAACTTTTAAAATTATTACAAGATTAGAAAGTGCAAAGAAATGTATAGGGGGGCAAAAGAGACTTACTATGCAAACTTTTCATATTCATTTTCTCACTTAATTTCAACCACCCTCACATGAGGTAGGTGTTACCATGATCTCCATTTACACACACACACACACACACACACACATATACGCACACATGTACAGAGGACAGCTAGCTTGTCCTAAGGCACATGGCCAGTCAGTTTATGAATTAGTCTTGGAGCATACTGCCAGCACTGTGGTTTTTTCTGACCTTCTGTCCTGTTGTCTGGCACCAGGAAATGGGGACAGACCCCCACCAAGTAACCACTGGTTGACAGACCCAATCAGTGACCTCACTAGCCCCTCCCTCATTGTCTTGGGGGAGCCATGCGAACTTCTTTTCCTAAGCCAAGCAGGAACCTAAGCTCCATTTTTATGCTGGTTTCCATTCTTCCAGCAGTTATGAAAATGGCTACCTGTTAGAAACTTGACTCTCATTGTGTGTTTAGTCTGGGGGGTCTCTACCTGAATAAACACTGGAGTCACCAGGGGGTCTTAAAGAAACATGATGGCAGCATCACAACCCCAGATGGTATTTTAGAAACCTTCTCAAATGATTCTAGTATGCTGCTGAGCTCAGGAACCAGTGGTTTTGAAATAAGTAAGGAAAGACTTGAGGTCAAGTGCCCGGATTATTCAGAAAAACCACTTGGCATGAAGAAAGAAGAAAGTAGGTTCAGGATTGAATGAAGCAGACCAGCTGTTGACATTGTTCAACCTCTCCTTGCCCTCTTGGGAGAAGGTATTGAGCACATAATCTTTGGCACACATCACCTCATTTAATCATTTCAACAACCCTGTGAGATTGCTTAGAGTCTTCCCACTTGGTAGACAGAAATCAAGGTTGGAGTAAGGGGACTTGACCAATGGCACATCGTTGGGAAGAACCTGGGTCAAATATTAAGGCCAGTTGTTCCTAAAGCTCCCACTCTCATTCACACTATCTTCAGTGCTGCACATGCTAGGGTTTCATAAATGTTAACATGTGTTTCAGCTCAGGATAAAGGAAGCCCATGCATTTAGGAATATGCACAGAGGAGGAGGAGGGTTTATATTTTTCCATGGTCAAGAATGTGACTTGTACCAAGTGGCTTTTATAATCAGAATAGTTTGTCATTCTTCATCTAACAAATAGTGAGTGAATGTTCATTAACTGCCAGGTCTGTGACATGCCCTAGGAATATATAGATAAACTCGACCCAGGTCCTGCTCTCAAAGGGCTCATATTCAGGTGGAGAAAACTAGAGAAGCAAACTGACATGCACCAGCAAATGCACTTTGCACACTTATGGTTATTCAGAAATCTTTGAAACACTCTCCACTTCCTGATAGATGCCTATACTTTCAATTGGTATTCCTGATATAAAATAAAAATAAAGAAATCCCTGCTTGTCTCTGTGTCTTAGCTAGAGGTCCACCACCAGACGGATAGGTGTGAGCCTTGGGAGCCAGGTGGGCATAGAGGAGAGTGTGGTGTGACTTTGATGCGCACACCATGAGCCTGAAGCCTGACAGTGACTTCTGGATTTGAAGCCTTCTAGAGACAGATCTTAGAGGCAGCAGTAATTACCTTGGTAGCTGGCTCTGCAAGGTCGTGCAGGGCCATCACTCCTGGAAGCTCAACCTAGAATCCATTTTTCAGCCTATGCTACAAAGATTCTCTGAACCACACGTGCAAAACCTTCTTGTGTAAGTGAAGGAAAGTTTGCAGTAAAACTTAAGCCGATAAAAGTGATAAGATCTAAGAGGGGCTAATAATCGTTTTAATACTTGCTGAGTACTTAGTCTCTGCTGGGGACTGTTATAAGTACTTTATCTGTATTATGACTCATTTAATTTTCCAGAGTCCCCTGTGAGTGAAGGGCTCCAGCTTCCACTCATTTATAGGTAAGGTAGTAGGTTTCACAAGCTCAGTCACTTTCCAAGGTCCCAAAAGTGTTTCTTTTCAATTTTTAAAAACGGGGCTACTAAAAATTGTTAAATTACTTTTTTTTTTTTTTGGCTCACAGGCCTAGAAGATCAATAAAAGGTACCCATGATTAAGAGGTATTATAGGCCCTTTATCTTGAAATCCTAGGAAGATGAGAAGATGATAGAAATGTAGCTTATGCCATTAGCTCTGTTCCTTGGGGTCAAGATCCCACATGGAGAGATTACACAGGCTTCCTCAGACCTTGGGAAGTGACTAGGCCTCATAGCAGGCATCCCCGAAATGTTCTTTACAGGATTCCGTTTTCCTTGATGCCTGACTCTCCTGCTAGAGTGGACGTCCCTCAGCTTATTATAAACAAGTGCCTGGTGCATAACAGAGAGTAAGTATTTGTAGATTAGATGCACAATCTTATGAAAGCACTTTCCTCCATGCCTCATGTTTTCTTCCAGACAGGGTTGTTCTCCACCCCTAGACTCATTCAGCCTGGGGTAGGAGAGAAGTGCAGTTTATCTGATGGGGAAACAGGTAGAATTAACCAGGTATCTGGAGACCCAGCCTGGCTCTCTATTCCCTGAGAGTGAGCTTCATTACAGAAGTATATATTCTATTTTGTTCTCAAGGGTCTGCCACTCCCCACCCCATCTATAAGGTTGAGGTGGGGGTGGTGGTGGTGGTGGTGCTGCAGTGGTCTTGAGCTGCCACTGACTAGTGAGCAAGTCTTTTGCTCACCATGAACATAAGCCACAGTCTCCAAATGAGCCTTTAAAGTAAATGTTTGACTTCTCTCTGCCCACTCTTGTCGTTTCCCAAAGGGCACAGGATTCAGGCAATCTCCTGATCTTACTGGTGAGAACCCCACTGAGGGGCAGAGAGAAGTGAACTCCCCAAGGCACAAAATTAAAAAGCAAAATTAAATCGTGTGGGGGCTCCCAGCTCCCCGTCTGGGGTGCGGGGAGTTTAGGCGGCAGCTCATGAGAAAAAATACTACCCGGAATAGTGTTTCTAGGCTCTGGACCGCCTCCGTAGGCAAGGACCTCCCTGAAGAATCAAAGAGGAGGGCAGTCTTTACATCACTGTGGACAAGACCCAGGGGTTCCACTTTTAATCTCTGAGACTCCCCAGAGGGGCAGGGAGAACATTCAAACTGCAGACTCGACCTCTGGATTTATAGGGTTTTGAGTGAGCTGTATCCCTGTCCCCTCTGGTGAGTAGGATGCTCCCTGGAAGCTGGAGTTGTGAAGATGGGGGGATGGGGTAGGAACAAGGAGGCGGAGTGGCAGCTGGGGACTGTGAGAAACAGGAAAAGTCCTTCAAGCTCCATTAAGAGAAAGCGGTTGTCTTTCCCAGCAACAGAAATTCTCCATGGGCCGCATAATTCATACCACAGAGCTGAGCTTGAAATCAACTCCGAGAAGCTGCCCTCAGTGTGAACACATGATGATAACATACTTGTGCGTGCGTGTGAGTGGTTGTGTGCATGTGGCAACACGGAGAGGCAGAAAGAGACCTTTTGAGGGGATCAAGAATCTCCATCGATAGCTCTGTATCTACCCCCAAATCAAGGGGGGTCCCGCCAGTATCCAACACTTTTTCCTCTTCTCAGGTTCATAAGATCCCCGCACTGTCTCAGAGGGCTGCCCACGCCTTTGTTTTCATTAGCAAAGCAATATGTAATAATAGTTGTTAAAATAATTGTATTTCTGTTTTTACATCTGTAAAGATTAAGTTAAACAGTATGAAGCCCATTAAACTATTTCGTGACACGCTGCCGTAAATTGCCCTTCATTCCCACTGCTACTATTATTCCAGAATAAACTTCAGAGATCGGGCGGCTGCCATGAAGGGTTATTTATAGCGGCTCATTCATCAATAAAAAACTTCAAAAGGAATTTGGTACTCTTCTATTGGGAAGCCAAAGAAAACTCACATAAAGACAGCCCTGTTAAGAAACAAAGCGGAGGCGACCGCAGGACATTTAGTAAAATCCTGATTTCCAACAAATACCATGTCTCTAAAAGAGATTGCTGGCAACGTGAATCCATCTAAGCAAGTCGGTTCCCATTGGATAGTTAATATAAGCTGTTAAACAGTCGTATTTACGTTGGCTTCAAAGGGCCTGGGCCTCCCTTTGGGTTTTAAAAGTGTAATAGGTTTGTGATCTTGACATAGCAAAGCAAGTCTTTTCATCTTCAGTGAGCCCCAGGGATGGTCTCATCACTTTGCTTGTTGCTTATGGGTTGACCTATAGTTTTCTTGGCTTTTAGTAGGAAGCTGGATTCGGGATGGGAGCAAAGTCTCCAGTGATGGGAATACCATTTATTGAGCACTTACTCTGTTTTTGGTACCACCCTTTAGAAGCAGGTATTGATGGATCTGTTTTGCAGATGAAGAAACTAAAGTTGAGGGAAGTTCAGTCTGTATCCATCATGCTGGATGGAAAACATGACCTATTTACATGTCCCTATTTTTGGTGACACCTTAGAATTGTAGCCAAGAGGCTGAGCTGGGGCTGAAAATCACCCCGACCTCTACTTGCCAAGTTGTGTACCTTGGAGAAGAGGTACCTTCTGGGTACTAGGTGTCTAAGGAGCCAGCCTTATCTGGACTGGAGATCTGGCTTTGCTACTTGTTTGCAAGTTATTCAGCCCTAGATCTCTCATTTGGTATCAGATCTTGAAGTGTGACTAGATGTAGCCATTTGCATGTTCAAGGACAAAACAATCACTGAACACCTGGCTCACCCATGAAGATGACCCCCAGAGTGTCAGTGGAGACATGCAGACAATGGGAGCCCTGGCACTTCTTTGCATTTCCGTGCCTCTATTCTGAGCAGCTTCTTTCTGGTAGGCACAATGCTGGGTGCAGGTAGGTGTGCCATGGAGGTGAGTTGTAGACAGGAAACAGCGTCTGAAGGACAGTGTGGTGGAGACATTCGTATTTCTGGAGGCGGAGGGTGGAGCGTCTGGTCAGCAGTGACAACATAGTCACGAGTGTGTTCAGAATTATCGGGCAATTAGCATGTGCTGGGACCCCTGCCAAGGGAACACATTATAGGTGTCTGTCATTTATTTTTCCCAGCTCTCTGATGTAAGTGCTAACACCAGGCCCATTTTAAAGATGAGGGGATTAAGGCTCAGCGAATTAGCTCGCTCCAGGTTACCCTGCTGGGAAGTGGCAGGGCTGGCACTGGAGCTCAGAACAGGGCTTCAGATGCTGCGCTGGAGTGGGGTCTCCCCTCCTTTACCTCTCTACCTGCTCAGGAAAGGGACGCCCTGGATTCACATCGGGCAGGGCCATAATGATTGGTTGTATAGAGCTGGACAAGAGGCTGAGCTGAGGCTGAAAATCAGCCTGTCCTCTGCTTGCCAGGTTGTACACCTTGGAGAAGAGGTGCCTTCTGGGTTCCAAGTGGCCTAGAACCTAGCACTATCTGGACTGGAGATCTGGCTTTGCTACTTGTTAACAAGTAGTTCAGCCTCTTGGAACCTCAGATTTCTCATCCTGCAAATGGGTAATAACATCAAGAGGAGGGTGGTGAGGATTAAATGGGATGAGGTCATTTATCTGCAGTGACTGGCACAGCAGAACAATCACCAGGGTGAGGACTGAGTGCTTACTCTCGGCCAGACCAACACCAACAGCCTTACATGCAGAAACTCATGCAATTCTTCTAACAGCGCTTGAGGTGGGAACTATTATTATCCTTGCTTTATAGATGATACACCTGGGCAAACAGAGGTTAGGTAGTTTGCCCAACATCACACACAGGAGCTCTAAGAGGTAGAGCTGGGATGCAAACCCAGGCAGTTGGGCTTCAGAATTTATTCTCTACCACCATTCTCATCCATGTCCTTGACCAGTTCTCAGTGAATCTGAATGGAATGGGTGTTGCCCTTTAGATTGCACTGACATAGCAAACAGCTGATGCTTCCTCTGGAAACATGCTGGCCACCAGTGCATTTTTATTTGCATTACTCCAGCGACACCATTCACAAGGATTCTCAAAGCTATGCTCCAGAATATTTTCTCCAAGTTGCACAACACTTGATATTGAGATGCAGCCTATGTGTGGCTTGGGAATCGGAAAGTTTGGATCCCATCACTGGCATTGCTGCTGTGTGTCTTGACAGGTGACCCTCAACGGGGCTCTGTGCTCTCTGGACTCAGTTTCTTTGTTTCTTTTTGTTTTTTTAACTTATTTTTAGAGAGAGGGAAAGGGAGGGAGAAAGAGAGGGAGAGAAATGTTGATGTGCTGGAGAAACATCGATCAGTTGCCTCTCACATGTCCCTAACTGGAGACCTGACCCAAAACCCAGGCATGTACCCTGACTCTGAATGGGAATCGAACAATTTCAGTTTGCGGGATGACGCCCAACCCACTGAGCCACACCAGTCAGGGTTGGACTCAGCTTACTCACCCATACTAAAAGGGGTTTGAGTCCAGCGATGGCTGAGGATGGTTCAGTCTCTGTCATCTGAGCTCAGAGGGGCCCCCACTGTATACAGCTGGCCACAGAATCGACTTCTAGATTCTAGGCTTTGATTCTCAAAGAATGTGTGCTTTGCTTTGGTTCTGAGCCCGAGGCAGGAGCCCCATCAAGCACACAGAGCGGTGTACACATTACTTTCCTCTGATGGAGCCATTCTTTTTCCTTGTAGATGGCTGCCGTGGGAATTTTGGAGGGTGTCTCTATTTGAGAGGAGGGTAGGGACCAGAACAATATAGAAATGCTGACTTTTGCAACTTCCTTTAATGTAGTTAGCAAGAAGAACAAGGAGACTGCAAAGGCCAGACCCACTTTATGGCACTGTTGGCTGAAGTTTTCAGCTCCCAGCTTTCCGGTGTAATGGAGGGGACCCGTGCTTATTGGATGGAGGGGAAGCTCATACTCGCATTCCCGACTTGTTTGGTAGGATCCTTTCCTTAGCTTTGCTATTAGCGTTGGGCAAATTCAGCTGCATCTAGATTTGCAAGCCATGTCACACTGTAAAATGCTTGGGGTTTGATAAAACCGAAAAGATATTTGCCAAGTCCCCTTCTCCTTCATTTTTAAGCCCATGTGGATTTGAAGGAGAATTTAATCCATATGTTTCTGATTCATTTGCTCTTAACTCATCAAAACCTTATTTCAAAAAAGTTATTTGATGTCCAAGGAGCTTTTGGAGTTGGATTTTAAGTCTTTTAAAGTCTTCCCTTCCCAGCTTTGAAATGAGATGTTGCCTTTTGCCAAGCATAAATAAGCTCCCAAGCCGAAAAAAGTTCATGTTTCGTTCCCTGTTAGAGAACTGTGAATTCTCCGTGGGCTATGAAATGGGCAAAACCTGCCTCTTTTGAAGGCCTGTCAGGACCCCTCCCCCAAACCCAGGACGAGTGTCCCACAGCCTTTGCATCCAGGGCCTTTGTCATTGGCCCAGTGAGCAACAACAATAATGCAACCATTTACTTTACCATCTTGATTCTGCCCAGAGAAGGGCAACTTGGAAGACATTATGAGGATTGGTTTCTTACATTTTAGTAGAACATAACTTAGAGGGACTTCTGATTTCTTATAGGGTCTGAATTACTTTAAGCCTTTTATGATGAAAAGTTTAAGACATGTAAGAGTACTATCCACTAAGCTTCAGCAATTATCAGCTCAGTACCAATCTTGATTTTAAAATGAATCTGGGACTTCATCTCATTTCATTCTTTAATATTTCAGTATATATCTCTAAAATATACGGAAGGACTCTTAAAATCCTTATAATACCCTGATCACAAACTGACAATAAATTCCTGAATATCATACAATATCCTGTCAGTGATTATCCTCTATTTTCTTACATACTTTTAAATTGGGTTCACTTAGAAAACATGAATTTTTAGGATTTATGCATAAAAATACTTTATACAGTTAATCCTATTAGAACAACTTCTTTTACATTTTGATAGCTTAATATTTACTTTTTTCTACCTTGAAATATACACTTTGGCCCTGCATATAACTCCATTCTCTGGGTATAATACACACACATACATGTTTTTATTTATTTATTTGGACCCACAATTACAAGATATCAAATGTGCCCTGTTCCATCATGTACTAATACCTGAGAGAGATGAGGGGCAGGAAATATTGGAGACTTCTAGAAAGTGAACATACAGCTAAAATAAACAGGTTTTTCCATATTTCATTTTTAGTGGTGCTCAGATGTGCACTGCATATTGAGTCACCAGTGAGAAAGCTTTTCCCTTTTCCATTCTCTTCCACACCATCTGATTACATCAAGGAGAGTCTCAGTTGATACTCACTTCTCTCTAACACAGCGGTTCTCAACCTTCCTAATGCCGCGACCCTTTAATACAGTTCCTCATGTTGTGGCGACCCCCAACCATAACTAAAGCATAGTGATTAATAAAAAAAAACAATATGTAGTTATATATGTGTTTTCCGATGGTCTTAGGCGACTCTGTGAAAGGGTCATTCAGCCCCCAAAGGGGTCACAATTAGCTAACACCTGCTAATGTTCTTATTCAAGAAAGACAGATCAGGGCCTCGCATGGAGGCTTGAGTGGGTAACAATGCCTATCTAAAGTTGAATAATAGTGTTTTGTTTTCATTGCATCCACTTTTTTTACAGTCTACTTATGGACAGATTTTACATTGACAGCAATCCTATAAATTCTTGTTTTAAAAATTACTAAAGTAAAAAGTATGAGTCAACTTAAAGGGAAACCTTCACCGAATGGTGAAACAGTGGTGCATACTATGGGAACCACCACACTCAGAATGGCTGACGTTTGGGAGGCAGTTCAGGGGAGGGGGGAGGGCTGGGTGGACAGTGAGCAACTTAGGGTCTTTGTCTTCCTCTTTGTAACCTACCAAGTAAACGCAGGCTAAGTCACTTCACCTCTCTGCAATGTTTGTCTCACCTGGAGAGTGGGGGGGGGGGGTAATTTCTGCCCCAAAGCCCCACCTCACCTCCCAGGCATTCAGCTGAGGAGCAAAGAGACGAGAGTGTGTATCAACAGTAATTATTATGCATAATTTAATCATCTCCTCTGCACTCCTCTAGCCACCATTTCTTTCCTCTTCCTCCTTCAGAGTTTTTACTCTCTTCTCTTTTTTTTTTTTTGAGTTTTTTAATTTTCCATTGCCATTTAGGCCCCTCATTCCCCCTCCACTTTGCAATCGCCACACTGTTGTCCGTGTCCGTGCGTCCTTTTTCCTTTTTGCCCCATCCCTCCGCCCCCTCCCTCCCCCCCCCACCACTCCTTGTCATCTGCTCTCCATCTATGAGTCTGTCTCTATATTGCTTGCTAGTTTGCTTTGTTCATTATATTCCTCATATGAGTGAAATCTTACGGTATTTATCTTACTCTCACTGGCTTATTTCACTTAGCGTAATCTTCTCCAGGTCCTTCCGTGCTGTCACAAAGGGTAAAATTTTCTTCTTTTATACTGCTGAGTAGTATTCCATTGTGCAAATATCCCACAGTTGTTTTATCCACTCATCTACTGATGGACACTTGGGCTGCTTCCATATCTTGGCGACTGTAAATAACACTGCAATGAACGTAGGGGTGTTTATGTTCTTTCGAATTAGTGTGTTGGGTTCCTTTGGATATATTCCCGGAAGCGGGATCGCTGGGTCAAAAGGCAACATCTCCTTTGCACTCCTCTAAGCCATCATTTCTTCTCTCCTCCTCCCCCTTCAAATAGTCTTTACGCCCTCTTCTTGATCCCCCCGCTCACTCGACATCTTTCTGGAACTATAAAGGGATGTAATGCAGGTAGCTGGGTAGACACTAAAAGGAAAACCACAACGTTTTAAGGAACGAAAACAGTTTCAACAGGCTGCCCGGAGATTCCTCCAGTAGTCACCTCTATATCAGACTCCGCCCCTGGGCCACAGGGATTGGCCCAGCTTCGGACGTGTGATTCCTATGGGGCCAATCAGAGTGGCAGGCAGGATTTTTCTCACTGGAGCTGGTAGGTAACTACTCTTTGCCTGAGAAAGGATGGCGGTGCCTGTGACTGTCGTTCCAGCCAGTGCATGGAGCTGACGTGGAGCTGACTTGAGAGTCACCCAGTGAGAAGGTTTTCCCTTTTTTGAGTTGCAGTTCGGTGGTTTCTTTTCTCTTGGAAGAAAACAGAGCTGGGGGTGGGGAGAGAGGGAAGGGGGTGGGGAGGGAGAGAGAGAGAGAGAGAGAGAGAGAGAACACATTTGAATCTCTGAGGCTCACTGTGCGCCTGATACTTGATTAAAGGAGCCGATAAATTCTTAAGCGCATTTACTTAAGCCAAATTGTGTTGTATTTTTGTCAACCAAAAGACTTCTGATGAACTACATCTGTTAAAGTCACATTTAGAAGCACATTTTGGACAGTTTGGTTTCTAGAAAGCAGGATGTCTGCAGACAGATATTAGAAGGGTCTCACTTCTTTGTGATTGCTGACCTGAAGTGCTCTGGGGAGAGAAGCTGCATTTCTAGTCTGGTTTTGTGAGACAGATAGTTCCACCTAGCACCTCACATTTGGATAACCTTACTAAGTGCTTTCACATATATTATTTCTTTCTCAGAGCATCCCTTTGATATGATCAAGAATGATTACTTGATTAATTAATTTGACCAAGCAACATTTGCTGAGTAACTTCCATGACTGGGGCACCCTGAAGCTGGGGGGATGGCAAAGATGTGAGTAAGTTGGAGTTTCTATATACAAGCAGGTGCTATTCAAGAATCATTATCCATTTGATAAAGAAACTGAGGCACCAAAAGAGGTTAAGTGACGTAACCCTGGAGTCGTAAGGTTTTCAGATGGAGGCAGGAGTAGGACAATAACTTTTCTGAGGGGGCAAGGTGTGCCAAATTACTTTATTTGAAGGAATGGTACAAATGAAAGAACATAAGTGGATGATTTTGTACAGCTGATAGAAAAAGTCAAGATAACTCCAACATTCATGTACCGCTTTGGGGACCAGGGAAGTTGCCCCTGTGGCTATGGGAAGGGAGCCGAAGACTTAGCTCTTGTCACTGTAGGACCACAACTTTTTTTATTTTTTTATGTTAATTTTTGTTGAACTTATTGGGATGACATCAGTTAATAAAATTATATCAGTTTCAGGTGTACAATCTGTACTACGTCATCTGTATATTTATTGTGTGTTCACCGGCCCAAGCCAAGTGTCCTTCCATCACCATTTCTTTTAACTCCCCAATCCAGGTCCTTCCACTGCAGCCTGCTGCCCATTTGGCAGTGTTTGAATAGCGCTCACTCTGGGATACTTCTCTTAGTTTGCTTTCTGTCACTGTGCCAGCTTGGGCAGGTTTCTTTGTGTCACCCAACTATGAAACAAACATTCAATACAGAGGGCACAGACTTGAAGCCTTGGCTGTTTTCTGTGGTTCAACAACACTTATTTTAAAGCACACTGTATCTCTCAGATCTTATCCTTGGTAGCAATCTGAGCAATCTAGTGTCTACTCCCTTACACCGGGCCCATGTCAGCCACTCTTGCTATCTTCTTGGCCCCTGCAGACTTTGGAGTTTTGCAACCCCTGGGTTGCAAAGTGACCTCAGCTCTTAGATGCTTTCCAGTCTTGACAGTTCTATGATTATATCTTCTTCTTTAAAAAAATATATAGCGACAACATATATAAAATTTTACACATGTGTACTCTCTTTCGATCACTTCTCAGATTATGATGTGGAATATTTTCATCACCCCAGAAAGTTCCTTTCTGCCCTTCCCCACTCTACTTTGCCTTCTATCACCATAGACTAGTTTCATTTCTCTGGATAGTCATATAAATGGACTCACACAGTATGTGCTCTTCTGTGTTTTCCTCACCATTACGATGTGAGACTCATCCATGTGACTGTGTGTGGCAGTGATTCATTCATTTTTCATCACAGTATAGTATTCCCCTCTATGAATAGACCACAATCTATTCATTCTACTGTTGACAGATGCTTGGGATGTTTGTAGTTCTTGACTATGAAGAGTCGAGTTGCTATGTGCATTCTTGCAATGCTTTCTTGAAGAACATAAACCCTGTTTCTATTGGGTATATAATCAGAAAAGGAACTGCTCGTCATGGGGTATATGTATTTTAAGCCTTAGTAGGTCCTGCCAGGAAGTATCCCGGAAGGCAGAGCTGCTGTTCCTCCATTTACTCTTTACAGAGAGGCTACATTTACACATGTTTTCTCCTCCTTCTCTCTCAACACATGGTAAGCATCTGGCACATAATACATGTTCAGCTAATGCAGTTTGTTTTTGGAGATTGAATACCAAGCAAATCCCCCTTCCCAGCACACCATCATCACATTCGCACCAGCATCCTCATCACCAGCACAGATGACATCTCAGCCCTGCTCACTACACTACTGATCTCCTCTAATCTTTGCAAAGCCCTGCACGGCTGGCATCATCATGCCACCTCACAGATGATGAAGCTGAGGCTCAGAGTAGTGAGTCACTTTGCCCCCTTGGTTCCTGCTCGGTAGAACTGGGCTGAGGACCTGCCCGAGGCCTGTGTGCTCCGAGTTATCCTGTCCCCCTCTGTGCTGCCTCTCTGCCTTTGGCACTCCCCAGCAACCCATTTCCCAGACAGCCCTCAGCAGCCTGTGTGTTCCCTGGGCATTGTTTTATGGGACAAGCACATTCCTAAATAGTCTGGCTTCCCCGGGGATGTCTCCAGGGCTGTCATCTGTTTATAAGTGGCCCCCGGGCCTTTCCCTTTACTGGCCTCTATTGACAAATAAATGGGTGACTCACGAGGGTAAAAATATACTTCTGGTTTCGAGCTGCGTGGAGTTATTAAAAGTTTGTTGTGTCTACTCTGATGGTATAGCCACTGCCCTGGGATGAGGCTGCTGACTTCACTGCAGGACAAATATAGATAAATGCTTCATCTCCTGACCCAGTCACTGCCATATGTTGTAGGTCACAGTGACAGGCTCATGAGATTTCAGGGCTGGATCCCCTGTGGTGTTTTGACAGAGCAGCAGACCGTTGGACCTGGGGCCAGGAGACCCAGGCTGGTGCTCCAGGTCTGTCACATCCCAGCTGTGTGACCCTGAGCGAGTCACCTAAGCTCCTTGAGTCTTTCTCTCTCATTAAAAATTGGGAATTATAAACCTTGCCCCCCCCCCCCCCAGGGTTGTTAGGAAGAATGAGCTACACAATTTTTAACAATCTGCTGGAGTGCCTGGCCATTTTGAGATAGCAAGAGTTTGTCTGAGACAAGCTTGGAGAGGAAGGCTGGCCCCAGTCACGGAAGCTGGGTAAGGAGTGGGAACATTATGGTTTGGGGGTGCCAAGTAGATGGCACATGTTCTGCCGCCAGGCTTTGTTTTGAGGGATGGACTTTTGCAACTGTGGTGAGACAGTATTTAACATTTCAGATACAGCAATGACCATCTGAAAAGGCTAATATGATATGTTTTGGCCCTGTCTCTAACCTTTGGAATGATGCCCAGCTTCCGACAGTCCCTGATGCTGTTTGGGGGAGGAAACCTGATGTTGAAGAAAAGCACATTGCTTTCCTTTATCACTCTGTTCGTGCGCTCATTTCAGAGACCGCAGACCCTGTACCCCACAATATTCTTCACTGCCTCAAGGTGGGGCATCCCTGGACACCCAGGCACTCAGAGCTGGGACATTCCTTCCACGAAGCTGTAAAAGGGAAAAAGTGTTCTAAGAAATAATTATTTCTGCCTCTAAAACACTCACGGTTCCTTGTAAAAAAATGCATTCCCACAGTGATTTGAGAAATCTTCTCAGTAAAGTTCTTTTATTGGAAGGGGTCTTAGCCCCCAGTGACCAGCTCATAGAAAACAGACGTGTTCTGTGATGTACAGGATGAGCCCTGGCTCGATGACTCGGCTCTGGGGGAACATGTTACTACAGATTGCATTTCAAATTCTACTTAGAATCTTGGAATCTGAGTCAGATGCAAAGAGTGGTGTATTTGGGGAATGAAAAAATAGCAACACCCTATTGTTTAAAAAGAGTTGAATCCATTGAAAAATCGATGTTAAGGGGTTATTTATAAGAATAACGACTTGATTGCTTTCTTCTCTTACCATTCTTTTTAACATTAGTGTTGTGGTTGACATAGATACACACACTGTTGATTTGAACTACTGGATGACTCAAGTTAGTGGTGATATGGCCTTGTTGGGCCACTGGGTAAACCTGAGTCACTATTTGACTCTGGGTCTCAGTTTCTCCATTTGTAAAACAAAGGATTTGGACAAGTCATGCTTCCAGTGCTACCATTTATTAAGAAGAAAATGTCAGAAGGGGCAGAGATTTATACTATGATTGCTTAGAACAGCACTGTCTAATAGAACATTCTGTGACAATGGAAATGTCCCATAAGGTGGCAGGTGCGAGCTCTCCCAGACGGTGGTCACGGTCACGGGCCACAGGTGGCACTGAGTACTTGAAATGTGGCGAGAACAATGGAGAACATGAATTTTAAATTTGATTTAGTTTTAATTCATTTGCATTTCATTAGGCACATGGAGCTGGTGGCTATGATATAGGCAGTGCAGGCTTAGGGGGAAATTCTGCACACTGGTGAACATAGCAGGTTGTTTTTCCCTCTGGGGCTCAGTTTTCTCATCAGAAAAGGAGAAGTTTGGATTGAGTTGAGCTTCTTAAAATTTTCCACCAAAGTGCAATAGTACAGTCAGGGTCCAGTTAGGAAAACAAACCACACTAGGTATTTCAAAGGAAATGGACTGGATGTAGGGAATTGGGTTGTTTACAAAATCTTAGAAAAGATATTGGGAGTGAAGTCAGGAGAGGCTGTATCCAGCTTTCAGGGTTGTCACTGTAAGTGTCATTCAAAGACTCAGTGCATTGGTGCTATTGCCAATAGGTCAGAAAACTGTGGGAAATCACTGCTGACAGAGCTGCCTCGCAGCCCCGAGCTGGGTGGCTGGCAAGGAAACAGCAGCAGCTACAAAACCTTACATCTGCCAAAGCCCACACATCTTCTGTGACTGCCAGAAAAACAAGAGTGGTTTCTGCCTACCAGACCTTGTATGAAAGTTTCTCTTCCATGCAATGTATGTAGAACACTGGAGGCCAGGGGTCTGAGAAAAATGTAGTTCTCTGTCTTCTAGCCCTGTGATACAAGAGGTGGAAATAAATGTTGATGGCCCCCAAACAGTATTCGGCAAACACTTCTAACACCATAGGAAGGTGAGCAAGTGCCCATCTCCACACACTCAGAGATCTGAGGGTGCAGTGTGGTGTGGACACTTACCTCAAGGACAAGACTAAATCTGTTGTTTTGTCTACTTAGTATCTGTTTTCCTGTCTCCTGACAACAGCACTATGATTTTCCGTGGAAATCAGCCCTCCTACACACTCAGTCCATTTGGTTTGGATGGGGAGAGTACTTTAATTCTCTGTCCAGAGTGGCCTAGGGATTCAGGCTGACTGACCGCATCCTCCCCTTACCAAAGTGCTGGGGTCAGGGTCAGGTATGGGACCCATATAAATCCAAGAGACACAGTAGTCATGGACCATTGGGAAAGGAATTTCTCTGTTAGGCTGGGGAGCTCAGGGAGATAGAATGCCAGGCTGGTGCTCAGGCAGCCATCCTGCCTCCAAGAGGGCATTTCCTGTCCAAGAGTAGAGCAAACAGAAAGAAAAGCAGAATTAAAAGATGATGTTATGGTCTGAATGTTGTGTCCCCCCAATATTCATATGTTGAAATCCTACTCCCAATGTGATGACATTAGGAGGTGAGGGCCTTTGGGAGGTAATTAGAGCGTGAGGACAAAGCCCCCATGAATGGGATTAGTGCCTTTATGAAAGATCCCTGAGAGATCTCTGGCCCTGTCAACACTGTGAAGACACAATGAGAAGGTGGCCATCTGCAGCCCGGAAGAGTGTCCTACCAGAACTGGCTTAATCGTGTTTCATAAAAATAATTAGAAAGCAAAGTAGCACCCAGGTTATCAACTCTGATAATATTTGATGCACTTCTTTACTTAAATTAGACTCAAAGCACTTAGAGAGGGCCTCTGGAATGTTCTTTTTGCTCTCTCCAGAGTGAAGAGAATGCAAATATTTACCATGCCTTATTGTTAGCAGAGAGAGAAACTGCATCCAGGAGAATAATAATAAAATAAACTTCTCCAGAGGTTCACAAAGTACTAGCAGCTGAGTTTCAAAAAAATTTGGGGTCGTTTACTTTATTTAAATAGCTTCCCTTTCCCCAACAAAATTCACATATATTTGTAAAAAAAACCACAAGCATCAGAGATGTATAGCAGATTTTACTTTTAAAAGTTTTTATTCAACTCTCTGGCATTTTAAACTATAATTTTATAGTAATTATTTTTGTCCACTTATATTTTATTTAAACATGTTCTTAATCAAACAAGTGGCATATAGTTATTTTTTTTAAATTCGAATAACTTTAAAGATATAATGTAGGGGATATCAATTCCCACTCTCAGAAGAACCACATTTAGAGACTGTGGAGCATAATCACGTTTCCACCCGGCATGTATATCACTATTATTTCTTTTTAGTAAGAATGGAAAAGGACCTTACTTTCTGTTTTATTACTTCTTTTTCACTTCACGCTACACTTGGGGCATTCTCTCCATGGTTATACACGTGGTTCTTTCACTATCAAATGCCTGGGTGGTTGTCTGTTGGGTGGTAGTTTATCTAACCAATCCCCCCTACTGGTGAAAGTTTGGGTTATTTCTAATGATTTGCTGTGATAAATGGTGCTACCTGACAATGCTCGTACAGATATTTTGGCACATTTAGAAATGTGCCTCAGGATAAATTTCTTGAAGGAGAATTTTAAGTCAAAAGATAAGTACTTTAAAAATATTTTACTGGCTATAACCATGATGCCCTTCACAAAAGTTGTTTCAACCAACTGGCGCCCCCAAATGGATTTCTTTATTTCCTACCCTGTCTGCCATATTACGCTTTTACAAGTGCTGCGACTCATCATTTTCTAATTGTTTTTAAGACAGAATTTTTGGCTTTAGGTGCTGTTGTCGTTATTAAACAAATATAGCAACAGCCCTTTTAATAAGTGCTCCTCGTTCAGAGTTTGCTCTAACTCACTTTATGCAAAGCATCTCTGGATTGCACCATTCAACCCAATCTTGTAACTGGCGTGAGACACTGACGCGCCTCAGCCTTACTAGGGCCCCCCGTGCTACAAATATAACCGGAGGGCTCCTTGACCTCTCCTGTTTGCACAGCTATCGAGAACTCAGGAGTCCCTTTTACTATTTCACTCTTGGAACAAACATAGTCTCATTTTAAAATAATGAAACAATAAGACCGTAGAAAAGCACCGTCTTTACCTGGACGGTGAGAAGAAGAGTGTGATGGGACTTAAGGGCGTGTTTCATTTTCCTCCCTGGTGTTCTAAAATGGCTGAATTATCCAAGTTCAGTAATCAGAAAAAGCCAAAGCTATGAAAAACACAGAGGGAAAGAAGTGTTTCCAAGGTGGGTGTGATGGTGTGGTGAAGGGTAGAAGTCCTGTCTCACTCTTGTTTCTTTACTCGCTTCATTTAAAAAAAATTGTTTAATCCTCACCTGAGGAAATCTTTTAATTGCTTTTTGAGAGAGAAGGAGGGGGCGGGGACCATCAACATGAGAGACTTCAATTGGTTGCCTCACATATGCACCCCACCTGGGGTGTCAAGCCCACAACCTAAGTACGTGCCCTGACCAGGAATCAAACCGGTAACCTTTCGATGCACAGGGACAACACTCCAACCAACTGCGCAAACCAGCCGGGGCATCTACTCTCTTTAAATGCTCTGCACTTTTCCCAGCAGTTCCCTAAGTTGCCAGTGTGTGCACATCCTCGCCCCCACCCCTGCCAGAGAAGGATCAGATAGACCACAGTGGCACAGATGGCTGAGATTGTCTTCAGGATTAGAACCCCCCTTTCTCTCTGCCTCCCTCTCTCCTTCCTCGTTTTCTTCCTTCCCTTCATACCCTCCCTTTCTCCCCCTCTCTCTCCATCCCTCCTCCCTGCTTCCCTCCCTCTCTCCTTCCATGCCTCCCTTTCCACCTTCTCTCCACAGACCCTTACTGGGTACCTGCTGCCGATCCTTAATGCCTGAATGCACCCCGGAACAGGACAGACCAGGCCCCACCCATGGAGCGTTGAGTGTGGGAAGAGTCATTGAGCAGAGCAATTATGTGTCCATATGGGATTATGATGGGGAAGTGTGTGCCCCACAGCGGTGTGGAACAGGCCAGGTCTTGCTTTGTCAAGGGCCTGGCACACACGGGGCTTCAGGTAGAATCCACAATCACTTCAGAACTTCTCTGGGGCAAATATGTCTATCAAATTCATTCCTGGTACAAATAAGTTCCAGCAACTGGGCTGTTAGCTTTTGCTTCATGACCACAGGTCCACCAGGGTTCCGGCCTCAGCGTGTCTTTCTGCCTTGTTGCTGTGGGCCCATGCCCTGGCCTAATTGTTCCTCTCTCCCAGGCTTGGGGCTCTGTTTGACTTTCCTCAGTCCTTCCAGGATCTGGACTCCTGTCCCTAAATCTGGCATCATGGAGGACCCTGCAAAGTGTACCCAAACCTCACTGCCTCTGGCGGCTGCCCTCTCACTCCTCGGCTGAACCCTGACCTCCTGCTCGAGCTCCTGGCCCCTAACTGCCACCTACTGCCCAACACCATGCTCTCAGACTCCCCAGCTGCACCTGTGTCACCAAACATCCAGCCACCGGAGGTCATCCGGACCCCTGCCCCCCCACCACACTCTATTTGATTTATTTTAGCAACAGCTCCCAGCCCCAGCAAACCCGGTTCTTCTCACTTCTCATCATGTTAGTGTTGGGATCAACATTGATGTTCCCTCTTCCAGACCTACACCAACCAGGTGAGTGGAGAAACTGAGTCACCAAAAGTCTGGATTATCCAAAACTGTACCACGTTCTCGATAAATCTTTTACCAATAGCCATTTGGAGCCCAGACACCTTAAAATTTATTTTAAGCAGCCAGCTTCCATCAAATCTAGAACAAACATGTAGCCAAAATGGAAAACCACCTTAAATCTCAAAGGATTTGAGGTTGATTTAAAACCCAGGATGTGGGCATTGAGTCTACACTGAGCAAAATTTCCTTCCTTCTAGAAGGAGACACAGTGTCACTGTGGTTCATTTTAAAGAAGGCCATCCTTGGTCTCCTCCTGTCACCAGCAAACACTGAAACGATGAAATGCTATGGTTTAGATCTAGGCCATTTGGGAATTGGAGCCGCGGACGGAGAGCAGACCGCTGGGGTGTCAGGGCTCGGGTCTAGGCTGGCGGGTGGAAGGGTCTGGAGTTGTTAGTGGTGAGCCACAATGGGGCTATAGGCTCAGGCTATTTATGGTTGTCAGCCACCAGAGGGAAATCGGTGGCATTGCTGGCCTGCTTTGCATGCTGGGTGTAACTAAGTGGGCATCTGGGAACGGAAGCTTGGGGAGAGACAATGGGACGCACACAGAGACATGGACTGAAGAGGAAATGCAGATGCAGGCCCAGCGCCTCCCTGTAACAGAGTGCCTCTAATGCAGGAATTTAGCAAATAGTAAGCTGCTAGGGCCTGGTTGACAACGAGCTACCTTCATGCATAAATGAATATGATAGACGAGCTGGTTAATGCCTGCTTTCTGCACTAGACATAAGTTCTGAGGGGAATGGAATAGGGAGGCTCCCCAAACACAAGTCTGAGTCTCGTCTCCACCACTGCTGCCGCATGCACCGTGCTCACCGTCTGCTCTCCTGTCTTGCCTTGCGATGCCCCTTGGCTCACTGTCCTAATGATGCTGTGTTTATTCTCAGACCGTGACTCCCTAGAACGGTGCTGTGCAGGAGAACTTCATACAACCATGGAATGTCCTAGAACCATGCTGTCCCAGATGGTTGCCACATGTGGCTATTAGAGCACTTGAAAGTGTGGCTGGTGTGACCGAGGAACTAAATTTTTAATTTAATCTACTTTTAATGACAAATTTAATAGTTGCCTGTGGGAGAAGGGCTCTGCATTGGACAGTGGGACCTGAGACTGTCAGCCCTGCCTTGCTCACTTTTGTTTCCCACACCAAGATGAGTGCTTGGCAGACAACAAACCCGCACTAAATTATGACCTTACTGATTTCTCTCTTCCCCACGACTTGTGGGGTCCTGGGTATCCACGAGGTAAGTAGAAACCTCTCAGCAAATGTACATTAAATTCATGAAGATTTTGATTGGCCTGCCTACCCTCTGCAGAGTACCGTTTTCACACCTAATAATTTTTCAAAATTAACTATCCAGTTACTGCTCAAATTTTAAAATTTCTATATATCCATCTATACTATCTATATCTATATCTTTGTCTATATATCTATATCATCCATTATCTATATCAACTTATCCCCCATCTATTATCTATCTACCCATCCACCTGTATCTCCATTCTTTCTCTCTGGTCTATTCATCCATATTTTCTATTTGTCTATCCATCCATTTATCTGTCGCCACCCATCCATCCATCCATCCATCCATCCACCCATCCAAGTCAGGATACGAGCTAGGTCCACACAGTGCATATGATGCCAGGGCCTTTATTCTTCATCACTTAGCTATTTCTCCCATCCCCTGATCAGTGACATAAAGCCTTCCTGCCAGTCCAGGGCTCCTGCCTACCACCTACGCTGGCTCACCTGGGGAGGGACGACTCACCCAGCCCCGATGACCCCCCTGGCCAACTCTTCGGGCTGATGGCTGTCATTATCGGCCCTCCTATCTCTCCATCAGTTACTGAGGATGCACTTGCTGAGCATGGGGCCCAGAGCTGGCAGCCGCACAATCTGATATGACACTGTCTCAGGGAGATTTCAGCACTTCGTCATCCTTGCAGTCCTGGCGCCAATCACTCAGCCCAGCCTTTTGCCAAACGGAGCTGTCAGGCCCCACAATAGAGCTTCGCATGCTTGGACATGGCCAGGCCATGTCTAGACAATCCTGAGCATCCAGGAAAACACCCCAGGTCTGCTCAGACTGGATGGAACCTGCCTCCCTGCAGACCTGGAGCTCATCTCTGCACCGACAACCCTGGACACCGTTTTCAGGGTTCGTGGCAATTGTTTCCCACTACGACTGGAAGACTGGGGGTGGTGCTGTTGCAGCTGGAAAATAAATTTCCACTGAGAGCATTGGGTGTATTCTGAGGAGTTGAAACTATTTTTCCTTTTGATTTTTTTTTTCTAAACTTCCCTCAAAGTTCTACCCATTCCTTCGCATATATTTCCTTAAAGCCACCACAATGCAAGATAATGATACTTATTGGATGCATATAATGCTTCTTTTTATCCTCACAATATCCTTACAGGGTTCCTTATCATTCCTGTTTTACATAGATGAAGATGGGAGCCCAGAAAGGTTAAGTCACTTGACCAAAGTCACACAGCAGGACTGGGATTTGAGCCTATCTCTTGATTCCAAAGCTGTGAAGGAACTGATTATCTAACAGACCCATTTTCTTCCTAGATGGCAAAGCCCTGGGGCACTCAGGGGTAGGGGAACTGCAGAGCTAGGGGGCATATCCTGGCAAGAACCCCCACCTCCCACCCCCCACTGGTTGCTATGGGACAAGGACTCTGCACGAGGCCAGGATGGGAATGGACCTCTTGTGTCACTGAGTTTCCCCCCTCTCGCTAATCTGAACTCATCTTCCCAGGCTGCTCCCCATCTATCTTAACCCAGGGAAATAAAAGCTGGTGGCCACTTGCCCACCAGACAACTTGGCCAAGTCTGAATCCCAGTGAAGGCTCCCAGGACACCCACCCACAATCCCTACTTTACATACTGGAAAACTGAGGCTTACAGAGTGAAGGAACTCATCCAAGGCTCCACAACTGTGGGATTCAAGTGCTGGAGCTGGAATTTAAAGCCAGGTATGTGTGACTGTGCTTGTACAATGGAAGGAGCAGCTCTCAGCCTTGACTCAAGCACATTAGATCAACTGCAGAGCATCAGGGAAACATGGGACACCTCTGAAGCCTCAGACACTCACATTCAATTTTTCTGGGATGGGCTCAAACATTGGTTCCCAGAGATAGGCTGCACCATCCTAAGCAATTCAGTCATTTGTCTAAGGTCATGGCAGAGGAAGGACGAAGATCCTGGTCTCTGAGATTGGCCCAATGGCATAGTAGTTAGACACGTAGACTTTAGAGTGTAACATGGCTCAGCCACTTTGGAAAATAGTGTGACAATCTGTCATAAAGTTAATCCAGCCATTGCACTCCTGATATTTACCCAGGGGGAATGAAGACTTAAATTCTCACAAAGACTTGTATTAAAATGTTCATGGCAGGTTTATTCCTAACAGCCCACCTTGGAAAAAGCCCAAGTTCCTGATCATGGTTGAGTGGATAAATAAACTGTGTACATCCACACAATGGGACAGCGCTTAGTGTTGATGCACGTAACAGAGAGGATGCTCCATAAAATACTGCACTGAATGAATGAAGCGAGACCCAAGAACACATACTGTGTGATAATCCCAGAAAAAGCAAGAGTAATCAATAGTGACCGCCTGGGGCCAGGACTGAGGAGGGGTGTGGAGGAGTTGCAAAGCGGGCACCTAAGGTTCCCCAGAATGATGGGAATGTTCTATACCTCAGTCCGAATGGTGGCTACCTGACTGTCCACATGTCAAAATTTATCAGCCTGTACATGTAAAACATGTGCCTTTTATTATATGTAAATACATCTCAAACGTTTGATTTCAAGAAATGGGCTTTGGTGGCCGACAGAGCTGGGTATGAGCTGAGAGCTCCCTCCATTAGTGACAAACCTTGAGCAATTGGCTGACCTTCTCAGGCTTGGTTTGTCCCTCTGGAGAATGGGGATGCTAAGGGTGTGGTGGGGATTAAATGAGATGATTCAGCCCTGACCTGTGTGACTCATTTGGTTGGGCATCATACCACGAAGCAAAGGGCCGCTGGTTCAATTCCTGGCCGGGGCACATGCCTGGGTTGTGCGCTCCGTCCCATGTCGGGGCACACATGAGAGGCAGCTGATTGATGTTCCTCTCACACATTGATGTTTCTCTCCCACTCTTGTCTCCTTTCCTTCCCCTCTGTCTAAAAATAAGTAAATAAAATCTTTTTTAAAAAATGAGATGATTCATAGGAAATGCTGAGTGTGGAGTCTGAGGCACATGGCATAGGCCTTCTGCGACTGCAGCATTTCCGTGATGGGGAATGCTGTCCCAGCCTCCCAAGGGTCTGCACAGAGTCAGTTATGGGGCAGGAAAATCCCAGTTCCCAGGCTGCCCTGGAAGCCTGAGATGGAGCCTTGGTCTGCACGGAGACCCCAGGCCTGTGACCGAGGCCTCTTTTGATCTTGCTGTCTCCTCAGGAGTCTCCCATCAAAAAACCCAATTACTCTCCATCCTGGCAGCTCCCCTGCTGCGTGTCTGTCCATTCTGGGCTGGAATCCTGACTTTTGGCCTCTTTTAAAGGCTGGGCCCCCTCTTCCCCACATCTGTAGCTCACTTCTGTAGACGCTCTGCTGCTGGGGTTGGGGGACGGAACTGAGCCGCCATCCATGGTCCCCGGGCCCAGGCACCTTCCATGAGTCCCGGGGGTGGGGTGGGGCGGTGGTCCTCCTGCCAGGTGATTTCAATTTGCTGTGACCTTGTATAAAGCATCAGTTCATGTGAGTAATATGTACCTCTGGTCACATTTTAATTACTGACTCTGGTCCAAGAGAAATACTGAGCATCTTGCAAAGGCCTGCTTCAAGCTCACCCCACGCCCTCCCAGCTACCAGCATCTCCACTTCCTCTGGCCCATGCAGACACTGTGCGGGGCACCGAGCTAAAGCGCTGGGTGTGTGTCTGTAAAGCTCCCCAGGGTAGGTTAACACACAGCATGGACAGTGAGCCACTGGCTGTGTGTAGGAGGGCAGATGCTCTGCATGCTTCTTCATCTGACACTCACAACTAGTCGGGATGGGTCCCCCAGGAGCCGACCCTGTGATAAGATTTATCTGACAGACATTCTGGTTATCCATTGCTTTGTAACAAATGACTCCAAAACAACAGTAATCTTTTCTTTTGCGTACGAATCTGTGATTTGGGCAGGGCTCGCAGGGACCATTGTCTCGGCCCCACTTTGTCCGAGGCCTTATCTGGATGCATGGAAGTGATGGAGGAGGCATCTCTCTCTCATTATGTACTCAGTCACTCTGGGTCTTGTACATGGCAGCTCAGGGCTCCAGGTCAGGTGTTCTGAGAGCCCACAGAGGAAGCTGTGAGGCCTTTTGTGGCTTAGTCTCAGAAGTCACCTGCATCACCTCCTGGTAGTCTACTGGTCACCTACGGACAGCCCCAATTCCATGAGGACCAGACAAAGCAGGGGCCACTAGGCTAGGTGTGGGGATACACCCATGAACAAACTAGAGGAGAACCAACAGTCAATAGAAAAAGAGACATTGTATCAAGTGGCAGAAAGTGCTACCAAGGCAAATAAAGCCAGGTCCAGAAATACAGAGTGATGAGGGAGAGGGGATAGTGATGTCACACAGGGGAACAAGGACAGCCTCTCAGAGGAGGCCATTTAACCTTGCAGAGGTCATGGTAACAAAAAAATTACAACATAGGTCGCGTGTATCTGAAAGATACGAACACTTATGAAACACTTGCTGTAACCAAACTAACTGCTTAAATGTTAGGACTTAACATTAGTCATGTACAATGCACAGCTAGTCATGACCTTGAGCCTATGCACCCGATATATGTAACAATATTTAAGAAAAGAATTTGTATCTCTCAGACCAGTCACCATGCCATCCTATCTTAAAAGAGGTCTGAGGGAGGTGTTGAAGGAGGGTGTCTGAGGAAGAACTTCCTGGAAGAGGAAATGGAACAGCCAGTACAAATGCTCTGAGGCAGGTGTCTTTGTTTGCAAATAGCAACAGTGAGTATGGTCGCACCAGAGTGGGCAGCGTGGGGGCATGGGGAAGAGGAGGTTGGTGGGCGGGTGAGGGGAGCCAGGGTCTGTGGACCTTGCAAAGGCTTTATTAATTCAAAGTGGAGAGGGGAGCCACTGGAGGCTTTTGAGCAGAGGAACAACATTTGACTCAGGTTTAAAAGAATCCCTCTAGCACATGTGTGGAGAGCTGACTATACAGGGCTCAGGTGAGGGCATTGAGACCAGGTAACTACATTCTCCATTTTCCATGTGAGGAAGCATGTGCAAGGATTTAAAGAGATCCATATTTCCACCACTCTTTTCTCTGCCTGTAGCAGCAGCCCGTTCCTTGGCTGATCAGGCTCCTGCTCACGCATCAGCTCCTGAATGAATCTCTGTGTGGCTTGTACTGTTTGACTCACTAGGTCATGGACTCCGGAGTCCAGGACAGCATCTGCCTCATTCACCTTTCTCTGCCACATGCTGAGCTCAGCATTGGCACATCGGTGTTCTAGACAGACTTGGCACTGAGCAGATGACAGAGTTGGGGGCTCAGTGGACCAGAAACCCACGGTTTGTGTCAGCTGCAGTCCCTCCAACCTCCAACCTGGGAAGTAAAAGTGCAGGTAAGGAATAACACAGCAGCTGATGAGGAAGGCTGATGCAAACATTGAGAATTAACCCAGATCATCACATGGGATAGATTCAAGGGTGACCCGTCCAGTGGGAGGCACCAGGGAGCCTGCATTCCTTTCCTCTTCTGCAGTGGGGACCCATCCCAGAGCCAGCACCTGGGATCCGGGCATGTATCTTCCACAGGAAGTACAGTCATTCCAGATGGGGCTGGGGACAAGTCACCCCACTGAGGTGGGAAGGGGGTGAAGGCACTGAGCAACTTGCTTTTACTCTCCAAGTAGCTCGCCTGTCTCTCATGAGGCCCTCCGTGTAATCGGCAGCCAGCCCAGTTTGGTGGGGCTGGGTGATGCTAATCACAGACACAGGCCGCTTTATTATGGAAGCTCTTTAATCTTTCAAGAGCTCAGTGTAAGCTTTGTTCTCACAGATTTGAAAATGCATCTCCGATAAAGATTAGGGACTAATGTGGCGATAACACCAACGGAATGGGAGTCATAGGTCTTCATGTTGTAATGAGAAACACGTAATACATAGGACTTACAATTCCGATTTTTGTTAGGAGCTTGGTTTACATGTGAGAGATCTTTGCTTTGCCTTTTTTTTGTGCTATAGGGGAGTGGGTGGGCTGGAGAGGGCACACTGAGGGTCACAGCCATGTTTGACCTCTCACCTCTCCACCAAATAGTACAAAGTGGATCGTGTTTTCCTTAATAGGTACTAAGAGCAGTAGGCTTTGACTTCTCTCTCTTGATAGATACCTACATCAGCCTTCCACTGCTTTCTGTGAAAAATGCCTTTACTGAAGTTTAAAGAGAGAAGTGGGTAGAGGGGCAGACTGGGCAGGAGGACCGGTGGCTCTGGGCAATTGCAGCTCAAGGAGAATTGCTGACAATCCTCCACCTCCTCTTTTATCTAGGCTCCCTATGATTTGTGGGGTCCCACTCGGGAGCTTACAGAAATCCAGGGGGATCCTGAGGGAGAAATAAGCCCACCTTATGCATAGGGGTGCCTCAGAAGGATGTTAAATTATGGGGTGAGACTGAGCAGTGGGGCTTTCTCTGCTCCCTAAACATTTACAGCGAGCTAAGGGCGTGTTTTAAGGAAGTCTGGCCTGAGGAGGAAGTGGTTTTCATCCCTAAGATGAAAATGCTGGCATTTAACCCAAACAACATTGGATAGATTTTTTTTCTTCTTTTTTCTCTCTTTTTTTGGAAGAGGAAAGTTATTGATTGGGTAAACACAGATGTGCTTAATGTTTTAAGTCAGTTTGCAGTGTATCTGGAGTGAGCTAAATATCTCTGGGCGAAAATGAGCCCAGAGGTTGTTCATTACGGCTGTAAATGAGGGGCTGCTGGTGAGAGCGCAGTGCCGCTCCAGGGGCGGGGTGCAGCGGCACACGGCGTTTGCTGACTGTTTCCCGTGTTGCTTTAACATCAACAAGGGTGCGGAGAAGTGATTGCTAAGTTCTGTGGTGAAAACCCAGAGACCGTCTCCATCATCAACCCCAAACTACCATTAGATTTCTAGTCACACGTTATTAACCAGGCTTCTTCCTCATATTCCCCATTTCAGTCCCTTCTGTGCAAGAGTATAGACCTATAACATGACGAGTGTGTACTTTCCAAACGGCTGCACCAATCTGTCGCAGCCCCCTGCTCCTCTTACACGGATGCCCTTCCCACCTCTGGCATTTGCCCAGGCTTGTGACTGTGGAGTCAGCCACGCTGTGTGACAACTGAGGCTCAGTTGTGAAAGGTGAGGCAGTGTCCACCTGGCCTCTGGGGAAGCCCTTCTTCGGAACTCAGGCACCGTATTGTGAGGAAGCCAAATGACTGTGGAAAGGCCACATGCAGGTGTCCTGATTGCAGCCTCAACTGAGGTCCCCACCCACACCAACCACTAGGCAAGTACCAGACGACCTTTAAGTGTTTCTGGTTTCCACCTTGAGGAGTCCTTGATGATGCTGAGTGGAGCTGAGATGAAACATCCCTGTTGAACTCTGCACAAGGTGTGGATTTGTAAGCAAATAAATGTTATTGTTTTCATCACTACATTTTGGAGTGATTTCTTTTGTAACGATAGATGACTGGGACACTGAGATGCAAACTCTATGTGTGGAGGGCTGAAGCCTTTGGCTAGCTTGATTTTATTTTTGTTTATCTCAATTATAAGTTATTTTGCAAGGTAATTATTTTGCTTTTATCACACATTTTAAAATATTGAAGAAAAGCTTTTTTAATCAAGGGTCAAATTCTTAAAACATAAAATTAATCATTTTAAAGTGTAGAATTCAGTGAAATTTAGGAGTTCCACAATGTTGTGCAACCACTACCTTTACCAAGTTCTAAACTATTTTTATCACTCCAAAAGAAAATGCTGTATTCATTTAGCAGTTGTTTCCCGTTCCCACTCCTCCAGCCCCCAGCAGCCACCAGTCTGCACTCTCCTCTATTGATTCACCTATTCTGAACATTTCATACAAATGGAACCACTTACCTGGTCTTTTGTGTCTGGCTTCTTTCACTTAGCATGATGTTTTCAGGGTTCATGCCTGTTGTATCATGTGTTGGTGCTTCGTTCTTTTTCATGGCTGAGTAATATTCCATTATAAGGACAGATAACATTTAGTTTACCCATCTTCCATTTCTGGACATTTGAGTTGCTTCCACTTTTTGGCTACTGTGAATAGTACTGCTATGAATATTCATGTACAGGTATTTGTTTGAGTCCCTGTGTTTAATTCTTTTAGATATTACCTAGGAATGAAATTTCTGGGAAAATAAGTATTTTTTTTAAAACTACCAGTAGTGTGTTTTTCAATGCCATCAAATGCATGCAATAGTGAGAGGCTGAGAACCTCTTTTACTAAGTCATCTAAAACATCAAGAAGTGATAGAACACCAGGTAAATCAATGTTTAAAACCCATTATTATGGTTCTTAAGAGGCAAAATCCTCACCCTAGTAAAAACATTGGAGAGGGGCAGTTTGCCACTTCTCATTCAGATTTATAGTTGATGAAGATGGTCCAATGACATTTCAGAAAAAAATTACCCATGGTAGGTCAAACTTTACAAAATTGCCATTCCTTTGTAGGTCAAAACAATCAAATATTGGCAACTGCTATAGTTCTACCTAATATAAATTAAGGGTGGACACGGCAGCATATCATAAGAACTTGGCCCAGTGCTTGACCATAGGAGATTAAGCCATGAGGCTTGATTTTCTTGTGTGGCGAGAATTCTGAAGATGGACACATTGTAATTGCTGAAGGAACTTGTTAAGAACTGGGTCTCCTTTAGGCTTGCTGCCCTCCCATCTTTAGTACATGCGTTAAGCCTGCATTTCACACATGGGGGAGGTAATAAGAGAAAGGGAAAGAGGGCTGTGCCAATATTTTATTTAAAAGAAAAAGTAAAAACACCATGCACACACACAATAGCTTTCCAAGAAACCAACTCTGTGGACAGACATCTTGTTGGCATTTCCCTGGCCAGTAAAGGGTCATTTGGCTACTCCTAACTGCAAAGGATGCTGGGTATTTTAAAATTTTAATAGATGTTTTACTTTGGAATAACTTTAGGTTTACAGAAAAGTTGCAGAGATAGTACAGAGCATTCCTGTATACTCATCACCCAGTTTCCCTTCCTGTTGCTGTCTTCTATACCCATGGCCCATTTTCAAAAGTAAGAAATCAGCATTAGTACATTACTGTTTCTCCAGAGTACTTGGATTTCACCAGTTGTCCCACTAAAGTCCTTTTTCTGTCCCAGTATCCCAAATTGAAGTTATCCTTAGCCTCTTCTGAACTGTGACAATTTCTCAGAATTTCCTTGTTTTTCATGATCTTGACATTTTCTTAGGGGACTGGTCAGATGTTTTGTAGAATGTCCCTTGACTTGGGGTTTGTCTGTCCACTTGGATTTTTCTCAAGATTAGACTAGAGTTATGTGTTTGGGGGGAAACAGCAGAGATGAAGTGCCCTTCTCATTACATGATATTGAGGCAGGAAGCACCGTATTCACATCACTTATTGCTGGTGAGGTTGAGCTTGATCCCTTGGTTAACATAGTGTCTGCCAGGTTTCTCCATGGATGGATCCTATTATTCTCTATTCATGAGAAGGCATTAAGTCCAGCTCATACTCAAGGGTTGATTAAGCTCCACTTCCTGGAGTAGAGAGCATTTATATATATTATTTAGAATTCTTCGTAAGGAAGAATGATGGCTAAAATTAGGGTCTTATAGATAAGGAAGTAGGGGAGCATGGATATTACACCCTCAACTATAAATGGGGATACCAACATTCACCTTATTCTGATAAGAGAATTTTTCCACTTCATGTTGGGACTTCCAGAACCTTGGAATAATGGTTGGGGTTCTTAGCAGAGGTTGGCAACCTGTGACAGGTGAGTTCATTTATTCAAGACTTATGTACTGGAGATTGGGATAAATGCTGGGACACACTGATGAATAAGATTGTGGCAGACACATTGTCATCCCATATCCACTTGCCCCCTTTTCCTTAATAGTAGAGTTGTAGTGCTTTAGCTGGGTACATGGCTGCCCAGCTAAGGACTACATTTCCCAGCCTCCCATGCATGCCTAACTTCTGGCCAATGAAATATGAATGAAAGTGGTGTGTCCAACATCAAAAGCAAGCCATGGAACAGGTCTCTGAGATGTGTAAGTGAGAAGAAGAAACTGGGTGCTGATTTTTCCTCCTTACTTAACTAGCAGGTTTTGACATGATAAAGCTGCAGCATCAGTTATTGCATGAAAGAGTGCCTCTGGATGGGTATACATAATTTCTATACCCAGAGTGGACAGTAAATCCAAACCCAAAATAACTTTGTCCCAGGCTCACCTCTTATTGTCTGTGTCAACTTCAACAAGCTACATCCCTTCGGTAACCCCTGTGAATTTAGTTTTGCCTCTCACACAAATAATTAGGAAAATCCAATGCTTTCTGTAAGCAAGATACTCAGTACGGTGCCTGGCAGGTAGTGTCTCAGTAAATGTTTGCTACTACTTTAAAAAAAATAATTATCGTGATTATTACTGCAATGTTTATAGGATTTTAAAAACACATTTATAATTGGGTCAGAGTTTATAGTCTTCCTCTACTTAATTTTTTGGTGGGGGCGGGGTCTGTTTCTTAAGCACAACTTTAAATTGCAGTTCTCACAAGACTAGTCTTAAATGTTTCAAACTACTTTCAAATTTGGGACACATAAACCGCCAATTCAGGGCATGGGAATTAGTCTGCATTCCGGATCAATTAGGGAAGTAGTTTGCAGCAGCTACAACATTTGAAACCCATCAGATAAGAAGGAGAAATCGCTGTTGTATGTCACGGTCAGAAAGGAAAAGGAAGGCATTTCTGTCTGATTTCGAGAATGGCTCACTCACAGTCTCCGATGGAGACGCAAGAAATAGCAGGCCCATGTCAAAACCACAGTGAACTTTTCACTGACTCAAAGACCTCCCACCCAATCCCAAGGGACTGGGTAATTCAATGGAGATTAAAGGCTCACTAAGTCCTGGTAACCAGAGAAACGCAAGTTCTATTAGGTTACCATTTCCATTTTTCTGTCAAGCAAAAAGGCAGTTTCCCTAGAGGAGACAGCATATTTGCCCTCAGCCAAAAGACCCCTCAAGACCAGCACTCTTTAACCAAGATTACAAAAGGGAAAAAAAGTGTAACTGCATAGCTTTGTCAGGCCTGGACATTATTGCCTGCGCCACACTATGAGCTAAAGCCCCTGGCATTTAAGTCAATGAAAAATGAATAATGCACTTAGTTAAACATTTCCTCCCACCATGAAAGTCCTCGGTCACCCTAATTTCTTGTTTTACTTGACATTTTTCACTTCTTTTTCTGACCAGATATCCATAATAAAATCTGGCACTCCAAGACAAGTGCTTTCTATGCGAACCTTCTCCAATGTTCCATTAGAAGACTTTGAAACTGAACACCCCCTTTTTATCCCATATTACTTCCTCCCCGGGAACTGTTCAATCTCTACTCAGCAATCCCAGTAGACTTTTAACTTCCATTTTTAAAAAGCTGATAAAAATGTATAGATGTTTGAACCCCATCCAGGGAAATCGACTTCCAAGCCATGCAAGAAGGGGGAGAAAAGCCAGGGAAGGAGAGGAGATGGAGTTATGGGCCTGGTGGAGCCACTGCGTGGTGGACCTGTCCCATTGCGGATGGTACGCCCATGCCTTCTGGGTAAGTTGGTGGTCCATTTTTGCCATTTTTGGCACATGTGTGGTTGTTGCAGCACAATCTGGGGGACTGTGGGCTTACTGTGCAGGTTTTTGTGTGGCTTGAAGTAGTCTTATTCATCTTTCTGACAAGTGGCTGAACGTTTCAGAAGAGGGGAGTGACTTAGCGGGAAATGGTAGGACTAATCAGGAGGAAATAGGCAGGTGTTCTATCACGTAGTGAGAGTCAATGTGCTCTGGGATTTCCCTTCTGCTTCCAGAGAAGGAAGTTGCCACCTTTGCTGCTGGGTAGGGAGGGGCAGAGAAGTCTTCCCCAGAAAGGGACAGTGAGGGGTAGGTATCCAAGGAGACCCCTAGCTACCCTGGGAGGAAACGGGACTTCTTTTGTGGTTTCAGGGCGTGGTGGTGGGCAACGCCTGGGAGGAGAGGATGTAACTGTCCTCAGATCCAGTCCCTGCTCCTCCCCCACAGACACCTCCTGTTCCTTGCACCTGGCTGCTGCCATAGCTTTGCCCAGTGGCACCCTGGCCAAGACTGGAGAATGAGGGGCAGGCTGGGGAGGGGAAGAGGCTCTCTCCATCTCACTTTCCTCCACCTGACTCTTTCCTGTGCTTCCAGCCCCTTCCCCCTGGGCCTGCAATCCAGCAAGGTCCTTGCTCCGACTGGATGCCCTGGTCCTGGGCAGAGGAAGCCCTGCCTCAGCGGTGGTCACTGCTGGCTGCTCTTGCTGCCTAGGCTGCTCACGGTCCCCTCTGTGGCTGCTCAGCGCTTGTCAGTTGTGTAACCAACCCCGCTCCATTCAATTTTCTCTGGAGGAGGTAGTTGATTGGGTTTGTTTCCCTGACAGAGGAGAGGAGTGAGGGCTCTGGGTTGGTGAGGTGGGCAATGCCAGGGCCCTGGCTTTCTCGGGCAGTCGCCCAACAGAGAAGGGGGTCTTTTTGGCAGGACTGATGCAATAGGACCTGCAGCAAGGGCCAAGCCTGTGGTCCCTTGCAGGGGCTGTTTTGCATTGTGAAGAGTGCCTTCTTCCTTATAGCCTATGTCTCCAGTGGCGAGTCTCCCATCACCCCTTCTCAGCATGGCCTCTGCCAGGGGTTTCACGCACTCAGTCCCCAGGGTTGCCTCGAGTTCATTGAGAAGCAGCAGCAATGGCTTCATCTCGGCCCAAAGCTCTCTGAGCTGATGCCCAGGACGCAACTGGCCAAATATAGAAAGGACTGAGAGCATAGACATACTTGGAGAGCGTCACTCCAGGTGCTCTGAGCAATTTGGCCATAGCCCCTGCACTAATGGGGACACTTGGGAGTAATGGCTCACTGCAAAGGCTCACTGCCTTGGCAGGAAATCTGTGCAGCTCTGGGCCACTTCTGCTCAGCTCCATGGTTTGCTGTTATTCAGTAGCATTATAGGCCATTTCTGGATGTTGGTCATGCATGGTACAAAAATTAATATTACTATCAATAAGCATTCTTTTTTCTAATCCTCAGCTGAGGACATATTGATTTTTAGAGAGCAGGGAAGGGAAGGAAAGAGAGAAGAAGAGAAACATTGACAAGAGAGAGAAACATTGATTGGTTGCCTCTTGTATGCACCCCGACCAGGGACCAAACCCACAATGGAGGCATGTGCCCTGACTGGAAATCAAACTCAAGGCCTTTTAGTTTATGAGACAATGTTCCAACCAACTGAGCCACCCAGTCAGGGCTCAATTAGCATTCTCATAATAACAACTTATGTTTATTGAGCTCCTCCTCTGTGTGGGTTCTCAGTGTGTTATGCTGGCCTTGTCACTGATTATTCCCCTATTTCACATACGTGCAAACTGAGGCTTTGACTGGCTAAGAAACTGGGCTAAGTGCACAAAAATTATCAGTTGCCCTCTGTGTGCTGCTCAGGTCCTGGGCACATATGCTCTAAGCCTTTTCTATATTCAGACTCAGTCAGTCCTGAGACTGACACTAGGAGAGAGGTGCCATTAGTATGATCATTTTACAAATGAAGAAATATGATTAAGCAATGTCACTGCCCAAGGTTACGTTACTAAAATATGGGAGGAAAGTTGCACTCACATCAGACTTCAGGATGTAGAGCTTTTGCCCCTAAAGGCTCTGGGTTCAGCTCCGTCTTAATTTAGATCTCCCTGAAGCAGAGTCTGAGCCATGGACTTGTACAGGTGGTCTGTCGGGAGCGAGACAGGGAAGTGGGAAAAGCAATAAGGGACCCGTCCATGAGTGGTTTACCACTGTGGGCAGCTGAAGCCCTTTTCAGTGGGCATGCTGGGAGAACCAGGTGGAGGACACCTGAAGGTCAGAGACACGGACAATCTCACACATGTCGATGGCTGCCTGCATTTCTTGGCCCATCTGAGGACATTCTCTGCCCATGCACAGGATAGGTCAAAGGGCCATGGAACCAATGCCCTCAGGAGCAGCCTGCAATCAATGGGGGACAGGAGTTGTGAGTACACGCCCCAGCTTCCTGGCCCATTGGTGGGACCATCCCAAGAAGTACTCCACCCCGAGGCGATCCTTTAACTGTTAAAGGCACCCGGCCATTAGTTAGAACCTGGCATGTCACTGACAGCTGCTCTCCTTGTCCTTCCGGCAGAAGGAGGGCCTAGTGCCAGTGGACCAGAATGGATGCTTTCAGCTGAGGTCCCAGAGGGCCTTGCTCTGTTCTTTGGCTTCTCAGACTTGGCCCAGACAGCAGGACACTGGGGAGAAAAGGTCAAGCTCATCTCCTCTCGCTGCTGGACATTCTGGATGGGGAGTCGGCATGCTCAACCTCAGGGACTTTCAGCGGAGGCATTGGTGATGGTAGACAGTGCCACTCACTCAGCAAGCTGCCCAGTTCTGAGCAACTTGCACCTCTGAGCTTCAGTCTTTGATGACAGGCACAGCATGAGTGTGATGGATGGCAAGTCTGTCCTCTGACAGGCATGGCCAGGAGCCCATGGGAACAGCATAACTCCTAGACCCTGGGGATATCACACATAGTCATCTAGTACCACCCGAGCACCTGTCTGGGGCTAGCATGGGGCCCGGAGCTGCGGTACATAAAAGCAGGAGGCATGGCTCTGGGCTGCAGGGAAGGGGCTGCCTGGGAAAAGCATGATTTCTGGAAGACCCAAACCTGCAGAAATCATTCAGTCCAACTTCTGCTATGTTCTGAAGAAAGCAAGAGGACACGTTCACAGCCATGCTTATTGAGTGTAAACCTCATGCCAGGCACTGCGTTAAGTGTCTGCAAATATAAACTCCCTGAATTTTAACATTAACCCCATTAACTAGGTGCTACATTCTCCCCATTTGAGGCATAAAGAAACAGGCACAACGAGGTTAAATCAATTTCCAAATGTTACACAGCTGGCTAGTTGCAAAGCAAGACTTGGACCCAGGTGGTTTGGCTTAGAAATTCAAATATGAAACCACTCAGCCTCAGCCTTATTCTTAGTCCCAGCAAAATGTAATAAGGAAAAGCAACTATAATAGCTAATGTTTACAGAATAGTTATTAAGTGTCAGGTGCTAGGATAGATGCATTCTGTGGATTTCCCATCCAGGAAATCCCTTCAGCAAGCCATGTAACTGGCACTGTTTTTATTTCCTTATTTTTACCAATAAGGAAGGTAAAGTTCAGAGAGGTTAAGTGACTTATCCAAGGTCACTCAGCTAAGAATCAGTGGAGCTGGGATTTGAACCCAGGCAATCAGGCTCAGAGCTCACCTTCTTGGGACAGTGTTGACCAGTGCAGGGTTTTCTAATGTACAATGAAAGGGACAAGTCACAGGATCTCTAAAACTCCCTTCTCTTCCTTTAAAATTGAATATCTCAAGCTTGCAGGCAATCCTGTGTCTCATTCATCCAAGATCCATGAGTTAACAGAACATGCAGTTGATGACCAGTGCTGACTGAGGGTACAAGAACAGCTCATGACTGATCACTGGGGAGACACCAGCTTCCCTCAGGAGGGAAATACAGAGCAGTTGTCAACATGTCTCCAGATTAGCTCATTCCTCATGATGTGTGCTATGGGATTATCTCCCTGAGACATGTTTCAGAACAGTCCAGAAAGATTCAAAATGCTCCTTAGCATGTGAAAGGCTCAGAGAAGCCCTGTGCTAAAGAAGACATTTCAAAGGGTACAAATATTCAGTTACAGGATGAACATATTTGTACAGCATGATGATTACAGCTAACAATACTTAAATGTTGCTAAGAGAGTAGATTTTAAATGCTCTCACCACAAAAGAGAAATTGGTAACTGAGTGATGGAATGGAGCTGTTAGCAGCTATGGTGGAAATCATTTTGTAACATATAAATGTATCAAATCAGCAAGCCCTGCACCTTAAACTCACACCGTAGTATGTGGAAATTAGATTTCAATAAAGCTGGGGGGAAAAGTGAGGTATATTTCTCAAATTAAAAAAAGAAGGCATTTTTCAAATTGATTTGACTATAGAATTCCCTTTGACCCCACGTGATAACTGTATATGCCCTTCATGTATAGTATATGGCAGACTATACCTTGCAAAGTGCTGACGTGTATTTATTTTTTTGTTCATTCATTTATTCAACAAATATTTCCTGAGCTCTTAATGTGTATCAGTCCCTCTCCTGGGCACTTGATATGTGATGTTGAGCTAAAAAGAGTCCCTGTCCTCATGGAGTCTGACCACATACATAGGCTTGGGAGGAAGGAGACCAACATGCATAGAAATAATCACTGAACAGACACATTTGCAGTTTAAGATCTCCTAAGCAGATGCTAATGTTTTTGTTTTTTAATTCTCACCCAAGGATATGTTCACTGATTATAGAAAGAGAAGAAGAGAGGGAGGGAGGGAGGGAGAGAGAGAGAGGGAGGGGTGGGGAGAGAAGCATCGATGTGAGAGAGAAACATCAATCAGTTGCCTCCCACACATGCTCAACAGAGCCCAACCAGGGATTGAACCTACAGCTTTTTGATGCTTGGGATAACACTCCAACCAACTGAGCCACTTGGCCATGGCAGCACGGACTAATTTTGAATCATGGCCAGGGAAGGATCCCATTTACTGAGTCCTCACATATGAGTAGGGACTCTTAATATTCCCACTTACAGTAGAGGAAACTGAATCGTGGTGCTTTATACACATGACCTCCCAGAAGCCAGGCACCAGTTGGGGCAGTCTTGGGTGTGTTTCCGAAGGGAGAAGGTTTGCTTGGTGAAAATTGGTGCTGACCTGCTACAAGATTACACCATAGGTAGTGCAGTGAGCCAGGAAGACAAAGGTGGGTGGGGAGTGCACCCCAGGGAGGTGCCTCTTATGGAAAGGGTTTCAGGGCTGTCAGGATGATCTTGCACATTTTACCAGATGTTTTAGGGTAAAAATGGTATGTACAGTAACTGACTTCTTTATCTTGTTTGTTTGGCGGGGGGGGGGGGCTGTCTGCATGATGTCGTACCCTCTCAGGTAGCTGAGTCCCCTGATGCTCTCCTTGAGTATCTCTGAGGCCATGGGAGTGGTGGGGAGAAGAGCATACGCAGTGTGGGAAAAGGCAGGGCCCACAAACCCGAGTCTTCAGAACTGACCTGAGAAGGTTCGGTTCCTTGGTATAGGGAGCGGGGGCTCATTGGAAACACTTCATGGAAAGGAGTTCCCTTTATGGCTACATGTGACCTGGGACAGGATGGGGCTGGAAGGGCTGCATGGAGAAGCCAGAAGAATGTGCAGGTCCTGGTTACTATGAGTGTCTCTGTAGGTGTCTGGGGGCTGGGACTTAGGACCCGGGTGACTTTCTGTTTCTTCTGTCCTGCTCTCTACTGTGGGTGTCTTTTCTTTGCCTCATGATTTTCTGCTTCCTCACGGATTTGGCTTCCCCAAACCCTCAGGATTTATAACATGAAAATCCGTGGTCCATGGGAAGATGCCCGGGGCCCTGCATCCCTCCTTATCACCACCCACCCCGTGCTGCAGTGCCATCTGCTGAGGCCTCCTGTGGGGCGTCCTGCTTTTCTGAGACAGAGCTTCTGATTGGTCCAACCTATTGGCCTGTGCCTTTTGGCCTGTGTTGAGTCTCATCATTGGCTACTGGGAAGCTGATGGATTTTGACTGCTTTTGAGCAGAGGGCAGGTTCTGGACCAATCATATGTGGGCAGGAAAACTGAAGGCGGATGCCCAGTGCTGCCCTTAAGGCGCTCAGGCATGTCAAGGTCTGGGTCATTGGTGCTGCCTGATTCTATGGATGTTACTTCCTCTCCTTGGGTCTTTCTTTTCTTACATACATTCTGTCTTTTTAAGTTATTTGTTTTCTTAAAAAAAAAAAAAGCTATGATTCTATAATGGTTCTACCAATAAATCCATACTAGAAAGCATTATGAGGAGAAATTGGTAAATCATCAAATGTTCACTAGTTGGAGGTTTTTAAACCCACCCTTTTAGACCTTGAGAGCTCAAACAGACAAAAATAACGTATATCTGGAAGTTTTATATAACATCATAACTAAGTTCACTCTAGTAGATGCATGTAGAACTTTATACCCAACAAACAGGGTACACATTTTTTTGGTGATATTTTTATTCCTGCTCTGAACACATTCTCCTTTTTCTTCCCATTTTCCTGAACCCCATTTTGTTCCTTTTTAAAGACATGTTCTCAAGGAACTCTGTGATTTTAAAATTGCATGGCACTAAGCAAGAAAAAGAATGGAGCATTGAATGGCATTTGCAAATTACTTTCAGTTTGTGGTTTTGAAAAGAAGGGCTATGTAAAGTATTGATAGCTAAACTACCTTCTAAGGGGCCGGTTTGAAAAAAATGGCAGATCAAAGCTTCTTGAGAATATGTGTGGGTATGTGCTGGGAGTCTGTTCTATCCAAAGGAAATCTCTGGCAGGTATTAATTTGGGGGAGAAAAAAAGAAAGGAAGTTTTTTAAGGCAAGTCATCACTGGGAGGAAAAAAGGGAAAAGGGAGAAAAATTACAGCATGTTTTAATTGTGACTCGGAAACTTTATAAACACAATTTACACATGTATCACTTATAATCATGGTGCTGGCCAGAGCAATAATTATGATAAATCCTTTGTCAACCCTGCTTAGAAGTCCTTATGAGGTAGTCGGAAATTAGTTCACATTCTAGACAATAGTTCAATAAAAATCGGATCCAACCCAGCCTCTCTGCATATGGAATTCCACACGGCCTGTAATCAGATGTTCACCAAATCACACTTTTTCATTGCCAAACGCCTTGGCAGGTTAGCATAAACAAGTCTTGAATTCATTAAGTTGCATTTTTAGCCTTCTAATTAGCTAAAAAGTTGTGCATTTCAAGAACAGCATGTCAAGAGCTCACTTTCAAGGTATAATGATATGGCATAGAAACCAAAGTCATTGCCTTTTGTTGGAAATGTTGGCTGATGGCTCTCTGCTTAACTGATCTTGGACTGGCTTTGGTGGGTGACCTTGGAGATAGGTAGAAAGGGGTTGGCAAGGAAGCATTCCTAACACATGGCCATTCTGTTTAAAAAGTCACTCCAGTCTCTATCTTTTTAAACACCATTGGAGTCTGGATGCTAGAAATGAGGTCCTCTGACACAGTCACCTAATGACCAAGTTTTGAAAAAAAATCTTTTAGTGTTTTTTTCCCTTCTTGGTGACTCCACATCAGCAAACTGAGCTACAAAACCAGGCCTTATTGTGATAATGTTAAAACTCAAACATGTCCCTCAATAGATGTTTCTTACTCTCCTTTTCAGTGCATTTACGATAAAGATAGCAACAACGTTCTGATAATATTCCAGCTCGCTTGTTTGAACTTGTATATTGTTAACTAGCTTTGGACCAGGTAGACAAGTCTCAGTCAGGGTAGGGACAGAAAAGAAGATTCAAGAATGTCAGATCTTAAAGACCACTGAATGCAGTTCTCTCCCGTGTTAAAGCTGAGACCTGGAGGGGAAGAAATTCACCCAACTGTGTGGTTAATTGACAGCAGAGGGGAAAGTTGAAGAGAATAACCCTGTCTTACTTTTAGAACAGCCTTCACTTCTCTAAGACTGTTCACCTTCCTGATCTCATTTTGGACCCTGAGGAGCACTGAGAATGAGATCTGGGCACCGTGTCCTCTTCCTGCTGCTAAAAACACTGAGGGGCAAGGAGGTGAGGAGTCTGCAGAAGCACATGCCGTCAGTTAGTGCTAGCTAGGATGACAGTCGAACTTTCCTAGGATGACAGTCTAATTTTCCTAACTTCTAAAAAATTTTAGTAGATAGAGGGTCTTGTGGGTTTTATTAAAGGACTAGGCAGAATGTCATAATGTAGTAGCTTTCAAATATTTAAAATATATCCTCAATAAGAAGTCAGTTTACTTGGTTATTTAGTGGCGGCGGGGGTGGAGAATTATAACTGGACTCCATTCTCCCTTTCTTGCTTTTAGTAATAGAACCTCCCGAGTTTGAGTGGGGACCCAATTGCTCAGCTAGAAGACTACATTTCCCATCAGTCTCTCCTGGCAAGTAGGTGTGACCCTGAGACTGAGTTGTGGCCAATAGGATATGAGAGAAAGCCTGTGCAAAGATCTGGTCACATCCTTGGAAAAGGAAAGTACTTGCCTTCCACTTCCTCTCCATTGCTCTCCCATGGGCTGGATGCAGACCTGACGGTGTGAGTCAGCTCAGGCCATGCTGATGGGGTAATACCCAGAAAAGGAGGAACAAGATAGGAAGAATCTGGGGGTCTAGATTATCCCACAGAATAGAGCCATCCACTAACCCTGGACACCTGCCCACTTCTGGACTGATGCAGGAGAGGGAGATAAAATTCCATCTTGTTGAGCCATGCTATTTTCGGTCTCTTTATTACAGCAGCATAACATATTCCCTGACTAATGTGCCCAGGATACACGCTCAGACACACACCCATGCATGCATACACAAATGTGCTCACACACAATGGACACAAATGTTTAAAAATAATGCCTCCTCTTACTATGTGAAATGTCTCCTACTTCTATCCTATCCTATCCAGTTCTCCTCTTTTAAAAGATGATTATTACCCATTACACTGACTTTGTGACCCGCTAGTGTGTTATGACCTGCAAGAGTAGTGCCTGGAAACAATCCACCGATGGGCAAAGCACGTTTAGAAAGGAGGTGGAAGGAAGGAACTTACCCTGGCAGGAGGGACTGTTGTGGGAAAATGCAAAATAGCACCAGTGCAGGACCGACAGGGGGCGCAGGTCTTCACAGGGCCCATTCTGAGGCTGGTTGGAGTCAGTGGGGAGATGAAAGCCAGGTGTATCGAGGCTGGAAGGGTTCTGCAGAGGTGAGTCCTTAACAAGAGAGGCATTGACCTTGTACTCAGCAGGATCAAAGCATCCCGGAGAATTTGGGTGTCTGCCTTTCCGATCTCAAAGCCAAGTTGGCATATTTTGTAAGCTCCGGCTCCAGTGTGTAGAGGAGGAGGTATCCTCTTCTCTGTGCAATTTGTTCAGCTCACCCTTTCCCTCTTTTCCATTTTCTGGTAGTATTTTCATCTTCCTCGGATCTGCTTTCACCTCCCCCCACCCACCTCTTTGCTAAGTTAAAGGCACCAGGTGGCATGAAAAGAGTGAGCTTAAATATTGGCTGCATGACACCGAGGAAGTTACGTAAACTCTTCTTTTCTCAGTGTGCTCACCTATAAAATGGGCCCAGTGATACCTGTCTGGCAAGGACCGAACTCCAGGGAAAAGAGTCAGGTGGCTGGTGCTTTTGAGCATCTGTTGTGCAGCAAGGACTAAAACAGGCCCTGGGTTTGGAGACAGTGAAAGAGATGATGAACATCAGGTGCGACGCTTTTGGATTGTGATGGCTTCTCTCATGTGCACATTGGTTATCATTATTATATCATTGGCTCCTTGAAGATTTGGGAGTAACTTATAAAATACCAGATGATATCCAAGTTAAAACAAGGGGCAGAAATATAAACACTTCTTTTCAGTAAAAATGGTTATAACTGTAAGAATTTAGTGACTGCAAGAGATTCTCATTGAAGGCTCTGTTTTTATCATTAAATATTTAATTTAAAATAAAAGAAAAACACAAGTACCATGCCCAACTTCTGATATTATCACTGATTTTTAAAGGATATTAAGTGAAGACATGAAACTTAGAAAGTAAGTTCCCCTTATTTGTCAAAATAGAAGAATAGTCAAACATAAAGTGTGCAAGAGTTTTCAGAAAGCGGGTGCTTTGGTTTTCACAGGGAGGAGACCACAACATTTTAGGCAATTAAAAAACCCCCGAGGATTTTGGAATGAGTTTCGGAATCCCAAGCTTTGCATTTGATGCTCAGCTTGGCTAGAGCTGGGACAGGACACCCGCTGCTCCCAGCCTGTTTCCTCATCTATAAACGAGATTCTCCTGGTGGTCTGTCTGCTTCACAGGGTGGCTGTGAACAACAGAATCATTTCTATTAAAAACACCTTAGCACCAAGTCCTTCTCCAGGAACAGGGCTTTGTTTGGTGGGAAAGCAGAATGGGCAGGCACTGTTTTCGTTTATAGGGTTTTCTGCTTTCTCTGAGCAATCTTGCCTAAAAGTGGCTTTGCGTTCTGAGGAGAGCGGCCTCACATCCTGGCAGCGTAAGACATCTATTTCCCTATCCCAGAGGGAGGGCAAGGAAAGCTGACAAGGACCTTGCTGAGGGACTGCTGTCCCGTTGTTGACTGAGCACCTCTGCCTGCGAGGCACCTCCACGGGCAGGATCTCACCTGATGCCTGGAGGTGGATGCTCTTAGCATTCCCTTCTCGGGTGAGGAGGCTGAGGCATGGAGAGCTGAGCTAGCTTCTCCAGGGCTGCGGAGCCGAGACCTGAATCCAGCTGTGGGTCATGGGAGGCTCACCTGGCAGCTTCTTCCTTTCCTGCCTCCTGGCTCAGGTGAGATGCAGCTGAGCAGGCAGGCAGCTCCCCAACTCCTCTTTGTCAAGGGATAAAGGTTGCCCCCCTTCTTTAAGGAGAAGAGTCTTAACTAGAAGTTTCCTTCTCTCTCCCGCTCCGTCTTTAAACGGAAGACAATTGAGAGCACAGAAACTCCCGGCCGAAGGGGTCTCGAGCTCATTCGTCTAGTGTTCTCAGTGAGCAAACCAAGGCAACTGAAGTCCAGAGACATCAACCAGCACGCCTAGCGCTTAGGTAGCAACGTGGAGAGAGCATTTCCACCTTCGGAGCTAACGGCAGACAAAACTTCCATTGAGGTCACGGCAGCTTCTGAGGGGCAATTTCATTTTCAGCAAGAAAAGGCATTCATTTCTACCTATTTGCACTGATGGGTTTGTCTATTGAAACCCATTTGAAATATATGTATATATACACACATATAATATATACATATATAAATATACATATATACACACACATATAATATATATTTATATATATATATACTTTAAAACAATGTTTAGTTTATTTAGAGTTAAAATAAACCTTGGTAAATATTTTTGTGCTCTCTTTTTACCCTGCCACAAATAAAATATAACGAGCTCGACATTTAGATAATCCTCTGATTTTTCTCAGAAGACGTTTTAGATAAAAGACAAAGAGTTTCTTATTTGGGGGTTCATAAAACATTCTACATTTATGGCTTCATTTTTCTGAAATCCAGATCAAAGCCTGGCTGTGAAATTTTACTGTCCCACTGCTCACGGGTCTGTTGACTTAGTGCATACTTCAAAAATCCCTTCTTCCCTCTAGACCCTCTGACCATCGCCTTTTTTTTTTTTTTAAGGATATTTGCATTTGATACTATTCAGGACCTTCGAGATGTAGATTGACAGAGTGAGGTGGGGGGGAGCTGAAACAACATTTTCCTGGGCTGTAATTAACTATATTCACGGCAAGGCCCTCCCCCAAAGCCCCTGCTGCCGCAGGATGCACGACGCTCCTGTGCTGAATGCAAGTGAAGTTAGTTGTTCATTCATAGCCTGTGATCTCTGTCCCCAAACCCCGTTCACTAGATGCCTTTATGATCTTTGTTTATATTAATCCCCGAAGAACTAAGCTTCATTTCACTTTATTTGGGAGAGAAACCCAGCAGAGAAAAGTTCAGGAGACCCAAATGTTTCCATAATTGCCTTGAGTTCTGAATGTATTTCAGGCTGACAGCTAAGATAAAAAGCCCCTTGCGGTCTGGTGTTTGGAGTCATTTTTCAGTGCCCTGTGGGAAATTGAGCAGGGGCTGTAACGGGGTCGGTTCAGGGAGGTGGAGTTTTGCAGACTGCAGTGAAAGGGGCCCCAACTGTCACTTTAAATCATCCCTAGGTTTCAAGCCTGGGTCCCAGTCACTCCTTGGATGAGCAACATGGTGTTACAAACAAATTGGGAGAGAAGCAAATAGAGGGTGGCCAGGCTCTTGTTTACGTCTAACGTCGTGTTTCTGAAATTGTTCTCATTTTCTTTTTCCACCCACTTGGATAATTTCTGCTTTCAGTGGTGACGGAAATGAACAGGGGCCAGAATACTACAAGCTATTCCCATGATAATTGCAGCTGAGACCACAGGCCAAGCCATGAATGTGTCATGAGAAAAGCTGGGTCTTGCACCATTTTCCGGGCTATGTGGCTCCAGAGAAATTTGGAGAAGTAGGTTCTTTCTTACCCCATGACAGGCTGGCGATGGATGATTTGCTCTTTGAAATGGTCTCAACTTCTTACCTCTATTTTCCCCTCTGAATAATGGGCCTATTTTGTTGTGCCCCTTTTTATAGTTCTAAGAATTTCTGCAAATAATTTCAATAAGGAGGTGAAACACTTGGGAAATTGAGATCCATAGAGCAAGAATAGTCCCATAGAAGGAGTTTTTCTTAGGAACTCAAAGCCTATTTTATCATGCATCTAAACTTCCCCCGTTCTCTTGGAAGCCAGTCACAAGTGGAGTTTAGTTTTGAGGGAAATTTCAGGAATCACTTAGTTTAATCAGTGGTTCTCAAACTTTTTGATCTCAGAACCCCTTTGCAATCTTAAAAATTACCAAGAGTCCCAAAGAGTTTGATTTGTGTGGGTTATGTCTATTATTCACTGTTTTAAAATTTAAAATGAGAAAAATTTAAATATTTATTCATTTCTTTAAATACAACAATAATATACCCATAACCTAAATAAGTCATTTTTTTAATGAAAAATAATGTGTTAAAAAAATCAGTCAGAAGTGTAGCATTATTTTATATTTTTGCAAATCTCTTTAATGTTCAGCATAATAGAAGACAAAGAAATTTATATCTGCTTTGGACTTCAGTCTGTTGCAATAAGTTTTTTGTTTTCAATCCTCACACGAGGATATGCTTTTTAAAAAATTGATTCATAGAGAGGAAAAGAGAGAAAGAGAGAAACATCATTATGAAAGAGAAATATCGATTGGTTGCCTTCTGCATGCACCCCAACTGGGGAAACAAACCTGCAACCTAGGTATGTGTCCTGACCTAGGATCGAACTCACAGTCCTTTTGTGTATGGGACGATGCTCCAACCAACTTAGCCACCCAGCCATGGCTGTTGCAATATGTTTGATTGAAGTACAGCATGTAAAAAAAATCCACCATGTACAGGTACGGAGTTGGAGAAGAGAGGAGTATTTTGATAAGCTTTTCCAGGTGATGATAGCTTTTCATCTTTGATACTACACTAAAATACAACAAGTAGCAGTTTCTTAAAGGCTACTTGCAATGTAGACGCTGACACCATATCAATGAACTTCTCATTCTCTGTTACGTGAAAATCCATTGGCTATCTGGCACTTGAAATGTATTTTTTACCCATGGATGATGTTGTAACCTCATGCACTGGTCATTTGGCAAATATTGGCTCAAATATACCAAATGTCAACACTTAGGATTATACAATATTTTAAAAATTACATTCATTAATATCACCACCAATATCATTAGAGGTTCTCGAAGGATTGGACAGCTGCCAAACTTGTAGTGGTGAATACAAATTTTCTAAAACTCCAATTTTTACTTGAAAGTTCAAATTTTATCATTGGCAACAAACAGTCCATTGTTTTATTTGAAGTTACAGCAGGCTCATTTTGTTCATTTCAGGAGGATGCCTTCCAAATATTCATAACTGAATATGGTTTCTCCATCACTTATTCTTTCAAGAAAAATGGTGTTACATGGGAAAAAAAAAAAAAAAAAAGGCCTTTTTCAGCTCACAACTCAGACAGCTGCACACATGCTTTTCCGTGAGCCCGGTGCCCAGCAGAGGTGCTCGATTAGTTACTTTTTATTTTGTCACTCAGAATATTAAAAAGATTTTGTATGTACCCGAGGGTTGAGATTTAATAAAATTAATAGTTTCTACTCTTCATCTAAGACATTCTTAAATGAAATTGGCTTTTTATGTTTGTTTGTTTTTTTAATCCTCACCCAAGGATGTTGATTGATTTCAGAGGGATTGGGATGGGGAGAGGAAGGGAGAGAAACATGGATGTGAGAGAGACATTGATTGGTTGTGCCCTGACTGGGGATCAAACTCGCAACCCAAGCATGCACCCTGACTGGGAATTGAACCCACAACTTTTTGGTTTATGGGATGATGTTCCAACTAACTGAGCTACCTGGCCAGGGCTGGCTTTTTAAGTTTGTAATGTGAGTACCTGGCAGGGAAGAATACACTGACTATGGTTCAGCTGATGTTATTGCCTTTATTCACCTTAACACCCCAGCAGGTTTACTTCCTGCTGCATTTGACTCATCAGTGCAAAGCTCAACACTGTGCAAAAGGTGAATAATGTCTTAGCATGATCATGAATATAGTTTTGCTTTCTCAGACCCTTGAGTATGTCAGTGGATCCCACTCTGAGAAACCCTTTCTAGAGTATAACTCATTTGGGTGCTTATTATAAGTATGCTTGCCTTCCCAGTTTACAGACACACAGTATGCATTGCATAACTTTGAGTGGGTATGATGCCAAGCACATGAGCATCATTCTATTCTGTAAGACTTACTGAGCACCTACTATGTGTCAGACACTATTTGAAGGACTTGGGAAACAGGTAAACAAAACAGTCTGTGACATGAGATGTGGTTCAAGTTCTGGTTCTCTGTCTTAGCAACTGGGGATCCATAGGAAGGGAAGTTGTGGAGTAATGGAGCTGGCATGTTTTCAGTGTTTCCTCAGGACATGTGCTGTGTTTTGTGCCATGTACTGTGCTAGGCAACTTTACTTACTTATGAATATACCCCTCCCTCCATCTTTCCTCCTGTCCATTTTGTACATAAGTATTGAGCACTTACTATGTGCAGGCAGAGGCTGAAGGCTGCAGTCAACCAGACCGCCACAGTCTCTGTCCCAGCTGCTTCCACGTAGCACAGGAGCGGCACACCCACCAAAGTGGGAGGGCATGAGCTGTGATAGACACACGTGAGGAAATGAAGGGACATTGAGAGGCTTATGGAAGGGAGGTTACTTAGGGTAGAGAAGGCTTCTCTAGAAAGCCACATTTAAGTTGAGAAATGAAGGGTGCAGGGTTGGTCAGGTGGAGAACATTCTAGACTGAGGTAGGAAGCAGCCTGGGATGGTTCAGGAGTGAGGGTGGGAAGGGCTGGGTGGGCAGCAGGGGACAGGCCCCTCCATGCCTTACAGGCAGCGGTGCTCACTTCACTCCTCACCTAGGAAGGATGGAGCCCTTGGAAATTTCTGCATGGAGGCCTGATCCCATTGTAGTCACCCTTGCTTCTCAGTACAGAACAGATGGGGCAGGTGTGAAGGTGGTTTGGAGGAAAGAGAATGTGCTGGAAAATGGGTCAGGAGGTTGTTTAATCCAAGGGATGGGAGGTTTGAGCTAGGATGGTGGCAGCCAAAGAAAAGAGAGCCAATGTCTTATCCAGAGAGGCATGTGGTTTCATCAGACTCCATTGACACTGCCAGAGAGAAGTTTTCTTATATCGGTTTTGTAAAAACAACAAGTTCACATTCAGGGAGTTCTGGTGATTTGCCTAAAAGCTCCCGGGTAACACCTGAACTCGCTATCTATTCCTTACTAAGCACCATTAAGTGCTGGTCTAAGCAGTTGGTAGATATCAACTCATTTAATCTCCGATACTGTGTGCTGCTTTCAAAATCTCCATTTTGTAGCTGAGAAAACTGAGACCCAGAGGGAAAGTAATGTTTTCTGAACATCTAAATTGGATTCGTGCTTCGTCGTGGTGGGTGTTCATTAATGTCCATTAATGGAATGATTGAGTCCTTGTTGTTTGTATTTCCAGCCAAGTGCTCGACTCCCGGTGTTCTGAATATCTTGTTCTTGTGGTCTTTGAGGCAGGGATAGACCTGCACACTGGGTGATTTCTCATCCCTCTGTGAATACTGGTTAGCATTGAACCCACCTTATCTACACTGCGTGTGACATCTCCTAGCTGCAAGCCAAGCAGAAGACACAACCCAGAAATCCTTCAATTGTCCGATGATCCACCAGAAAGAGAAACTAGTTTTCTGTGTCAGAGCCTCAGAGTAGATCTGAACCATTGAGACAGCAGGCTCCATGTTATGATGTCAAGTCCATACTAGACTTTCTGAAGACCTTGCTTGGGAGTATGATTTTATTAATTCATTTGCTCATATTTACTGAGTCTCTACCATGTTCTCAGCTCCATGAGTTATTGCAGAGAAGTTTAAGTCCTTGATCCTTGAACACCCTTGAGCCTACTGTGAATCTATTTAATCAAAGTTTCTTTGGCATTAGGGTTTCCCTAAATTAAAAAAGAAAGCCAGAGAGCCGATTCATTATCATGAATATTTCAACCTGAACCTGCTTTCTATCAAGTCATCTGTGTTTCCTAACCTACAAAAATATGTATGTTAATACTTTTTTTTTTCCAGAGGATGTTTGTGAACTTTCAAGGGGGAAAAAAGAACTTGGAAAAATGAATAGCAATTCCAGGAATTTCCAGAGTAAATGAGGCTTTGAGCAGATCCTATGATCAGTGTGCATAATTCATTAAAAACAAATCACTCTGCAAAATTGGGTAAACCAACATCCTAAGCCTGTCTCTGTGTGCCATGTGGTGGCCATTTAATTCATGGCTGTTGCTAATGAAGCTCTTCATATAAATTTGAGAGTAAACAGATTTGGACAACTTTATTTGCTGGGAAAGCAGCAGCAAGTATCCTTGCCCAAATCACACAGACCTTTAAAATGTGGTTTGGAGAAAATTATCCTTCTAAATATGTGTGTGTGTGTGTGTGTGTGTGTGTGTGTGTGTGTGTGTGTGTGTGTTCACAGGCATGTGTGCATGATATAGAATTATTTTGTGTTACTACAAAGCTATGGAGACACAAACTCAGTGTTTAAATAACTAATCTACTTCAAATAGGAAGCAAATGAAGAAAACAAGAATAACCATAGTTGTCGTGTATTGAGCTTTATGGGCAGATGATAACACAGTGAGCACTTTTCTGTGCCTTGTACCTTACCACCTTCGTGGCGACCATGTAAGTTACCAACCAAGGCTGAGAGAGGTGCAGGCATTTGCACTTTACATGTTACACATCTTGTAACTAGCAAACTGAAGACTTAAACACTCAGGTTTTTTAGCCCATAATATGTGCTCTTATTCATTTCACTTTATTCATGGATCTAGAAGATTCTTTGCAAGAAAATGAAACTGAGAATGCATCTCTCTTCTACCATTCTCAATGTAAAAACTCAGGTGATTGAAGTAAGAGCAATTTGGGCTTCATATGTTCTAGATTAGATGTTCACAATGTTCATAGTCACTTCCAAATTGCTAGTGCTTCATTCTGACTTTTGTTAGATAGGCAGGGTATTTAAAAATCTCTTGTTTTTAAAAAGTCTGTTTTGTTTTATTTAAAAATTAGTTTATGTCCTGGTTGGTGTGGTCAGTGGATTGAGCATCGGCTTGCAGACCAAAAGGTCACTGGTTTGATTTCCGGTCATGGCACATGCCTGGGTTGCAGGCCAGGTCTCTGGTTGGGAGTGTGTGGTTGATGTTCCTCTCCCTCTCTATCTCCCTCCCTTCCCCTCTCTCTAAAAGTAAGTAAATAAATCTTAAAAAAAAAAAAAGGAAACATGTTACCTAAAATGAGTCACACATTAAAACAATAAATAAAAATTAATTTAATAGGAGACAATTGGTTTAAATTCAGAACTCTGATTCAAAATATTCTGGTTAATATAGTTTGGGATTGTTAATAGAGTTCTCTGCAAGAAGTACTCTTTATCTGAATGATAGAGCACTGTGATGATTTCATGAGTGATGTGAACATGTCATCTAGTCTTAAACACTAAAATACTATGGCCCTGACTGGTGTGGCTCAGTGGGTTGGGCACTGTCCCACAAACCAAAAGGTCACTGGTTTGATTCCTAGTCAGGGCACATGCCTGGGTTGTGGGCCAGATCCCAGGTTGGAGGCGTTCAAGAGGCAACTGATCGATGTTTCTCTCACAATGATGTTTCTCTCCTTCTCTTTTCCCTCCCTTCCCCTCTCTAAAAATTAAAAATTTAAAAATTTAAAAATACTATATTATCCTTGGCTGTGTAAAAAGCAATAAGAACAACAAAAACAACAATAACTAAATTTCACCATGAAACGGGTTTCTACATTTACAGATCAACCATACGGAATCCAAGAGGTCATACTAAGCTAAATGTTTTCTGAGGCAAAGAAAAGAATCTGTGCAAGCTGATGGTCACATACAGTTCAGGACATACCGTGGAAAAGTTTTTCCAACTTGTTATTCCTTTGTTGACTACACTGTTTTCACTGGATTCTGGAATGGGTCATGTTTTGGTAGCCCCTCTCACTTGTCCCATCATGGAAGCCAGTGTCAGATTCTGAGGTGTCTTCTCCTAAGTAGAGATCCATGCTAGGCTCATGGAGAAACTGTTCACAAGGGTGAGCCACATCAACCCCGGATTTTCTCCTTGTGGTCTGGACTTTTATAGAAATCATTGATCTTTTCTGATTTGTTTCTACCTTATTTACTTGGAGAAAAATTATAGATCACATGAATATTCTGACCTATTTCCAGAATGATACACTTGCTGGTGGGCGATCCATTCACACTTTGGCCACACAGAGTGCCATCTGGTCCTCTGCCATGGCCTTTTGGGGGGAATCAGGAAGGGACCTCATAAACCATGTGCATTTGAACACAGTGACTTCAGTTCCAACAAGAGAAAGGCTAAGGACCTCCTGACCTTCCATATTTGCCTCTTTCTTTTGAACCATACTGGCGTCTGCCTGGCCACATTTCTGTTCTCTGGTACTTGTGGGCTGGTTGGCGTTGGCCCTGCTCAGAAAAAGAGCAGAAAAATCCTCAGGGAAAGTACAGGATGTGACAGAAAACTGAGCTGGTGAATCAGGGGTGGGCTGGTCTCCATTGTGTCAAAAGTGCAAGAGTTCTAGAAGGTTGTGGGCAGGAAATGGGACCGCTGAGTCAGTGGAGAGAACCTTGCTCCGTGAGTCAGGACCCATGAACAGACACACCTCAGGGCACAGACAGAGATGAAACCCCAGAGAAGTTTACAGCAGAGTTAATAGAAAAGAGAACTTGCAAGGCTGTTGAGTATTATGAAGTAGAAAACTGTTTCAAACCTAAATGCAATTTTGGGAAAAATATCTTGAGAAGAAGTCTCAGGTAGGTTCCCTAGAAGCAGACCGGACAAGGACATGTGTGAAAGGGCTTTATCAGGAAAGACAGGTGGAGAGAGAGAGCCTGGGAGTGAAAAGGGAGGAAGCCAGGCAAGAGTGAGGCTTCAAGCAAAGTCTCGGCCACCAGTGCTGGCTGTTGGGCAGCCAGTGGGCACACTTCAGGTTGGGAGGTCAGAGAGCACATGGGGGTTGTGTGAGGCTGGCACCCACCGGATCAACTTCCCAACTCCACGCTGAGTGATGACCATTGATTTGGCTTGAAATCAGCCATCCGGGAGTAGAGCAGGTCCTCAAATCATCATGTCCTTTTGTTCAATGTCATTTCATTAAAACATCGATGAAATTATAAACTTAACTCTTGTTTATATCAATCAGCTTATGGTAAATTGGTTTCATTATACATATGTCCTTTTACTTGAAGAACCTATTGATGATATTAAGTAAGGGACTTACTGTATTTAGACCATGGAAATCAGCAAATGCCAGGACTTTCTGGCAGGCGGTTGGGAAGAGTTTATTGTAAACACTTACCAGCCTGGGTGGACCCCTGACATTGTCTGGTACAGACGCACACAGCAAAATTTACCGAGTATTTCCTACGAACTGTTCCAAGCATTTTTGCACACATTAGCTCATTTAATCCTTACAATGATCCCATGGAGAGAATACTATTTTTTAAAGATTTAATTATTTTTAGAGAGAGTGGAAAGGAGAAAGAAAGAGGTAGAGAAACATCGATGTGTGAGACAAACATCAATGGGTTGCCTCTCACACACCCCCAGCCCCCCTGCAACCCTGGCATGTGCCCTGACTGGAAATTGAACAGGTGACCTTTTGGTTTACAGACTGGCACTCAGTCCACTGAGCCACACCAGCCAGGTGAGAACACTCTTGTTCAACCGCATTTACGAATGAGACAGAGGCACCGAGAGGTCGGGTGATTTGTGAAGGATAAGTCAGACAGCTAAGAAGTGGCAGAGCCATAGCCAAAGCAGTAGAGCACCAGTGCCTGTGCTCCTTAATATACAACATTCAACACTGCAAATCCACAGGCCTGCATCACATAGAAAATGCCATCCCTAATGGTAAGAAATTATACATGCACAGACCATTCATCGCAACGTGACCTGTCATCGCAAAACAATGGAAATTACCAAAACGGCCACAGCTGGGAGATCTGTTTGATCCACACAATAGAGCCCTTTACAGTGGCAAGAAGGAAGGAGAACATTTTGCTTGAACTGATATAAGGTGAAATCCAGGATACAAGGTTGAGCAAATGCCCACCCCCTCAAACCTAAGTGTAAAAAACAGAATTCATGGGAGATTTTGCATGTATCATGCATACTTCTTACACCCACATAGACACACACGTATGTCTGTGTCTATGTTTATACGTGTATATTTATATGTAAAATATCCCCCCCCCACAAAGAAATACAGGAAGGATAAACCAGAAATAATTAAGGAGATTGATTACCTACAGGGAGTAGGAATTTGTGAAATGGATAAAGAAGGGAGTGAATCTTCCAAGTTCACATTTTTTGAATAGTTTTGATTTTTGGAACTAAGCTGAGGTTAATATTTTACCATTTTAAAAATTTAAATCTGTAAGGACAGGGAAGTGTCTGCAAGGCTGTACGTGCATCCCGGCGTGGGGCCCCTCGTTGCAGTGGTGGTCTTTGGCACGGGGTTTCCACATTTTACTTACACAGGTGCCTGTGGTTTGTGCTGCTCAGAAGGGAGCCCTTTCACAGAGGCTGTGACAGGCTCCCTGGCTGCTGCAGGCCGGGTGCTGCTGTCACAGTCGGCCATGAGCTCCGGCGATTACCACATGCCAAGAGAAAGTTCCCGACACTCAGGTTTGAGGGTGCTCAGAAACGAGAGGAAATCACCCAGGAATGGCAGCATCTAGAGATGACCCCCTACAGGTTGCAGACACAGCTCTTAGGAGACCCCAGCAGCCACATTCCTCTAGAGAAGAGCCGTTTGTGAACCCCGCCAAAAACAGGGGTCAAGAGGCCATGATGCTGGGCTCTAGGTAAAGACCTTGGAATTCAGCTTTTGTTCTCTCCTTTATTCAATTCATGTGTGTCGTCTTGCATTTTGTGCCAGATCCTTTCTCGTGGGGCTGAAGACTAGCTGGAGACAGGGCCAAGCGCGTCAGCAGATAAGAGAATGTGAAATTAGACTGAACTTCCCTTCCCACTCCCAGCAGCCCAACCAGGCTGTGGATTTCATGAGAACAGGCTCTCTCTTGAGGTTTGCACTAGTTCCTTTTTCCAACTGGGCTGGGAATACCAACCACCAGCTGTGCTGGTGTGGTCCAGGGTGTCTGCATCCAGCCTGACAGCCACTGGAAAGCGTGGAAGTCTACGGACACAGGGAGGACGATTTGGGAACCTGCAGCTGTGCGAATCAGAGTTCCATATTTAGGAAGAAGGATCACATTGCTTGGTTTCGTGGCTCATTCTTGAGACTGGCTCTGATTTCATGTCCCTGGTCACACAGGATAAGAATTGCTTCTCATGTTGTGTGGAGGAAAGAGCATAGTTAGTTCAAACAAAAGCCCTACATTCTATATCTGAATTCTTTTTTTCCAAGCCGTGTGACCTTGGACAGATCACTTTCCTTCTCTGAACCCCAGGTGACCAAATGGAAATATTAATATTCAGTCTGCATCTGATGCTAGAGCAGATTGCTTTTTGAATGCCCTTCATCACTTACTTCTGACAAAGAGCAGCAGCAGGAATCAAACCCAGGTGTGTCCATTCAAAGCCAGTAGCATTTCCTTCCACCCGGGAGGTAAGTGAGTACAGGTGCAGACTCCCCTTCACCCTTCACTGAGCAAGTGACTTAATATTTCTGCCTCTCAGTCCTCTTATCTGTAAAAATGGGCTAATAATAGCCCTGCCTTATGGGGCTGAGGAAAGATGAAATGAGTTGAACTCAGAACAGCACAACCAATGTGAGCTATTGTGGCCACGGTGTTTCTAAACACACGGTACTTTCTAGTCGCACACATGTACATGCTGAATTCTTTCCTCTGATCAGCTCAAGGTCTAGATCAGACATAGTAAATTCATGGCACTCGCTCCACCACTTCCACCACCAACTTCCATGGCAGAGATCACCAATCTGCAACTGCCACACTCTTCTGCACTGTCTGAGTCTCAGAAAGCCAAGGCAGACACGGCTAGTTGATGGCAGCTGGTGTGAGATGGAACCTCACTTCCCCCACCCCCTGTGAAGCTGTGCATGAGTCTTTGATCCTCTGCAGGACAAGCTGCTCTTCATGGACACTGAAGCTGCCACTACCGTCTGAAAAACATTCAATCATCTTTCGTGGGTTCAGAAGCCATCACCTTCGTTAGAGGCCTCACAAAAGAGGGAGAAACTTTTTCTTTTTTTCTTTCTCTCTCTCTCTCTCTTTCTCTCCCTTCCTTCCTTCCTTCCTTCCTTCCTTCCTTCCTTCCTTCCTTCCTTCCTTCCTTCCTTCCTTCCTTCCTTCCTTCCATCCTTCCTTCTTTCCTTCCTTCTTTCCTTCCTTCCTTCCTTCCTCTTTCTTTCTTTCTTTCTTTCTTTCTTTCTTTCTTTCTTTCTTTCTTTCTTTCTTTCTTTCTTTCTTTCCTTCCTTCCTTCCTTCCTTCCTTCCTTCCTTCCTTCCTTCCTTCCTTCCTTCCTTCCTTCCTTCCTTCTTTCCTTCTTTTCTTTCTTTCTCATGAAAGGATAGAGATAGGGTCATGTACTGTTCCTGTTTTCTGGAATCAGAAAGAGCTCTCTTGAGGGAAGGCAGAGGTGTTGGCATACCATTGATGATATGTTTACTGGTGGCCCCAGATGAATGCCCATTGTGCAGAGGAGGCTGTGAGAGGCCAAGCCTGTTGCCCATGGTTACACAGCTGGTGAGTGGAGGAGCCGGGGTGACCCGTGATACATGCCCCAATGCCTGCTGGCCTCCCTTACCCCAGCGGGGCAGCTGGAGCTCTTTCTGTCTCCCCATTATAGTTGTTTAGAGGCCATAAACCCGCTAATCCCCAACCATGTGTCATTCTCTGCCAGTTAATGGGCCTCACTTCAGAGCTACAGCCTGAGAGGGCTGGCTCTCCTCCTCCATGCACTTAGTGTCCAGATTTCTGATTTACTGGGAGAAGCCCAGCGCAACCCCTTTGGTGCCTCGATAACCCGAGCACATGTAAAAGGCACTGGAGGCAAAAAGGGCCTCCTCAGAATGCATTTTTAGAAAGCAGGAGAAGGAAAGTGTCTTTTCGTCTTCTTCCAGGTGGATCTCAGGAAAGAGCTGGTCCCTGATCATCACTGCAGTACCTGAGATGAAAGTAACCTTTGCAGGATAAACCTGGGATGCTAAACCTAACACACAGCTGGGAGAGGCATCTGCCTGCTGGGCAGATGGTGCCAGTGGGAAAACAATTTGGGCCTCTTTAAGTTAAGCACATGGCTTATCTTTGGGTCTTAACTTAAATTCCCACAGAATGCTCAGGATAGAAATCAGATTTGCCCCAAGCACAGGTCTGATTTACTATGACCATGGCAGACCCTGGAGACTCAAACCAAGAGGCCACATCTGTATTAAGCATCGTGTCTACACACAAATGCACGCTGTCTGCTAGGTTAGGAGGTGCCTGTGATTAAAACAGCAGCAGTGGACTCAACCAGGCTTTAGTTTAAATCTCAGCTATGACTTGGGCCACTCCCATTACTCTCTGAGCCTGTTTTCTCATCTGTAAAATGGGCAAACTCATGCCCAAGTCACTGAATCATCTCATGAAAGTTTCCATCTGAGGCACCCGATGTGCGTGGGGGCCGTCTCCAGAAAACTAGGCCTGTTGCGGGGATTAGCACCCAGAAAGTGCTCCAGACATGTCGACTCTGGCTATGCACTTCTGCTCTCAATTCCAGGTCCTTTGGACACCTGTTCAGATCTCTGAAGTTTTGTTTTCTCTGGCAAGTGGCACAAAGAGGGAGGATTTTTATTATTTCTGAAAACAAAGGTCAGTCAACCCTGGAAGGTAGGAATCTCTCATTTGTCTGTGTTGGTAGACACGATGTGGACACTGCCTATGGATGACATCAAATGGGGCGCTAGCTGTTTTCAAAGGCACCCAGGTGGCATTTGTGGGCACACACACAGCTCTGCTGGCTGCCTTCAATGACTTGACCAGTGGGGCTCCAGGCCTCCTGGGAACCATCCACAGGGTGGTGAACGCTCACAGTTGTCTGCCCTGAGGCTTGTTCCTAAAGCTTTCTCTATCACCAGCTTTAAAATCACCCGTCCTTTTCAGGAAAAAAGGAAAAAAAAAATGCAGTTGTCTGACATTCCAAGAAACCCCAGAAGGAGGAATGCAGAAAATCAAATGTGCTGGTCCTTATCCAGCCATGACCCCAGGGAGATAAATGATTTCGCATGCTAATGGCCGGCCCTCCACGCTGACATTTTCTTACAATGTACTTAAGTCCCGTTTGTTTTGCTTTCTGTCTCCACAACAATTACCAAGATTTATTTTTTATTACTCCAGTTAACTCTGCCAGGACCACACTTCCTTTTTCTTTTTAAAGGAACAGCCATACTAAACTGAGAGGCCTAGGAATCGAGCATTTTCAATCACAAAAAGGAAAAACAAGGCTACACTCCCCTTCTGAAAGGCAACCGCTTTCTCCTGCACAGGTTGCCAGAGGGGCTTCTGGCTGTTTTATGCAGGGCAGGTGGACCCACCCAGTGACTCAGCTGAAGTCTCCAAGCAAGGCAACCATGTTAAAATGGTCCTCCCCAAGGGACTCCATAGCAGTTCTTGTCTGTAATCCCCTGCTAGAAATAGGCTCCCTCAAGTCAAGGGTTTTCACTGTTTTGTTTCATTCTTTGCCCTGAGCGCCAGCACATAGTAGGTGCTCAATAAATATTTGTGGACTAAATGAACATCATGTTCTTTAAAACTGGGTTCTGTATAGCTCCCAGACTCATCTTGATTCTTACTATTTCATTTTCTACTTGCATTGGCTGTTTGCTATTCCAGAAACACAGCTCTCTCTCTCTCTCTCTCTCGCCTGTGCTTTTGCACAGGTGAATGTCTACTCTGCCTGGTGAACTCTTATTCATCCTTCAATACCCATGTCCTTTGCAAAGATTCCTTTAATTCTCTCCTCCCAGGCTGTTTGTCTCTTCCACTCTCATGCATTGCCAAAGCACTCTTTATTTCCTTTAATTGGAAAACTTATCTTAGTATTTAGAGTTTTATTATTTTAACACATCTGGTCAGACTGTTTAGGGTTACCATCTAGCAGACTCTCTAACATCTAGTAAATGATCAGAAACAGTGAATGAATGAATAAATGAATAAGGGCAGGGATGTTGTCTTATTTGACTCTGCATCTCAATCTTCAAGCACAGTTTCTGGCACACAGTGGTGTTCAGGAAAGTCTCTTATCCATAAGGCAGGGATTTTTAAATCTCTTTTGTTCACCTTTGTGGTCTCGGTACTCAGAGCAGTGTCTGGCTCATATTAGGAACTCACTAAATACTTGATGAGGAAATAAATAATGGGGACCAGGACCCATCAGCTCTCTCCCAAAGACCTGCTGAGGATGGGGAGGGGCTCATGGCTCCAGAGGGAAGAGGGACTCCAGCCACTCTGAGGTCTGTCCTTCCAGCCTCCTACACCTGCATCTGCATGAATCAGAATGTGTTTGACATGGAGAGAGAGAGGTAGTCAGAAGGGCATGAATGAGCCCATTTCCTGGCTTTTCCCAAACAAGGTAGCTCAAAATGCCTTCTGTCCAGGCAGGGCCCTGGGCTGGTTTTATAAACTGCTGTGGACTGAGATGAGTCTGCAAATTGAAGGCTGTGGGTCACGTCTTCCAGTTAGAAGTCACTGGCCTGGTAGCCTTTTGCAAGAAGATAGCTTTGTCCTCTGGGCATTGTGCCCAAGGCCTGCCAAGCCCGGGTCCCAGGCTGCCTGTGGCTGAGCTGCCCAGGGGGCAGCACACCTTGGCTTCCTGAGTGTGGCCCTGCAGTTCCTGCTGGTGATTCTGGTTAGGGAAGAGGCTCTGCCAGGATGGCACAGGCCGGGGCATACCCGCACACTCTGAGCACACATGCCTAATGAGAGGAGAGCCCAGCCCTTGGTGACTTCTCCAGGGAGGTCAGCCTGGTGTATCCGGCTTCTTACTGGGCATGCCTGCCTTTGGGACTGTGGATGGGCCACCGTCCCACTTCCACGGTCAGCTACATGTCTTTCCACCACTGAACCAGGAGGGTTTCCTTCAAACAGGACCTTTGGTCACTACTTGAAAGGAACTGGGGCAGGGGTGGGAAAGGTTCATTTTAGAGCCATCTGACCCAATGTGGCCACTCACCTAGGGTTGCTGAATTTAGAGAAATAAATAAAAGCAGAACAAAAAACCAGGATGCCCAGTTCAACTTGAATGTCCGGTAAACAACGAATAAGTTTTTAGGATAAGTAGGTCCTGTGTAATATTTGAACAGCAGCCACAGGCAACTGGTACAGTGACTACCTGCCCAAATGAGAATCAGAGACTCTTGTTACTAAAGGCAAAGGAGGGGGACGTTTTAGGGGACAGTTGTTACTGCCACACTGACCTCATGAGGCTTTGTGGGGTTGGCACCTGCCTTCCACTATCGGTGCTGAAAAATCCAGACACCTGCTTTTCTAGCTGCCCTTGCAGGCTCTGGGAATGAAATGTTGCTGCTCCTGACATTAAATTGGAGCTGGAAGCCAACAGAAGCAGTCCCCTGGGGGTGGGGCGGAGTGGGGGTAGCGGTCTGCTTTCATGGCAGTGCAACCCTGACCTACTGTCCCTCTGCCTGGACATAGTTCAGCCCGGTGAACCCTATTATTTCTCTTTCGAGGCTCACATGCCCCCACCTCCTCTCAGAAGCTTGGTGTCCTGGAGCTGCTGTAACGACACACCACGGACTGGGCGGCTCACACAGCAGAAATGGATGGTCCCACAGCTCTGGAGGCCGAGAGTCCCAGATGAAGGTGTCCGCAGGGTTAACTCCTCCTGAGGCTGTGAGAGAGTGTGTCCCTGGCCTCACCCCCAGCTCTGGTGGCTGCTGGCAGTCCTTGGCGTCTTTTGGCTTGTAGACGCATCACATCTGACCTCTGCCTTCATCTTCATATCATTTTCCCTCTATGCCTGTCTCTGCATCCAGATTCCTCCTTTAGATAAGGATACCCGCCAGATTGGATTAGGGCCCACCCTAATGACTGCATCTTAACTAATTATATTTGCCGCAGCCCTATTTCCAAGCCCAGTCACATTCTGAGGTACTGTGGGGTAAGGACTTCAACATATAAATTTGGGAGACAACACACACCTGAACCCACAACACCTTCCCTGATGTGGACACCCACCCCTCCTGCTACTGTAGCCGTCACTGGTGGGGCCTTCCTTTGAATTTTCTGAAAATTTTCTCTGTTCTTCTTTCTCCGCCTTTGCCATGAACAGGACCTCCTTGGAAGCAGGGAGCCTGGTCTCATGCATACACTGCTGTGTCCCAGCATCCCCAATATCACGCACATAGTAGGGGCTCAATAAATGTTTGCTGCGTGAATGAACGAGCAACCGGGCTCCCTGTGTCCTCTGTTAGACTTCGCGCCCGCCCAGGGCAGGAGCGCTGTGGCGTGTCAGCGCAGGGCCAACACTCGGTAAATGCTTGGGAAATGCAATCACTCTTTGGTCCAGTGTCGATGTTTCCTGTGACTCAGTAAATCATGTTAACTAATGAAGGAATAATGATCCCAGAGGAACAGAAGTTTCAACTATGCAGATTATTCTGAGTTTTTAAAAAGTGTCTCTTTAAAGAAATCAGCCCCTGGGGGCCCTAGGCTCTCCATAAAGGCTGACTTTCCACTCTCTTAAGTAGCTCATTTTGGCTCCGAGACAAGATTCAGCTGGTGAGTTTTAATAAATAATGTTTTTGTGTTGCAAAAGTAAATTTAGATAATTTACAGAACTAGAAGGAATTAAGAAAAAATAATTCATCGGCCACAGACAACCAGATTGTTAATATGCCATTGTATTTCTTTCTGGTCTTTTTTTTCTAGATGTATTTTTATGTGATGATAAACAAATTTAAGTACAATCTGGTTTCTGCTTCAAATGAACAAAAATCCACCTTGAAAATATCCTCCAGTTTCCACGTAATTAGAAAACCCCAGACGTACTGGAGGGGTGAGAGTGGGGAGACCGGATGGGGCTGGAGGAACTTGCTGCGTGGGTCTAAGGCAGGCGGGATGAGGGAGCAGCTGGTCCTGGGCAAGGTCGTTCCCGGAATCCCGGGACTTGAACGCCCACATGGATGGCACGATTGAGATGGATGCAAAGCGAGGACAAACTCATGGCCAAGAAACCATTTCCTGGCCTGGGCGCCCAGTTCATCGGCAGTTTGCACTTTTCCAATTGCCCGGCCCTCCTGGAGCCTGGGTGGGAAAGCCCGGCTGCTTCCCACCGGAGTCGGCTCCAAGTCGGCTGGGATGGCTGGGATCCGGGATGAAGCGTCAGAATTCTGGAGGGAAATGATACATCTCCATGCTGAAAGCAGCGGGGCCGACTCAGGCTTTGTGGTGGCCTCTGATGTCATTTCAGAGAAAGAGCTAAAAAGCTGTTTTGTTTCTCAGACCATGTCTCTCAAATTGTCTTCTTAAAAAAAAAAAAAATGATTTTATCCGAAAGCGGACGTTCCAAACCCCAAACCTCTAATCCAGGCTTTTTGGAGGCCCCTGGCCTGGTCTAGTGCTGGCGCCGGGCGAGGGTTGTGGCTGAGGAAACATGGACGTCGCCCCGTTCCCCCAGCCCACCAGTGGGGTGAGTGCTCCGATGAGACCCTCCTTGTTGTGGGGCCTGGGGGTGGGCAGAGGGTGGGGAGACCAGAGCGAGGGGGCCTGTCAGGAGGGGGCATTTGTCTTGTAAAGGCAGCCATCGCTCTCCAAGAATGCCACAAGTGTGCCTTCCAAAATTCTCCCTTCTTCCGAGTGTGTGGGGGAGGCTCACCCTTGGCTGACACCCTGGGAACATCACAAGTGCTGTCATCTGGGCTGGCACTCACAACCCCGGTGAACAGGGGAGTGGGAGGGAAGGGGTGCAAGGATGTCCGGCCTGCATGGCTGGACCAGAAAGGGTTAACAACAAGACTTTTCTCTGCCAGGAAGCCCCCTCCTTGGACCCTCCTCTGGTTCTCCTGGTCTGCCATGCAGAAAAGGACCAACATCGCCCCTTTGAACACATTTCTGTTGCCCTTCAAGTCCCAGAATAGTGACATTGCTATCTGGTGGCTGGGTGGAATATGGCTAGCCACTAACTCCTAGGTTTCAATAATGCTGGGATGCCAGTGACTGAGGTCCTACTGTGTGGCCAAGTTCAGTGCTAGGGGATATGTGCCATCTAAGTTAATCCTCACCTCAATGCTGTGCAGTGATCCATTTCAGAGGTGGAGAACCTGAGACACAGAGAGGGAACAGTCACCCAGGTGGAAGTGGCAGAGCTGGAATTCAAGCCTGGGGCTGATGGACTTTCCTTTGTTCCTATACCACACTGCTTTTAGGTAAAAGTGGGTTAAACATACCCCAAAAATCATATATCCACATCCTGACCCTATTTGGGCCTTATTTGGAAAAAAAAGTCTTTGCAGATATAATTAAGGATCTTGAAATGAGATCATCAGGGATTTAGAGTGGGCCCTAAATCCAATGACAAGTGTCCTTAAAAGAGACAGAAGAGGAAGTGACATATGCCACATGAAGAAAGAGGGAGAGACTGTAGTGATATGGCCACAAGCCAAGAGGCGCCAGGACCACCAGTAGCCTCCAGAAGCTGGAAGAGAAGCATGGAATAGGTGGTTCCTGGAGCCTCTGAAGGGAACCAACTCTGTTGATACTTTGATTTAGGACATCTGGCCTCCAGAACCGTGAGAGAATAAAGTTCTGCTTCTCTTGTGTGTATGTGCATGTGTGCTTACCACCAGGTTTTTTTAAAAAGTATATTTTATTGATTATGTTGTTACAGTTGTCCCAGTTTCTTTTCCCTTTGCTCCCCTCTACCCACTATCCTCCTTCTATCCTTCTGTCCATGGGTCATGCATATAAGTTCTTTGGCTTCACCCTTTCCTGTATTAGTCTTAACTTCCCCCTGTCTATTTTGTATCAACCAATTATGCTCCTTAATCCCTGCACCATTTCCCCATCTCTCCCCCTTCCCACTCCCAGATGATAACCCTCCAAATGATCCCCATACCTATGATTCTGTTCCTGTTCTGGTTTTGCTTACTTGGATTTTATTCTTTAGATTCTGTTGTTGATAGTTGTGAGTTTGTTGTCATTTTAATGTTCATAGTTTTGATCTTCTTTTTCTTAAATAAGTCCCTTTAACATTTCATATAATAATGGTTTGATGATGATGAACTCCTTTAGCTTTTCCTTGTCTGGGAAGCACTTTATCTGCCCTTCCATTCTAAATAATAGCTTTGCTGGATAGAGCAGTCTTGGTTGTAGGTCCTTGATTTTCATCACATTGAATACTTCTTGCCTGCAAAGTTTCTTTTGAGAAATCAGCTGATAGTCTTATAGGCACCCCTTTGTAGGTAACTCTCTGCTTTTCTCTTGTTGCTTTTAAGATTCTCTCTTTATCTTGAACCTTTGGCATTTTAATAATGATGTGCCTTGGTGTGGTCCTCTTTGGGTCTAGCTTGTTTGGGATTCTGTGCTTTCTGGACTCGTATATTTATTTCCTTCACCAAATTTGGGAAGTTTTCCTTATTATTTTTTCACTTCAGCTTTCAATTTCTTGCTCTTCCTCTTCTCCTTATAGTTCTCCTATGATTTGGATGTTGGCACATTTAGAATTGTCCCAGAGGTTCCTAAGCCTCTCCTCATTCTTTTCAATTCTTGTTTCCTCATTCAGTATTGGTTGACTGTTTATTTCTTCCTTATGTTCCAAATCATTGTTTTGAATCCTAGTTTCACCATTGGTTTTATGTGGCATTTTCCTTTGTTTCATTTAGTATAGCCTTCACTTCTTCCTTTATGCATTTGCCATACTTAAGCATATCTGTAAAGCCTGTGAGTATCTTTATCACCAGTGTTTTGAACTTTACATCTGTTAGGTTGGCTATGTCCTCATCACTTAGTTCTACCACTGAAACTTTGATCCATTCCCTTTTTTGGGCCATACTTCTCTGTCTCCTCATCTTGACAGGCTCACGAGTTTGTTTGCCTCTGTGTCTTAGGTAGAGCTGTTGCACCTGTTATGTTGTAAGGGGCGGAGCCTTAGGTATTCATCAGTACAGGGCAACCCATTTCACCACGTTGTAGTGCTGTGTGTGGAGGAGGGGTATGAGAGGAAATAATGCTGCTTGCCCAGCACTTGCCCCTTTTCCGGACACTTCTCTCATTTCCCATATGGGACTGACACCTCTCTAGCTGTTGCCCTGGCCATTGTTTCCAGAGTGAGTGGGTCTCGTGGATGTTCTAGGCCTGTGGAGGCCCTTTAAGCAAGTGGACTCTGCTGTGAGACCAGCAGTTTCTTCCTCCACCTCAACCCCCACTGGTTTTCACAGTCAGAAGCAATGAGGCTCTATTTTCCCTGGCACTGGAACCTTAGCTACATGGACTAGTCTAGGGCTGGGTGTGCTCCCCAGGTGTCCCTCCTACTTTTTAAAACGTGGGACCATGTTTTTTGCTGGACTGCTGCTGCCACCACTGCTGCTGCCACCACACAGTGTTCTCTCTGCCCCAACTCCGTTCCCCCACCTGTCTGGATGAGTATTTCTTCTTTATATCTTTGTTTGCTGGACTTCCATGCAGCTCAATTTTCTGGAACTTCTGGTTGTCTCTAGTTTTGAGGTAGTTGTATTCCTTCTTAGTTGTGGAGGGAGACACAGCGTGTCTGTCTAGGCCTCCATCTTGGCTGGAAGTCCTACCACCAGGTTTTGATAATTTTTTACAGCAGCTACAAGAGATTCATACAGTTGCCTTGAGGGCTGATGATCTCTTTCCACTTTATTCTTGTACCTGGTCAAACATGAGGGCCTCTGGCACCAGGTTGGCCCTGATGGTCATGTGACCACCTTCCCAGCATCCTGGAGCTCCTCCATGTGCATGCGTTCTTCCTGGAGGGGAGAAGACACCACTTCTCAGGTCCTGGGCAGGGCATAGGTACCTGTACGTGTGTGTCACCCCCTTTCTTCTGCCTCTGTACAGCCCAAGAACCATGGTTCAGCCCAATAAAGAAATGATGCCATCTTCAATTTGACAAATCAGTATTGAGTGTCCATGTGTGCCAGGCCCTGATCCTGGCACTGAGGATATGGCATTGACCAAAACTAAGTCTCTGCCCTTCAGGAAGTGACGTGGAAAAGGGAGAGGCAGGCAAGGAATGAAGGAGAGAGGGGGAAAAAAGGGAGGGAGGAAAGGAAAGAGGGAGGGAGGGAGGACAAGAGAAAGGGGACCGAAAGGGAATTGGTCCACATGGTGATAAACCAAAGTGGAGGAAAATGAAGCCTGGTGCTAGAGTGGGATGGGGTGGTGGTGATGGAGACAAGGTGGGAGGGACTGGGCCCTGTGAACTGCATGGCTGACATGGCCCTGATGCTTTATTAGTTGTTTCCTTTGGTTCTCACAGAAATGTTCAGAGCTCTGCATTACGATTCTCATTTTACTGTTGGAAACCCTGAGAAACTCAGTAGCTCCTACAAGGCCATGGGCTATGTGCCAGTTAGTTACCCCTAGCTGCATAACAAACCACCTCCTCCCCAAACAGTGATATAGTGCAACAACAATCATTTATTTTGTTCACAAATCTTGGGGTTGACTAGACTCAGCTACCAGTTTTTATTCAGGGTTGACTCTCATTAGGTTGCCATTAGTTGGGGGCCAGTCTGGGTCATTTCTAAGATTCTTCACTCACATGTTTGGTACCTGGGTTAGAAAGACAAACATCTGGGGCTGGACTTGCTGGGCCTCTGTCTCTGTGTGTGGCTCTCTTCTCTGTCTCTCTCTGTCTCTCTGTCTCTCTCTCTCCTTCTTCCTCTACCTCATCTCTGTCTACATCTTGGCTGTATGGTGACTAGATATCTGGACATCTTAAATGTCAGTCAAAGACCCCTAGAGCTAGTGTCCTAAGGGAGACCAACAGAGGCTGCCTGGCCTTTTCTAATGCACCTTCCAGGTGACACAGGGCCTCTCTATTCAGGATTCAGTCGCAAAGGCCTGTGCAAGGGGTGGAAGTTAGACTTCCTCCTTGATGGAAGCTCATCATAGGATGTTCCTACCAGGGAGCAGGGCCAGCTGGTTTGGCTTCAGAGGCCACTGATCCACACCCATGACTGCACATCCCCCTGCCAGTCCTCCCCAGCCATGTGAACACATTGCCTCCCAGGGAAAGGATGGTTTGGGCAAATACCCTTGATCCATGTTCTTCCTGAGACACAGCCACAGAGTTGTCAAACTTCCTGAAGCAATACTTATTATAACTAAAGTGTATTTTGGGTGTTGGAAATATAAACTTCAGTGCTTGACCAGGTGTGACCATGGACTTGTCTGTAATGGATAAAATGCACAGTGTGTGGCTTTCTACCACAGGTTTATATTTTTAACATTTACAACCAATAAATGTTGGCTCCAACATCAACATAAGAAAAGGAAGACCATAAATTCTTCCTTTCCAGTAGTAGAGTGAAGGCAGCCCCAGACCATAACGCTTGCTGTCACATTTTAAGAGCAATTGCTATTGTACACCAATTATATCTCAATAAAGTTCTTTAAAAGACAAAAGAGTCTGAACAAAGAGATATTACCCTTTTCAAGATTTTTCCTTTTCTAACAGGAAGGGACATTAGAAATCAAATCTAATCTAGACATCAGAAATTTCCAACTGTGTTTCCTGGGCCCTGAGACAGACTGTAGTTTGCAGAGATGGTATCTCATGCCCATGTGCTCTTCTACAACCCGACTTTTCTCTCCATCCATTGAGAAGTGGGGTCCTCTAGCTCACCCACCCCCCTTGGTTCTAGTGGCCTTGTGACCACCAATAAAGTAAAGTAGAAGCCATGCTACTTGACATCGAAGGCTAGGTGATTATAGGCCATGTGGCTTCCGTTGGTTCTCTCGAAACTCTTGTTCTGGGAAAAACTAGCTACCGAATGTGAAATCTGACCATCCTGAGACCATTTTGCTGGAAATGTCACGACATGTGGGCCTTCTGGGAAACAGTTCCAGCTGAGGCCACACACAGTCAAAAGCCAGCATCAACCCCTAGCCATGCAAATGGAAGACCTTGGATGTCCAGCCCCATCGAGCTTTCAGCTGCCTGCAGCCCCAGCATCCTGACAGCATCCTCATGAGAGACCACAACTGATAATTGTCCATTTGATCCCTCCCTAAATTTCTGAACCACAAATCATGCACAAGGGAAAGGCTTATTGTTTTATACCTCTGAGTGTTAGGGTAATTTGTTATGAAGCCAGAGTGACTGAACTGGGTCCTGTCAGAGATCACTGGATGGCAGGAAGAGCAAAATGAAAATCCAAATGGGTGTCAATAAGGATGATGTTGATTTGTTGAAGAAAAAGTCCTCTGATCTAGCCAACCCTTTCACCTTGGATATCAGGACACAGAGGCATGGACAGGAAGGAGACAACCAGGTTAGGCTAATTTATATGATTAGTGAGTGTGCATATTTGAATCTTAACTCTAAGTCCAGGACTCTAATCTCAGCACATCATCTGCCAGTTGGGCAGGTGTCAGCCCCCAGGTCAATTCTGTACTCTTTTAATGGACCCACTATAATCTCCAAAATGTAGACTTAAAAATTTCAAGTTGTCAATCTTCCAAAAGCAAATCTATTTATTAGACTAGTGTAATCAGGCCTTGTATTTATGAACTTCCAATGCAAATTCAAGTGACCTGCTTTTAATCCAGCAGATTAATCCCACGTGTTCCTATGTGTGATTGTAACTTTGTTTTTAAAGCATTACCTAGAGAAGCACGTCTTTTAAAAAGTTGTAGAAAGAACATAGCACTCTCACCCACATATATTTCCTTTCAGTTTCCACCTATCCAGTCCTGGCAGCACCTATAAGCATCTGCTCTGTTACTTTTTTCCCTCTTCCCCTTTAACGCCTGGGACCTTGGTAGACCAGTAAGCCACAATTGGGAATGCATTCTGAGACCATTAGTACAGGAAGCATGGTGAAATCCAAAGAGACCATGAGCCAGTGAGTTGGAAAACACTCTATGAAAGGGCTTTTCAGGCTGTTTCTTTTAGGAGGAGTTTGTTTTTGGATTAAAGGAGTTTATTCAGGTATTCACAAATACCCAGGCTTTCTGCACCAGCTGGAACGTGGAAACCCCTCAGTCATAACCAATTGCCGTGGAGGGGACTGGCATGTTCTGACTGGGGAATACATGGATGAAAGAGGCGTAATTAGGTGACACGCCTTCAAAGGAGATGAAAGGCCCAAAACATCCTCAAAAACGTAGGCAAAAATATACCCTGAAATCACTACTTTCTTTATTTTGGAAGTAGAGGTTCCAATCAAAGGCTAGGTGTCAATGGCGTGGTATGTAGCAAAGTCTTGGACTAGGTTTCTTTCCTTTTTCTTTTTTTTTTTTTTTTTCTTCTTTTTCTTTCCCTGCTTGGGGAAGAAAAATGATGGAAATGTCATTCCTATATTTCCTCCACTCCTAGAAAATGGTGTAAATGCCTCCCTTCTTAACCAGAGACTCTAGACTAGGCTGACACTTTGATGGACTTCAACTGGGGGTGGGAACGAGAGGACCAGGGCTTAATGGCATAAGCATTGGAACACCCCTCCCCAGCCCCTCCATCAGAATTTTCTGTGTTTTCTGAGTGGCTCGTTTGTATATTTTACTCCTTTGGTTTTAAAAAATGCCTCTTTTTCTCCTTACAGAGCTAAGAAAGTGCACAAAGTTCCATGGTCTTCTGCAAGCCCCCTTTCCTTAGGCCATTCTTATTTTCTAATTAAATTGAATTCAGGAGATTGGCAGGTTTTGATGAGGAGGAAATTTTACAGCTGGGGGAGTCTATCGAATGATTCCACTCTGCCCTTTATTTTCCAATGAGAAAATGAAGCCCATTGAGGTTGGGTGACTTGCTCTGAGTAGTAGGACTAGTGCCAAAATAGAAATTTGGGGGATTTTTTGACTCCCAAATGAATGCTTTTCTTACCATTCAAGCTGCTCCTTTTCAATTTCCCTTTATTTTTAATCCTTTAATGGACATACTCTATGTTCATGGCACTCATTAACACATATTTAAATAATTATGGAAAAATCCGCATTTAATGCATCCTTAAGCACTTTGACCTCTGGGTTTCTGCAGCTGGATCTGATGGGATCTTCAGTTATTTGGCACATTTTAATTAGTGCTCTAACTGCTTCTTTTGCCCCTGTGGTCTTAAAGCAGCCCACACAGCACACCTGCCTTATTGAGCTCAGAGTCTCCAAAATGCTTACACAAACACTTGGCTTTTTCTTTTTCTTCTCTCCCTAACCCCCCTTCTCTTTCCTGGCTGAATTTGAGAGTGCAGAATGAATGTACTATTCAAAGTCCACTTTGACAACACCACTCACTAAATCAGGATTCCTCTTGGTGGGCAGAATTTTTCCAGTTTAGAGCCAAGTTGCAAAGAAGGAGATGGGAGAGTATTCACCAGCCAACACAGTGGTTCTAGCTTGAGGTAGAAGACATATATAGATGCATATGGACAGAAGTTATCTGTCTACCTATCTATCTATCCACATGTCTTCTATCTCAAGTTACATATCTATATTTATATCTATCCAAAAATTGAATCACACTGTTATATAGCATGCTTTTGTGCAGTGCATTATATTATGCTCATTTTCCCTTGTCCATACATCTAAAGTTGACTGTGTACTATTTCATCATGTGGCCGAGGCATTAACTTTAAAACCAAATGTCTACTTACGGACATATGGACACTTAGTTTATTTATTTGTTAAATTTATTTAATTTCACACACATCTTTTCACACATACTTTTTCAATCTAGTCTGAATATTTGCTTGGGACAGAGTCTTCCAAGTGATGTCCTATAAAGGGCGTGCACATTTTAAATTTTGATATGTATTGTCAGTTACTATGGGTAGCAACTCCAAATTGTCTGGGGACCCTGGCATGGACCCATTGATCCCCTGCCCCATTGTTTGAGGGTTGGTTGCCTCTGGGGTGTTAACTCCCCTGCATTTTCTGGGCAACTGCGTAGGAGGGGCTTATGAGCTTTGGAATAAGAAAAGCAGAAGGGTATATAGGGGATGTTGGCAAGAGCCTGGAACTGCCTGCAACAAGGGTGCTAAAATCAGGGTGCCAAGGGAATGCCATGTAAGCATCATAAGCAACTGCTACAGCCTCCTCTTTGTGGTCAGGATAAAGCCCCTTGGTATCCATCTTTCCTGTCTATCCTGTTTTGTGTTCTGATGCCCATCCTCTATATTCAAGGTCATTATGAGCCTATATAATGCTTGTGCACTTTAGGAAAGACACCTCCTCTAGACAGCTTTGCAGGTACATGTCCTGATAACCATAAGTGGGCTGGAGTGTACCCCCACAGGCCTCTGAGCTTGGCATCTTTGTGTCTGTGGTACCCAGCTTGAATAACTGTAGGGAGCAACTGTGAACATTAATCTCGGTCCAAGGAACTGCACAAGGGCTCCTGAACATTTCTGCAGCTCTTTGTACTGTTCCTTCTGCCTAAAACTTATTCATCGCCCATTCATCAAATATATATTGAGCATCTGTGCCAGTCACTATTGAGGTGCTGGGGACATAACATAGAACAAACCACACACCAAAACCCCTGCCTGTGTGGAACTTACACACTGGAAGTGGAGAGAGACCCCTAAAGAAAGAAATATGTAAGTATATAGTATGCTAGATAGTGTGTGTGTCACAGAGAAAAATAAAGCTGGGTGGGGGGTGGAGAGCACTGGGGGAGGAGCAGCAATATTAATTAAAGAGGTTAGAGAAGGTAACGTTGAGTGAAGACCTAAGGAGGTAAAGGGTTGGGTAAGTAAATGTCCGGGGAAGAGTGTGCCAGGAAGAGGGAAGAGTCGTGTAAAGATGCTGAGAAAGGGAATAGCAAGGAGGACACTCATTTAGTCTGGAGCACAGTGAGAAAAGAGAAGAGTCAGGAGATGACATCAGAGAGGTAAGAGGGGCAGGTGGGCAGATTGTGTGAGGTCTGGTCCAGGTTTCTACTATTACTAAGAGTGAGATGGGGGGCAGAAAAGGAGGGATGTGATACAAGTCTCATTTCAAAGGAACACCTTTCTCTTCATGCCCTGCTCCCACAGACTCATCTCACCACAACTGGTTTGGTTCCCTTCCCTGCAGGTGATGTTTCCAATCTCCACCTGTCCTGCCCTATCTGCTCCTCTGGTTACTTCCTCACTTGGCCCATCTTGAGAGCTTCCTGCTTGTATCCTAGAGGGAGTGCAGAAGAGAAGAGAGACCAGAACTCCTACTGCAGCCTCAGAGACCTGCTCCTGGGCCAGCAAAATGACATCCTCAAGTGAGATCACTCCAGAATATCAGCTGCATAACTTTTTGGATGAGGGACAGAGAGACATGCCTTTTTGATGATGGAAGAATTGAAAGTCGGCATGGCATGGAAGTGGAGGTGTTTCTCCCAAGCCTCAGTTTTTTCATGTGTAAAATAGGGAGATTGTACCTATGTCACCTCCATGTCATAGGTGGTGGCTATCATCAGCATCATATGCATACCGCTTTATTGGGGTGAGCATCCAGGTGAGTTCCAGGGAGAGACCAGATTCCCATTTTTATCACAGCCCACACAGGTAGCTTCTGGTACAAATAGCAGGACCACACCTTTCTTATGTTACCTCCTTGGGGCTCTAGGAGAGAAGGAACAAGGGAAAAGTACTTTGAACGATGTTTCAGGAGATGACTGGCAGGTTTTGAGGCTGGAGGTTTAAAAAACAATCTGACACAAAATCACAATGAGATATCAAGTCACACCCATTGGGATGGCTATTATCATAAAGGCAGGAAATAAATGATGAAGAGAATGTGGAGAAATTGAAACTCTATGCATTGCTGGGGGGATTGTAAAATGGTGTGGCCACTGTGGAAAAGAATCTGGCAATTCCTCAAAAATTAAATAAAATTACCATATTATTCAGCAATTCCACTTCTGGGTATATACCCAAAAGAACTGAAAGCTGGGACTCACCCATGTTCATAGCAGCATTACTCATAATAGCCCAAAGGAAACAACCCAAGTGTCCACCGAGGGATGAACAGATAAACACAGTGTGGTCTATCCATACAATAAAGTATTATTCAGCCTTAAGAAAAAAAGGAAAATCTGCCACATGCTACCCATGTATGAACCTTGAGGACATTATGTTCAGTGAGATAGCAAGACACAAAAGGGCAGATACTATATGGTTTCACTTATACGAGGCTTCTAGAGGAGTCAAACTCACAGAGACAGACAGTACAATGGTGGTTGCCAGGAGTGCAGTGGAGGGGGTACATAGTGTTTAATAGGGACAGAGTTTCAGTTTGGAAAGATGAGAAAGTTCTGGAAATGGATGGGGGTGATGTTTGCAAAACATCATGAATGTACTCAATGTCACTGAACACTACACTTAAAAATGGTTAAGCCCTGACCGATGTGGCTCAGTTGGTTGGATATCGTCCCTCAAAGTGAAAGGTTGGTGGCTCAATTCCTGGTCAAGGCACATGCCTGGGTTGCAGGTTCGGTCCCCAGTTGGGGTGCATAGGAGGAGCAATCCATCGATGTCTCTCTCCCACTCCTTTTCCCTCCCTTCCCCTCTCTCTAAAAATATATAAATAAAATCTTAAAAATAATTTTAAAAAAGGCTAAAATGGTAAAAATTTACATGGTAAGTTTTACCACAATTAAAATAAAATCTGACAGCAGCTAGCACCCATGTCGGGTGCTGCTCTGACCACTCAGGAGACTGAGAGTTAGGCATTTTAGACCCCCTCCCCCACCTTGCATAGGAGCAATGATGAAAGGAGACATATCAAGATGTCACCGGTGCTCTGCCTGGTACACCCCTCTGCCTGCAGGTCCAGGTGCTGTCTTCAGAAGCCAAAAGGTCACCCAGGGGACATGCTCCTCCCAGAGAGGCTGCCAATGTGTCAACTTGTCAGCACTCCAAGACCCACAAGAGGAGATAAGAATGCAGAAGAGGTGTAACTCAAGTGTCATCTGAAAGCTACTAGAGGCTTAGTGACACTTCAAAGGCGTGACACAGGGAAGGGGCCCAGAGATAGGAGCACAGACAATGCAGTTGGGGGAGGGGTGATGACTTATCATATTCCACTCTTGTCGTGCGAACCGGCACAGGCCCTCTCCATGCAGCAGAGCTTTATGGGGATGGTAATCATCTCCTGAGAAATCCCCCAGAAGTTGATGTTGCCCTGAGTGAGAAGGGGACAGCTGGTCCCCAGCAGGGGAGTGAAGTCCTGAGCCCAGGACTACTGTAGTAGGAATGGCAGGATCCTAAACGTGAGGGCACAGGGCACAAGGGAAGCAACAGACGGCCCCGGGTGGGACAAGCATGCAGTGTGCTGGTGGAATTTGACTCCATCCCAGGAAAAAAAGCAAAGATGAGAATCATATCCCCCCAAGCCTTGGGAACTCTTTCTCCAGATATGAAGAAGAAAACAAAAACAAGAACAGGACCCCAGCGCTGGAGGTCCAGGAGGGGTACTTGGTAGGGATGGTGCTGAACCCAAGAGCTGGGGCTGGGGTGGAGGTAGAGAAAGAACACCTGCCATGCTCTCTGTTGGTCTAGAAAGAGGGTGTCAAGAAAGGGGAAGCAGCAGACTTCTGGCCAAGATGGAAGCCTAGACTGACACGCTCTATCTCCCTCCACAACTAAGGAGGACTACATCTACCGCAAAACCAGAAATAACCAGAAATTCCAGAAAATAAAGCTACATGGAAGTGCAACATATGACGTTATAAAGAAATGGTGCTCATCTGGATGGGTAGGAGGGGTGAAGCCAGGGTGGAGAGGGCAAGCTGTGCTGGCGAAGGCAGCTGTGACGATGGCAGCAGGTCAGTGGTAGGCACAGACACCCATATTTAAGAAGAGGTGGAAACATCTGGGGAGCACCCCCAGCTGCAGACCAGACCTGTCAGCTTATGATTCCAACACCGGGGAAGGCAGACCCCCATTGCCTCAGACTGTGAAGGCGGGGCAGGGGGTGGAGATGGGGGAAGAAGCTCCTGGTCTCTCAGTGGAGAGTAAACAGCAAGAATCCACCTTGCACCCCCACTGCCACACAAAATGCCACAGCGTGGTGAGAAGCGTCGCCTGGTAGTGACAAGTGCACAGGGCTCCACCCCCTCTAGTGTAGGAGGTGTGGCAGCAAAGGTAAACACAAAACTGTCAGGATAGCACAGGTCATGATAGAGATCCCAATCACACAGCTAACCAGACAGCAAATATCGGATCTAACGGATGAACAGATAGGAAATCTTTCTGAGGGAAGTTCTGAGTTTTGGTTATAAAAATGCTTACAGACCTAACAGCAGATCTTAAACAAGACAGGGAAGGAATTAAGGCTAGTCCTGCTGAAATGGACAAAAACACATATGAAACAAGTGGTGAGGGAAAGAAAGCCAGGAATCAAATCAACAAATCGGAACACAGGGAAGGAACAAACCATCAACCAGTGCAGAAAGAGGAAACAAAAAGTGAGGAAAATGAGGAGAGGCTCAGAAACCTATGGGACAGCTGTAAGCAGGTCAATATTCAAATCATAGGGTTGCCAGAAGGTGAAGAAGAAGAACAAGAAATTTAAAATTATGTGAAAAAATAATAAAGCAGAATTTCCCTAATTTAGGGAAGGAAATAGACTTACAGGTCCAGGAAGCACAGAGAGTTCCAAAACAACTGGACCCAGGGAGAACCACACCAAGACACATTATAATCAAAATGTCAAAAATTAAGGATAAAGAGAGAATCTTAAAAGCAGCAAAAAAGAAGAAGAGAGTTACGTACAAAGCATCCCAATAAGACTATCAGCGGATTTCTCAAAAGAAACTCTGCAGGCAAGAAGGCACTGGCAAGAAATATTCAAAGTAATGAAAAGCAAAAACCTACAACCACAATTACTCTATTCAGCGAAGCTCTCTTTCATAATAGAAGGGCAGAGAAAGTGCTTCCAGGACAAAGTAAAACTGAAGGAGTTCATCAGCTCTAAACCACTGTGATATGAAATGTTAAAGGGACTTGTTTAGGAGAAAGAGGATCAGAACTATGAACATGAAAATGAAAACTGTATCACAACAACCAACAACAGAAGCTAGGGAATCGAAACAAGGGCAAACTGAGGAGGCAACGAGAGTGGGAAAAGAATTATAGGTATGAGGAACATATTGGGGGGAGGTTAGTGGGGAGAGGGAAGGGGGGAAAGGGAGGGAGATGGTACAGGAATTAAGAAGCATAGTAGGAGGGAGTGGAGCAGACAGGAAGATGTTGAGAAGAACTATATGCACAACCAATGGGCATGGACTAAGTGGGGGGGACACCTGAAGGGAGGGGGATCACTGGGTGGAGGGGGACAAAGGGAAAAGAAATTGGGACAACTGTAACAGCATAATCAATAAAGCATATTAAAAAAGGGGGTGCACAGAGGCTGGAGGTAAGAGGAAACCAGGTGTAAGAGGGAAGGACACCCCATCCTGGTGGCAGGAGCACATGGAGAGCAGGTGGGAAGTAAGCCCAGGTAGAACAAAGGGCCCTCAAGTAGCTCCAGACTGTTGGGGTCTTATTGGACTGTGGGAAGCCCTTGAGTGGTTTTAAGAAGAGACCATGGGTTTTATAAATCAGGTGGTGGGGCATTAATTTGTTGGGAGCAGGGAGGCTTGTCTGTTACTGTTGGCATGTCCAGGGTGAGGTGACAAGGTGACCAGGGAGAGACTGTGAGGATACAGAGAGGCGGACAGAAGTGGGAAAGGCTTAATGAACTCCTTAAGGAGCTTTCCCTAATGTGTTCCACCAGAATTTTGGGGGGGCCAGCCTCTGCATGCTGTGTGAGAAAAGGAGTGATGGAGTTTGTACCGGGGGAGAGGGGATGTGAGAGGAGAGGCAGGCAGAGCTTAGAAAGAGAAAAATGCAGACACGTGGTTGAGTCCCATCTCTTCTGCTGGAGCTTACACAGGCTAGGATTTGGGGATCCCTCATTAATTGTATCACCTCCCTGTAGGACAGAGGAAAACAAGGAGCAGGCAGGAGGATCCAAGACATCAGGGTCCAGGGTCCACTGTGCTGCTGGCAAACCTAAACCTTGGCCTGCATGGCTCTGATGTCATTGGTTAGTTGTAGGCACAGATGCTCATGCCCCCTCTGAGCCTGGATGCCCCTCGTGTGAATGCAGAGCTCAGTTCTCAGTCAGTGCAGCCCAGTGGGGTCCAGTCAATCAACCAGATAAATCACCCAGGATGGCAAAAGGCCAGCATGTGCCATCCAGTCTGCTTGATCAGGAGGAAAAGTGAACACCCCAACACAGAAACATAGGGATGGAAAGATAGGGTATCCCCCAAGTGGCCAAGCAGGTGTGGCGGTGGCTGCACACCTGTGCATGTAGCATGTTTCAGGATGCACTTGGGGGACCCAGCCAGGATGAGTGGTGGAGAGAGCCTAGCCTGGGATCTCAGGTGTAGCCCATCACCTGTCTGATGGTAGTGTTCTGAGCAGGCTGAGTATGGGGCGGCCCTTCCCATAACAAAGGTCAAGGTCAGTCTCTAACCCATCGAGTCAGCAGTAACAGAGGGATCTAAGGAGACCTGTCAGAAGTCTGAAGAGGGTGGAGGAGTAAGAGCAGGCTCAGGAGTGACATAGCAGCTGGAGACACAGTTCCCAACTCATTGTTGATGGCTCTGAGGGAAGAGAGTTTGGATGCTGGGGTCACACACCTGGCTCCAAATTTCACCGCTGCTCTGCACTGCTGTGAGATCTTGGCAAGTGATTTCACCTTCTCTGTGCCTGGAAGTCAGGGGTAATACCATCACCCACTTCCTGTGGGTAGCCGTGGGAAGTACACCAGTTGCATGCAGGCAACACACCGCACAGAGCCATCTCCAGAGCTACTGCCCCATGGTTTTCCCCTCACTGTGCAGCATTTTGCTGTACATTCTGGAATGGAGATGTTAGAGTATAGGACAAATTAGGAGATCCCATGTGGCCCAGGTCAAACCTGACTAGACTACTTGAAAATGCCTCTGCTTGTGGTTTAATCTATTGGGTTCTTTAAACTCTCTCTGCTTCCCATGCAGTGTGCTCCTGAATGCCACTCTTGCCTGGATTGGAACCAAGAAGAAAATGTGCACTGGGTCATGACTGTTCCTGAAAGCCTGGGCGGCACCCACACTGTGCCTGCAGGGTGACTCCTCTCTCTGAATACATGACTGGCTGCAAATTCAATTCCACTGTCAGAAGGACAGAGGGCCTTGAAGAGTCAGCCACAATATCCTTGGCTTGATGGAGGCATTGACTTTTGGGTTACTTCGTCATCAGAATGTTCTGCTTCTTGATGAAGACAGTCAAGTTGGGGAACATCTTCCCATTTTCAAGAAAACAACAGATATACAGGAAACCCCCAACAGCCTCACATGGGCACACACAAGGACTCCTACACTCCGGTGAATCTCTGGGCCCCTGAGATGGCACGAGCGTGATGTGTGTTTAAAATGCTCCTGGACTTCTGGCCAAGACAGAGGCCTAGACAGATACACTGCGTCTCCCTCCACAATTAATAAGGAATATAACTACCTTAAAACGAGAGACAACCAGAAGTTCCAGAAAATTGAGCTGCATGGAAGTCCAACAAGCAAAGATATAAAGAAGAAATACTCATCTATACAGGAGAAGTGGAGCCATGGTGGAGAGGACCTGGTGTGGCAGTGGCAGCAGTGGCAGCAGCAGCAGGCCAGCAGAAAGTGCAGTCACACATTTTAAAAAGTTGGGAGGGACACCTGGGGACTGTTCCCAGCCCCAGACCAGACCACACAGCTCACAGTCCCAGCACCAGGGAAGATAAAGCTTCATTGTTTCTGACTGTGCAGACCAGTGGGGGTTGGGTGGAGAAAGAAACTGCTGGTCTCTCAGTAGAGTCCACTTGTTTAAAGGTCCCCCATGGTCCTAGAACATCCACAGACCCACCCACTCTGGGAACCACGGCCAGACCAACAGGTAGAGAGGTACCAGTCCCATACGGAAGTGGGAAAAGTTCCTTGAAGAGGGGTGAGTGCAGTGCAAGCAGCATTGTTCCATCTTAGACCCCCAGCCCCCCTCCCCCACAGCATAACAACATGGTGAAATGAGTCACCCATACTGATGAATACCTAAGGCTCTGCCCCTTACAACATAACAGGTGTGACAGCTGTACTTAAAACACAGAGGCAAACAAACTCATGAGCCTGTCAAGATGAGGAGACAGAGAGGTATGGCCCAAAAGAGGGAACAGATCAAGGTTCCAGTGGGACAACTAAGTGACAAGGAGATAGCCAACCTAACAGATGTAGAGTTTGAAACACTGGAGATAAAGATGCTCACAGGCTCGACAGATATGCTTAAGTACAGCAAATGCATAAGGGAAGAAGTGAAGGCTATGCTAAGTGAAACAAAGGAAAATCCACACAAAACCAAGGGTGAAGGGAAGGAAACTGGGGTTCAAATCAATGACTTGGAACATAAGAAAGAAAAAAACAGCCAACCAGTACAGAATGAGGAAACAAGAATTGGAAAAAATGAGGAGAGGCTTAGGTACCTCTGGGACAACTTTAAATGTGCCAACATCCAAATCATAGGAGTGCCAGAAGGAGAAGAGGAAGAGCAAGAAATTGAAAGCTTAAGTGAAAAAATAATGAGGAAAGCTCCCCAAATTTGGTGACGGAAATAGACATATAAGTCCAGGAAACATAATTGGTTGGTACAAAATAGACAGGGGGAGTTAAGAATAATATAGGAAAGGGTGAAGCCAAAGAATGTATATGCATGACCCATGGACATGAACTAAGAGGGGTGGGATTGCTGGAGGGAAGGGGGGGTACTGGGCAGAAGGCAGCAAAGGGGGAAAAAATAGCACTACTGTAACAACATAATCAATAAAGTATACTTTAAAAATAATAAAAAATAAAATGCTCCCACTTTTCATGTGCGAGGACAGACTGGACAAATGGACCTGAAGTAACGCTACTCCAGAGGGTGCCTTGTAGGGTGCAGGTCACTCACACTGCCTCTCTGACTGTAGTCCCTCTGTCCGCCCTTGTGGTTGCTGGTGCTGGCTCCTGGCGAGTCACTCTGAGCTCATTTATCTCCAAGGTGAGATCAAAGAATCTATGTATAGGGTCCTTGTGAGCATTAAATCAGATAATGGCTTTAAAAAGCAGCTGTGTGGTGAGTGATCAATAATCACTGCAAGTTACTGAGTTCTTATCACATACAAGAAACTGTTGTAACAACTTCTCGTGTGATTTTTTTTTTAATCTAAAAAGTTTTTTAAAAACTTTGAAATGATTACCATTGTCCCCTTTCATAGATGAAGAGCTTGAAGTTCAGAGAGGTTAAGCAATTTGCCTAAGGTTGCCGGGCTAGATGGTTGTGTCTTCTTACTTATCACACCAAGTTGCCTCTAGTGTTAGCTTTCCTATTATTATTATATTATTGTATTTTTGTTTCCTCCCTTCATCACACCCCGGCTATCTGACAGACCAGCTTATTGATGGCCAGGCAATCCTTGTTCTGGTTTCTTTTCCTTCCTCCTGCTTGTCACAGGCATAATATGCATGAACCAACTTTCCTGGATGAACTTATATTCATCTTACACGGCTGTGACTTAAGCCGTACCTTTCCAATGATATCTTTGTTAGTCTCTCCAGCTGAGGTCATAGCTCCCTCCCTCTTAGTGGCTGTTGTCTGTTCTCCCACTGTGTCTAATAAATGGTCACTAATTCATTCTTCCTTCTGAGGCTGCAGTCTTTCTCCACCTTGAACCTGGACTTGGCTGTGACTCTTGCTTTGGCCACCAGGACATTAACAGACATGATGCGAATGCTTGTGCACTTGGGTTTCAGTGCTTGCTGCACTTGTGACCCTGAGGTCTCTGTGTGAACAAGCCCGAGCCAGCCTGCTGGGCAGCAAGGGCCACAGGAGAGCTGAGACAGCCCGGCCAACATCCTGGCCATCATGTAACATGGGCACGAAGGCATCCTATACCATCTAGCTCCCAGCTGGCCACCGATGTAGAAGGAGGGCCCAGCAGAAATCAGCCAGTGCCTCCCATATCAGAAGAAGCACCCAGCTTCCTCACAGAATTGTGAACTAAATAAATGGTTGTTTAAAAGCCACTAACTATTGGGGTAGTTTGTTACACATCACTAACCAATCAATACATGATGTACCTTCATTGCCTAGAGCAGTGCCAGGTGCTGACATAGGTGCTCAACGAGAGAATGAATTGTGGTACTGAGTTAATAGTTGAATGACTAAATGGGGAGGACACCGAAGTGTGACTTGGAGTCAACTTTACTTCAGTCCGTCCTGTGAATGCTTCAGTTTCTTTTATTTTCCCATCTTTAGATGGAATCTCCCTCTTAAGCTGCTGTAATGAATTCCATCAATGCCTGTCAGCTTGAGTCATCTGGTCAGCACTCTGCAGTCACTCCCTGTCCACTTTGTTACATAGAGTGATGAGCACTCAACACTCAGAGCTTATTTAGCTGCTGTAACAAATAAGCCCCGAGTCTTGTTGGTTCACAACAACAGATTATTATTTGCCCATGCTACACATTTACCCTGAGCTGACAGTGGCTTTTTACCACACATTCACTCTGCTAAAGAAATGATCTCCATCTGGGGCATCTCCTTGGGTGATGCAGATGGAAAAGAGAGAAGGTGAACAAAGAAAAGACTTTTTCTGTCTTGCTCACACCTCTATCTCCAAGACATAGCACAGTGCCTAGAAGGAAGTAGGTGCTCATTAAAAATTAGCTGAATGGCTCACTGAGTGAATCAATGATGGAGTAGGTTAGTCATGGGGCACACAATCTCATAGCACCTGTAATTGTTTTGTCAGAAGATTAACCATACTGTATTTTTAGCTTTATTTTTTGAAATAATTATAGACTCACAAAAAAATCACAAGAAAGTTTTTATTTAGCCTTACCTAGCTAGCATCCCCTACTTTTCACATCTTACATAAGTATAATAAAATAATAAAAACCAAGAAGTTAACATAGGCACAATACTGACCAAACTATAGACTTTATTTGGGTTTCATCTTTTTTTCATGATTATCTTTTATCTTCCTAAGATCCAGCACAGGGTCCCTTATTGCCTGTAGTTGTCATGTCTCCTTATTTTCCTCCAGTCATGGACATCTCCTTTGTCTTTGCTTGTCCTTTCGGACCTCGACATTTTTGAAGAGCGCTTGTCATGTATTTTGCCAAATGTTCTTCCATTTGGGTTTGTGGGGGGTTTGCTAATGATTAGACTGATGTAATGCATTCTTAGCTCACATACCACTGAAGTGATGTTGGGGCCTTCTCAAGAGAGCATCCTGTTGGGGGGACGTGACACTTAAATGCCTTGTTACTGGTGATGTTAACTGGATCTCTCGGTTAAGGTGGTGTCTGCCAGGTTTCTCTATTCTGAAGATGTCATTTCCCCAGGCACATTATATTTCAATGGCCAGTTTACTTGTTTAGATCTGCACATGGGTGGCAGCCTCAGTGGGACAGGGTCCCTGTCTGTCTTCCTCATTCCTCTATCCCCAGCACCTGCCACCGTGTCTTGTACTTTTCATGTGCCCAACATCTTACTAAATGAATGAATGTTGTGAAGGATAGAACCAAGCTTCATGGTGCTGACATTCAGGGAGTAGTGGGCTTATAGGCTAATTATTCTGAATAGAAAGGTTGGGGCAAATTATGCCACCCACATTTCCCATGTCTTTTATTTAATCTTCTACCTTCCAGAGCCAACCAACTTTACATAAACAATATAAAATTGATATTCTTCCTGACCCATTTTCACTGAAGCCCGCCTGCTCCCCACCACCATCCCTGGTTTCTGAATTTCTGTGAGGCCATGATGGTCAAGGTCATGGCCACTACCAACGGGAGGTGCTTCACTGTGGTGTCTTAGCCACAAGTCACCAGAAATCTGACTAAGAGCAGTATAAACAAGACATGTAATTATCTCTCTGGAGAGAAGCACAGACATAGTGAGTTCAAGGTTTGTTTGGTGGCCTAATGATGTCATCACAGCCCAGGCGTGTCTATCCTCAGTGTGTTGGGATTTTGTCCTCAGGCGGCAAGATGGAGCCCCAGACTCAGCATCACATCCTCTCATGACAGCATACAGAACATGTGGGAAGAGGGACTTCTTTTTGTATTTCTCAGAAAGCAGACCTCCTGTTACGCTTTATTGGTGGGAACTGATCAAGAGACCCTCCCTAACTGCAGGGGAACCTGGGAAAGGGAGCCTCTGGCATTTGCAGCCTCCGTTACTGGGGTGGATGTGCCAGCATGCAGGCGGGGGAAGGTCTGACTTTGAGTAGACAATGCACACCATCTGCCACGGGAGCTTCTAGGTGGGGTTTATGAGTGGGAAACTGGCTGGAACCCAGGGCCATCCAAGGAAGTGGAAAGACAGAGCTGGTCTGGAACAGGCTTTCTGTATTTCTGACAGTCTTTTTGTTTAAAAATCAAGTCCAGGTCTCCCATTTGCCACTTTCTTGGTCACAATGACTATAAAACTTACCATATAATCACAGTGAAGTATGTATGAAAAGGAATTAAGGAAAAAGTTCATCCATCCATCCACCCATCCACCCATCCTTCTATTCTTTCATTCTTCTACAAATTTTCCTCTCCTCTCTTTTCTCCCTCCCTCTCTCCACCTATTCTTTTAGTGTTTAGAGTACTGTTTGACTTAGTTATGACCAGAGAGATGTAAGTGGTCTGCTGCTAGGGAATATTCCCCTCCCATCCTTATATAAGGGAGAGACATTCAAAGCGAGACCTCTTTCCCTCCTTCATATTCTGGATATCGTCAGGGGAGGATATGATGCTTGGGGTTCCAGCAGCCACCTTGCAACAATGAGGCAAGATATGTAAGGATGAAATGCTCTGAGCCTTGTATTGGTGGCACACAATAAAAAGGAGAATTTCCATTCCCCTGGGCTCACAGTTCAGTGCAAGAGATGAAGAAATAAATGGGGCAATTACAGTGCAGTAGGAACTACTGTAGGGGAAATGCTGGGAGAGGACAATTGGGGAAAGAGTTCTGGGGGGCGGTGAGGTCCATGCAAAGGCTCGAGGAGGAACAGAGTGTTCTGGGCAGAGGGCACAGCCTGAATAGAACCAACATCGAGCAGGGGTGTTTCAAGGTGGTGCAGGAGCAATTTATCCAGGCTGGACAGGAAGGTGGTCGTCTCGGGGGATGTGCTGAGAAACGAGGCTGGGGATAAGCTGGGCTCTGGTGAGAAAGATGAACCCCGCCTCTGACCTGCTCGCTCTCTGACACCTTGGGCTCCTGAGGAAGAAATGTGCTAGCCCCTCTGATCTCTCTTCTGCCTGTATATTCCCCACCAGTTTCCTTGAGTTGAATTGGCGGCTCCCAGCCTGTCCTAGGAGTGTACTCAGTGGCAAGGCTGGGCCTTGCTTCTCTCCATGGTGTTGAGAACCTTCTGGCCTTTGATATCTGCTCTGGACTCCTGTTTCCTGCTCTCCATGGTCTGGGGGTGAACAGACAACGACAGGCTCCCCCCTGGCTGCCCCACCCCACCTCCCCCTCGAGAAGGTCAGCCATCAAAGGCCTGCGGAGGAAAGTGTCAGAAGTCACAGCCTGAGCTGCAGCTGACAGATTCATCGTACACGGAAGCGGCTAATGATTTGGCCAGCCCTGTGCTGTCACCTCGCAATGCCTGGCTCTCCCTGAGCCATTGGCAGGCAGGGCTTATGGGAGAAAAACTCCCCTGAACGTACTGTTGACAAATGGGGGGAGAAACCCCTGGAATCAAGCAACAGTGATGAAAACGGCCAGGCATGTGGTTTTCAAACCTTTTTCCTGGGCGAGGTGGGCCAGCAGAGGCTTGCGGGGAAGGGGGGCACTCAGAGTTTTCCAAGAGGCCAAAAGGAACAAAGGGACCTGCGACAGCTTGGCCAAAGCCCCCTCCCCCGTAACATTAACTGCTTCCCTTTCCCTTCCAACGGGGCAGGAAGATGGAAGTGAAGGAAATGGAAAATGCAAACTGCACACCAATTCAGCTTTTTGTTGCTTGGAGCTCAATTTTTGCTAACTTTGGAAATCCCAAAAGAGAGAGGTGTTTTGTCAAGACATTTAAAAAATTATTTTTGAGGGAAACAAGACAGCCTATTCATGAGCAGCGGGAAAGCGCACCTCTTGGGGTGCCCGGCACTCCCGCTGTGCCCAGTAATTTGGTTTAATGAGATGATGAGGCTGCTGTGGGCATCCTTTCTCAGCCCCAACCCCATGCCCCTGAGAGAGGGCGTTAACTCAGGCATAGCCGGGACTTTGAAGCTCTATTTTGTTTTCCCCTCTCCCCCCTCGCACCCCTGCCAATTAACACCAGGGATAAATTACATCCAGGTGCAGCCTAAAGCTGGCCACTGCTGATTAGTGCCATCTTGTCCCTAAAGGTGGCTTGGTGGCTCCAGAGGCAGAAGAGTACCAGGCCACTCTCCAACCCAAGAGTGTGGAGCTGGGAAGTGGGGGCTATCAGCCCTGGCCCCTGATGTGAATTGTGATCATGGGATGACGTCCCTCCTGAGCTGCTTTGTAACCACCACCGAGCGTGCTGGAGTGCTCTCCCTCCAGAACTCTGCATGGCTGCCTCCTTCCTGCTGTTCAGGTCTGGGCCCAGATGGCACCTGCCTCCAGAGGCCTTCCCTGAACCCCTCAAAAATAGAGAATCCCCTAAATGGATTGCTCTCTCTTACCCAGATTATTGGCGCTATTTGCTTTCTTTCATGCACTTGCCACTACTGAAAATACATGATTTACCTCTTTACTTGCTTGCTTTCTGTCTCCAGCATTAGACTGTGGGCTACAGGAGGGCAGGGCATTGTTGTATTGCTTTCTGTGTCCTCAGGGTCTAGGGGGCCACCACGCACACAGCAAGAGCTTAATGAATATCCAATGAGTGTGTGTAGCTGAGAGTGTGTGAGAGTATATGTGTAGTATGTATATGAGTGTGAGCGTGTGATCTCCTCACAGAGCCTGGCACACAGCATTCACAGGTGCCCTCAGTATCACTGATTTGTTTATTCGTTCTCTATTTACTCAATTAACCCTCACATCAGCTCTTTGAAAAAAAGTACCCCAAACTGCCTTTTGCAGTTCAGAAAACTGAAGCTCAGAGAGGTTGACTTGTCCATGTCACACAGCTTCCTGATGCCACTGTCCCCCATCCTCCCTCCTGAGCAGCATCTTCCCTTTGCTATGGCTCAAGCTGTGCTGTTGGAACTACCACCCTCCAGGAACGGCTGAGACTGGAGGTCCAGGAGTCCCAGGCTGGGGAATCTGGTTGTGACCCAAGTGACTGTTAGTTTTGGGCATCGGTGGTCAGACCAGCAGCCATGGGCCTGAAGGAGAGAATGTGGGGCTGAGGATACTGGTGCCTTCCAGCCTACTGTTTCCCCAAGGAAGCCGGCCTGAGGTCCTGGTTTGGGCCCACTTGGTGTTGTGAATGAATGAATTTCCAGTGGACAGCGACAGGTCCTGAAACTGTGAGAACCCACCCTTGTGTTACGTGTCCTAGTGGGTTAATTCAGTGCTGGTTAAAATGGTGGCAATGGAGAGAAAGAACCGAGCAGGGACTGCAATGCCAACGCCTGGGGAGGGGGATCCAGGCTGGGGAGTGATGGGCCAAGAGAGGGCTCCCAGAGAGTGGAATTGCTGGATCACATGGTAACTTGACGTTAACAGTTTGAGGAACTGCCAGATTGTTTTCCAAAGTGGCTGCGCCATTTCACATTCCCACGTGGTTCTCCACTGCTTATCTGTATCATAATTTTTGGGCAGTGCTATTCCACTACTTACGATGTTTTTCCTGAAGGTAAGGGCACCTAACAGTGAAAGGTGGCATAAAAGATAAGACACAGCTGATCATACCACGTGAAATGACCTAAGACTTCAGAACTGGCCACCAACTCTGAGGATCAGGACACCAGGACCTATCAAGGGGGAGGGATGCTGCCGAGGACAGAGGTGGTGTGGATAAATGAAGGTGAAGGTGTATTCTGGGGGGCTGCTGGCTGGGCCCAGTGGGTGCCTGTGTAAACTGCAAGACCCTGACCTGGCAGAGACTTCCCACAGTCAGCCTGAATCACTGCAGCCATGATGAGGCAGGCTCCGTCCCTGCATCTGGGGTTCCGTCTCCTGCTCCTAGGAGCCTGGAGTGGAGGCTCTTCTGGGCCACATTGAACACTGGCACTAATCACTCCAACATCATTAACATTAATAATGGGATTTGCGTAGCAAAGGAGCCTGGGCCAAAGATGGAGTGCTACTGCCTGCTTCTGGGCCCCATGCTTGCAGGCAGGGACGGCAAACCTGGGTACAGGTGGGATCCTCAGGTAGACATTGCCCTGTTAGAACATAAGATTTTAAGGACTTGGTCATTACTGAGGTCAGTTTCATCTGGCCTGATCAGGGACCAGTCTCCAGAGATATAGAACTCCATTCATGGCACACACTGTCAGACATTTCTAATTCAAATGAAAAATAGGTTCATCTCCCTTGTTGTGTGCATGGTTTAAAAGGATCCAGTGTTTTTTATTCGAGGGATGTCCTATGATTTCAGTTTTGCAGACATCAGAATTCTCAAATGCTACAGCTTTGAAAACTTCAGAAAATAATCCAGTTCAGACTGGCCTCTCCTTTATCCAAACAGATTGTTAGACCTTAAGATCAGGAAAGATTCTCTGGGTAAGTTACTAAAGCTCTTTCTCTAAGCTTCCTTATCAGTAAATTGGACAAAATAATAAGGTCCATCTCAGAAGGTTGTTGTGAGGATTAAATAAGATATGCATGTAATGTTCTTAGCGCTGTGCCAAGCACATTGTAAATATTCAATAAATGGCAGCATTATTATTGTCATCATCATCATCACCAACAGACAGTGTTTTCTTTGTGTCCACACCTCACCTTTTGAGTCAATCAAGTCAGCACTTGGCTCATAAAGAAAGCTTCCTTCCCCAACTTGATTACAACACAGCAGGCAGCACTCTTAAGCTCATTCCAGACTGGCAGGAACCAGCTCTTACCTTCTGAAGAGGCGAGGCCGCAAGCACTTGGGACAGCCCAGGTGGAGCAGTTGGCATCTGTGATGCCACGCCCTCTAGTGGAGGGATGAGGCTCCTGACCTCAGGTGTGTAATGAGGTAGGTCAGCTGGGATGTTCTTCAAAACCAGGTGAATTTTCTTGCCATCTAAATGGAGTTCTTCTGAAAGAGAACCATTTAAAAAAAAAAGTACACGTGTACCTAATTGTATTGCTCTTCGCTTTAGCGTGTCTCACAGGTGTTGCGTTTTTTTTACAAATTGAAGGCAAAATCCTCCGCCAGCAAAAAGATGATGATGAGCTTTATTGAGATACTCGCTTTATGATGGTGGTCCGGTATGGAACCCACCCTATCCCGAGGGGTTCCTGCAATCCAAATCACATGCAGTGCAATCAGAAACACGGCCCGAGAGACTTACGTTTGTAATGTTCTTTTCCTGCTTTGTATTTTAAAAATATGCTCAAATATGTGAGCAAGATGGGGAGGGGTGACTGCTATTGAGTATGGGGTTTCTTTTTGAGTTGACAAACATGTTCTAAAATACAGATGGTCGCCCAAACTCTGAATATACCCAAAACCGCAGAACTGTGACACTTTACGTAGGCGAATCTCAATAAAGCTTTTTTTAAAAGTGGGTATATTTTGTTGTTCTTAGATATTTCCCTAAGTACTCATTCATTACCTAAAATGGAGAACACACCTAAAAGGCAGATTCGTCGGCAGCCGTCTGTCTCGAGAGACGATGGTGTAGCTTCTTAAGAGTCTATCTGCACCGCCGAGAATGGCTGTGCAGTCCGACTCGGGAGTGACATGGTATCTGTCTCCTCCCGTGTTGAATCGACATCTTGCGATGACACTGAAGCTACAGAGCCTGGGCAGGGTAATATGGAGGGTCTGCTGTTGCCCATGCAGCAGACCCCCCCTCTCTTCGCAGCTGAAGGGTCCAAGGGAAAGACGGAGTCGATACAGCTTGGGTTCAGGTGCGCCGCAGGAGTTGCCGGTGTTGACTACAACGTCAAACCGCCTTAGGGACTCCGGCTCCGGATTTTCTGTCGGGGTTTACTCCCTTAGCCCTTCCCCTGAAGAGGTATGCCGCAAGGCAGCGGAGGTTTTTTTGGAGTCAGAGTTTTCCTTCTCTGATGTACCCTGACTGGAAGATCGAACCAGCGACACTTAACTCGCAGGCCGACGCTCAATCCACTGAGCTAAACCAGCCAGGGCCGAAAAGGCAGATTATTCTCAAAGAATTTATTTGCATTCTTTGAGTTTCAGAGGCATGTTGCAGCCTAGCCCTCAGGGGAAAAGTTTATCTGTGGTGGACACTGAGACCCTGCTGTGGTGCCAGACGCTGTGGGAGACAGGAAACGGGAGACATTCACAACCGAAAAGTGGGTGGAAGTCTCTCATCTAGTTGTGGAGGCCAGACTGATCCATAGAAGAAACTAAACAATAAGAGAAAATGACTCAAAACAAAGAGCTAAGTGAGTTGAGTGAGTTGAGTGGGGTGGGTATTATGGAAGGGTCAAAGAACACAGGAAGGCTTCATGGAGGTAGGACATGAGCTGGAACTTACTAGGTTTAACAAAAATAACAAGTAAAATATAATAAAAGTAAATCGAATGAAAATAACAAGGAGTTATACCAGCAGCTCTTTCTCCCTGGGCTCTCCCAGGTGATTCCTGCGCATCACACATATTGTGGCGAAGACAAGCCATCGTTCAGGGAGGGGAGTGTCCCACCTCTGTCTCCAGTCTCCTGTCGGTGTCCCCACTGGTGGACCCCAGCCAGCAGCCAGAGATCAGGCCCCTGATCAAGTCCATGTGAGCTGCTCCTGGGAATAGGAGAAAAGACAAGAGTGATGCTGAAGGCCCAGCGGGGGCATCTGGCACCTCAGTGTGGAGCTGCAGGTGAGTTAGCAGGGTCCTGGAGAGGGAGAGTTGCATCATCAGACAGACTGTCAGGTCTGGCCTGAGAGCTGGAACTGAGGGAGAACAGTGAGGGAGGCCCAGACCTGCTCCATGCTTTGATGTAGTAGAGGAGGCAAGTAGTAAAGCCTTTATCAGTAGAATATTGCTGACCTCTTAATGAAGTTCTCTTTATGCATTTACTTTAAATCTTTACTACTCAACCCGTGGTCCTAAGACATCATCTGGGAGCTGGTTAGAAATGGCCCCTCCTGGACACACTGACCTAGAACCTCCATCTCAACCAAATACCCCATGATTCATATGCAGGTTGCCAGTGGAGAAGCACTGTTTTAAATCACCCCAGGGATTTGGGTAGGTGGGGTGGGGTTGGAGGTTTGGGGAACAAACCAGTTTAGAGTTTCAATGTTGGACTGTCCCCCTTCCTGCAGGGTATCATGTATCATTAAGAGGAATTCTGGTCACTGGCCCACTGTTGTTCTCCTGGGCCTGTTCTCTGCAGACCCCAGAGACAGTCCACAACTCTCTCAACACAATATCCCCCATGTCCACTTTCTGTCCATCAGACTGGCAAAATGAAATGCAGTTAGTCACCACATGTATATATGTAATATTGCCCACTTATAATTTCTGGCAGTAATATAAAATCGATTGATGATCAGAAAACGAACACCACAGTCGTCTTATACACCATCCCTGTGCACCCACATGGTGCCATGGCCAGTAAGCAAGAATCTCGGTGTAGAAGTCAGGAGACAGGGAAATGACATGTGTCTGAAGTGTCAGCCCTAGAAGAAGCTCACTGTACACTGTGGTCCCCAGGGACAGTTCTGTCTCTGCACATTAGGGAGGGTGAAGGGAGAAAATGCCCTAGACTTGGGCATGGGAGGATGGGACTCCCTGGTTAGGAGACAAGGATAGGCAACCACTCTAGGCAGAGAAGAAAGCCATCTGCTACAGGGCAGAAAGTTGAGTTCTAGACTCTGCAGGCTGTGTTCATCTGTCAAAGGGTGTTTGTTTGAGTATGAAGGGCAGTAGTTTTATTTCTTTGGTTCCCAAGCATATCTGAACAACTGTTTTTATTTTTTAAACCTCTAAATGTGAAGTTAAACATAGAAATGATGATACCAATAACCACGTGGATTTGACAATCATTTATAAAACTGGTCAACAGGTACATTTAAGTTGGCCCCTTTTATCTAAATGCACTGTGCTTGAGTTTGATGCATCGGTCACTGTATATTTTGAGCAGATGTGCTGAGATAGCAAAGGTCTGGCTCTGAGGCCTTGCTATATAGCTTTGGGCTAATTGGACAACATTGAAAGAAGTGGTTGCTCCAATCCATGGTGGTTTGATACAATTAAATGGCTCTGCCAGTGGTAGAACTGGAATGTCCGGATACCATTGGCCCTGTCAATGGACCCTGGGAAAAGGGAACAAAGGGATCTTAAGTTGCATCTGATTGGATTGCAGTCCCTGCCAAATACTGTGTGTACATGAACTAATGGTGTGTGTTGAGCAGAGTGACATGCTGGGGTGGTGATATTTTGTCACATGAAGATAATGACTTCTAGAGTCAAAGGAAACATTATATCCTGGTTCTGCTGCACATCAGACTAACCTGGGGTGAGCTATCAGTGCTCCCCATAACTTAGGGGTTCCCTCTCTACAGCAGGGATAAAAGCAGCATTTAAGTTCAATGCCTGGCCCTGAGGAAATGCTCAATATAAGTGATGGTAGTGGTGGTGGTGCTTACCCCAGATAATCTTAAAGATCCTCCTAGTGCGTCATGCAGAAAATTTGCTAAAATTGTATTACATAATGTGTTTTATGTTAATGGGGGTGGCTCTGCTTGAGAAATATTTCACCCATGACTACTGTGCATGAAACATGAAATCTTGATTTAAAACTATAGGAGCCATTGTACTCTTAAGTGTAGACACTACGTCTTTGCAAGTGTCATGTCGTCAGATGTGATAAACACTTCACATTTACATGTTCTCTGATCTGTCAACATGGGCAAGGCATGTCAGCTATTCCTGGCCAACTGCCAATATCAGCATTGATACAGCAGGAGGGGTACCTTTGACAACTGAAACCATGGCACCTACGGCAGGTCTGGGAGAACACACCACATGCTGGAGGGATGAAACTGCAGGTAGAGCCCCGCTGGGATGTTCAGGCTCCTGGAGGCCAGCTAATTCCTTGAGGGACACCATCGTGCCTTCCCTCCTCTGTGCCTTTTCTTGCATTAGCTTTCTGTTTTCTCCACAGATGTCCCTTGAACAGTGCACACCCTTTTTCTTTCTTTTTTTTCTTTGTGTGATTTCAGACATATGGAATTTTTTCTGGATACAGAAGAAGATCAAAAAAATTCTCATGATACGCTTCACTTAGATTCCCCAAATATAAATTATGAATTTTTACCTTATCTGCTGTATCCTCTCTTACTCCCCCTCCCTCTATCTCTTGGACACACACGTAGGGGAAGCTGTTGACAAGACCCACCTATACCATTAAATAATACAGTGTACATTTCCTAAAAACAAGGGATTCTCTTACATAACCACAGTCCAACAATCAAAGTCAGGAAACTCACATTTAGGAAGTAATGGTCACACAACAATGTGAATGTACTTCATGCCACAGAACTGTACACTGAAATATGGCTCAGATGATAAATTTGTTATCTATATTTCCGCACAATTTTAGAAAAATGAACAATTCTTCAAAAACTTGTGTTTCAGAGGAAGTTGGCACCTTAACCCCTTGATCAAAGAAGTTTTGCAATGTTGTTCACATCTGTCATTATTCTAGTCCCTTAAAAGCCTTCCTAAATTCATTAGCCACACCAATGTCAGTTGTCCCTAATTCTCTTGAAGATTATCCAGAAAAGTGAGTGCAATACCTGGACACACTTGTAAATGTTCCTCCTTGACAGCACTGGCTGGCTTGACATTAGAAACGAATTATTTTCCATTATCCCACTGACCCCTGTGTGTGTTCTATTAACACCACATGTTACACTTCTATATTTTTAGCAGAGCGTGGCCCCTGGCATAAGCACAACCCACGTGGCACAGGGAAGCCAATGGCCTCTCTTCATCCAGCGTGGTCCTGTATCTCTTCCCAGCCAGAAAGCATGCATGGGCAGGATTCATGTGATCAGGGAAAAGGTGGATTTTATCAGCTCTGCAAGTCACAGAGAAGTGGGCCCATGTTTTGTAAAACATGTGTTTGGCAAATGACTCCCTGTGGATTGAAGAAATCCAGATGGAGGAAGTTTTCTAAGTGCAATGTCAGAATTTTACATCTGTTGATCCCAACATGTGCACGGGGCCAAATGAGAAGGGGGTTGTTTGTCCCCCAAACCTTACAGCATGGATATGGTTCTGGGGGCACATTTAAATCCAGAAGGCAAAAGCCACAATGTCCACAGCCTGCTGGGCTTGGGCATTGTCAGAGTGGGGAGAAGTCTTAGCATCACCTAGAAGAGATCTTATCATACTTTCACAGATGGGGAAAGTGAGACACCACAATGAGGGTAAAGTGAGTTGCCCGAGTCTGTCCAAGGCTGGAGTTTGTACCTGGGGCTCTATAGACTCAGCACGATGTCCTTTGGCTTCACAGTGCTGGACAAGAAATGGACAAGTAGCCCCTGACACTGTGAGTTTGATTCTCCAGGTGCTTCCATTCACTGCTGTGTTACTCAGTCTGGTTGGTTTACCACCACGATTCCTGATTTCCTTGTGTACAAGATGGGAGTGGTAATCACAGCTCCTTCACCAGGCTGTTCACAGACACCGTGCTAAAAATGGTGAGTCCTGATACTAAAAGGAGAAGGCAACAGAATGAGGCCTGGATGTCCATGAGGGGCCAGAGGGAGGGCCAGGGTACTGGCCGGGGTGGAAAGGGCCGGGGAATATGACTAGCACAGGGACCTGCAGACCTCATTGTCATATTCAAGCTCGTTGGGACTGAGATGGGAGGCTTGTCACCATGAGCCCTTTTTTAAGACTGACGTGGCAGTGTGCTGTACTTCGACAATGCTTCTTGAAAGCTGTATGGTTGGTCTCCATTTAACCCTTCCGATCCATTTTTCATGCTGCTCCGTGCCTGGGAGGCTGCCCTGTGGGATTGAATGATGGGGGCTTCCTAGCTTCCTGCTTCCTGCTTCCTGCTTCCTGTTGGGATTAGCCAATGGGAGACACCAGAGCCCACTGGAGGGTGGGGTCAGGAGCGGCTGGGGCTTTTCTTTCTGCTCCCTCCCTCCCGGGCTTGCCCTTTGCCTCTGTCAGCCCACTAGGTGGTAATGACATTCTGGAGAGTCTTTGGATGCTTGCCCATCCGTTTGGGTTCCCTGAACCCCACCCTCATTCTGTAAATGACTCGTGATGACACCCTCTTCAGCTACCTCTGGAGAAGGCTGCTTTCCTGGCAAGACCATGACTGATACAGGACTGATACCAAGTTAGAGATAGAGCTCATTCAAGGCCGCGGAGACTCGCCCTCCCATCGCCCCTCAGACAGAAGGGCATCTGAGGCTTTGGGGTTGATCTGGGAGTTAAATTTCAGTTCAATATATTGTATTACTACCTAGCATCCCTTCCTTCCTTCCTCCCTTCCTTCCTTCCGCCCTTCGTTCCTTTCTTCCTTCCCTCCTTCTTTCTTTTCTACTCCCCCACTTCCGTCCTCCCATTCTTCATTAAACACAGAGCCAAAGAAAACAGACATAAACCCCATTCAGGAGTTTATAACCCAGTTTCTTAGACCCGGAGGATTTCCAGAACCCCTTCAGGGGATCCATGAGGTTGCACAATTTTCATAATACTAAGATGTCATTTGCCATTTCCACAGTGTTGATATATGTGCCACTAGTGCAGAATCAATGGTGGGTGTCATGATTCTCACAATCACACTTGCAGTTAAAAGAATGCTTCACTTAAGAATGTCCTTCATGAAGCAGTAAAATAGTTACTATTAAATCTTGACCCTTGAGTACATGTCTTTCTAATATTGCATGTAATGAAACAAAAAACTACCCAAAGAACATGTCTGCTTCCATCCACTACCTGGCCAACCACATCCACTATCTGGAGATTTCAAGGAGAAGCACTTGAGAAATTAAGTTATGAACTGAATCATCTACTTTTCTCAAGGAACACTTACTAAAAAAATACTTGACAGAAAAAGTATGGTTATTCATACTAGTATTTTTAGACATAGTGTTTGTTCATTCTCAAAAAGAAACAAACAAACAAACAAAAGTGAAGCTGTCACTTCCAGGAAAAAAATTCAAACTTTTAAGCAAAAATTAGAATTTCAGAAATCTTATGTATGACATGGTGTTCCTGACCACTTCCTAATACTTAAAGATTTTTCCGATGAGATCAGTGGTTATATTAACAAATGTAATTTTTCAGACTATGTAATGAGATTTGTCAACCTTTGAGAGAACTGCATAACCCAGTGAACCAGTATTTTCCAAATGACCAATGTGGAAAGTTAGAAAATCATACACAGGTAAAAGATCCATTCAAAGTACACGATAGACCAATGGATTGTAATGTAACAGTGTACAGAGAGTTAATTGGCTTGGGTTCAGATTCCACATGGCAGCCAATCATTAAGGAACTACCTCTTGTTGAGTTTTGGAGTAATATCAAAGAATAATACCCATAATTATCCAAGAAGACTATTAGTGTACTTCTTAATTTCCAACTATATATCTCTGTTGCCAGGCTTTTTTCATGTGCTTCACCAATATGACACATTGCACCAGACTAAATGCAGAAACAGATAAGAGAAGACAGCTGTTTTCTATTAAGTGAGACATTGAACTGATTTGCAAAAATATAAAACAATATGGATTCTCTATTTTTTTTTTATATTATGGCTGTTTTTTCCAAAATATGTGGCTTGTGTTAACATGTAATGAGTTTACTCTTATTCTCATTTTTATGATTTAATGGATAAAAATATTGTAAAATGTTATCACTTTTAATATCAAATTCTATAAATATCAATAGATATAAGTCACTTAAACTAAAGCTCTTTGGAGTTGTCAATAAGGATTAAGAGTGTAAAGCGATCCTAAGATTTAAAGGTGTGAGAACCTCTGTTCTAGGAATGATACTCTAAACACTAACATCTGCTGATGTCTGAGGAAGGGCCAGATGATGCTTAACATTCATCCTCTAATCAAATCCTCATGAAGTTTGTACCACTATTAACTTATGTTCCAGCCCTGGCTGGTGTAGCTCAGTGGATAGAGCGCCAGCCTGCGAACCGAAGGGTCACCGGTTTGATTCCCAGTCAGGGCACATGCCTGGGTGGTAGGCCAGGTCCCCAGGTGGAGGCGTGTGAGAGGCAACCACACATTGATGTTTCTCTCCCTCTCTTTCTCCTTCCCTTCCCCTCTCTAAAAATAAAGAAATAAAATCTTAAATTATATTCCAGAGATTAAGGGTCTAGCCATAGAAAGTCAGACTGCCTGGGAGGTTAGGGTTTGGTTATATCAGTTTAAAAGCTGTGCAACCCTGGGCAAGTGTATTTCCTTCTCTGAGCCTCATCTGGAAATGGAGATTACAGTGGTTCTCACTGACAGGTGTTTCTGGGCAATAAGTGGAAGTGGAAATGATAAGAATCAGCATATAACAAATAGGCGCATGTGCTGGACACTGTGCTAGCATTTCATTTCCAAGTTCTCACTAAGTTCTTTGTGTAGCGCTACCCTGGGAATTGTTATCCACCCTCTTCCTACCAGTAACCCCATTTATGATGAAGAGACCAAGGCATCTCATGAGGGGAAATGAGATAGTGCCTGTCGTACACAAAGACTAGAAACACCAAACCCCTTTAACATATTTCTATTGCCAAGTGTTCTGACTCTTCCAAATATCCCTTTCTGAAGGACAGCAGTGTTACTGGCAACAGGGAGACTCCCACCCAGAGGACAGCATATATATCAGCCACTTCAGCCAAAGGCTGGTTGAGAAACCCCCAGGGTGAGAAGGCAGATGCAGCCCACAGCAGAGATGCCCTTCTTGGATCCTGGAGAAGCAGGTATTTCATGCTGTGTTTGTGCAGAGGAGTCGCCAACAATCCCCATGCTTGTCTGCCTGGCTGTTGGGTAATTTTACAAATTGGCTTTTACTGGCAAGGGAGGTGGGCGGATGTGGGTAGTGGAATATTCCTCTAGGTCATAGGTTGAGAGCTGGCCCGGTGTGGGAGACTTCTGGGTTATCTGTCCTCTGAGAAGCTGTTTGTCATTTTGATTGGGTCCTGGATCAACACCTTCAGCCAACAAGTATCTAAGTGCCTCCTAAGTTCTAGGCGCTGTGCTAGGGTGCTGAATACACAGTGGTGAGCAAAACTGATGGAGGTCATGCCTTCACGGAAGTTTAAGTCTAGCAGAAAAAAGATAACTATTAAACTTTAACAAAGATTAAGGGTGCCATAGTCACCACCTTCTCTTGTCTAGTTTCTCGTGGTTGAGAAATAAATAAGTGAATAAGCAAATTTTAAATATGTCTCTATCTCAAGATGAAGACCAAAACCATGTGGGCTTTTCTTTCTGCATCTTCCTTTCATTTTCTAGAGCAGTCTCTCACACTTGGACTCTGTCTCAGCCCATTTGGAGAGGCCTGAGACTCTGCATTTCTACCACACTCCCTGGGCATGTTGATCGTGCTGGTGTGGACCACACTTTGCAGGGCAAGGTTCTAATGGATGTATTTCCTCAGAGCTCCTGTTCAGTGCTGGCCCCCAATGCCTAGAACAGAGCTTGGCACCTATTAGATTCTTAATAAATACTCAGTGAATGAACAGATTCCCCTGGTCATTCCCCTGTTTCTCGGGACCAAGATATTGCATCTTTCTCTTGCTGACAGGCCCTCTCCTAACTCTGGAGCTCTGATCAGAGATGAATGAGCCCCAGACGTCACCAGCGCTGGCATGATGAGTACCAGACCAACAGGCAGACACTGGCTCCCTTTTCCTCCATAACTCTCTATTACTTATATACTATTTCACTTGCTTACGTGTAACCCAAAACCTTATGTTGCCACACCAATCCCACCGCACCTCTCCAAATGAGAGCCAGTTGAGCTGCAGTCCCCCGCCCCCACCCCAGTGCACGCACACATTAATCCGGCTACTGTTGTGCCTCCGAAGTGGAGCTGGAACATCCCCCATCCCGCCCAGCATTGCGGGCCAGCCCATGACTCAATGTGGGCTCTGTTTATTATTCTAGAGAAGCAATTTTCAAGGGGGTTGAAATACTTGTTAAAATTAAGGTAAAGAATGTAAACCACAGCCAGGCTCATTCACCTTATGCTTCAAAAGCCTCTTGTTTCTCCAAGCACCACCCTCCTGCCAGCCTCCTGCAGGTCTCAATTAGCTCTGGTGGAAAATAAGGCCAGCTGCCCCGCGGACAGGGGACAGAGCAGGGCCGAGGAGTGTGGCCTGTCTCTGGGGCACGCACAGCTGTCTCGGGGGCTGGAGACACCTGCTGGGCTCCCGTGAAAGACTGCTTGGGAAGGCTGAAGAAATCCAGTCGATGAACCTGACAAATGATTAGAGGAGAAAAACGAGAGTCTACAAACTCCACGGGCGTCTAAGGGACCAGCCACCCTCATGGAGTCGACTCTCTCTCGTAATGACGGAGGTAAACATCCCACTCCAGGCTGATGAGTATTGGCATCTCAGAGCCTGCGTTATGTTGAAGGGCAAGAGCAGGGCATGCTGACAACTTTAAATACCAAAAGGCAGAGCCCTTCAGGGAAAGCCATGAAGGGCAGCTTCCCCGGCACAGAGCATGGCTTCCTGTTCCAAGGAATGGCTACTTCCAGGCAGCTTTTTTATTTTCTGCAGACATTTCCCTTAAAAAGAAAAAAAGGTGGGAAAGGAAGGCTATTTAGGGAGTGTTAGCCTTGAAAGCTTTAAAATGGCTGGCTTTTGCTGCAGCGAAGGGTGAAGGGCTAGGTGTGTGTGGAGCTATTAGCCTGAGCTTCATGCGGAGAGCTACATTCTCTCAACCTGGTGCAAATCGGACAGAAGTTGGCCCACCCCAACGTCCTCTGGAGATTAGATCGGCAAATGGGGATTATGATTCTTTTTTTTTTTTTTTTTTTTTAGTAGTGAACCTGAGCTTTATTCCAAAGTAGATTCAAATTCAAGTTCAGGCTACATCTTCAATGGCTCTCAGCAGCAACACAGTGCTGGAAAAACAGGTAAACTCCACACGTATTTGTTAGGTGCTTCACTGTTCCTGCCAAATGAGCTTTCCTGATCTGAGTGCAAACCCAGCTCTTGTGCTATTGAGGAGCTGGGTGACGACAGTGTGCAACCCCCAGCTCTTGTGCTATTGGGGAGCTGAGTGACGACACTGTGCAACCCCCAGGCTCTCGGATTCTCTCCACTTATAGACTGTCTTCCTTTTCATAGAGATGTTAGGAGGCCGAAATGCAACAGTGCTGGGACTTTGCAGACTATAACGAGGGGCATGCACATAAGGTGAGATGGTGAGAACTTCAGACGGGGACCCTTGCAGCCAGGCAGGTGGGGACTGCATCAGTTCTGCTCACTAACCTTTGATGGGGCCACAGTCATGTATTGAACCGCCCTGTATCTCAGGACGCCCTCTGCAAAGGGGTGAGTGTGAGAGTACCTGTGAGGAATTCAGTCCTTGGAGCTGTTTCTGTTCATGTCTCTGACATCTTTAAAGTCTGCTGACACCAAATCAGAAATAAGGTGACACATTCAACAAGCAAAGGCAGGATCGCAAAGGTGCTGTCGGGGCCTCAGGAAGATCTAGGATAGACCAGAGACCCAGGATTCAGTTCCCAATGAATACTTTCCTTCTTTTGAACACCAAATCGATCACAGGAGAGCTCGGAGGCCAGAGCTTAGCAAATGGAGGGTAATTTAGGATGGTGGGTGGTCCCACAATCATTGGGCAATTAGATATGAGAAAGCACTCACTCCCTGACAGACGCCCACATTTATTCAGCTGCTGCATGAACTCAGTGTCTGAATGCCTGTCCCTCCCACCAGACGGCCACAGGAAGCTCTGGAGAAGCGACACCTTAGTCTCCATGGCAAGGCCTGGGAAAGGCTCAAATTTTCCCTGCGACAAGGGGCAGCACCCACCATTCAAATGGTGGGGCAACAGGAAGTTTGTGTTTCACTCCTTGAAGGAGAAAAATGGAAGCCAGAGTCGCGGGGGCATATAAGTGACTCACAGTGGAGTGGGCATGGCTTCACTGCATGACACACAGTGTCTGGGAAAGTCTCTATTTCTCTGCTTTTCCTCAGTCAGACAAATTTAGTTGCAATGGTTCCCTCCCTCTCCCTTGCCCTGTGTTAGTGTTTGTGAGAAATTTAATTTGGGTCATTTTACCTTTTGGGGGGACTGGAGTAGGGGGAGATAATGTTGCTCTTCTAGATCTAGTTGCGTTTTAGACAATCTCTTAAGCAGCCCAGAACATCTGAGGGGTGGAGCATTGGTGTGTCATGCACCATGGCTGCAATTGGAGGCCAACCATGGGAGCCTGCTGGGTTGGTCTGGTGCAGGGCAGACAATTCCACCATAGTCTGATAGAGGGTGGGTGAGGACTAGGTGGTGGGTGGGTGGTGGTGAGAGGGGACAGAGACAGGAGAGCCCCCAGGGCCCACCGCCCTTCTGAGCACTCTGTGGATGCCCTGCCCAGTCACCAGCAGGTCAGGGATAGTAACCAGGCCCTGCAACCATTGCCCCGGAGTGATGCTTGAGTAGAATTGCCAGATTTATCAAATAAAAATATATGATGTCCAGTTAACTGGGAATTTCAGGTAACCAGTTGTATTAGTTTCCCCCGGGGCTGCCATAACAAATCATCACAAACTGGGGGGCCTAAAACAACAGAAATCTCTCCCGTCACCACTCTGGAGGCCAGAGTCTGAAATCAAAGTCTCTGCAGGGCTGCGCTTCCTCCAGAGGCTGCAGGGGAGGGTCCCTCCTGCCTCAGCCAGCTTCTGGGGGCTCCAGGCACCCCTTGGAACCCCTTGGCTTCTAGAAGCCATCACATCAATCTGTCCGCCTTCTCATAGCCTTTCCTCTGTGGGTCTCTGTCCTTACATGGCATCCTTATTATAAGGACACCAGTCACTGGATGCAGGGTCCACTCTCACCCCATCTCACTTTAACTATAATAATTACATCACAAAGACCCTATTTCCAAATAAAGTCACATTCTGAAGTTTTGGGTGGACACTGTTCAACCCACAACAACGAAAAAAATTTTTGGTTGTATGGGACATACTTTATACTAAAGTGATTCATTATTTACCATTAAAGTATTGCAATAGATATACAAAAAATTATTAATTTTTATCTGAAATTTAAATATTTCATGAGGCGTACTTATATACTAAAAAATTCTTTGTTGTTTATCTGAAGTTCAAATATTACACGGTGCATGCTTTATTCTAAAACTTATTTTTTATCTAACTAAACAAAGACAAAAACAAACTAAGCAAGCAAGCAGAATAGGCACAGAATCATAGGTCTGGGGATCATTTGGAGGGTTATCAGCTGGGAGGGGGAAGGGGGAGAAATGGGGAAATGGTGCAGGGATTAAGAAGCATAACTGGTCAGTACAAAATAAGCAGGAGGAAGTTAAGAATAATATAGGAAAGGGTGAAGCCAAAGAACTTACAGGCAATGACCCATGGACATGAACTAAGTGGTGGTGGGGATTGCTGGAGGGAAGGGGGGTACCGGGCAGAGGGGGCCAAAGGGGGAAAATTGAAACAACTGTAACAGCGTAACTGATAAAATATACTTGAAATAATATTGCATGGGACATGCTTTATTCTAAACATTATTTATATTTTGTCTGGCAACTCTATTCCTGAGTCCCATGCATCTGTGTCCTGTGCCTTGAAGTGCTGCCTGGGCCCCCACATTCCTGGGAGACCACACAGTCCTCCCCGCCCTGAAGCATTAGAAGTGCCCACCCCCCCTGCTCTGGGCCCTGTCCTGCAGGTATGGAGAGAGCTGGACTTGGGAAACTGAGTGATGCTATTCTCCCTTTCCTGGATGGGGGTAGGGAGAGGAAATGCTTTAGTGAGACTGTAAAGCAGGAAAAAAAAAAAGGTCAATTGTTAACTCTTTTCTTTCTCTCCATTCATCAGGAGTTGAGAAGGCGCGGGGCAGAGGCTGCTGGGAGGCATCAGAAGCAGCTTAGTACCCCCCCGCCTGCAGACACACGGGCTGGGAGCAGCAGAGAGCTGAGAGTGTCTCTCTATTAATGCTCCACCATTTATTCAGCAGCATTCACGGGCTGTGAACTTGATCTGTTCAGGGCAAAGGGACACTTGTGTAGCCACATGCCAGACAGAATGTGCTCAGTGTGCCTAGCTCTGTGCAGAGCCCCACCTGGGTGCCACCTTGTTTCTGTTCTTACAACAACCGAGTAGGTTCCCTAAGTGCCCCTGTTTGCAACTGGGGTAGGAGGGTGCTCTGAGAGGTGGCACAACACCCCCAGGGTCATGTAGTCAGTAAGGGAAGGAAAGGGATTTGAATCCACTCCCCTGTACCCTACTTGGAGCCCACATGCACTCATAAACCCAGGCTCCCGAGATTGTCCCCCACTTGGTCACCTACGCATGTATCCATTCCACACAGGGTTAGTGCGATTCACCAAGTGCTAGAGGCCATGCAAGTTTCAAGGGGCACACTGCAGTGTCACACGTAGCCTGGGGCTTCTGGCGCTTCTGCTTTCCTTGCAGGTGGTGGTGATCGCCAAGACCAAAATAAAGGAGGGTGAAGGTGAAAGGGCAGTGTGAGTGTGTGCATGAGTGTAGCAGTGTGTGCACCCGTATGGGTGAGTGTGGTTGCACATGTGTAAATATGTGGTGTGTGTGTGCATGTATGTGTGGTTGTGCACATGTGTCTTTGTGCACTGTGAGGGGTCTGTATTTGCATGTGTGTAAATATGTGGTGAGTGTGTGTGCATGTATGTGTGCATGTGTGAGTGTGTGTGCATGTGTGTTATATTAAATGGAACAGTCAGAGAAGCTCTCTCATAACGTAATATTTTGGGAGTAATCTGCAAGAAGCGAAGGGGTTAGTCATGCTGATGGAGGGGGAAGTGATTAAGGTGGAAGGAACAGCAGCTCAAAGGTCCTGGGGCAGAACTGGGATTGATGTATGTTGGAGACTCAGCACAGAGCCAATGTGGTTTGGACTGAGTTTACATCTCATGGCTTCAGCCTTTTTTGACAGTGGCTCTGTGTACCTGGTCAGAAATCCTTGGGGAGGCATGGCAAGGCCAGGGCGCCAAGCTGTTTATACTGATGGGATAAATCTTGCATTTTGAACCCAATAGATGAGTGGACAGTCAGTTTTTAGAGCAGAGATTCAGGTAGAAAACCTCAGAAATATCCACTATACTAGCTAGGGACTACATTATCTTCTTATAAATACAGGCTTTTCACAGGGCAGAGGAGAGGAACACGCATATTACCCAGAAATATACAATATAATGGCATTTTTCTAACATGAAAAAATCTCCCCCCAGATGGCTGTGTTTCTGGCAGCAGTCTTCACTGACACAACATCTTTAGAATCTGATAGGACACGCTTTGGTCACATCCAGTCCTACTGGATGCGGTCCCAGAGAGGACTTCGGCAGAGGTGATCTCGGGTTAAGGACATGAGAAATGCTGAATACAGACTGAACGGTGAGGGGCTGGGGAGGTAGGAGGCGGCAAGTGAAAAAGAAGAGCCACAATCTCAGGCAGAGACCAGCGTTTTGGAATGAAATATTGACTCCCCAATATCATACACATCTCTAAAGAGAAGGAACATTTAAATGTAAAGTTGTATGTTAAAAAAAAAACAAAACAACAAAAAAAAACCTTTCAGAATGTAAATTTAAAAAGTTGAGCAGTAGGTGGCGTGTCCTAAGAACCCAGGCACTGGAATTGGACAAACCAAACCAGGAGTGGGTACTTCTCTCTGGCCACATGGCCTTGGAAGTTACTTGAGCTGAAAAATGGGGAAACCAGTATTTCACAGCTTCCAGCGTTGCTTCTAGGTAGCAAGGAATGGAGTAGCCATGCATGACGAATCAGACAGCGGGAAGTCTTCAGACGATCACAGTGAATGGAAAGGAAAAAGACAAAGAGAAAAACTTCTGACAAGCAGAGAGAAGATGGTGGACACCCAGGGCAGACACTGACATTTCAACATGCAGAGACGCCAACAATTTGTCAACCATGATGAACGTATTTAGAGATACGCTGGATATCCCCCTGAACTAGAAGAACCAGGAGTGCCAATGGAAAGGTCAGCCACACATCCAGAATTACAAAACAATCGCTTAAGCACCCAGGGAGAAAAAAATGACAAACCGCCTTAAGGGGAGAAGTAAGGCTGATTTGAAATACCTCCACATTTCCTGTGGGGCGATGACAAAGCAACTTCTCAGAAGTTCTGAGCGAAAGACAATGAGACAAAACTAAGAACTGTCTTTCAAGTATGAAGACAACAAATAGGTGTTTTCAAAAACAAAACGAGGAAACCAGACTGTTACACTCATTAGTCCCATTTGGGCCACCGGAGAGTTACTTCATACAGTGGAGTTAAACAAGAGATTCATAAAGATCAGAACTGGAGGAACTGTGGGACACGATTGGTGATCAATATAAAACCACCTGAATATGGGATCTTGCATGTTTGGGGTAATGGTTGCAGAATAAAATCTGCACAGTTAAATGCTTTAACACATCAGGGGTTACTATTTCAGAATACAACTATAGGCCAGGGGGCCCCAGCCTTCAGGCCACGAACTGGTAATGGTCAGTCCATGGCCTGCTAGGAACTGGCCGCACAGCAGGGGATGAGCGGCCCTGCCTCCTGTCTCACACCCCCACCCCGTCCGTGGAAAAACTGTCTCCCATGAAACTGGTCCCTGGTGCCAAAAAGGTTTGGAACCACTGTTATTGGCAATCAGTAGGGCCCTGTAGGCTCCCCTTTCCAGTGGGGAAAGTTAAACAGCTCCACCTTAAGCGTAGGACATCTGGGATCACACCCTTCCTTCAAACTTCCTGTTCATTTTTCTTAGCATTAGAGTGACTTTTAGAAATTATTTTCTTTCAACAAAAGAAATGAGCAAACAAAACCAGAAACAGACTCATAGATACAGAGAACAAACTGATGGTTGCCAGAGGGAAGGGGTGGGGACGATGGGTGAAAAGGCAGAGGGATTAGGAGGTTGGTAGTTACAAAACGATCAGAGGGAATATATATAGTCAATAATATCGTAATGACTATGTACGGTGCCAGGCAGGTACTTGAAATATTGGGAGGATCATTTTGAAAATATATCATTATCTAACCAGTACACTGTTCACCTGAAACTAACACAAAATTATATTGAATGTCAACTGCAATTGAAAAATCAAGTTAAAAAAAGAAATTGCCCTCCTGTGTGGTAAAAAATGATTTCATTATTATATCAGTGTTACTTTTCCCCATTAAATTCAAGTATAAAATTATATATTTTAATTTAAAAACAGCATAAATGATGTCACCTGTGTAAATTAGATTATCTCGCTCTTCAGATTCCTATTTGTATATGTACATGGAAAGTTGTTTGAAAAGATAGCCAAATTAATAGTGTTTTTGAGGACTTAATATATTTTGTGCAATTAGTTGTTTTCTTAGAAATTACTGCCTAATTTTTTTTAAGCAAGCATTAATGATATTTATAAAATGCAGTAGCCCTGGCCAGGTGACTCACTTGGTTGAAGCATTGTCCTGTACACCAAAAGGTTATGAATTTGATCCCCAGCCAGGGCACATACCTAGGTTGTGGGTTTGGTCCCCGGTTAGGGCACATATGGGAGGCAGCTGATCAATGTTTCTCTCTCATATCCCTCTCTCTCTCTCTCTCTCACTCTCTCATCAATAAACATATCCTTGGGTGAGGATTAAAATATATATTAAAATTTATATATATATAAGATCTGTCTGGAAAAAGTCCAGCCATTATTAATATAACAAGAATCATTTGCACAACATCGATGTAAACTCACAGCCAAGAAGAGGGGACTGGAATGCACATGCGTGAACAATGACGACTTCACTGGACTAGTCAGGGGGGTGGTAGACTAGTTGAGTGAGCATGTGTACTGTGTGGTTGTCGCATTCAAAATGACTGAGCAAATAGAGCAACGAATCTCAATAAAATTTTGTGTTAAGCTTCGACATTCCTCCACAGAAACTATTTAAATGATTCAGAAGCCATGGCTATGCAAAATTGGTGATTGGCAGCTTCATCATGACAAAGCACCCACTCATGCATCATGTCTTGTGCAGAGTGTTTTGTCAAAACATAAAATTACCCAGGTGACTCAGCTCTCCCATTGCCCAGATTTGATGCCCTGCAACTTATGGATTTTTCCAAAACTAAAATCACCTTTGAAAGGGGATAGATTTCAGACCATCAATGAAATTCAGGCAAATATGACAGGCCAGCTGATGGCAACTGGGAGAACTGTGTGAGGTCCCAAGGTGCCTACTTTGAAGGGGACTGAGGCATCATTTCCTATGCACAATGTTTCTTGTATCTTGTATCTTCTTCAAAAAATGTCTCTATTTTTTCCTATTACATGACTGGATATTTTCTTGACAGGATATAAAACAATAAAGCCAATACTTAAAAATATGTCACTCATATGTCTTTCTTGGAGAAAAGAAAAATCACAATGGACTATATTGCAGCTCCCTGAAAGATAAATCTAAATTAATTAATTATGGGAAATACGTCTATAAACAGGCAGAAAAAACCAAATCACTAATCTAATTCTTGAATAATTTGGAAGCTGTTCTAACATAGAGATGGAGATGCCAAAATGATTCCTTTTTATTTTATAATTTATTCATCTATTCAACAAAGTGTCTGAGTGACTACTATGTGCTGGGCAATTTTCTACTTGATGTTAGTCCCCTAGGATTCTTCAGGTGAATGATAATATTACATTTAGATATAATAGAAATGAGAGCCAAAATTAATACAGGGACTCAGCTTTATACAACCAGAAGGAAGCATCTCCCTACAAAGAAGCTATGATACTAACTGTCTCAAATATTCATGCCCCAAATAACATGTTTTAATCTTTTTTAAAAATATTTTTTAATACTCACCCAAGGATACACTTATTGATTTTAGAGAGAGAGGATATTGGGGAGAGAGAGAGAGAAACATCAATGTGAGAGAGAAATGCTGATTGGTTGCCTCCCATATGTGCCCTGACCAGGGACCAATCCCACCACCTATGTATGTATCTTGACATGGAATCAAACTCATAACCTTTGGTGTATGGGATGATGCTCCAACCAACTGAGCAACCTGGCCAGAGCAACATGCCTTACTCTTTTTATAAGAAGCAAAATCTGTTAACATTTTAAGAAGTAGACAGAAACACAAATATGAGAGAATCTAAACTTTTAGAAGATCAGATAAAAGAAAGCATGCATGTTCAATTGACTTAACACACAACAGAAGATGTATTAAAAAGGGAAATCCCGAGCTGGTGTCAGCCCAGATGCCACCTCTTTTCCTTTCCTAGGGACTAGACTTTCAGTGTGACATTGGCTTTCTTGGGGAGGCTAATTTAAAACTCAGTGCTGGGTCTTGACATCTTGCAGGGATCTTGTTGTTCCCCATCCCAGGTCCCCAGCTGTCCCACCCTGTTGCCCAGGTTCAGGGTTGCCTTCCATTAGGGGGCCCCAGCCAACTCTGCAGTGGCCCTTACAGTCTGCGGGCCTTAACCAAGGAGAGAAGCACCCCCACCATCATTACCCTACTGGTTGATTCTCCTGGGCCACTTCATGCCCAGATCCGGGAGGAAGCTGGACTCCAGTCACTGGGCTGTCTGTCCTAGAAGGAACCAGAGCCCAGTCAACCAGCCTTGATCCAGAAGCCTGGGAAGTCAAGCCTTGAGCAATTTAGGGAAATAATGAGAAAGCCTTTCTTACTTCCGCTGGCTTCAGAATACCACTCTGGATTCTGGCTCCAGCCTGAGATTGCAAACATCTGGGTGAGAGACAGCCACTTCTGACCCTATAATTTCCCACTGTAGCCTCCCTGTGGATACACAGATGAGGTGGGTGGAGAATGGTTAGCTGTCCCAGTCTGATAAGAATCCCTAAAAACACTCTGAATCAATGGGCAAATTTAGCCTTCCCAAACCATGCACAGACGAGCATCTGTGACATATGGTACAAATAAAATGGGCTTAGTTTTGCATCTGGAAGGATATCATTAGAGGCAGCTGAAACTAGGAAACCTCATGGCAAGGACAGAAGGCCATACTCTGAGACAACGCCGTACGTATTGACTTCCAACTCCATACACTCCGCGGGTGGATGGTGGCTTAATGTCTGGCCTCAGAAGACTTTGCTCTTTTACTAGAGGCTAAATTTGTTCCCAAGTGCCCACTGCCCTGTGGAAAACTTGGGCCATGGCTTCAAATAGGACTTAACTCTTGGTCAAGATACAAACATGCATTCATGCAAGTAAACAGAGGCACAACTGTGTCCCCATGGCATGCAGTGGGGGTGGAAAGGAGAAGGAAACCCAACGCTTCTCTGTTGTTTCAAGGACCCATTTAGGGTCCTGTTTCCTGGTGCCGGCCTGTAGGCATCCGTTCCCGTCCTCCCTGTGCCCTCGGTGCCCCGAGTCAGAGCTTCAGGGCAAAGTTCTTGTGCATCAGAGCCCGAGGCTCACTCCTCATTCCTACAAACTCCAGTCTTAAGGCACTAAAGAGAAGGCTCCTCCCCCAGAGGAGGGCTCCTTGACATACATAGGGAAAGTCCTGAAAATCTGAACTGAGAAAGACCAGGATATAAGGTGGCTACGACACGTGACAGCTGAAGCAGGTAGGTGATCAGAGAGGCTGACCTGGGATCTTCAGTAACTATTTTTACTTCATTTTATTTCCCCTCATGTCTCTGTCCAAACTGAAGGGCCCCTAACTCCTCTCCTGGGGTCCAGAACAGCCTCCAAGGCAGACATTCCAACCTCTTCTCCTCACAAACTGTTGTGTTAGAGCCAGTCCCTCCCCAGTACTGGTCAAGCCCATCCTTGTTGGTTTTGATCTAGTTAATGGCGCTATTGATCTGTATGTGTATCTGTAGTCAAGGCTTGTTTCTTTCCAGTCTCCCAGGCCCACCCCCAGAACCGTCGCTCCTGGAAAGAAGGGACCTGCGCTATCTTCTCGCTGAAGCATCTCAGAGCCTGGAATTTAGGAAGCAGCCAATTGTCTGCCGACTTTATTATTTAATGACCTGTGATCGGAAGGACCACAGAGATGGCTTAAAAAGTGAGAGCCTTGGAGATGCTCCCTGGTCCAGTTGCACCTGCTTCTTAGGCAAAGTGGAGAAAAACAGGGACTACAAACTGAACTACATAGGGGAATTTCAGGCCAGCTTTTATCCAGAGAAGATTGCAGCTACTAGCAGATGATGATAAAACAGTCAAAAATGACATAACGAGGAAGGCTATGAGTCTATACTATACACTGTTGCTACCATCCTCAGAACCGGTGCTCAGAAAATGTTTTTTGGCATATTGATATTGCATCTCTGGGATAGTTGTCCTTAAAAATGGGCAGAATGGCTAAGGTGTTGTAGGTAAGGAAAGGAGAGGAGTGAGAGGAGAGGATTTGGAGAACTTCCTCAGTACTAATGGGTTCCCTGCTCCAGAAGGATGTAGCCAGGAACTTCCCCTCATGTGTGATGTGTCTAGTAGGTTCTAGCGTGGATTCGCTTATTCATTCATTCATCATTAATTCATTCATCCAGTGAGTATTCCTTGAACTTGCTATTAGTTTGCTGGAGTTGCCATAACAGGATGCCACAGACTGGGCCGCTTAAACAACAGAAACTTATTCTGTCACAGTTCTGGAGGCTGGAAGTCCCAGATCAAAGTGTCAGCAGGGCCACGCTCCACCTGGAGGCAGGGCTGGTTCCTTCTGGGGCCTCTCTCCTCAGCTTGGAGATGGCCGTCTTCTCCTTGTGTCCGCAATGGTCTTCTCTCTGTATGTCTGCGTCCTAATTTCCTCTTCTTATAAGGACACCAGTCAGATAGGATTAGGGCTCACCCTAGAGACCTCTTTTAACTAATCACCCCTTTAAAGACACTATTGTCAATACAGTCCCATTCCAAGGTCCTGGGGGTTAGGACTTCAACATACGAATTCTGGAGACAAAACTCAGCCTGAAACAGACTCCAAATACGACTCCAGCTTCTTGTCGGTGGAAAAGCAGACAAAACCCCTGGCACTATGTAGCTTGGACCCTAACTGGGAAAAGCAACAGAAAACTGCATGAATCAATGGGGATGAAGGTGTGGAGAAAGAGAAATCAGGGAGGTGCACGGGAGTGGGCTGGTTTGCAAATTTCGAAGCAGTGGTCCAGGGAGGCTGGACGTCCCAGAGCACATTGGAGCCCAGTCCAGAGAAAGGTGCAGGGAGCTGCGAGGATGTCAGGGGCAGTGAATAGAGGGTGAGGACAGACTGTGTCAGGCACAGAGCACAGAGGCTGCACGGCTGGTGTGGGGGAGAAAGGATGCCTTCGAGAGCCGGGGGTGGGGTGCAGCAGGGCCAGGACTAGGACTTTTAAAAGCGTTTCCTCCCTGAGCATTTTGTCCTAAGAAAAGCAGTAGCAAGTGGTGACAACCTTGTTGTTTGGGTCACCTGTGGAAATCTTGCGTGTAATCTGGAGTCTCGTGCCCACGTCTCAGGCAGGCCCAGCTCTTCTAGCAGCTCCCCCCCGCCGCAGCACCCCCCCCCCGCCCCCAGGAACGGGTGTCAGTTTGGGGGGACCATCCCAGCTGGTTGGCATCACTGTGGTGACTGTAATAAAGAACTGGGTTAGCTGACAAATTCGGTCTTTTCTTCCACAGCTGCCACGAACTTTACAAAGTGTGAGGCAAGCAGCAGGTCGCCAGCATCGTAGCAAAACAAGAACACAAAACAGAAAAAAACCACACTGCGTGCGCTCAGCTGTTCAGGTTCTCCTCTTGTCGGGCTGGCAGAAAAATCCAATCCAATCCAATCCAATCCAATTGGGATTTGTGGGGGCAGGAGAACTTAGGTCAAGTCCGGGACTGAGAGACATCTATCTGGAGCTGCAGCAGGGGTGTGGGCTGCCAGGAGCAGTGACTGTCGCAGAGATTCAAGGAGGCAGAAGCTCATTTCCTGTGGTTTATGGCGCTTCGTGGGTCCTGGTTCTGGCTCCGTGTTCTCAGGGCGGGGAGGCCCTGGGCGGCCCTGCCGGAGGAGCTGCTGCTGGGGGAACCGGCGTTCCCGGAATCGCCCCTCGGCCTCCGGAGCCCACAGGACGCCCCTTCCTCCTTGTTCGGGAGATAGACGGTGTAAACGCCAGAACTGCTCAAAGGCAGGACATTCTATTTTGATTTATGACTCAGGCAAACAGCCCATTAATCCAACAGGGGCCCCACTTCTATTCATAGCTTCCCGGAGGCAGGAGAACGGCCACTGGAAGTGGTTTTGAACTGCTTCCTGCGGTTGCCCCACTCTGCGCGGGCGGGGCTTCTATTTTGGGAGGGTGACCGTGGCTGCGAAGGTCCAGTCAGCCCAGAGATGTGACGTGGGACTTGCGGGTGACCAGGGCAGACTGGGTGGGCTCTCTATTCAGATGGGGTTTTAAGAGTTCCTTTCAAGGAAGAAGGCCACCACCTCTTTTCTGAAGGTGGATGATGGTATGTCTAGGCCAACTGGCGCTAGGACGCTTGGCCATACAATGTGTCAGCGTAGTTGGGGAGCCGGTCAGCCCTTCATGAGGCTGCATGGCTGGTCGCCACGAGACACTGAGGACTTCATTTGCGCAACTGCATTTATCAAGCACCATTTCTCTGAATATGATCCCACGTTGTGGATTTTTTTTCCCCTCAGAATGGCTCAATTTCAAATACTGTGTCCTCTCCGAGTCAATGGGTCTCCTGTCTTAGTTTGGGTTTCCCAGAAGCAAACCCTGGCACAAGGATTCACGTGTATGTTGCTCATATGGGAGGTGATCCCTGCCCACACCTCTCAGGGGGTGGGAAGTGAGGCAGGAGGGAGAGGCTTGAGATCAGCAGTGACTAGAAGCTTTCCTCAGAACATGCTCTCAAGCCAGCTGGTTCATTTCTCCAATTCTCTAAGGCTGCAGGTTTCTTCTGAAGGTGAGGGACCCTGTTGGCGACCATTATGTGGCTCAAATTGACAGATGAGTCTCTAAACATGGGACTGAGATGCCAGGGAATGGAACAGGATAATGAATTCAAAGAGAGCTAGGATGGAGAATGTTGTGCTTACTGTTGGTTTTTGTTACCCCAGCTGTTATTTCTCACAGATGGAATCTTGTCCCAACTCAAGATTTGCATAGCACTTTTCTTGCTATGAAGCTTGATGCTGAATGTTTCATATTTCTGGGGGTTTTTCCCTCTGTTTATCCTCTACTTAAAGTTTAGGCTTTGCATTTTATTATATTTAATCCTGAACATTCACTCATTCAAATGCAAATTACACTTACAATGAAACGTCTCCATGCAGTCATAAGGATGGCTAAGGCTGAAAAAATGGACAATTCGAAGTGTTGACAAAGCACATGAGGAACCAGAGTACTCAGACGCTGTTAAGAAAAACAGAATGGTCTATCTTCTCTCTCTTATGAACAGTCATGTCAGGAATCTGGGCAAGGGTTGTGCAGACCAGGATGGGCGAGCTCAGGGCAGCCAGTGGGAATGAAGCCTTACCCCATGCCAGGCAGCAGTGCTTACCTGCATTCTCATGTGCCCTCTGCAACTGCCTATGAGGTCATCATGCTGCTACCTGCTGATTGCAGATAGGGAAACAGGCATGGGGAGGGTGTATGTGTCCTGTGCAAGAATGGGACTAGAATGTAGAGATGCAGATGGGAGAGCTGCTGGAAGTAGGTTCTGCCGTGTGATATGGGCACCCTGGACTCTAAGGCCTAAGGCTTGGACTGTATTTCACGGGTGGGTGGGATCCACTGAGAACTTCCTCCAGTGCTTTGAGGGATAAGAACTGGGCTTCAGGGACCTTTCTTGGGCCAGCAGAAGGCCAAAAAATGAGGCTCTGCTCACCTATACCCTACCTGTACCCGTTCTTACCATGTTGATCGCCTCCTGGGACTTCCCCTGAAGAGCTCTGCCAGCCTCCAGGGTAAGCACGTGTTCTGGCATTGGCTAGGCATGTTCACACACATGTGTGAGCAACAGTGCCTGTCAGAGCCCCTGAGATGTATATTTTCTTCCAGCTCAGATATAGAGAAGTGGACTCAACTGTGTTCCATCATAGGGGAGAAAAGGGACCACACCTGAGTTCTATTAGCCAAACACAACTCCAATTAATTTTTCCATGCCTGAAAATAATAATTCATATCTAGTCTTGTGAAATGCTGTACTTCAGGGAAAAGACACAAAGACTAAGTAACCCTGAATATGGTTGTGGTCAAACCCTTCCTGTGGCTTCCTCTCCAACTTACCATGATTTAGAGAAGAAGGCAGGCAGGCCCCAGCCCTCATTCCTGCTATTTTTCATTAATTCCACCCCGTACTATGCTCATCCCTCAACATCCCTCTGCAGATTGCTTTTCATTTAAACATAACATATCGAAGAACAATGTTTGATCTTGGTGTCACAGGTTTGTCAATTGCTAAGAGATTTACCAAAGATGTTCTTTGGGAGCTGTCTGAGGGACTTAGAACCCAAGAATAATACCGAGACTGTGGACCAGCGCAGCCTCAAACTGGAAGACTTCCAGGCAAGAAAGTACAATTAGGAGAGAAGACATTTGATGGATTTTCATTCACCCAACACTCACAATGAGCACCTACCTGGAGTATCAAGGGCCTTGGACCCTGTTTCTCAGCTCTGGCTACACACTATAATCAGCTGGGTCATTTAAAATCCAAGTGCCTGGGCCCAGCAACAGAGGAATTAAATCAGAAATGGAGAGCGACCAGGCGATTCTAATGTACAGCCAGGCTTAAGAATCTCAGCTTGGAGCACTTTTCAAACCTTTCATTGCAGGAACCCCTAACAGCCTTAAAAATGGTTCAGGGAGGACTTCCAGCCAAGATGGAGGCCTAGATAGACATGCTGCATTTCCCTCTACAACTAAGGAATAGAACTATCTCAAAACTGGAGACAACCAGAAGTTCTAGAAAACCGAGCTGCATGAAAGTCCAACAAATAATAGATATAAAAAAGAAATACTCATTCAGAAAGGTAAGAGGGGCAGAACTGGGGTGGAGAGGAAGCAGTGTGGTGGTTGCAGCAGCGGTGGCAGTGGCAGCTGGGCAGAAAGCACAGTCACATGTTTTAAAAAGTAGGAGGGACAGCCGGGGAGTGTTCCCAGCCTCAGACCAAACCACGCAGCTACAGTCCCAGCGCCGGGGAAAATAAAGCCTCATTGCTTCTGACAGTGCAAACAAGTAGGGGTTGGGGCGGAGGAAGAAACTGCTGGTCTCTCAGCAGAGTCTGCTTGTTTAAAGGGCTTCCGTGGTCCTAAAATGTCCACAGATCCACTCACTCTGGCAACCATGGCCAGGGCAACAGGTAGAGGGGCACCAGTCCCATACGGGAAGCAGAGGTGCCTGAAAAAGGGTGAGTGCTTAGCAAGTGGCATTGTCCCCTCTCAGACCCCTCCCTCACATACAGTGTCACATCGTGGTAAAAGGGGTTGCTCCACACTGATGAATATCTAAGGCTCTGCCCCTTACAACGTAACGCGTGTGACAGCTTTACCTAAGACACAGAGGCAAATAAACACCAGAGCCTATCAAGATGTGGAGACAGAGAAGTATGGCCCAAAAGAGGGAACAGATCAAGGTTCCAGTGGGACAACTAAGTGACAAGGAGATAGCCAACCTAACAGATGTAGAGTTTGAAACACTGGTGTTAAGGATACTCACAAGCTTTCAGATATGCTTAAGTACGGCAAATGCATAAGGGAAGAAGTGAAGGCTATGCTAAGTGAAATGAAGGAAAATCAACACAAAACCAATGGTCAAGGGAAGAAAACTGGGGTTCAAATCAATGATTTGGAACATAAGGAAGAAAAAAAACAGTCAACCAATACAGAATGAGAAAACAAGAATTGAAAAAAAATGAGGAGAGGCTTAGGAACCTCTGGGACAACTTTAAATGTGCCAACATCAAAATCATGGGGGTGCCAGAAGGAGAAGAGAAAGAGCAAGAAATCGAAAGCTTATGCGAAAAAATAATGAAGAAAAACTTCTCAAATTTGGTGAAGGAAATAAACATACAAGTCCAGGAAGCACAGAATCCCAAACAAGGTAGACCCAAAGAGGACCACACCAAGACACATCATCATTAAAATGCCAAAGGTTTAAGATAAAAAGAGAATCTTAAAAGCAGCAAGAGAAAAACAGAGAGTTACCTACAAAGGGGTGCCTATAAGACTATCAGCTGATTTCTCAAAAGAAACTTTGCAGGCAAGATGTATTCAATGTGATGAAAATCAAGGACCTACAACCAAGACTGCTCTATCCAGCAAAGCTATTATTTAGAATGGAAGGGCAGATAAAGTGCTTCCCAGACAAGGTAAAGCTAAAGGAGTTCACCATCACCAAACCATTATTATATGAAACATTATAGAGACTTATTTAAAAAAAAAGATCAACATTATGAACATTAAAATGACAACAAACTCACAACTATCAACAACTGAATCTAAAAAATAAAAACAAAATCCAAGTAAGAAAACTAGAATAGGAACAGAATCATAGGTATGGGGGTCATTTGGAGGGTTATCATCTGGAAGGGGGAAGGTGGAGAAATGGGGAAATAGTGCAGGGATTAAGAAGCATAATTGATTGGTACAAAATAGACAGGGGGACGTTAAGACTAATATAGGACAGGGTGAAGCCAAAGAACTTATATGCATGACCCATGGACAGAAGGACAGAAAGAGAGTAGTGGGTAGAGGGGAGCAAAAAAAAGGTTGAAGCCAAACAACTTATATGCACGACCCATGGACATGAACTAAGGGTGGGTGAGATTGCTGGAGGGAAGGGGTTACAGGACAGAGGGATGCAAAGGAAAAAGAAGTTGGGACTACTGTAACAACATAATAAAATATAGAAAAAAAATGGTTCCGAATCTTAAAGGGCTTCTCCTACATATTTATATTGGAAAATAAAACTAAGTAATTTACAAAATATTTATTTAGTGATTTATTTAAAAATAACAATGTTAAGCTCATTTTACATTCACATAAAAATACATTTTTGTGAAAATGGCTACCTCACAAAACAGAAAACATTTAATAAGAAGAGTGGTACAGCTTTACATTTCTGTGTACCTTTAATTTCTGGCTTATTGCAACTGGAGCCCCACTGCTGCTTCTGCATCCAGTCTGTGGCTCACCATCTTATCTCATCCCCCAGAAACCCTGACATGGAACTCACTGGCATAAATTAACAAAAGAGGGAACTGAGGCTCAAAGGATGGAAGCACTTTGCCCAAAAACATCCAGCTGTGAGCACTAGGGCCCCAGCCAGGACCTGCTCTGGCTGATCTAACAACCCACCTCTCAGCCACTATTCTAGATTCCTCCCCTGAATGCACAGAACAGGTGGAAGGAACTGGGTCCCACACTCTTTAAACTCCTCACATGAATGTTACCTTGAACTATGCTCACGAATCTCCCAAAACGCACCTAATGCCTGAAGCTTATGCTGTTGTGTGAATGTCTGTTTTCTTACACTTTCACCTTGGTTACTCATCTTTATTTGACTCGCTGAGATTTCACATTCATGGGGCACTTCCTGTAGGTCAGGCACCCTTCTGAGCACTTCATAAACACTAACTCCTTTGATTTTCATGGTTCCTCTATATTATAGGTGCAGTTTTACTGCCATTTAACAGATGAGGAAACTGAGGCTCAGAAAGGTGAGGCCATGCAAAGCCAAGGTTTGGATCCAGGTGGTCTGGATCCAGCTAAAGATTGGTATTCTTCTGCCTCCAGTGACAAAGAGACTTGTCTGGTCTGAGAGAAGGCCACCTCAAGATGGTAAAGGGATGCTGCCCTGAGAACTTGGTTTACCTTCCCTCCATCTCTGAGTGTCTACCTTGGCTGTGGCCTCTGGAGCCATCTGGCTGGCTCTGCCATTGCCCAACACAAATTTAACTTCTGCCAGCCTCCAGTTCCTCCTCCATAACATGGGTATAATGACGGTACCTACCTAGGACAGGCTCTAGTATTTGCTCACAGCATCCTCTCCTCTGTACCTTCCCAGGTTCACTGTGGGTGATATATTTCTCTGCCCTGTTGGTGATGGCATTGGCCATTGACATGCTTTGGCCAGTGGGACATGGGCACAAGTGATAGAGTGTAAGTTCTCAATCAAGACTTCCAGAGGCATCAAGGATCCCTACTCACCCTCTAACATTTCTGCCATCCATCAGGGAAAAGGCATGCCAGTGTAGTCACTGGTCTTGGAATGGGAAGCATGGAGAAGATATAAATCTAGATCATAGCTGAGACACCCCAACTTCCAGGCCTATGAGAGAAAGAAACATGCTTGTCATTGGAAGCCTCTGAGATCCTGGGGCTGTTTGTTACGTAGCATCATCACAGCGTTAATGGACTAGCATGCTGTTGAGATGAAGAGAGTGCCGTGTCTGGCACGTGGAGAGGCCCTCATGACAGTGACCTGTTACTAACTCCTGTTTTAGATGCAGCTGTTTGCTGCAGTTTCCACGGAGCCTGCTCTTTTCCTGTCTTCCTTTCTCTGCTGAACTCTGTAGCTCACGCACCCTCCCCACCCAACATTTGCGGTGCCCACAATCCAACTTTGGAACAGGTTTTCTGGCCTGGTATGTGGGAAACAGCTAAAGTGAATGGGGTTTTTAAATCTTATCTCAAATCATCTTGGTGTGGCTGCTGGGTTTGTGTCTGATGGTGTTTCTGAAAGGGTTTTTTGTGGTTTGAGTGTGGAAGGAAAATGAGAACCAGGAAGGAAACAGGCTTGACTTTGTTAAGAAGTGTTCCAGGTTTCAAAGGAAGCTTGAAAGTCAGTCCAGGCTAAGGGCCTGGCTACAGATTTAAAGCAGGTCCCAAGACTGCAGCGGGTGTGGAAGGAACCTGCCGTCCCCGAAGGTGTGGTTGGACCCGTGCCCGAGCCAGTTGGCGCTCCTCCTGCTTTCTCACATTGACCCCGTTCACTGAAACCCAACTTCAGTGATTTACTGACCTGGGAAAGCAGCCTATCTGTCCCTTTCTGATCATCTACAAAAAGTAGTGGGGTAGGATTTGCTGTGAGTCAGCCCCTTGGTAGAGCTGTGTGATCCTGGGCACATTCCCTAACCTCTCTGAGCCTCAGTTTCCACATCTGTAATACATGGACACTAGTATACATACCTCATGAGGTTGTGATAAGGACAAAGTGAAAGCAAGTGGGTATGAGCTTCCGAGCCCCTCCTTGGGTCTAATATTCGCTAACTCTAATGTTAGCTAACAGGACTGTGGTCCTTGCCTTTCTGTTCTAACGAACATGTGTCTTCCACTTGTCCCCTTAACTCTGACTCACAATGGCCCCTGCTAAACTGAAATGCCCTCTGTTTATTGACATTTCTCATCTGGAATGAAGATGTAAAAGGTGCTCTGTGTGGGCAAACAGAAGGACCTTTCCCTTCTGAGAAAAGTGGGAAATTATCCCCCAGTGTGAGGCAGTATAATTAATAAGAATGGCATGGATGGCACAAAGGGAAAATCTAGCTGGATGTGAAGATGTTTAGCACTGGTAACAGCTATTAGAGGAAACGGTGACAGGTCCATGCGGTGAGTCAGATGAAACCAGGCCGGGAAAAATACTGGCAATTTGTGAGTTCACAGGGGAGTGTGTGCCGAACAGAGAGATGGTGAATGTTAACATCTGTACAGAGAAGGGAGCGGGAAGTAGGAGTGATGCACATGAGCTGCCACACACACAAGCAGGGGCTGTTGCACAGGACTTGTTGGTACAACTGCTATGGATGTTTTATCCTGCTAATCTCAGAATAACACAATTATAGGCCATAACCTGGAGTTAGTCGCTGAAAAGGATTTCATTCTATTGAAGAAGGGGCTTTAAAATAACCTATAATAAATCTAAATAAAAGACAACCTACCTTCTTTATTTTTACATTGATCAAGAAATCACTTTCCAGAATATTCCCCTCCCCATCCCCAACTCTCTTTTTCCAGACAAAATATGTGCCTCAGGAAGATGCGAGACTCGAGGTGCTACAACCATGCTGCGGTTTAATCCCTGCTCAGGGACCTGCTTCCTTCTTTAATTGGCTTTTATTCTTCATTATCATTATGTGAGATGCTCTGGAGGTTTTGCGTTCTGGAATTTTCTTTTGCCTTCTCATTTTAGAATTTCCCCAATAAGATAAGAAGTTGGGGGTCTGTTTTGAGAATAGTAAGTGTCAGTAAAAAGGAAAGAAAATAGGGGGAAAAAACGGTCTGCCTTTCAACGTCCACAGCATCTTAATCCACACAAATAGCTTCTTTATTCTTGGTTTTGGAGACTGTCACAGAAAATCCTTTAACTGTGCCTTCTGCTGACCTGAAGTGTTTCTCTGTGGCTCAGGATTAGCTGTTTTAGGGCAAGAAGATGGGGGAGATGGGGGCCTTCTCTAGACTTTGCCACACACCTGGCTGACATGAGGGCTTAAACCCAGCCCCAGCAAGCCAGACAAGCCCCGTGGAGACAATGCTGAACTGAAAGACTTAGGCCGATGGACTCATTACAACAAGTGGGGATTTCTGCTCACTGAGTAGGTGCTGTGCAGTCACAGGGAAACTGAGTCAAGGAATGTTAATTACTTCTGGTATGGTCCCACTTAGCCATGGATTAACCCTCATCAGCAAGTGGCTTCTTAAGACTAATTTGCCCCAGAGAGGAGGCTTGGCATGTGCCCGTGTGCTGGTCACCTCTCCTTCCTCAGGATCGCCGGGTGTCGGTTGGAATCCCACGGTAATCCCCCCACCTCACTTTAGTTAATTTCAGCCTTCTGCACAAATGCTTTCTTCCCCCAAAGCCACCAATAAGAGATGAAAAAAGCCAGACTTTGCTTTATCCTGTTCTTGCCCAGATTCTTTGCAAAGATAAGAATGAGCCCTGCAAGGTCTCCACCCCCCACTGCAGACTCCAGAGCCACAGAGGAGACAGAGTCTTCCCTGGAAAAGGTGTTTCCTGACTCTTCCTTGTAGGCTGCAGAGTAATACCACCCCACCCCCATCCCTGCACTTTAGTCATATGCCCTGTGGACTAACAATAAGCATTAGTGGGACCTTGTTCTTACAGCTAAGGTTGGCCATAGCACAGGAAAAAGAGGTTGCTCTAACTTGATGTGGGTTCTTGCAAAGCACCTGGGTGCGCTGCCTGAGGTCCCTGAACCCTAGTGGGTGTAGGAAGACCAGGAGCCCCTTTGCAGGGTGACTTGGGGCTCACAGTCTCTCACAGAGTCCTGCATTGAGCAATATGCTTGATGTTCAGTGGCTGGCATGGAGTCTACAGCACACCAAAAGCAGCCCCTGGAGGGTGGAGAGTTGCTTCAGGACTTTTTTGGGATTCCCACCTAGAGACAGCATCTCTTTTCATCTTCTTTCTTTCCTGGACTGATGTGGAGCAGATTCTGCAGGAATAACGGGGAAGAGGCCTGAGAGTATGCATCCTCCTTGCATTGAGGATCAGCTTGGGGGAAAGGGGGCGGTTGAAAGTTAACAGTGAGTCTGCCCTTAATGGGAATTAACGAAAAGAGGAAGAGTTCTGGGGCTGTCTGAATTCTCGGGAGGGCTGTGGCGGGGTGGGAGGGGGCGGCGCTTGAAGGAGCCTCCTCGCCTGGGGAATAGATAATGCTCCCAAGATTGACTCCTAGTGGCTGCACCAGGAACTGCATCCAGAACTGGGGGCGGGAAGAGGGCTGCCCTTCCCTTGCACTGGGTTTTTATTCACGCATTGGTCTTTATTTGAGTTTCCTCATGTAAGCAAGTGAACAAGACAGAAATTCAAAACACCTGGTAGTTTGAAACGTACTCATTAAGAAAAACCCCTGCTAATAAAGAAGATAGCAGAAAAGATGAAGTCCAGATGAACCACAGCTGCTGGTTCAAGTGACAAATTCACATCCCTTTCTTCTCACTGAGGGGGGAAGAGGGCAGGTATTAGCAGTTTAAAGTCATTTAATGCAGATTTTCATCAATGTTTTCCTAAGCGGAATCACTGTTATCGCTGGAATAACATTTGCCCAGCATCAGCGTTGGGTGCTGTGCATATGGCGACCACATTGTCTTACCCAGCAGTCTGGAGCATCATGGCCTGACAAGGAAGGGATGCTTCTCGGGGTGTGTGGGGTGGGGGCTGGCAGGCAGGAGGACAGGCCTTGACATTCCATTAGGTGGTGTTGCCTTATTCCCCCGGACTTGCTGCATCAGAATCATAAATTCCTATTGCACAGAATGGAAAGGGAATCTGCATGTCTGTAGACAAATGCTGCAGATTATTCTTATGCACACAAAAGAATGCAGCATGTCAAGGAAAATCCAAAGTGTGAAATGCATCCAGGCCAACATGCTCAAAAGCAGCTTCTAGAAGTCTCTGTCTCTCTGTTCTTTCTTCCTGTGCTCCCTTCTGGAGAACAGACCAAGAACTATGTCATGAAGGTGCAGAACTGGAAGAAGTCCAAGATGAAGAGAAAGAGACGGAAAGCGAGGTGCATCCAAATGGGACCCGAGGAATGTGTTAATAACAGCGATCATCATGATGACAATGACAATCACGACAGCTAGCCTTTAGGACTAGTGCCCAGGTACTGGGGTTCTCCCTTATTTAATCCTCCCAACAGCCCGCAAAAGCAACACTGTTACCATCCCCGTCTTACAGATCAGAAGGTCGAGGCTGATGAAAAGAGTGTTGCCAGTGACAGGAACAGAGAGTGAGTGCAGGTCCTCGACACTCCATGCACCCTTGTGAGTGTCCAGCTGCCCCTGGACAAGCAGTGAGACAGGCACTGGGCACCGTGGTGTCTGAGCTACGTGCCTGCCTAAAACCCCATTGTTCTTGCCACAGCCCCCACTTCTGAATTGCCCTGTTTGGTGGTGGAGATGAGGTCAGGGGACAGAGGTGATGTGCGTGAGGACCCGAGGTGGTGACAGTGAAAGACCTACCGTGGAGGTGGTAAGCTGGGGTGGGGGGCATTAGAACAGGAAGCAGGAGGATACAGAGGTGGGTGGGGAAGCAGCCACAGGCTGGAAAATTAAACTGATTATCTCTGAGATGAGAGTGTTCCGTGCTGCAAGGTGGGGGCTCAAAGATCACCAACCTGGTGGCTCTTGGTTGATGATCACATTTGAGGGTTAGGAGCCCTTCTAAGGTCCTAAGACTCTAAGAACAGGGAGCAATGTTGTGTATGTACACATTCCAGCCCGCTTCTGGAGATGGGAAGGCCCCACGGAAACCTGGGTACCCCTGGCTAGGAACTGCTGCTCCCTCACAAGTCCACTTCACCAGGGGGACCGTCGGCACAGAGGTAAGAACTCAGGTCTGGAGTCCAGTTACCTGGTTCCCATCCCAGCTTTGTAACTTACCTGTGCAGGTTACTTTACAGCCCAAGCCTCAGTTTGCCCACCTGCAAAGATGGGTAAATACCAATGCCTACCTCACAGTTGTTGTTGGGATGCCCAAGTAAGGTGATATAGACAAACAAATGATACATACAATTCAGTGATTACTATTAAAATCCAGAAGTTATTATTGTTGTTCTTGTTACTATGATCATTGCTTCTTGCTGACATGCAAACCTAGGTCCAGAGAGGGAAGGTGATTGGCCTGGGGTCACATGGTGACGAGGAGTGAGCATCCCATTGTGCCCCTTACTTTAGGGCTCTCCCAGGCTCCCGCATGCCCTATTATGGTCTCTTTTCCATGTGGAATTCTCTGGGGCTGAGAGCAGAGGCACTGAATGCTATGACACTTCCTGCCATCTGGGTTCCCTACACGCCCTCCGCCCAAGGTGTTTCCTCTGATCCCAACAAGAAGAGACCACTTCAGGGTTTCCCCCCTTAAAGGCGCGATGGCTCTAGATGTTGAAGTTCCCATCAAAACTGGAACTCCGAATGGGGCTGGCATGAGCCATCCGAAGTCAGAAGTAACCCACAGAATAACCTTGTGACCATGATTTTAGGGAAAAAAGGCAAATCAAACCTTGATTCTTCTGACTGCCACACTCCTCTGGCTGAGTAGGAAGCCAGTCAGCACTCGGTTTTTCCCATTCCTCTCAGTAACCCGTTCAGGGTTCTGAGGCCAGGCATGGCCACAAGCCCTGCCTCAGGGTGGTACTCTCAGCTGCCAGGCACATCTCAGGGACTCCGGCAATGTTGGGGTCAGCTGAGCGGGAGGGAAATGCAAGTTCACAAGAAGGCCAAGTTGTGTGATTTCCGAATTCACATCTTGCCCTGAGATGGCCCAGGTGTCTCCTCCGAAGGCAGTAGCTGGCCAGGCAGTGTATTTGGAGATTGGGAAAATGGCAAAAGGTTGGTCAGTGAGTGGGGTGGGCACAGAGCACATGCAGATCATCTGTATATTATGGGGTCGCATGGTTTAAAAATGTAACACATCATGCTGTCTACCAGTAGTGGGAGGGGAGACTTGGATAAGATGAGCAGCTGCTTAAATCTTCCCCTCGAAGATTCCAGGAGGGTTTAGTGACCTCTAACTTTCACTGCCATTTCTGCCCTGTAGATTTTAGCTGGGGGTAGAAGCATACCACCTTCCTCACTCATGGGTTTTTCCATTCAGGACAAACTAGGAAATAATGAAGAACTTGCAAGAAATCCCTCAGGATGTGTTTCCAAACCAAAGAGAGTGGAAGTATGTGTTGTTCCCCAGTTTGGAACTTCTGAATAACTCGAGGTTAATTCAGAGGAAGCGTTTGCAGGCTAATGTCTGGCCTTTGGTTAGCTGCACCCACAGGGATGTCCAGGGAAGCTAGCAGGGATACCCTCTAGTTGGCTGTGTTTATTCTGGATCAGGTGATGCTTAGGTGGTTGTGGTCCTTTTGGGGCTGGCATCTTAAGGGCGTGGGGTCTGGAGCCTTGCTCCCTGGGTGTGAGTTCTAGCTCCTCACTTCCCTGCTGTGTGTCCTTGGGAAAGTCAGTTAACCTCTCTTGTCTTGGATTCTTTATATATAAGGCAGGGATATTAAAGGTACCACATCAAGTGGCTGGAAGGTGAAACGGAGTGGTGCACCCAGTGCTGGGTGCAGCGTAAGCACTCTTTCAGGATATGTTGTTACTACCGTTGTATTTATTATCATTATCCAGGTAGTTCCCATTCAAAAACAATGCCAGAGCCCTGGCTGGTGTGGCTCAGTTGGTTGGAGCATTGTCCTTTACAGCAAAAGGTTGTAGGTTCGATTTCCTGTCAGGGCATATACCTACGTTGCAGGTTTGGTCCCCAGTCAAGGTACATATGATCCCAGTCCAGGTGTGTTCAGAAGGCAACCAATCAATGTTTCTCCCTCTCTTCCTTTCTAAAAAGGAATGAAAAACATGTCCTCAGGTGAGGGCTGCATTTCTGTGAGGCCACCTTCTCTTCTGTAGAATAGAAAGAGCTGGAGGTGGTAGGAAGAGAAACTCATGGGAAAATGCCACGAATCCTTCTGAGCCCATTTGCTGTATCGGTGAAACCGGGTGCTTCCAACCTAATCCAGTTGTTGAGCTCTTGAGCGGGGAAGGTGTGAACTTGGAGCTCGACCTATATGTTCTTCAAGCAAACCTTTTCCTACTTAAGCTGGTGTCCCCTTCTGACCTCAGAGGTGAACTTTGCCAGTCTTTTGGAAGATTGGTGTCTGTCTTGTTTGGGGTTCCCAGAAGCCATTCTGAGACAAGGGTTCTAGCACGAGCTGTCTATTTGGGACATGGTCCCAGGACACATCAGTAGGGGAGTGTGCAAGCAGAGAAGTGACCCACAGAAGGGAGGAAGCCAACTGCGAAGGGGGTTGGGGGCACTATTGTCAAGCAAGTTAATCTGGGAAATGATGTAGAGTAAAAACCTGAGAATTATCTCACCCAAGATGAAGGAGCTGGGGTATTTCTATGCCAACTCTCATCTACCACTGGCTGGGGGTTACTCCTGGGAACATAAGTTCCCATGTGTGCTGGCAGGACAACCCTCTGCCATTGAGATGCTGGGAGTTGGAGGAGGTTAGGGTTAGAGCAGGATGGCATCTGTTCCAAGGCTATTCATGAAAATCATTCTGGCTCTGGCTGGGTGGCTCAGTTGGTTGGAGTGTTGCTCCGTACACCAAAAGATTGTTGGTTCAATCCCCAGTCAGGGTGCATAGGAGAAGCAACTTATTGATGTTTCTCTCTCACATCAATATTTCTCTCTCTGTCTCTCTAAAATCAGTAAAACATATCCTCAGGTGAGGATTTAAAAATAAAGAAGAAAAAAAAATTATTCTACTTTTCTCCAGCTCACCCAGACAGACTTCTCCCTCTGTTTTTATTCCTTTGGTATTTATAACCCCGGTTTCAATGGCAACCTGCAGCTGCCCTGCAATTGTATTTCTGACTTGTTTTTCTGGGTGTATCATGTGCCCTGTGTATATACGCAAAGTTCCCTCGAAGCACGGTTTTTCCATGTGCTTAGATAACAGGACACAGATTCCGTAGACATGTTCATGTGTCTCCTCGGTTCATTGGGCCACTGCAGAATTATCTAAAATTGTCCACCCCACTTCTCCCTCCCTCTTCTTTCTAAAGGGATGTCTTCAGTGAACGAGCAGCCAGATCTATAGCAGAATGATAGAAGGAGGGGCTCCACATTGAGAGAGTTGGGGAAGGAGTTACGGTGAAAAGCCGGTGCAGCTCTGGTCATACAGGGCCAGGAGGGACGCTGAAGGGTCACTGCGGGCGTTGTGCCCAGATCCCTTTGTGGATCTGGAGAAAGGGCTGGAGCTATTCTGCAATTACTTTTGATGGCTATCCTGTGTATCTTTAATTGTTTTCTGGGACTGAACTACATCAATTCTGGGCTTATAAGAGCTCTGACTGTATTTTCCAGAGGGCAAAATGTATATGCTGTAGGTAACCAGTAAATGCTTATTGAATGAATTACTGGCTATAAGTATTTATAGACTTTTTAAAACTAGAATTACTTTTGACATCCTCTAGTCTAGGGGTCTGAAGCTCAGTTGCCTTTGTAAAATTTCTAGATAAAATACAAGATGGCCAGTTAAATTTGAACTTTAAATTTAAATGAATATATATTTTTTTCAGTATAGGTACATCCCAAATACCATATAGGTTATATGTTTCAAATATTACATGGGACATATATTAAATTTGCTACATCTGGCAACCCAGGTTTAGGAAAAGTGCCAGTCATGAAATTTAAATTGAGTGAAGCAAGCTGTTATACAATAGGGAGGGGTGGGGAGTGGGGAAGTTGTAAAATTAGTGAGCACATGTCCCAGTGCATTTCTAACAAAAAAATCACTTTGTGGACAAAACAAAAGTGACACTTATAAACCAACACTCTTATTTTAAGTAAGAAATCTGAAATGCAGAGAGGGGCTGCATTGAGCCTAAGAATCCCCCCATTAGTTAAGACCAAGATGAAGTTAGAGCCTGGGTTTCTGCTCCCTGAGACATTGTCCCGCCCCCCACTGTGTCATTGTAGGGGGCTGTGTGTGCTCCAGATGTGTGCCTTAGGTGCCACCCCTCCACACTTCAAAGGGGCAAATGATGAATAACTCTTCAGGGTGACAGCAATTTCATGGGTCACTAGGTAGAGCCAGTTCACATTTTACCCCCAAGATGAAGCCATTACCAGATTCTAGGTCATGGAGTGGCTTCCCTGGTCTCCTGTGGCATCTGACAGACACTGTGCCTTTTCTCCCTAATGCAGCCAGCTGGGTTTTTTGAGGTGCTCTTGATAGGGTAGTATTACAATAGTAATGTTATGTAATGTGATTCAACATCTGGGCAAGTTAGCTCCCTTTTCAGAGTCTCAGTTTACTCATCTGAGAAATGAAAGAGTTGGACAGAGGGACTCTAATGAGAGTGACCAGGTGCCTCAGTTTAACCTGGAAAGGTTCCAGTTTGTTTCTGTCGCCCACATAGTCATTGACTGTGTCCCCCTTGGGGCCTTCAAGGCATCCCAGTTTACACGAAACATTAACCACTCCCTCCAGCCAGTGGTGTGCTGGAGTCACTCACGCCAGCTCTGCAGAGCTGACTGTGCATGTGTCCTTGCTCCATGTGCAGTGAGGTCACAGAGGAAGCCTGGAATCAGCCATAGCAAGAGTATTTACACCACAGTCATGAGCAAGCACTGCCAACCAGGGCTTCCTCCCAGAGATCTGGTTGTTAACACTGAACAGCAACCATGAACTCTAGTTCTCATGACCCAAGACCACTTTGTACATGGGTCTGGACACATGGCCAGGTTGCCAGTGAGTGAACATTTGACAACAAAATCCATTTCAAAAAGTGATTTTGGGGACAATTCAGTTGACATGATTAATATTCTAGTTCTCCCAGTGACTGAACCATGAAAAAGTCCACTTAACCCAGTGCGTGTCCAGGTCCTTAATGGTTATCATGACTAGAAAGCAGAGTCCCCTGGCTTGGGGTGCATTTTTCTGTGTCATCCATTGGTACTGCTGGATTGACCCAGCTCTGATGGGACCCATGTCTTGGCTGAAGCAAAGACTCTCAGCAGAACTGAAAGCCCCCTATGCTCTTAGGAACAGAACAACCTGGAACTGACCATTCCCAGGCCTCCCGCTGGTCAGCTGGGTGGTCGTGTCACTTGACCCCAGTGGCCCATCTGAGAAAGGGTGATTAACTGCAGCCCTTCTCCCCTTGGGGAGAGGCCGTAGGTGAGGGCAGTCCTGAGCCTGCTCTCTGTCCCGGGTCTTGGCCATCAGACTAGGAGCCTTGTCTCCTGAGATGGGGAGACTCTTCCCCACCCCACCCTTGGGCAGAGGTATAGTTATCCTCTGTCCTCCAATAAGGCATGCCTGAAATATGCCATAAACAGGGCCACTCCGTTGCCCTCCTGACCTCCTGACCCCCTTACGTCATTAGCAGGGATCCAGAAACCCAGAGACCCAGAGAAGCGTGACTGCTAAAAGTTCACAGAAGGTGAGTCATGAGCTGAGCAGGAATGAGGATTCCTAACTCCCAAGAAGGGCCCAGAACCTAAGAATTGCAAAGGCCCTTAGAGGTGATAAAGTCATCCCAACTCATTTTACAGATGGGGAAACTGAGGCTGGGAGAGGCAGGGACTCCCAGGGTAGCAGCACACATGGTGGTGAACGGTAGGGAGAGCTTCGGTCAGACGCTGGTCCCCTATGAGACCTGGCGCTGATGAGATGCCCCCTTAGACAAAGTGCTGAACCTCATGGGTCTCGATCTGCTTATCTATAAAATGGGGAGATTGAGAGTGTCTACATTTCAGGGCTTTGAGATTGGGAGGAGCAGCTGGGATGAGATGACAACGCAGCATGGAACTAGACCCATGGCCATTGGCTCAGGAAAGTTTGCTGCTGTTGTTAATGTCATTTTTCTTTTTTTTTTTTTTTGCAGCAGCTGTACTTCATTGTTTCTCAGCATCTGTCTTCTCCTTCCTTCCTAATAGGGACCTGAACCTCCTGGTCATGTGACTCGTGTGGGCTCTGGGGTGGGTGGGGACAATCACATCCTCCATCTTCTTTGACACTGTTATGGATCTAAGAATGGGGACATGACATAAATTAGTCCAATCAGAGTAACTCTCAAGACTTGGGTTGGGAGAGGGGGGAGGGGGTGACACCTTCTCTCTTCTCCTGCAGGTGAGCAGGGACGCGTGGAGTCCTTGTGCAGCTGGCAACTACCTGACTATCACAAGGGAAGTAATTCTGAAGGTGACGCTGCCACAAAGGAGGAGAAGCACAGCCCTGGTGACATTGGCAACGGCTGGAACGAGCTGGTCCTGGGGCCCACACAGTCACATGGGCCAATAAATTCCCTTTATTGTTTAAACCAGTTTGGGTATCTACTACTTGCACCATAAGTAACCCCCTAAAATGCTTTTCCAAGGTCAGGCATTACCAACGCTCAACATCTTTAGCTGTCTAGCTAAACGTATAGGGTAGGAAAAGGATCTCAGAGCGTATTTAACACATACAGCCACTCCGTGAAAATTAATAGTGTGCCCTTCCTTCATTCCCTATTGTATTCAAAGCAATTTCAATGACCCCCTCAAAAATTAGATTTCCAGACTACTCACAGAGAAACATACTCGTTCATCTGGATTGTTTGGGGCTTTTTCAAGTAATTGCATGCCTTGGGAAATATTAACACAATGCCCTTATTTCTCCCCTGAGGCAGAATATGTGACACACTAACCCATTTGGAATGTAGTGACACCCTCAAACACTGGCTATGGTTAGGTTTAAAAATGGGAACTGGTTATACTCAGTGAAGATGTTAAGAATTGCTTTTCCACCATTCCACTTGCTGCTTGGGACTCAATAGAGCAAAGGTAGGGAATCCAGTGGCAAAGGCGTTTTCTTAGGTGGGCAGGCAGCTCTCCCCTCCACAGTGTGATTCGGGGACCTAGGCTTCTCCGTGCCACGGCTTGGACATGTCACAGCTGGAGTTTATCACCCGCACTGTATGGAGCATGTGGAACTCAGGGGCTTTAGGAACTGAGCTGGGAAAAATAGTCTGTTGTGACTTTCACTCATCTCTCACTGAGATATAGACTTTGCTTGTATCATGGATGCAGGCAACAAGCTACAGTAGTATCGGAGAAACTTCTTGCCTGTAGAAATCAGGTATGTTCCTTTCACAGTTCAGTGGTCAACATCTTGAAACTTTGTCTATTCTCATTTGAAATTACAGTAGCTCTGACATTTTGTTATTGAACGAGTTAGTAAAAAAGTGCACACATTCCTATATCATAGATATTTCTATGTCGTTGCATTGCTTTTCTGTGGCTCTAACAGGCTGGTTGTTATTTTTATTATTATTTGTAGTCAGCGTTGTCGCTGTGCCATTATTCTGACCCATATGTCTGTTTCCATGTTGATCTCTCCAGGTAAACTGTGAAGTCCTTTATAAAAAGGGCCGTGTTGATCCATCTTTATTTCCAGAGTTGTGTACAAGGTTGGGAATCAAGTAGGAATCCAGCAAATATTGGGACAATGAATAACGATGATGTCAGTTATTTTTATGACACTTTTGTCCCTGGAGAAAACAAGGTGACAGGCCTTCTAGCAAAACGCTCTTTCTCAAGGCCCTGGGACATGCTCTTAAACACGACCCCGTCCATACCTCTGCTTTCCAGGGAGTCTTGCCCCATCCATCTTACTTGTTGAAAATCAATCACACGTATACACACACTCACATGTGCACACACACTCATCAGCCAGACACTGCCTCCCTAATTCTCCAGCTCCCACCCTGCCTCCAAGAAGAATATTTATGATTTTTAATAAATTGGGACCACAGCTAATTAGGCTCCTCACCTACTCCCCCGAGGCTGCCAAGGGGACGTGACGGCTGACGTTTCATATCTCTGAGCACACAGAGGCCACACATGCCACACCGATGAACTCACGGGGACTGGGCTCTGTCCCTGCTGCCTGGGAGAGCACTCATCTTTCAAACCAGATTAAAAGAAAACAAGAGCGTGGCCTGTCCCCAGCTCAGGAGCATGGAGTTATGCACTTCACCGAAGCAGGAATGTTGCCCATTAATTACTATGTCATCAATTAATTACTATTTGAAATACGGCCCCTGGTTTGTGATGAACACCCCTCCACCCCAGTGGAGAGGGGAGTGACTGTCCAGTGCTAATGAGCTGATGTAGCTCTCCTGGCATGAAGAGGTGTCCTGATCATCGATCTGGGCATCTTGGGGCTGCTTCCTGGGACCCGCCTAGCGGTGGGGGCACTTCGGGTAAGGGAGAGAAAATATCCAGTAGCACATTTCCTGAACCTGCTGAATAATAGCATTTAGTGAAGAGCATGGGCCATCCAGGGGACCAGGCCAGTTACTGCATGTGACTTACCTCTGGGGCAGTAACTGAACGATGCTGGCACATGGCACTGAGGGTGGCATGGTTGGGGTAGAGGAGGTGGGCAGTACACCTGTGCCCTACACCTGTGCCCTGCTGTGGGGTAAGGGACCTCAGCTTCAAGAGACATTGGCAGGCAAGATGCTTAGTCATGATGGGTGGGAAGGAGGCCACAACCTTATTCTGGTGCTCAGCGCCCGCAGGCCCGCTCACCTGCGAAGGGACGTGGGGAGAGACTTAGCGGGCCTGGGTCTCAGCTTCCTGCTCTGTGGAACTGAGATGGCGAGGACCAGGGTGTGGCTCCTAGCATCACTGGGAGTGTCATGCGTACATATCCAAGCGTGGGTTTAAAACAAGCTCAGGCACAAACGGGAAATGTGAGGATGCGTTATTCGTATCAGGATCATGCTTGCAAACACATCCATGTTGCAAGAACCACCAGTGGATTAGGTTTTAAAATCCACAGAAGGTGTCAATAATCGTAGCATTTAGAAAGCTTAAACTCTCTGCTGGGCTCAGCGGCTTTTGCTGGGACTGCATTTGGTCCTCCCGAGACACCATCAGGTGCGCGTCAGCATTTCCATGTCAGGGGAGCAGGAGCGGAGGCTCAGAGAGGCGTGTACGTGAAATGCTGAAACTGGAACTTGGGGTCAGCCGATTCCCAAGCCTGACCATGGGGCTAACTGTCTAGTAGAGCAATTATTTTAATGATTGAGACAAGAGCAGCCTGTACCCCTCTTTGGGGAAACTCTTGATTGTAGGATCAAGCCCACATATCTGATGTTGGATGAGCTTGACCAAGTGGACACACCTGTGTGACCCTCCCCCAGAACGAGAGGTAGACCCACACCAGACTCTGGAATCCATCTGCTGTTTCATCCCCGTTGCCGCCGCCGCCGCCACAGGGAGGTCTCTGTTCTGATCAGTCTCACGAGAGGTGGTTCTGGCTCTGCACGAACCATCCACCAACCGAATCAGACAGCAGGCACTCTCGACATCCAGGCTCTTCCACGACATGCTATGTCTGTGGGATCCGACCAGCCCCACGAGCAGCAGCTCAGACTTTTCCTTGTTAAACTGTCCCAGGACACTCTCACCTCCTAAATACTAAGGTCGGGTGGCACTCCAAAGAGCTCACTTACATACTTTGTTTTGTCTATGGATGTTTACTGAAATATAAAACAAAAATGAGAAATTTAGAAACCTATTTATGTTATTATAAACAACATGCTTTTAATAAAAAAAACTATATTTTCAGAATACGTAGTGAATTGAGCAGCATTGTTTCGCCTTCTTACAAATCTCTGTGTCTCACTCAACAGCACAGAGCTGGATTCTCATGCTGGCTCCTTCATTGTCTCTTTTGGTACCACGTCACGGAGACTCCAGACACTCACGTGAGGAGAATAAAAAAGCAAATAACATCTTGAGGAGGTTGTGGAAATCGTACTGACCTCTCCGATGCCTGGAAAGAGTCTTGGGGACTCTGCACGTCACTGGACCTCGCTCTTAGACTCTGCGTGTCCACGACCCCCCCGTGTGACCACGTCACGCTTTGCTTCTCCATTTTCAGGTGGAGGGACACTCGGGTGACTTCCAGTTTGTATGTTATTGTGAATGAACTTTCTATGGACATTTTTGTATGTGCCTTTTTGTACACACACACATGCAGTTTTGTTGGGTACACACCTAGAAGTGGAATCGTTGCACATTTAGGTTTAGTGTATCTTGTCAAACTATTTTCCAAGGAGGTTATTATTCCAAGTGATAACTCTACCAGTGGTATAGGAGGGTTCCCATTCATCTTTCTCCTCTTCTATTAAAGTAATTGATCTGATCATAGAGTGATAGGAGAGGAGGCACATTTCAAAAAACATAATTTGAGATTTCCCAAGAGTTGCAAGGTTGATACAAAGAATTTCTGAATACACTTCCCCACGAATGGTAACATACATGACCCAGTGACATTTATCCACGTGGGGATGTCAGCTCTGTTACAATAACACTACGCTACAGACTTAGTTTGGATTGTCCCAGTTCTTCCACTAGGGTCCTCTTTCTGCTCCAAGATCCCATCAAGGATACTACCTTACACTTAGTTGTTACATCTCCTTAGGCTCCCCCTGCATGTGACTGTTTCTCAGATGTGCATTTTCTTTTAGTTCGCAACACTGAAGAGTCCTGGTCAGGTGTTTCGTAGAGCATCTCTCAAAATGGGTTTGTCTAATGTTTGCTCATAATTAAACTGAAGTTATGGATTTGGGGAAAGAATGTTACAGAAGTGATGTGTCCTTCTCATCTCATCCTGTCAGGAGACACACGCTATCAACACAGCTTATCGTGGGTGTCTTAGACCTTCATCACTTCATCACTGGAGAGTCCCCATCTCTCCCTTCCCATGCTCTCTGATTGGGAGAGTCCCCAAGTCCAGCCCACGTTTCTGCTGCACCTCTTGGGGGGCAGAACACCGGCTCATTGTGTGGCCACGTGCTACAACCACAACAGTGACCAGTACAGCCTTTAGGGGGGAGCCTTGGAAGCTGTGCGACTATTCCGCTTCTCTTTAAAGTGCTATCTTCAAATTTTAGCATTCATCAGTGAATCTTACTAATGGTGATTTCTCATTTCTCTCATTCCTTGTACATTTATTGTTTGGAATTCTGTAGGAAAGATTTCCCTTCTCCATTTATTCATTTATTCAATCATCCATTTAGATCACTGTGGGCTCATGGATATTTATTTTATTGTTTGGGTAATAATCCAAATCGTCGTCGGCAGCCGTCCGTCTCGAGAGACGATGGTGTAGCTTCTTAAGAGTCTATCTGCACCGCTGAGAATGGCTGTGCAGTCCGACTCGGGAGTGACACGGTATCTGTCTCCTCCCGTGTTGAATCGACATCTTGCGATGACACTGGAGTGTCCTCTCCAGTAAAGCTGAAGCTACAGAGCCTGGGCAGGGTGATATGGAGGGTCTGCTGTTGCCCATGCAGCAGACCCCCCCTCTCTTCGCAGCTGAAGGGTCCAAGGGAAAGACGGAGTCAATACAGCTTGGCTTCAGGTGCGCCGCAGGAGTTGCCGGTGTTGACTACAACGTCAAACCGCCTTAGGGACTCCGGCTCCGGATTTTCTGTCGGGGTTTACTCCCCTAGCCTTTCCCCTGAAGAGGTATGCCGCAAGGCAGCGGAGGTTTTTTGGAGTCAGAGTTTTCCTTCTCTGATGTGCCCTGACTGGAAGATCGAACCAGCGACACTTAGCTCGCAGGCCGACGCTCAATCCACTGAGCCAAACCAGCCAGGGTAATAATCCAAATACTCTTACTATTTATTATATTGTTCAAATTGTTCTAGTTTGACCATCGGAAAATCTTTTGGGTTGACTCCTGTGTCTTTTTGACATGGCCCATCCTTAAAAAATAATACGTTCTTACTTTCTGGCACAATGAGGTACTCCCAATTCATTTTGTATTTTCTGTGCTCAGCCTTCAATCAGACCTCAAAGGAGCCTTGAACCAAGTTCCTTTCCAACCTTCTCTAGAAGCACACTGATCATTTATAAGTGGGGACTGCTATATAGATACTCTGATTTCTAAAGGGTAAGTGCGAAGCAGCATTTTGTTCCCTAACCTGCTGAGTGTGTGTTTTATGCTGTATCTTCACAATGTAATCAAGTGCCTGTTTTCCTGGTGACTTCTTCTCACCATAACAAGGCTCATTTATAAAGTACCCACAGATTGTGCAGTATTGGGGGCAGCCTATGGTTGAGGGTCGTTGACTGTGGAGTCAGCTGGAGGCTGGGGGAGCTGGGGCAGCAGTGACTGCGTGTGTGGCTATTGCTACCATGATTGGTGGGAGGTGTGCTGACCAGGTTCGTCGTCGTCGGCAGCCGTCCGTCTCGAGAGACGATGGTGTAGCTTCTTAAGAGTCTATCTGCACCGCCAAGAATGGCTGTGCAGTCCGACTCGGGAGTGACACGTTATCTGTCTCCTCCCGTGTTGAATCGACATCTTGTGATGACGCTGGAGTGTCCTCTCCAGTGAAGCTGAAGCTACAGAGCCTGGGCAGGGTGATATGGAGGGTCTGCTGTTGCCCATGCAGCAGCAGACCCCCCCTCTCTTCGCAGCTGAAGGGTCCAAGGGAAAGACGGAGTCAATACAGCTTGGCTTCAGGTGCGCCGCAGGAGTTGCCGGTGTTGACTACAACGTCAAACCGCCTTAGGGACTCCGGCTCCGGATTTTCTGTCGGGGTTTACTCCCTTAGCCTTTCCCCTGAAGAGGTATGCCGCAAGGCAGCGGAGGTTTTTTGGAATCAGAGTTTTCCTTCTCTGAATACCCTTATCACAACTCATAAAATTAGCCATAATTATCTAATGTCATTTAAAATCTATTCCATATTCAAATTTCCTCAATCACCAAGTCTTCAAACAAAGGTCCAATCAAAGATACCACATTGTATCTGACTGTGCGTCTTTCAAGTCACTTTTAAACTAAAATAGTAACCCATTCCATGCTATTTTTTCTTTCATGACACTGACTTTTTGAAGAAACGAAGCTAGTTATCCTCTACAACATTCCACATTGTGGAGCGGTCTGATTACTCTTTTGTGTATGGTGTCATTTAACCTGCTGCTCTGTCTCCAGTATTTCTTGTAAACGGGTAAGTACATCTAAAAGGCCTGATGAAATTTAGCTAACAGTATATTTCATACTGCCTCGCCAGGTTACTACCCTGGCATTTGGCCATTACTGCCTAGAAAGCAAGGCCATCACCCAGGCTGACTGCACTGGCAGACTTATCTACCCAGTAGAAGCTCCTAGGAATTCCACCCCTTAACCTTTTCCCATACCACCCTCCCACAGCTGATACATTGCGTGGATACATGAATAATTCAGCAATGATGACTTGGACCTGAGATGTTACCCTAAACACACGTGAAAACATTACTGGTGTGGATGTTGAAGATGCAGATCCCTGTCATGGGAGTGCACAGCTGATCTCTGCAGGAATGGAGGCTTCTGATTTTTTTCCTGAGCAGTGGTTACTGGGCTCCTGTGGCCATCCTTTTGGCTCCCCAGAGCCCCCAAATGTCGATGCTCTTTGACATTTTCTCCATGCAGTGAGCAGTGTGACCTGGGCGTGTGGGCCACCTCTCCATTTGGATAGGGGCTAGCAATTTGCACACACATCTGTTCTCCCTCCCAGAGAAAGGCGCTGACATCTGAGGGGTGGGACCCCAGAGGCAGAATGGCATTCCCATGCTGGTGGCTGCGGTGTTTTGTCAGCAAAGAGACTAGAAAGGGTCTCTCTCTGGGTGAGGGTATCTTCTGATATCATTAGCCCGTGTGAACCTCGCCCCCTGTGGTTCCCTGGCTCAGGAGCTGTGCATCTGTCACAGGGCTGTGATGGGACCCCCCACCTTGCAAGGGCGACATATGGCTGAGGAATTCGCATCACCAGGGCCCCGTGTTGGGAACTCTCGGTTCCCAGATTCATCACTAAAACTGACTGCAGAAACCTGCGTTGGGCAGCCGTATTCCACGGTGCGGAAGCTCTTGTAAACAAGAGCTGATGGAGGAAAAGAATCATGATCGGAATTTTCTTTCTTCTCAAAGCCTGGGACACAGTGAAAGCCTCTCTGTCATTTTAGGGAGCCCTGTTGCAAAATAATTTGAGGCCAGTGGTTTAATCAAAGGATTTAGGAAAATGAAGAGAGAAATGCAGAGTCTTCCAGGCTGGAAAGGTTCTTATATTTTTTTTCTCTAGCTCCCCTTAGGCTAAAGAATTTGAAAAATGCTGGTATTTATTTAGTGCTTAATAAGTGTTGGCATTGGGCTAACCGCTTCATGTATTTGAACCACGTGAAACATGAAACTGCCCGTTTTTAAGTCAAAAGAGGTTGAAAGTCCGTAACCTTATGTGGTTCAAACTAAGACATGACCTCATTTCTTACAAGTCTATGAAACAGTTGGTAATATCCCTATTTTACAGATGGATAAGCTGAGGCTCAGACTCAGAGATCACGTAACTTGGTCTTGGTCACATGGTAACAAAGGCTCCACCAGGATTTAAATCCAAGTCTACTGAACTCCAAAATTCACCCTTGAAATTACCATAATGTAGTGCTCACGTTACAAAAATTAAGTTTGAGAAGTGCTTAGAATCCATTCTGAGCTTGACGAAAGGTAACTGCTATTAAGCAGGGTTCCAAATAAATTAATGGAAGTACTTTGTATTTATCTTTTATTTATTACATTGAATCCTAGTCAGTTATTTCACATAAAATCCTCCATATTTGGCAATGTCTGGGATTTGCCCGAGTCCCCCAGCCCACCTGTGTTGCCATAACCCTCTCCTTGGCCTTGAACACGCCATCCATCAGAGCACAGGGCGCTCAGACTCCTTGCACACAGAACCAGCCACAGACCCCCATCTGCTTATACATGTTTTCCTTTTGGAAAACATGGAAACCATCATCACAAGGGCATTTTCCCTTTTTACCACAGGATTTTAGAAATTTAGAAATGGAAATTTCCATGGACAGCATCTGACCCAACACAGCATCTCCTGGGAGGAAGAGGCTGGTGACAAAATACCTGTTAATCCCATTTGCGCCCCGAGTCAGCTGTGTGGCATCGCCCTCCCCTCCTCCCAAGTCTCTGAAGTTCAGTTTGTCTGTCTGTGATGTGGGGTTCGGCCAGATCTTTAACATTCTTTTTTAGATCCAAGATTCTATAAGATTCATGGTCTGACTGTGAAACAGCATCCCCTGATGAAATGTCTTATTTTCATAGATGGTCACAGCTTCTCCTTAAAACGGTTTTCTATTTATATGTGTTTCGAATAGGTAACACATGTACCTGGAACAACCTTTCCAAGGTACAAAAGGGTTTTCAGTGAAAAACAATTTCCCTGCCACCACTGCCTGCTGCCACCCGGTTTGCCTTCCAGGAGACACACGCAGCCGTCACTTCTTGCCTGTCCTCCCTGTGACTGTCCTACGTGTGGGGGCAAATGCACTCGGGTGGGTGTGGTGCGTTTAGCTCAAACGGGCATCGTCGGCCAGACATCACGTGTGCACTCAGCCTCCTCCAGGTACCCACCTTCCCCAGGCGGCTCCTGCTGTGTTGAAACTGACGTCTCTGCCCTGGCCCCTTCTTCACTTCGTGCTTTAGAATCAGAGTCCAGCTCTCTGGGACTGAGACTGATAGAGGACCCAGACCCCACTGGGCCTCCCGGAGCAGACAAGGCTGGTGGAGAAGGCCAAGTTTGCGGAGGGTGCCAAAATGGCTCTCCCACCTCCTCACTGCAGTCAGTTCAAATGACGTGTAGGAAGGGAAGAGAAAGGATTCCGTGGGGATGAGCCAGAAAGTCTTTTCAGCAGCATTTTTTATTGCGTGTTTGTCTAAAGCACTTGCCAGAGGTGCCATTTGGACTGAGACACTGGAGGGGGAATTAACGCTGCAGACTTCTCCCACACACCCATTGCTAGAGGTAGTTCTGCAACATGCCTTTGCACGTGGAATAAATGTGAATTTCCTCACTGTGGCCCAGAAGCCCTCTGGGGTCCCATCCTGTCCACCCACATGGTCAGACCCTAAGCTACCCCTGTCCTGGCCTCGGAGCCTGCTTCTCTGTGCCTCCACCAGTAACTCCTGTCTAGCTGCGATTTCAGAATGCACTGGCCAGTCACCCACTCACTCTTCCCTTGATGATTCACAAAAGCGGCTCCTCCTCAGCATTCAGTCATCGTTCCAATGTCACCGCCTCAGCAAAGCCACCGCAGGCCTCCGGGCCTAAACTAGCCACTTCACAAAGATTTTCCATCATCTTGCTCCATTTTTTTTTTTATTGCATGTAATAGTCTGAAATAATTGCCCTATTTATTTATATCACACTTTTTTTACATTTATGACATGTTTGTGTTTTATCTCTGCCTGACCAGCAGGACAGATACAAGGTTTATGAAAGCAAAGGTGTTTTCCTGTCTTGTTCCCCACTGCCTCCCAGTGCGTAAGACATCCCCTCTGGGTAGGCGTATTGTGAAACATCACCCTCTCTCTCAGAAGCAGTCTTGCAGTCCCAGGCATGACTGGCAGGTCCCAAGCCAGCTTCAGCCCCCTTGGCCTGGCTCCTTGGTGAAACACAACTGGGTACAGCCTTGAGCAGGAGCCTCACATTCACCTGCAACCCCCATGACCTCCACCCACGGTCCTGTGAATCGTCGCTTCTCCTAAGTGGCAGAAAATGACATTATACCTTGAATCTTTCTAGTTCCCCCTTAAACAAGTGTTTTACAGCAAGTATATAGGGACGTGGAGTTGAAAAATATTATGAGACTTCTGTTCATCCGGGAGCTTTAAGGCAATGACAGCCATCGAGGAAGCCAGCCAAGGACGTCCCCAAGCCCATATTTAAGGCTGAGCTTAAGTCTAAGCCCTGGAATCCCCTTCTGGCCTCTGTTCTAGTGTCTCCGGCTGGCTGCCCGGGCAGGCTGCGCAGTGACACATGGCTCCAAGGAGACATCGTCAAACTACAGCCCCCGCTGCACGAGGATGCCCATAATTTCAGTGTGTGATTTCCAGAAAAGAACTTGACTCAGACCCGTGGTTTGGAATTAACCTGCTCAGTTCACCCAACCAGGGTGCAAGTCAAATTCCACAGTCGCAGGCAGTGTCTGGGCTGACGGCACCGCGGAAAGGTGATGCACATGGGAGGGACTTCTTAGTAAACAGAGAACACCCAGGCCACCTGGACCGGGCCAGTGTTTTATAAAACGGCGTTTTATTGCTGCATAATGTGATTTCATGACAAATCCTGGACTGCCCGCCCACACTTCATATTATTTTTTTTTATTATGCTTGTTTCATTGATGATGTCATGACATGGCCCATCAACCCTTAATTAAAACCATGGCTGTAACGTTAAGCCTCCTTTAAACCGTGAAAGCCAGGGCTTTGCAAAGGCCCCTTCGGAGGACCAGGGATACTTGAGGCAAACAGGCGTGGTGGGTTTCCAGGAGGTTCTCAGAGGTGTTAGGGTGTGGAGGGAGCCTGGGCTGCTAGGAGCTGAATTATGTCTCCCCCCAGAAACGATATGTCGAAGCCCTAGCCCCCAGTACCTCCAAATGTGACTTAATTTGGAAAGGGAGTCATTACAGATGTAATTAGTTAAAATGAGATCATCCTGGAGTGGGGTGGGCCCTTACTTGAATATGACTGGTGTCCTTATACAAAGGCCTCCATGTGAAGATAGGAGATGCAAAGAGGTGAGGAAGGGGTGCCCCAGGTTTCAGATGGAGCACAGTCCAGCCAACACCTTGATTCCAGACTTGCAGAACAGGGAGACAGTACACTTCTGTTGTTCTAAGACACCCGGTTTGTGGTATTTTGCCATGGCAGCCCTATCAAACTAATACACCAGGTTTGGTTTTCATCTCCTTGAGTCCAGTCACCCTAGTCTTGAAATGGCCAAGGGCAGGCAAGCCCTGTGTTCCCTCTCTCTGAGCCCCGACGCCCTGGCTGCAGCCCTGACCTGTATGTCAAAGGCATGGAGTTGTGCGTGGTTTTGCCCTGAGGGAGCCTGGGTCAGACCCGGCCCTGACCAGAGTTATGACCTGAAAGCTCAGTATTTGGGAGAAATAAGCACACCCGTGTAGTGAGAAATAGGGAGGCAGCTGGCAGGCCCTGCGAGTCATTGAGTGTGATCATGTCTGGGGTCTCAAAAAAAAGGCTTTGGGAAACCAGGGTGCCCTCCCATGCAGTACTCATCTTTTTTTTTCTATAGCAGAGAGTTTGAGACCCTGATGTCAGGGTCATGGGACCTGGGGGAACATTGTCTCTGAATCCTCAGTAGGACCTTGGTCTCCACTTGCAGGTGGGGAGATGGATGGGTCAGGATGTGTGTGCCTCAATGACCAGCTGGCTGGCTATGGTTACCAGACATGGGCTTGCAGGGCCCTATGGTGTGCGCGTGTGTGTGTGTGTGTGTGTGTGTGTGCATGTGTGTGGAGACAGAGAGATAGGCACATATAATTATCCTTCATGAGGGAAGTTAAAGACCTATGTTCTTATTTCATGAATATGATGTTTTTTCCCTTATCTCTCTGAGATTATTAATAACTGTGTGTGTGTTTAAAATTTCATCTCCCTGAATAGTCTCTTTCTCACCTGTTGCATTTTTTGTTATTGTAGTACAATAGACATGACACCAAATTTGCCTTTTGACCCTTTCATGGTGTGCAGTTCAGGGGCATTATGTGCATTCACGATGGTGTGCAGCCATCACCACCTCTGTTTAGTTGCAGAGCATTTTCATCACCCTGTCCCACCTTGGAAGGAAAGCCTGCACCTATTAGCAGTCACTTGCTACTCTCCCCTCCCCCACTACCCTGACAACCACTCCTGCTTCTTCCTGTGCCCATAGCGTACCTGTCCTCCAGGCTGAGAGGTCCTGGGGAGGAGGAGACTGAAGAGAGAAGGTGAGTCACTCTACTCTCCACTGTAACTCACTGTTTAAGTGGCCAAATTTCATGAGCAGATCAGGGCCAGGTGAACACTAAGGAGCCTGCAGTCCGGTACCTGCTCGGATCCAGGACACATTTTTTGGAGAAGTCCTGCTCCAGACATTTAATCCAGCTCAGACTTCAGGGCAGGCCTGGGAGCTGAACTCACTCTCACCCATAATATGCTCACCGTGTCAGAGGTCAGAGGACACGGCGTGGGATTTAAACCAATCACCAGTTTGCAATTCTACAGACAATTATCTACAATGATGCAGGTTAAAAGGCCAGTGGGGAAGAATCCAGCCACCCTACGTGTCTCCTTCTGCTAATGTGCTGTTTCTTAGAAATGCACAAACACAAAAAAAAAAAAAAAAAAAAAGAAATGCACAAACAAATAAAAAAAGTGTCTCATGACTTGGGTGAAATTCTCATGACTTTGCTTAAAGTTACTAATGCAAGAAGAGTAGCTTTCAAAAGTGTCAATGCACCTGGTGATTTAAACTAAAAAGAGCTTCTTTAGGAAAGAAAGAAAATGGGATGTTTTAACAGCAAAACCCCAAAATTCTCATCCTAGGAAGCCCATGACCCCTGTGTATGGGCAGTTGGAATATGGGGTCATTCTAATGGGAACCTGAGAACAGTGTCTCTATTACAAAGAAAGCATGGGTGTAAGGGAATACCAATTGGTAACAATTAGAGACGGATCAGATAGGTGGGGGAAAGTTCAGGTCCCCTCTGGGGTATATTTATATATCCTCTCTAGAGCAAAAGGCTCGTTAACCTGTGACTGGCTATCGGCTTCCCCCATCAGTGACCTGATCCAGTCTCTACACAAGGAATTTCAACTGTGGATGACTTTACTCGACATTATTTGTAAATATGTTGCAGGGGACACATTTTTCCCAACTGTCTGAAGTGCTATAAACCCAGCTGCCCATAGGGACCAGATAGGTAACGTGGACTAATGAAGCGGGTGGGGGGCAGGCAATTAGGGAGTGGTGGGGACAGGGGCAAATTGAGAACCCAGACTTTTACCAGAGGGGCAGCCATGACTGAGCCCCGGGTTCTCATTTCCAGAGGGGAGTGCTGACCTGGCATGGCCAGATCTTCTGAGTTTATCAAGAGCAAAGACAGAATGTCCGGATTTATATGTCACATGTTCCCATTTAAAAAAAATATTATGGGTCAACGAAATATGCCTGCAGCAGTTGAAGACCCCTGGACTAAAGTCACAGACACAAAATGACTTCTTTCTTTGCATCGACCAGACCCTCACTTCTGCCAAAAAGGGGTGGCTTTTGGGACTGGGCAAGGTGTAGGTCTGTGGTCTCTCCACTGTCTTCTGGCTGTGCCAGAAGGCAGCCGGCCCCTAAACCTTTGCCTAGTTCATGCCTCACACCAGGAGGCCTGTCTTGCCCCTCTGGAAATGCAAATGGAGTCTGAAGTCATGAGGTGAGGTTTTCTTTATGATTTACGAGAAATATATGTGCGACTGTGTGAACGGGGCTCCAACTTGACTATTAGCAGGTCTATCACTATAGACCTTGGAGTCCCAATACTTGGTCCCTTCTCCAAAGTAGCTTTAGTCATTCGCTCACAAGTATTTATCAAATTCTAGACACTGTGATCCATGTAACTATATAAGGCTGACCGTCTGAGGCCTTGATCTTAGCGCTGGCTCTGCCTCAGATTCACCTGGAGAAGCTGATGCTGGGATGATGCTCAAATGATGCAGCCAAACCTCTGGGTCTAGGCCCCTGCACCTGTATTTACAAGGCTCCTGCTGACATTGGCAGTTCTTTAAGCCTAAGTGCTTCAATGAAATCTTCTTATCCAATGAATATCTCTCCTTCAAAATGTCTCAAAGTTGTTTCTGTTCATTTGATACTTGGGGGAGAGAGAATAAATTAGAGATGACTCTTTAAGGTCAGGGACCATATTTCAGCCCCTCCATATTTCAGCATGTTGTTCAAGGCATGTTTTTGACAGATGCTTCCCCTTTCAAAGTGACCAGCTTTATCAGCATAAAGCTCTCATGAAGAGAACATCATCAGAAGCTAATGGAATCTCCCTCTAAAGAGACCCACACCTGAGACCCCATGAATTTAAAAGATGCAGAAGTATGGCTGAGTCTGATCACCCCAGAATAAGAGGCAGAGCTCACTGGAGCCACCACCTTTGCCCGAGCGTGAGAGTATTTCCCACTGGGTCCAGTTCTAGTCACTTTTTGATATGTAAGCATAAAATACAATCCACATGAGCAAACAAAGCAAACCGAAGTAACAGGACGAGCCTCTGCTTCCAGATGTTAATCCACGTCAGCCCCAGTGGTTGATAAGCAGGACGTCCTGGAAACCAGACACAGCAGATCGTTACACAGCAATGTCAGACAATACGCTGTGCCCTGAGCTCTCCCCAGCCCCCAGTTCAAATCCCAGAGGCTGGCTGTTTTCTAGATTTTTTTCTTTTGCTTTTGGTTGGACGAAGTTGAACCTCTGCCTCACCTTGTCCGATTAGGCTGAGGTCATCTCTCAGCAAAGCAGAGGACGTCCCGTCAGTGGTCGATGTTTGTTTCTCAGTTGTCATTTCTAGTTTACTCTGCCAAACTTGATCTTCAAGTGAGAGACAAATATCTACTGAAATCAGTCCAGAATTTTTTTTTTTTTTTTTTTTGGCTGGTAGTAACTGCCCATAAACCAATCAGGTAAGAAAGGTCTGCCTTTTAAAAGACAAATCACACTCATCCTTTGGCACATAACACAAAAACTGTGTTGCTTAGGCCAACAAATGGGATTCGAATGATAATATTTTATCTCATTGGCTGCAGGGACAATGTAGCTACGACAGACAGACAGCTTCACAGGAGTCCCTCGCGGTTCCTTTACATAAAGCGACTCTTGCTCGCCTTGGTCGCCTTATCTCTCCTCTGCCAACTTCAAAAGCTCAGAGCGAGCTCTCTCCCAGAAGGGGAAAATTTCTCGGGTGACAGATTCGAAGAGCAAAGAGACTTGAGGTCAAAGGCAAAAAGAAAAGAGCCTCTCATCTGATTAATGGTTTGAATTTAATTAGCGGGGAAAAGCTCAAATCAGACAGTTTGTGACTTGGTCAGGCCCCAGGTCCCTTCTTGCAAAATTGCAAAAAAGTGAAAGGGTCAGTTGGTCTGAAGAAGGCTGACCTTCCTGAGATGCCTGCTGTTTTCATACGAGTTTAAAGAGCGAGTTAAATATGAGTTTAAATGGGCAGGTTGGTGATGCTCCAAGCCAACGGTGGAAAGGGCGGTTTTTAGGGTTGTAAATTTGAGGTTTTCGCAAATGAAGTAAAGTTTTCAAAATATGGCAGCTGCGCCTTCTCATCCTCTAGCTGTACTGTCCTGTGAAAGGTAAGGAGTTTGGTTATAGAGTTTCTGAGAAGTCTGCATTTAAAATTCCCAGGGCCATGAAGGAGTCAAGCAGGTAGGGGTGTTGCCCTTCTAGCATTAAATTAGGTTATTTGAAATAATCCTATTTATTCATTCAGTCCACAAACATCTATTGCTCGGGGTGCAGGACACATTTCTTCTGAGAAAGAACAGAGGCCCAAGGAGTGAAGTGACGGTGACATGGCCAATAACACACAGCCAGTTCGTGCCTGGGATAGATGAGCATCTCGTCTCCCAAAGCATAGCCACCACCCTCACCAACACGCTGGGGTTCCCCAACAGCACCTCAGTTAAGAAAACCAGACAAAGAAACCTGCACTCCTGGGACTGTGAAATGGGCGAGTGCCAGGGAATCAGACAACCGAGTCTGTTAGAACTGCGTCTAACATAGGGGTCACTAGGTCACGGTGAGGACCCAATGCTTTCCTCCTCATAACATGCACCAGTGCCATGGCACCACTTCAGGTTTCTCAGAGTCATTTTGTATTTTCTTGCTAGTTCTTGGTTATTTTTCCAGCTAGTTAAGCGTGCCAGATATCTGAAACTCCAGTTACATGAAGTATTACTTGAAGTAGCACATGAAGACCCTTAAACAGAAGCTGGTGACTGTGTCCTCTTATTATGAATTGATGGACTCTCAAACCTTAGCTTTAACTTGGTCCATCCCCGCCCTTCCTGGCATTTGAAACCCTTCAACAACATCCCCAACCAAGTGGTCATCTAACCTCTCTTTGAACAATTTCTGCGGCGGCACAGACCAATTCTTTAATCAGGACATTCCATTTTGGACCTCTCTCATAATTATAAACTGTATTAATGCATGGAACATAATCCCCCAGAACATCCATCCCATAGTTCTACATCTGCCCTCTAGTTGGCTTATCTCTACATGTGTCTTTGTCACAATAAGACCCATGATTTGCTATGTGGTCTGCATGGATCTCCCTGGGTGGGCCTGAATTCTCCCACCAAAACACCCTCTTCCCCCCCAGGGTAAACAATGGGCTTTCCAAGTCCCACAGGGAATGTGGGGCTGGCCTTGGAGTTATACAAACCGAGCTGCTCTGAGCTCAGTAATGGCACCAGATCCAAAGAGCGCCAAACGCCGGATGAGGTCATTGCCATTCCAATCCCATTTAGCCTTTCCCAAACACTGCGAGGAGCCTGCCCACCAGGCAAGTCACATATTAAATGTCAGCCTAAAAGGGCCCTAAATCAAGTCAGGTCAGGTATTTAAGCTTCCTAAATCTTGGCGGCAGCTTCGGACGCTGGCAATTGGCTTTCGTTTTCCTTCAGAGAGCTTCTGATTGTTTTGGCAGTGTCTTTGACTTCGTTTCCAACATCAATCCTTCCCGAACCCCTCCAAAAGGAAATAAATATGCACAAAGCAGGTATTTGTTCTTGTCCAACAATATGGTCACTCAGAAATGAGAACCCAGGACTGTAAGCCCAGCTGTTCCCCTGGAGGGGGACCTGACACCACCAACCTCCGCAGCTGCCCCAGCTGCCATAGATGCCACTGGAAGTGGGTCCTTGATTGCCAAGGAGGTCAAGGGTCTGGCCCATGTAACGTTCTGGCGGAGGACAAGCTTTTCTCACCTTGATGCAGGCATACTGCGTAAGCCCCAGCCCTGCATGGGGCAGACTGGGTCAGCAGAGGATGAAAACGGGTGGATTGGACCAGAAGACCTTGAAAGTTCCCATTAAATCTAAGGTTCTTAGAGTCAAATGGGATAGTTGAGGGAATGGGCAACACCCCATGCCTACTGCTTTCACTTTCCAAGACAGTCTGTGAACCACATGTGCACGTTAAGTCAGCACTGACCAGGCTATGATGCTCAGTGGATCCTCAGATGGCTGTCTCAGTTGCTGCTGCCATCATCATCATCATCATCATCATCATCATCATCATCGTCATCATCATCTGGTGTTCTGGGATGTTTAGATGCAGCTAACATTTGGGACAGTTAGTGGTCTGGCCCTTCTAGAGCTGGCACAGTGAACACAAAAATTGTGTTTTATGTTGCCTGTTTTGGCTTTCACCTTGACAACACTCCTTTAATCAAATGCCTGTCCCTTCTCCATTAGCACATGGGTGCACACACAGTTTATAGACAATGTGGTGATAGGGTGAGGTGTCTCTTTTATCATTTCATGGGTGATTCCAAAGGCAAGTTGTATCATGTGAGTTTAAAATACAATCAAGGAAGCAGGCAAGTAGCTGCGTGTTTTGACTACAGCCTGTCTGTGGGGTGTCCCTGTTTGTGGAATGTCCCCATTTGCTAAACTAAGGTGCCAAGTACTCAGTGAATTTTCTGCACACTGACAGGTAGGGGGGTTGATTTCTCCCTCTAAATTCTAAGATATATTTCTATGACATATTTTGACAGAATTGTATGCATATTTTAAATTTCTTTTCTACTTCTTGCTCATCTACACAAAGACCTCTCAGACCATTATAGAACAAAAGAAGGAAGAAGAATTTTCACAATGCATACATATATCAAAACATCAAGTTTTATACCTTAAATATATGTAACTTTTATGTCAATAATATCTCAATAAAGCTGTTAAAAAAAGAGAGAGAGTGAGAGAAGGGTGGTGACAGAGGGAGAAGCGATTCCTCTTAGAGCACCAGGTCCCGCCTCCTTCCACTGAAATCTAGAACAAAAATGTGCTGAGAGAGCACTACAAATATGTCCACAGGGTCATGGAGTAAAATCAAAGTCTTGAGTGCAGCCAGAAGTCCCCGAAGTCTCAGGGTGGCCATGTAATTGGTTCTCCAAACTGGGGTGCATTTGAGAATGAAAGGAGACTTAAAAAACCAACTAGTTAATCAGCAATTGCCTCAACTTTACTATTCCAGCCCAAACAGGACTTATGGTCCTCCTAAATATTAGACCTTGGGCTCATTGGTCTATAACAAATTCACAAAGGATAAGTAAGAAAAATAAGGACAATATAAGTATGTACCAATGTGCTCACAGTCCTCAACTGCCCTTTCTTGGGAAGGTCTGTCCTTCATCTGTGATGATGTTATTCCCACTTTTTTGTGTGTGCTAAAAATCTTCTTTTTAAAATAAATTAATTGGTTACAGAAGTAGATAATAGAGATTTGTTGTTTTTGTTAATCTGTTTGTTTGCCCGTTATTTTTTGGGTACTTAATTGGTGCAATAAAAGTTGGTGAGCCTTTGTCAAGCCACCCAGATTTTATTTTAATTTTCTGATTTCTGAAGTGCCTGAATCTGGACTATTTAACTGGCCTCTCTAGCTACTAAGGAAAGGTCACTCTCTGAGTATCATTCCACATCATGCTCAGAATTACCTACCTCCCCAGCCTTGCTGTACTATTTCCTAAATACTATTGTCTATTATTAGTTTTAACTTGGATCCCCCCTCCTCCACAAAAAACCACTAGAGAGAGTCAATTCCCTTGAGTCCCACAAGAGCTGCACCTCCTACATATACATTAGCCCATCCCCAGCCCTCCCCCACCCCAAGCAGTGGCAGCCCCTCCATCATCACAGATACTGGGATTTGTCTCAGAACCATCTGGCATGCATCGCTATGCAAAGAACGTCCCCACCAAGGGAGCCCATGGTCAGATTGTTATCTCAAGACCCCATGTTGGGTTGCTGTTATTTTTAAAGACAGCTCATTCAGCCACTGCAGGGAACTAATTTCTTTTCAACAAGGCTGCTGCCCCACCTCTGTAGCACCCATCCTGAAATTAAGGGAAGCCAGACAGAGATGGAGGAGGTGGGGGTGGGGGGACTCTTATTAGCACAATTTCTAGGATCAAAGTCTTTTATGACCTGAAAGATCCAGGCTGTTAGATTATAAATTGGGGTTTAATTAGAGCCTTGTCAATCAACTTCTATCCCTGCCTTGGTGTAGGCAAATGGTTCTTACTCTGGCAAGTCATTAATTAAGAGTTTTGGAGAACACTAGCTCAGGTTATGTCAAGCAGAGGAGCAGATGTGGGTGATTTTCCACTCTTAGAGAACTTTACTTTTTCCCTCTTTTGGAGAGCAAAAATGCATTCCATTTGCTTCAGAAAAATAACCAGAGAGGTGGAGGTTTAAAAGTCTTGAGGTATCCATGTCTTGTTAATTCTGGGGCAAAGATGAATCACAACATAGTCTAGAGGTTAAAGAGCCTGAGATTTGTGCTAACAGACTGCTTTGAGTTCTAACTCTGGCACCGGAAACCTCAGGTGAGCTGTTCAGCTTTTCTGAGCTTTATTCCCCTCGTCTCTACAGTGAGAGTAGTGATAGTATCTAACTCATGGAGTTGTCATTAAAATTATTCTTTTATTAAACTATTATTGATCAGTCACATACTATGTGACAGTCAATGGACTAGTTTCTGGGAGTTCCATTGTCAATAATGCAAATAAAATCCCTCATGTAGTTTACAGTCTGGACAGGAGAGGGAAGAAGCCACAAACCTATAAACAAATAAATACACTGATGTAGTGCCCAGTGGGGATGAGTTCCATGGGGAAAAAAGCGAGTAGAGAGTAGAGAGGGAAAAAAGGGAGGTGCAAAGGCATGTTGAGGGGTTAGCATGGTGCCTGGCTCCTAAGTGGTCATATAAAGTCAGTGATGATGATGATGGTGCTGGTGGTGGTGATGGTGGAGTTAAAATAATGATGGTCATGGTGATGGTGATGATATTGGTGGCAATGATGACAGTAGTAATAGTGATGTCAATGATGATGACCATGATCCCGGAACTCCCCAGCATACCAGATCCCTTCCTTCCTCTCTTTCCATCCTTGGAAACAACCCCCCTGCCATGATTCTAATTTGAATGCAGGAATGCCAAAACTATGCCTACTTTTTCTTTTTTCACATTCAACACTTTCCCTTAGATTTGGCCAAAGGTTTTGGAATAAGCATTCAACTAGACCTTTATTTAAAAGAAACACACATGCATAACCCAAGAAAGCATCCAACCTGGAAAAGAAAAGGGTTCTTTGTGTTTTGCTACTTGGCAACAAGCTCATTTTAAATCAGAACAAGACTGATTCCGTGTAGATAGGAACTCTTGGAACCAGCTTTCCTTACTGCCCTGAGCCACACGTGGCTGAGAGCCCCTCAGCCACACCTGTGCCTTTTATTAAATTCTGGGAGGAAAACTCTTGGACCAGGCTGTTCCATTACTAATTTAGCCCTGCAAAGCAAAACAGCAACAAGGAATGAACTTCCCTTGCCTCCCTAGCCCTTTACAATTAGTGATCACCCCTTGGCAAAATAAAAATGATGGTCATTTCCCTGTATCCCAGTGACAGCTCTGTTCCAAAGGCATTTCTGGCTTCATTCCAAATGTGAGGCCATCATGTTCATCTAGTTTTGGACAAAATCCACGTATTTACCATGGAGAATGAAGTCAGGCTAACCTGGACAATGAATCATTCCCACTCATCTCTCTCCCTTTCCCCATGAGTGAAGGGAAGAAGGTAATAGGAGAAGAAAAAGCCCATTAAAGGAAGCCCACGCATTGCTGCTGCAGCTCATCCAGACACATTCAGAGTGAAAGCATTTTTCTAAATTAAGGGCCATTCAGATTATGCTGTTAACTAACGTTATACTACCAGGAAGAATAAAAAGAAAGTTCCGTTACTTGGGGATTTTTGGAAACATTTCTAACGTAAGAAAGAAAGGAAAAAAAAAAAAGAATTCATGGATTGTTCTGGAATAGCTCACAGGCTTGAAAGGAGAATTCAAGAAACAGGCCAGAAACCTGGACAGCTCTAGGGCCCTGGTGGGCAGTCTGTTGTCAGAAGCCATGGTCAGAGTGAGTGAATGCCAACCAGTTCTAGCCTTTTTGGGCAGCTGACACCAGACTCAAATTCCAGGGAGGGAAGAGTTTGTCAGGATGAGTGACATGCCCACTCATTGGCCATGGCAGATATATTAGTCTGCTCAGGCTGCCCTAACAAAGTACCACAGAACACCATGGATTAGAGGCTCAGACAACAGACATTTTTTTTTCCAAGTTCTGGATACTGGAAGTAGTCCAAGATCAAGGAGTTGGCAGGGTTGGTTTCTGGAGAGAACACTCTCCTTGGCTTGTAGATGGCCATCTTCTTGCTGTGTCCTCACATAGCTTTTTCTCAAGGTAGAAAGAAGCAGGGGGAGAGGGAGAAGGAGAGGGAGAGGGCTCACTTCTCTTCCTTCTTATGAGGACACTAATTCTATCAGACCAGGACCCCACCCTTATGATCCCATTTAACTTTAGTTACTTCCTAAGAGGCACCATCTCAAAATACAACTACATTGTAGGTTAGGGCTTCAACATATGAATTTGGGTGGGAGACATAATTCAGTCAATGAGGGGAATTGGCATGTTGAATGTTAAGTCAACTGGAATATAGGGGTGGAAGCTGGGCATGCCTGCCAAGACCTACCAGAGAGATCAGGGGACCCTGGCTGACACAGATATCGGGATAAATATGACCTGGTGCCATCCTCTCAGAGGCTCACAGTGGGGGCAGAATGGCTACAAACAATGGTCATACAAATAGGAGCAGCTGAGCCAAGGGGTGGGAGTACAGAGAGGGGAGCTGTGCTGTGCTGGCAGGGTGAGGTGGGGAGGACTGGAGGGGACATGTCGGTCCCCAGTCTGAGCATGAGTAATGTCTCCCAGGAACCACTGGGAGTGACTCTGGCCATCCCCTCGTGGACCTGGGGGATGTTGTCCTCTTGCTATTGTGAACTTGGGACCCCATTGTGGGAGGGCTCCAAGTCTTGTTTTCATGAATCCAAGCTTTCCAGGTACCTAGACAGCCCCTCTACCTGTTGCTCTCCTCCACCCCAGCAGGAAACATCCATTTCCACCCCAATCACCATTTATGTGTCCCATGTCCCATCCTGAAGTATGACATCACAAGAAGGCACAGATCAAGACTTGGGGCCCAGGGCCATATAACTTAAAAGCTTGGTGACTCTGCATAAGTGACCTTACCTCTGCAAGGGTTCCTTTTTGTCACCTCCACAGTGAGGGCAACAGGGTACATCTTTCCTAACTCACTAGCCCAATGTGGGGGTCACAGCTGACCATGACAGGAGAATCCTTCGTTGAAGGACTAGGTGTGGGCTGGGAGGGATAGAGCAAGCTATGGAAGCAACCCCCATGGTGTTTAAAAATTTTTTTCAATTATTTGACATACAACATTATTTTATACTTGTTTCAGGTATCCAGCATAGTGGTTAGACAGTTTATGAAGTGATCCCCCTGATAATTCTACTACCTACCTGTTACCATGCATGGTAATTAACAATATCATTGCTATATTCCCTATGCTGTACTTTATATCCACGTGACTATTTTGTAACTTCTTATGCCCTTCACCATTTTCATTTGCAGCCACCACAGAATTGGCCGAAGCAGCTTGGCAAGAATAAAGGAGGAGCAGTCACCTGGGGTGGAGGAGCTGTTGCGGGGATCAAGAGTTCAGGTCTGATCATGAGAAACCTTCAAATCCAGGAATCTGAAGGAGTAAATCTGAAAGCACAGATAGCGTGCCGAGCGAGGTGCCTGGCACTTGAAAAATACTCACACACATTAACTATTTGGCTGATTCTGGAATACCTCTTGGTGGGCAGGGCTCCGCACCACTTGCCCTGATGAACACTACCTTTTCATTATTGTCGGTCTCCTTGCACTTACAGTGAAAAGTCTGGGAAATATGAGCTGTGCCTCGATGTGGACCGTCCCAGGCCGTCGGGGAAGATCAATGTCCTGTTTGAAGGGTGAGCTCCCAGGGTTCACGCCGCCCACGCACTCTGAAACCTGATCCTTACCATGTCTTTTATGAAGATGGAATTCTTGGCAGGTGATTATTTTTGCTGTCCCTCTTCATATCAAACATGCTAAAGATCAGTCACTTGTTAAGGGCCAGCTGTTGACAAGAAAAGCTGGTAGGCAGCATGCAGAGATTCCTGCTGCTCTCTCTAGGATCAGATTATGCTGTGCAGAGAGTCCCTTCACCCCAGAGCCTGAGGCCACAAACAACCCAGGAGCTTGGGACCTGGGACTCTCTGTAATGTCTATAAACAGCCTGTGTCTGTCGTTTGGCTTGATGAGCTCCCACTAACCCTCCAACTGAAATGTCACTTCTTCCAGGAAGCCCTCCTGGCACCTGCCCGCTGAGCTCTCTGCCCCCATTCTGTGCTCCCATGACAGCACCTGCTCTTCTCTTTCCAACACTTGGCATTCTTGCTATGATTTATTAATTATCCATTAGTTGTTCAGTGCCTACCTTCCACACGACCGTGGCCTTCCTGGGGAGGAAGATCTGTGTCTCTTTGGAGTCATTAAACCCATCCCAGAGCCTAACACATGGTAGGAGATCAATCAGTACTGATGGATTGGCTGCTGACAATCATCCAGGCTGAATGCAATAGGAAAAGCTGGTTTTACTAGCAAATAGGGGTATAATAATCACTTTGTGCCATTTTGACCTAAAAGATTAAAACAAAAACAAACAAAAAACCTAGATGGCAAACATTTGCCAAAAGTCTAAAATCATTGGTTCTAATCTGTGGGCTACAGATGTCAGAATGGGAAGGGGACAAAATTATTTTAAGGGAATCTATGAATTCATATTTGACGAGGTAGTACCTTTATTTAATTTTTTATTATGAAAAGTTATGTAAGTAAGTAGGCACATAGTCTAATGAGCTCCCATATATCTACCAACTACATCCGACAGTGTAAGACTTTCCCATGCTCCCCAGACATCATGTCATTTCTTTCCTACATTCTTCAATATACATCTTTTTAAAAATACAGACACTTTCTTACAATAACAGCAAAAACATCTTTAGAAAAAATACTGTCTTGCCCAATGAACTGGATTATTATTGTTATAAGTGCATGCTATTGCAATGATCAGTTTTTTTTTAATTAAGAGTGTTAAAAATTCACAGAAAGCATTTTTGTCAGGCTATTTTCTTAATTCACAGATATGAAAAATACAACGGCTATTCTAAGGGGTCTATGATATTTTTTGAAATCATACATGAAAAGCAGGGGAAACTCTGATATAAAACTTGATTTCAGCCACAACCAAGATTTCTCCCCAGGGACACTACTGATGGAAATTGCAAAGGGGACATATCAGCGAGGCCTCAGTGTCTTTGCATTGTTTCTTTTGCTGTGCCCCTGTAGAACTAACTGTTCTAGCAGAAAGCTGAAATCAGACAAAAGGTGGCAGGAGGCCCTGGCCAGGCAGCTCAGTTGGTTAGAGCATTGTCCTGATACACCAAGGTTGAGGGTTTGATCCCTGGTCAGGGCACATACAAGAGTCAACCAATGAATTCATGAATAAATGGAACAATAAGTCAATATCTCTCTCTCCCTATAAATAAATAAATAAATAAATAAATAAATAAACAAATAACTAAATAAATAAATAAGGTGGCGCCTGTAGTGGCTGTACCACAGAATGCATTCAGGGTGAGATCAGTTCAGAATGGACTTCGGTTTCTAAATTGTTCAGAAAGATGGATTTGGACATCCAGCATGTGGGATATTTAACAGCTAATTCAGTTCTCATTCTAGTCTGCTGTTGGCTAACTCTGTGGCATTACAGCACTTTGGTTTTGTCATTTGCAAAATGAACATAACCCTAACCTCTCTGACTCCTCTCCTTAGGGTTAAAGACCCAAATGAGACAGTCTAGAGGAACTTGCAAGCTGTTGAGTGCTGTGTGGAGGAACTACCATGCTCTGCACTTTGTAAAGATTCCTTTTTGTTGTCTGGCATCCTGGAGCTTTAGGGATCAGCCTGGCTACTCCTTCCATCTCACCCTTTGCCCTGCTCTTTGGTCAGCATCTCAGTGGGAGCTGTCCCTGCCCCAGGCCGGAGCATCTGGACCCAACACGAAGGGACCAATCCATCAGTGGGCTTGCCCAGGACACACCAAACACCTGCACCAGTGGATCGCTTTCCTCACTAAAAAGACCAAATGGCCAGCAAACGTTTGGAGCTGAACTCCCACCCCTAGCAACCAGCTCGACAACTGCTCGCCTCATGTGGCAGCAGCATCTTCCAAGGGGAAGTGCAGGCTTGTTCCTGTGGCTGCTGGGTCCGATTCAGCAGCTTTCGGTCCTGGCCCCTCTCACGTATCACTCTAGAATCACCTGGGGAGGTTTTTGAAGGGACTCATATCCAGGCCTCATTCCAGAGACGCTGGGTTGGAATCTCTGGCATTGGGGTCTGAGCACCGGTGTTTGCTGGGAGGTCCCAGGTCACTCTGATGTGCAGTCAGGGTGGAAACTAGCTGGCTGATCAATGGCTCAGGGCAACTAACTTGCCTGTTCAAGTCAGTGAAAAATGAATCAGCCAAATCAGTCATTTGATAAAAATCATTTCTATCCAAAAAATAATGAAATAAAAATTTATCTAGAGGCACGTGGAGATCAACTCAGAGCAATCAAACAACCGCCACTGGTCTCCCACCCTCAGTGGAGGCAATTCTAGTGGGATGGATCACCGGGAGAACCTGGCTGCTCTTGTCCACGTGGAGCATTACCTGGTGATCCTGACACTGGCTAAAGGACAGAAGGTAAGCTTTGTCCCTGAGCTAGTTTATGGCCTAGAGATTTGGGTTGTTTCTCTGAAATGTTCTGCCAGGACTAAGAGCACTTATTGGCTCAGTCATTCTGACAGCTGTTGAGGCTTTCTCAGGCACCACGAGCGGTGCTAGGTCACAGGACAGATTAATTGCTAGGACTTAGTCATTGTCTTCAGGTGGGGGAAAATTATGGGAACATAATAATTATAGCTATAATTTATTGTGTCTCGTTTGTGCCAAGCAAGCATTCAGCTAAGAACTTGACATTTGATCACTACAGCGACTCTGGAATCTGTGAGTTGTTGGAGGAAGGGAATTAGGTGAAACATTGGAGGTAGTGGGTGATGATGAGATACTTGGCACTAGAGAAGGACAGTAGTCATTGGTCCACATGCCTTTGAATGTGACCATCGAAGCAATGGGTAAGAGCTTTGTCCAGGGTCTGGAGGCCAGGGTCCTTAAAGGATCAACCACAATTCTACATTGTTATTAGAACCAACAACAATTAGGACAGAAGTGGGTTTAGACAGTGAGAAATATGGCATAAGAGAAGGTTATCTTTATAAATCAATGGGCAAAAGGTTGGGCTTTGTATAAGTAATCCTAAGAAATTGGTTATCGAACAGCAAAACTAAATTACATTTTTCAGACCATTTACAAAAATAATTTCCAGATAAAGATCTATAAATGTATAAAGCAAAGTTTTAAAGCTTCTAGAAGAAAATGTAGGCAACCATATGGTGTTGGGGTACAGAAAAAAATTTAAACAAGATAGAAAATTCACAAACCATGAAGGATGAGATTGTTAAATATAATACTGTTAAACATCATACTAAATAAAGTGAAGAGATGATCCTCATGCTGAAAAATACCTTTGCAGTGCATACATGTGGCAGAGAATTCATATTCAAACTACATAGAAAGCACACCTATCAATCAATAAGAAATGAACAACACAGCAGGATAAAAGAAGCAGAGGATATGAACCAGCATTTCCCAAAAGAGGAAACCCTAGTCACCTCGATGAGGTACCATCCCTCACCCATCATTTGGAGAAATGAAGCTGTGGGGTGTTGATGCATTTGGGAAGTTCAGAGGCTGGCACCACCAGTCTGGAGAACACCGGCAGTCTCTGCTGATGGCCAGTATGTGCATCCCTTCCAGCCAGGATGACACTCTAAGTCTACACTTGAGAGGAGCTTCCATCCACACACGGGAGTGCCCACTGCTGCTGTGTGGGTGGCAGCAAAATCTCTGAAACAATACAGATGTCCTTCAACAGGAGAGCTGATAACTAAATTGGGGAATATTCATTCAACAGCACACTTCAGAGTGGCAGACTTGAATTGCTGCGCTACATTATCACCATGGATAAATCTCACACCATGGTGTGAAGCCAAGAAGAGAAATTTGCAGAATGAAATGTGCAACAGGAAGCCATAAACACATGCAAAATAACACTTTCTATTGTTTATGGATGAATCCACAGGTGGCCAGAATAGAAAAACATGCAAAGGGTTGATAGATACCAAAATCAGGACAGCAGTCAGCTCGAAAGAAGGAAAAAGGGACGATGAGAGCAGGGAGCCCCATATAGAAGATTTCCAATGCATCTGTAATGTTTTCTTTCATAAAATAATAGCAACATAAACAATGGAAAATGTTGATGTTGGCTAAAGGTGGTGTTAAGTATGTGGTTATTGGTGACTTCATTCTCTGTGGTCATCTGTATGCTTGAAGTATTTTATATTTTAAAAAGACCAGACAGCATTTCTTTGTTATTGAGCTGGGCTTTAGATTCTAGATCTCTCAGATATGAGATCCAAAAGATTTTATACATGTCTCTGTGGAATGTCATTACTTCAGACCATTCCTTCCAAATTGCTAAAATTCATTTCGTTTGTTAACATTTATTAAAGGACCTCCTAAATACCAGGCCCTAAGTTGTGGGTTTTTAGAGATGTATTGAACTTAATTCTCTACTATCTTTTGAATCATTACTTTTTCACTCATCTCATGAGAATAACTTCTGAGCTTCATGAATTCTACAGTTTGATGAAATGGTTTGTCTTCAGACAAGTATTTATAAAAAGTGCGTAGCTCTGTCGCACATCAATGGGCATATAGTTAATGCTGTTGTACCGAACACTTAAAAATGGTTAAAGTGGTAAATTTTATGGTGTGTGTTTTTTACCACAATTTAAAAAAATAGCATGTAAAACAGGGTTCAGCACAGAGCCCTGTGGCAAGCTACTGGAAGACTTCTCTCCAGGTAACCGTCCTACTTGAGTCTGTGTACATGTGTGCACAGGTATGCATGTCTCTACATACAACATTTCCTTTTTACTTAAAGATGTTATTTATTTATTTGTAGAGAGAGGGGAAGGGAGTGAAACATCAATGTGTGGTTGCCTCTTGCTCACCCCCGACTGGGGCAACTCAGGCATGTGCCCTGACTGGGAATCAAACCGGCAACCCTTTGGTTCACAGGCTGGCACTCAATCCACTGAGCCACACCAGTCAGGGCACTACACAATACATTTCACATGCAGAAATGTAGCTCAAGTTTTAGATGGTCAATTCAGGAAAAAAATATCTAGAAGCATCTTGAAGCATTTTTAAATTACATGCTGAGTTAGTAGACAGAAAAAAATTGTTGGGCATAGATTTTTCTCTGTCTGTTATGAAACCCAAGTGACACACGGGTCTTCTTTTGGGACTAAGTTTCCCATCTTCACTTTTCACCTGTGTCAGAGGTTTGCACTAGGTATTCTGAGATCCACACTAGATTTTCATTTCTCTTTCCACTTGACAACAAAATCTCCCATAGCAACAGTCCTTCCCGTAGTTGCCTCCTCTCTTCCTTCTTCTGTATTTTTATTTTCTCTTACAACTCATCTTTTCCTGTTTGTGTTGGTTTTTTTTTTTTTTTTTCTTTGCTATGCTGCTCCATCAATATTTAGTTTCTAAATATTTAGTTTCTAAATTGCTGTTCTTGTACTGTTTGGCCAAAATCACTTGTAAATTTGTTCATTCACCACAGAAGTCCACAAGTAGGATCACCTGAGAAGCTTCTGAAAGGTACCCTGGCTCCACCACTGACCAGTTAAGTCAGAATTTCAGAGGGTGGTTCCAGGTGTAGATATTTGTTAGAAGTTTCCCAGAGGATATTACTGTACATTCAGGATTGAGAAATACTGACTGCATGGATATTAATGAAATCCCTTAATGTACCAATGCAGTGGAGGGTTTCTAGAGGGGTGACAAGGAGGCCTTCCTGGAAGAGGTGGCATGTAACTGTGTTTCCCAGAGCACAGCAGCAGCACCCATTCACCAGCTCTTGTGTGATAGGACCTGGGTGCTCCTTATCAGGGTAATCATGTCTACTACTACCCACCTTAAACCTCGGCAGGCCCATAACTGTCTTGACCAACAGAGTGATGGAGATGAAACTGTTCCTACTCCTGACCATTAACCAAGCTCTGCCTCCTCTCCTGGTAGCTTCTGTCCTTCGAGGAATAGGTCCACTCCATCCCAGTTATCAAATTGTGAGCACGGACTTGCTTTTTAAAAATCCTTACCCGAGAACACTGTTTCCATTGCTTTTAGAGAGACAGGAAGGGAGAGAGACAGAGAGAAACATTGATGTGAGAGAGAACCGTCGATTGGTTGCCTCCAGTATGTGCCCCAACTAGGGAATGAACCTGCAGCCATTTTGGTGTATAGGACGACGCTACGAACTGAGTAACACAGTGAGGGCTGGACTTGCTTTTTAACATCTACAAGATCAGTCATAATAACCGCTTTTTCCTTTCTCAGACTGATCATTTCTGTCTTCACTCTTCTTTTCCTGGTTAGTCTGGCTGGTGGTTTATCAATGGTATTGATCTTTTTAAAAAAGCAGCTTTAGTCTAGGTTGATTTTCTCTATTGTTTTTCTGTTTTTAATTTCATGGATTTCGGCTCGATTAAAAAAACTTTTTTTGGTTTGCTTTAGACCTAAATTCCTCTTCCTTCTCTCGTCTAAGGCGGGAGCATTGCTGTTGGTGTTAGACCTTCCTTTCTAACATTTGCCTTCACCTCTACACTCCTCTCCGAGCACTAGTGTCACCACATCCCAGAAATTTTGATAAATCATGTTTTTGTTTCCGTTTTCATCAGTGCATGTTAAAATTGCTTTTGAGATTTCTTCTTGGACCCACAGGTGATTAGAAAAGGGTGTGTCTTCATCTCTTTCGGATACTCCTTCTCAGAACCCAATGGCCATTAAGGGGAGGCCAAAGCCACACGGAGACACCCCATGTGGACACTCGCCTGGCAGCCCAGCGTCTCCCTCAGCGGACCACCCACACGCAGCCATACAGCTGAGCCCCCGGACGGCTGGCACAGAGAACCTTCAGGCGATACAGCCTTAGCTGCCCTCAGACTGCAACTGAGGACCCACCAGCTGAGCTCACAGATCTCCCGAATTGAATCAAGACAGTAACAATAAGGAGTCACTGTAAGCTGCAGAGGTGGACCACTAAGTGACGCAGTGATAGTACTTAAAACAGCACACGGAGACCACAGGGCAGGTGAGAGTCAGCCAGTAAAAGGGGAAAGCCAAGGGGAGAGGAGGGCAAGTCCCTGACGGGGGCAAGAACGGCTCTTCTGCACAGGGTTTGGGGAGAAAGCTCCTGCAGGCAAAACACCCACTCATTCTACTTACCAAACAGCAAAATGAGGAAGTAGACCCTCCCCCGCCATGCTTCAGTGTCATACCTGTGTCAAAAGTTCAGGGAAGTGGGTGGCAACGTCACCTGCTGGCACAGCTCCACATCAAGTCCCCGTATCTTTGCCCCCCCCCCCGCGGCCCCCGAGAGAACCCACAGACTCATCACACATGTCAGTAGGAGTTGGAGAACAGAGCCTCTACCCTCTCTGGGGTTTCGGCTCAATGTAAGGCTAGGGTCAGCTTTGCTCCAGACGGTGTTGGGACAGGGCTTTTAAAGGTCATTCCTCTCACTTTCCCTTTGAGGGTTTCATTTATGATTTGATGAAATGCCAGTGATGACAATCTCTCTTCTAAGTAGCAGCACTTGTGAGCTGCTTCTGAGCCAGGCACGGGAAGTGACTGCCCTTTAAGACCTTCACTAGCACCCTCTATAGGCCTCTGGCCACATCCATGGCCACTGCTGCTGGTTCCAATGGTGGTAAGTTTACCCTTTGTGAAAAGCAGCAACCTAGAGAAATGCAGACAGGCCTGACTCAGGGGCTTAGGGGATCATGCGTGCTGCCAAGCTGTCCTCTGCACCCTCATAATCTATTCCTATGCTCCAGAAGAGCCCAAGTTTTCCATGGTGACCCCTCCCTGTACTAAATGAAAGGTTGGGGCTGACCCCACCCTGGATCGTAGGTGTCCTTGCAACTCAGATCTGGCCCGTTTAAGTATCACTTGCTCCTGCTGGGGTGACTGGTGCATGACATGTGGCCAAAAGTGGCCATTCAGTGCCACAGACTCAGTTCTAACTAAGACTTATGTGAAGCTTGAACTTCACATGAGCTAGACTTGGTAGGGGGTCATCTTCAGGGGCAAGCTGGAAAAAGAATGGCACCAACAAAAAGAAAAGCAGAGATGAAGAGAGACTGAGCCTTGAAGACACAGTGTGCACCCCTAAACTGAAGCCTACCGGAAGCAGTATTTCTGAGTCTGAGCCCAAAGATGGTCCTGTGGCTTAAACTAGTTAGAATATGATTTCCATCACTTGCAACTGGAAGAACCTTGATAACACTCCACACGTAGGAAATATTCATTGGTCAGTCACAGTGCTGTTAATCTCTAGGGCAATCATACCTCCGCATTTTCCTGGGTAGTCCTGGCTTATTCTGTAGTTCTCATGCAATTATGAACAGTACCCTCTTTCACTCTCAAAATATCCTGGATGGATGATAAATTATATGGTCGCTATTTTAGTTACCTGTTGTTGTGTAACCAACCGCCCCCAAACTTAGTGGCTGACAACAACCACCGTCTTATTTGCACACGAGTCTGCAGCCTGGACTGGGGTCAGTTCTGTGGTTCTTCTGCTCTTTTGAGGGCAGTCATCTGATGGGCTGTGCTCAACTGGGACACTGGGACCATTGTGCCTTTCTCTCCACATCCCCTCAGGGCTACTCCCTCTCCACGTGGCCTCTGCAGCAGGTGGGCAGACTTCCAAAGTGCAAGCTCAGGGCTCCCAACAGGGCAAAAGTAAAAGCTGCCAGGACCTCTTGGAGTATAGGCCCAGAATGGCCACTACCTTTCATTAGTTAACGTGACCACAATTCCAGCCCGGGGTTCCAGGAGAGGGGACCGCACAGGGTATGAATCCCTGCAGGTGTGGCTCTGGGAGAGGCTCCCAGGTAAGGGAGCATCAAGGCAACCCCACCCACTTCCTGGTGGAAGCCCAGACAGGAATCTGGTTGCTTCATCCCGGGAGTATGAGCAGCCAGTGGGTGAAAAGGACACAGGGCTCCTGCCCTCCACTTCTTTAGCCTCAAGACAATGAACTCCCGGCCCTACTCCAGGTGCCACCCCGCATCGGAAGCATTGCATCACCTGGGAACTGGTCAGAAATGAGGCTCCCAGGCCCTGCCCCAGGCCCAGTGAGCCAGAATCTGCATTTTTAACAAGATTCCCAGGGCACACAAATGCACCTGATGGAGTGAGAACCACCACTCTAAGTTCTGCTCTTAGAGAACCTGCAACCTGGTCTGCACAAGGAAACCACAGAGTTATGGCAAAAGCCACATCGCCATTGGACAAACAGCAGTGCTCCTACAATACACAGATATCAGGCCCAAGCCATCTGCTGCCAGATGCGTGTCCCAGGACAAAGGGTTCCTTCCTGCTCAGATCCATCCTGGCAGAGGACAGCTCAGTTTATAACAATTCTCATGTGGCCCTGGCACATCCTGACTAGTCGTGTAACCTTTGACCTCTACCACCATGTTCTTCGGTCCCCCTTTTTGTAAAGAGAGAGAGGGGCTGGCTTCACCACACTCCAGGGTCCCTTCCAACACTAAAACTCTGGGAATCCAGGAAATCCCAATTTAGATCTGCAGCTTCGGAAACTGGCAACAGACAGAGAATGGAATCCGGAAGGCCCTGGCCATTGTGAATGCCAAGTCTAGACGCTGGAAAAGGGGCCACTGAGGCAGGAAAAAGTGAAAGTCCCGTTTCTCAGCAGTCCACCTTCCAGGAAGCAATAACCAGGCTGGTCTCAACCAAACTCGTGGAGGCTGTGCTCTGGTTACCCTGGGGCAGGGCCAATGCGGCTGTTATTGTCCTCTTACAGTTCACGTCCAAATACTCACACACCCAACCTAGTGCTTCCTCCATGATAACACTGGGAGCAAGAGTTGCCCCCGAGTCATCCTGGACAAACAGGTGATGTTTATTTACAGCATGTCAAAGAGAGCCCTCTGACCAGCCGTGCCAGCTGACAGCAACCAGGGCTGATAAAGGCAGCTTATCACAAAGGATTAGCCACTGTTATTTTCTCTTTGTTTGTTTGAAGTTGGGTATTTGGACAATTGCTGTGAGCCTCAGGGCAGTCGGGGCCAAGTTGAGCAATGACCGAATTGATGGCAGTGATTGCTCCATGAAGATGAAACAGAATGAGCCAGCCGCCCGGGGCTGTATGCAAGGGAGGCCCGTGGCTACTCCTCTCAGGTGGGGGTCTGACAGCCAGACACAGAGTGAGCGTGAACAAACCGGGTGGGCCGTGGACAAAATCGCCACATGAAGCAAAACTTCTGTGAGCCCGGAACCCGGCTTCTCAGAATGACTTGACGTGAGCTTCAACGGGGGCATCTTTGTGACATTGGCTGCACCGCCAGCAAGGAAATCTGAATCTCTGAGGGTGGGATTCGGGAGACCTTTTTTAAAGGCCAACTTGAGAAGCAGCACCCGAGATCAATGCTTCTCCCTGCTCCTCAGTGGAGCCTGAGCGTCTGTATTTCTGATTTCCTTCTGGGCTTGCCTGATGCTGCTGGTCCAGAGACCACATTTTGAGTAACAAGATTATTGACTACTGTTCAAATGCCTCCGGCCTGGCCTCAAAATACTGCATAAAGCTAACAGATGTGGGAAGGAGAGAGAGGTTCCTCTCTGTGGATGAGGTGATGGTCACGTTTCTTTTGACGGGAAAGAGAGGAGCACAGCTCAGAGCCAGGGTTCCACTGCAGTCTGACCAGGAAAATGACAGCAGTCAGGGGACAATAAGAACAAACTAATTCATCACAACCAAACCCACGAAGCACTTGCACCACCCCATCCAGTGTCTGAGAAGTATGGCAAGAGATTTTCTTTAGCATGGCAACGTGCCCGATCAGAATCTACTAGATGGCGACGCCATTTTTTGAGATGAGAAAGACCGTAGAGGGAGCAGGTTGACAAGGAAATCAGAAGTATGCGAACGGTGCCAATGGGCGCTGACAAGGTCTCCATCGGTCAGCATACGTTCTTCACGTTTGATTGTGAGCTTTTTGCTTTTGATCCACTCACTCCTTGGCTCGTAACATGCACAGAGGCTGCAGCACCACGAAGGTCATCCCGCACTGTCCCTGTGTTTTGCCGGTTAGGAAAATCCCCACACATTTCCCCAACTGAGGTTGAAATCCATTTTTTCAGGCATTCAACAAATGCACATGAAGTACTCACCATCACTCATTGTCAGTCCAGTGATGCTGCCTCTAAGGCATGACGTGAACAGACTGACTGTGACATGCTCATTGGGTTCTGCTGTTCCCATCGGAACCTTGTTCCAGATGACAGTCATAGACAACTCCGCCCAATGATGGCTAAAGAGGCCACCCCTGCCCACATAATCCCCAAAGCAGAACAGAACACCCCATTTGTTTGCCAGTTGACACATCTGGAACACACCCAAAGAGATAGCCATCTGTCCACTTATCTGCACCACCTGTTTTCAATAGGTTTCTCATGAACAAACTTTTTTCACATGCACCAAAAATAACACCGATAGTCTAAAGGGATGCAGGCCCTACGTGATGCTACACTGAGCTCCACACAAGCCACCACACATGGTCAAAGAAGAGCTCTGTGATACTGACTCTACCACCATTTGTACATCACCGGCTGCCACAGCACAGGCAGGAGGAGTCCTGGCAAACTGTACTCTGGAGTTTAAAGCTTCTAATCAGAACACACGTTGCTCTGTACACATTCAACTGACCTTAACCCAAGGGCACAGAGAAAGGCAGCTCTTCATGGGCCTGGAACTTGGAGATTGGCTCCAATGATCACTATAGTTACTGTCATTTTTAAACTTTTTTGGCTGCCAAGATGCACATAGCTGGTGGCTATTTTCAAGGTTGAATTATTATTATTTTATAATAATAGCGATGGCTATAATAACACAACTTCAGTGAGTAATTTTTAGGTGCAAAGACATTCTTTCACTCAACAATTATATATTGAGTACCTACTATGTGCTGAAGCCCTGACTGGTTTAGCTCAGTGGATTGAGCGTCGGCCTGCGAGCTAAGTGTCGCTGGTTCGATCTTCCAGTCAGGGTACATCAGAGAAGGAAAACTCTGACTCCAAAAACCTCCGCTGCCTTGCGGCATACCTCTTCAGGGGAAAGGCTAAGGGAGTAAACCCCGACAGAAAATCCGGAGCCGGAGTCCCTAAGGCGGTTTGATGTTGTGATCAACACCGGCAACTCCTGCGGCGCACCTGAACCCAAGCTGTATCGACTCCGTCTTTCCCTTGGACCCTTCAGCTGTGAAGAGAGGGGGGGTCTGCTGCATGGGCAACAGCAGAGCCTCCATATCACCCTGCCCAGGCTCTGTAGCTTCAGCGTCATCGCAAGATGTCGATTCAACACGGGAGGAGACAGATACCATGTCACTCCCGAGTCGGACTGCACAGCCATTCTCGGCGGTGCAGATAGACTCTTAAGAAGCTACACCATCGTCTCTCGAGACGGACGGCTGCCGACGACGACTATGTGCTGAGTATTATGTTAAGCAATTTACAGTTATCTCACTTATCCTTTAGAATGACCTTATGAGACAGTATATGAGTCAAGGGTTTATTGGTAGAAATAATAGAGCCCACCTTAGCAAGCTTATGCAGAGAGGAAATTTATTTAGGAATTTCTCTTTTGTACTCTCTGCTGATGTCAGGGTAGAGGAGAGTGGAGACAGGGTCCAAAGGGCACAAAAGACCCATAGCAGTCTTGCCCCAAGGCAGATCTCTAGGTTTGAGATAAGCCTTTCCTTCCCTTTGTGACCAAACTTCCTGAAAGAGTAAACTACGCATCTGCCTCCACCCAGCCCCCCACCTCTCTACCACCCTCCCCGTGCTTCTTGTTTTGGGTGCCATCCTGCAGGCTGCTCTTTGAAGCTCTCCTTCCTTCTTCTGCCTCCAGAGCCTCCCTCTGCAGCATCCTATCTGTGCCCTGGACTTCAACTTCTTGTTTTGTTCTGCTAGCTCATCCTCCCCGTGAGGGGTCATTCCTGACTGCCCCTTGGACCTATCACTGGGACTGCCCTCAGCACCCTGGGACAAGGCCAAAGGAGATATATGGTATTTTCATTCCACCCACTTTTTATCTCAAGAGCTGTCTGGATAAACAGCATCATCATCTTTTCTATAGTGAAATAGAGACTTAACAGTATCGTTTGGAAAACGTATTTTCTTACTTGATGTGGCAATCAGCTATTAGGGAGTGTGGTCTGGTCTTTCTCCGTTCTCTCTGCTGTGGACCCATTCAGCACCTCATCTTTGTCTGGGTTGCTTAAAAAAATTAAAACAGGTCTGTTTTGTTTTTTTCTTTTTTTAAAGGAAAATACTAAAACCGGTAGTCATAACTACCATGTATTAGATATTCTCATTAACGGTTTCCAAGTATTATCTCCTTTCACACAACTCTTTCTAAGAAGAACTATAAACTCCTTTTACTGATGTGGATGGGAGTCACCTGACACATGGAGCAAACTCCAGAGTGGGGATCTGAACTCAGGTCTGTCCAGCCTCACAGAGGCAAAGCCAATAACCTTGTAGTGAAAGATAAGAAAATTTTTAAATTGAGAACAAAGTATGCAAAGAATGTCTGAAAGCCAAAGAGTTGAAACAAGGAAAAGACACAGAACAGCAAGAGAAAGATAGAAATTAAAAGAAACAAAAGGTGGGTGGGGAGGGGGAATGACAAAATTTTAAAAACCGATAGAACATTTAAAAAAAAACTTATGCTGAACGTGGGTTTTTTGTGATCTCTAAGGCAGAAGCAATTCCCCTTCGTTTTCACTAATTAGATTCCTCTCTATTCAGCAGTTTGACAAATTGGTTTGGAATTACAATATTTTGACAGCCTCCTAATTGGCCTTCTAGCCTCCACGCCCACCCCTTCCAGGCCACTCTGTCTGGCTGCCAGGGACATCTTTCTAAAATGCAAATGTGACCTTGGCATTTCCCCTTTTCCTTTCACATTTTTTAGTGACACCCCTTGCAGGCTGGATGAAGTCCCGGCTGGCCCCAGACAACCTCTGCAGCCTCCTGCCCTCTATCCCTCCCTTCAAGGAAACCTCGGCTAACTCTGCTGGGCATGGGGTTTACTTTCCCACGAACCCATGCAGAATCCCCCTGCCCTGACACCTCTCTCCAACTCAAGAACATTCTTAGGCTCTTTGAGGGTCACTGCATCATCAATACCTCATTCTTTGCCCCATAACAGCATTCCCACCTCGATGCTTGGCTGTGATAAACCTATCTTCTCAGTTACTTCCAGAGCTGCCTGAGAACGGGGTCCATGTCCTGTTCCTCTGTCTCTCCAGCACTTCTCCCGGGACAAGAATGGGAGAGGCTAAAATAAATCAAATGACAGAACAATTTGGTAAGAGAGCTCTCATGGAAGTACAGGATCCAGAAGAAGCCCATAAAGGGATTGCCAAACAAGTGTGAGAGATGGGCGGATCGGGGAGGGCTTCCTGGAGGAGGTGTTGGACACACTGAAAAAAGGGGTTGGCGTCTGTCAGCTGAAGAGATACAGAATAGTGTTTTAGGTGGGTTGGAGGGTTTGGAGCTATGAGGAACTCTGCCTCTCTGAGTATGAGCTGAGGGGATTGTGAGACATGAGGCTGAACAGGTAGGTAAGGGCCTGGATGGAGTCCCTGTTACAAAGCTTAGGTTTCATGGTAGGAGCAGTGGGGATGCCGGAGTTTTTTAATAATCAGGACATGGTGTGGTTGGGCTTCCATTTCAGGATGACTCTGGCCACAGTGGGGAGGAAGGATTGGGAAGAGAGGTGGCTGGGTGCCCTGCCGGTTGTGCACACCAGGCACTGCACAACTCTAGGAGCGCCACTGCCCCCGTTATGGTGCCCTTGGCACTTGGAGAGGACTGACACCATCTGATGGCAGGACGACGAAGGAAGTGAATTAATTATATAAATATATAGCAAAAATATTTCAATTTCTTGGTGGCTTGACACAAAATAAATGACATCAACAATGATAGCATGAAACCCACAAATAAAATCAGTGATGGCAAATTGAGTATTGTCACTTCAAAGAACACTTAACTAATTATACAAGAAAACTTGAAATGACCTGCTCATATAGGAGAGAAATTTAATAGAAGTTTTCCCAAATTTAACATCAGTCTAAAAATTTTTCACAACAGTTGCAACTGGGATCTATGGGCCAGGTAGAAAGTATAATTATATCATTGGGAAACTATAAGACTTTTTCTCTGAACAACCAACAAGCACACATTAAAAAATCCAACTGATAACCAAATATGCCAAAGGAAATAGTGAGCTATCTTTCTATATAGAAACTGATGTTACCAAATCATTTTCATATGAAAAGGAGATCAAATATGCAGCCCCAAAACAGGTAGAAAAAATGTGTTATAGATGTGTGTCAGGCAGAATTAGTAAAAATATGTTAATTTGTGGGTTTCACTATGTCTGTCGCATTTGTCAGCTTTTAAAAATCTGCAATTTGTTGTGATTTGTTTTCTGAATATTTACTTCCGGTAACTACTTTTATACTTGTAATTTTTAATATTTTTCTTAAAGAAGGACCTCCAAATCATGTCCAGCTTGAGAGTAGGAAACCTGAATCTGCCAGTTTCAGGGGGCCAGGAACATATTTTGCCGTTTCAGGCCAACCTGAGGTCATTTGGGGTAAGACTGATATGCTGTGCTCAAGGCTCGGAGCCTGGCAGGCGGACTCCAGCTGAACTAATATGCCTCTGAGGGTGGGTTGGCAGTTCTGGGGGGCTTTGTAAGCAGTGTGCACATGAATATTACCTGGCTCAGATCTATGAAATCAACGCCTCCGCCCAGCGCTCTGTCCTCCAGCCAAACTAACATGGTCTAAGCTCGGATACAGTTGAAAGTGAAACCGCATGTTCTTTAAAAGTTTAAAAACTCGTTTGAAGAAGGGCAGAGGGTCAGGAAAGAAGGAGTTGCATTTATGGAGCTTTGGCAACTTTTCCACGTGGAGAGTCTCCCTTAGAACATGTGCATTCACCGTGCGTGCTCCCCTGGGTGGGGACGAATGTGGCCAGTCAGCGTTTCTGTCCACAGTGGTGACAAGGGCTCAGCCTCATAAGTTAGCTCTCAGGAACAAGGTCAACCTAGTGCTTCAGAGCTGGAGTGAGGGCACGTGAGGGGCAGCGGGAGCAGGAAGTGGGGTGCAGCTGGCCGAACCCTGAGCTGCAGGCCATCTGATATTATGGCTGGCCAGGACTATGAGAATGCTTTCACTCTGAATGCTTCTTGTATGCCAGGGGAAACCCACTAAAACCCATGAGCTTATGCATCTTGCCCAAAATCACTATGATATTTGGGGGGCAAAGCAATGATTGGAAACCTGCTTTTTCACAGGAACCTTCAGATTTTTCACCCGATCCCACTGCTGCAGTTCCTAAAAGGCCATCTTGAAATTCCCCTGCCATCATTGTTTTCACACTTAAGATGCTACTTTTGGGGCCCCTTTATCATTATCTATAACAAAAACAACAATGATAATATTACTAGTACCTTCCCTCATGTACTTTACAGCTTATGAAGGTCCCTCTTCTGCATCATTTCACAAAATTCTTCCAAGAACCATATCAGGTAGGTATCAGTTGTCCCCCTTTACAGAAGAGAAAACAGACTCAAAAAAAGTAAGGAACTTGTCCAAAAGTCAAGTTGGTGAAGAAGGGGCAAAGCAAGGACTGGAACCCAGGTCTCACACCTTAATTCTGATACTTCGGGCTCACCTGGAAACTTCTTGGAATCTCTCCTCTCCATTTCCCTTCCACAGTGTTATGGGAGGGGTAGCTTGGGTTCTGGTGATGATATAGCTTCAAAGAGAGGCTCGTAGAATAAGATTAAATACCTGTGTCCCGCTGGACAGTGATGTCTGTGAGCCCCCAGGCCCTGGCCTTGGGCCTTTGCACATGCTGTCCGCTCTGCCCAGCAGGACTCTCTCACCTGTTTCTGCTCACAGGGTCAGCTGTTACCTTCTCAGGGCTTCCCTGCAGCTTGTGATTTAAAGGAGCCCTATTACCTCCTTCATTTCCGGTAGACTATTCCCACAATCTGAAATGAACTCTTTTATTTCTTCAGTTGCTTCTTTAAGGTCTGGTTACCCCAGTGGATTTTAAGCTCCAGGAGGACAGAAAGTTCCAATCAAAGTGAACCCTTTCCTGCTATCCACCTTTATCCAATAGTGCTGTGAGTACAAATGACACTTATACCCTCAAGAGACCTTGAATGGGGACATTAATCAAAGAGTGACTTTCTTGAGCATTATTCCACACCATGCTAGGGGGGAGACGAGAACAGATGGCTGGATTGGAAACTAGGTTTTGTCCTTTTTGGTTGTAGAACTGGATAAGTGAGAAGACATTTTTGAGTCTCAGCTCCCTGTCTATAAAACAGGTCTGATAACAGTGCTATCCCGCTGGGGGCTCTGAATACTAATTGCCAACCTGCAGATACCAGAGGAAGTGCTCAGTAAATGCCAGCTAAAGAATAAAACTGAGTAGTGCAAGGGACAGAGCTTTGGAGCCTTCAGACACAGGCATTTTAGCCCTGCGATGGTTAATTATACGTGTCAACTTGACTGGGCTAAGGGGTACCCGGATAGCTAGTAAAATATTATTTCTGACTGTGCCAGGGAGGGTGTTTCCGGATGAGATCAGCAGGAGATTCTCCCCAGTGTGGGCGGGCCTTATCCAATCCACTGAGGACCCAGATAGAACAGAAAGACAGGAAGGGGGAATGCACCCTCTCTGCTTGAGCTGGCACATGTGTTTTCTCCTGCCTTTGGACATCAGTGTTCCTGGTTCTCCGGCTTTTACTCTTGATCAGGACTTACACCGTCAGCTCCCTGATTCTCAGGCCTCCGGACTAGGACTGGATTATGCCACCAGCTTTCCTGGCTCTCCAGGTTGTGGATGGCAAATCATAGGACTTCTTGGCCTCTACAGCTCTGTGAGCCAATTCCTATAATTAATAAACAACACATATGTATCATATTGGTTCTGTCTCTCTGGAGAAGGCTAATATGCTACTATTTAACACTTAAGTACTGATGTCAAATGACAAATATTATGAACAAGCCTGGCTCTGTCATTACTTGTGGAGTGAATGCATGCATCGGTGAGGGAATGAATGAATGCAGGCTAGTAATCTGAGGAGCCTGTCTCAGCCACATTGTTTCACCAGGGAGATCATTTGGCAGGTTGTCAGCTCAAATGCCTTTAGAGGCAGGCAGGTGGTCCAAAGGAAAGAAACAGTAGGGAGATTAGTAGTGACCTTGTCCCCAACCAAAGACACCAAAAAAATTGAATGTTTAAAGTGTGGTGGTCACTAAATGTATCTTCAGGTCTTTCCACAGGTTGCCACTTTGCCATCTCGGATACGTTGCATTGGGACATCTGCTTGCCAGTGACAATCCTAAATGAGATTGCTTCAAGTCCCCAGTCCCTTATTTGAAACCGTTGGGGCCAGATGTATGCAGAATTCAGAAGTTTTGTGTACTATAGAAAGGTAATATGGTACATATACTCTATATCATGCAATTTCCTGAGTGGGTTCAGGGCAGTTAGCTCTGCAGTGAATGTTTGAGAATTCAATTATGTGGCATAAACAGAGATAAAAGACAGCCACATGCACATTCTGGACAGATTTTGACACCAATTGAGGTTTGTTTTGTTTTGTTTTGTTTTATAGGTTTTGCCTTTTTGAATATTGGAATTGCTGAATAAAAACCGCAGGTGTGTGACTTTTGCTACCATTTTGCAGAACCTCCCGCCCATTTCCTCCAGCATGAAAGCACCCGCTGTCCTCTCATTGCTGACCTTTCCATCTGGGCTTCTGAGAGCTGGAGGTGTTTTTATTCTTCTCTGCAGATTCTGAAGTATTCAGACTCAGTGCAAAGGCCAGTTTAGCCACTGACTTAGAGGATCAGTACCAGATGAGTAAACTGATATCTGATGCACAAGGGCAGGCCCCACTCCAGTCACCCCAGAAGTGTGGGGAACCAGGGCCGGACAAGCATCTTCCCATTCCTGCTTCCGGGCATTTTTCTTTAAGGAGGGAAAAGCCCACGGTGTCGGGCCGAGGACAGTCCATTGTGGCTGAATTCAGCAAGGAAGCAGATGGCCCAGATCCCCGTCTATCAAAAACCGGCTTCCCTCTGACAATTGTTTCTTCTGAAAGTGAAAATCCCTTTGCCTGTGGGAAAAACCTCATAAAAAAAAAAAAAAAAAAGAAAAGCCCAACTGAAAAGCACATTGGTTTCTATTTATAATTTGGGGGAAGGAATTTCACACAGATTCAACTCATATATGAAGAAGAACCAGTTACTCAGAGGCGGATGTGTTTCCATTTCCTATGAGCATTAATTTTTTTTTAAGTTGCAACTCAGCTATTTAGAGATTGTTTCATTGAGAGATATTTAATTTAACAGGGACGTCAAGAGAAGCTCAGCGAAATGTAATAGGAACCTGGTTGTATGCTGAGTCCCCCTCCATTCATACACAAGACAACTGTTTTCCTTCCCCACCTGGTGCGTTCAACACCCAGGAGCCCTGCGTCTCTGCACAGGTAGCTCCTCATTTTAGCTTGGGGAAAAGGGGTAAAAGCAGTGCATATTCCATTTCTTTCCCACAGAAAGGAGGAGAGGAATGAAAGAGAGGGCAAGGGACCAATTTCAAGAGAGGCAAAGTAGCCCTGGCCAGTGGCTCAGTTGATTGAAGCATCATCCCATAAACCAAGAGGCTGCGTGTTTGATCCTTGTTTGGGGCATGTATGCATGTATGGGAGGCAACCGATTGCTGTTTCTCACACCTCTGTCTCTCTCTCTCTCTCTCTCTCTCTCTCTCTCTCTCGCTCGCTCTCTCTCTCTCTCTCTCTCTCCCCTCTCCCTCTCTCTCACCACTCCCTCCCTCTCTGTCTAAAATTAATAAACATATACTCAGGCGATGATTAATTTTAAAAATATTGAATGTTAAAGAAAGGCAAAGCTGAGGATGGGGCTGGAATTTCCAGCCACTCTCTCTGCCTTGCCTCTCAGCTGCTGGCATGTTCTATGGAAAATGAAGATGCCTTGAATGGATTTCATTTCATGGTAAAACCCAATCTCAAGGCTGGAGGAATTTGGGGAGATTTGAAACTTCTGACCCCTTGACTGGGTCTGTCTATCTGTCTTCCCAACCAGTGGCCATGAGGAAGTTAGCTCAGGCCCTCCATCAGCCAATTTAGATCAAAGGATGGGTTAACCAAATCGATGACACTTGCCACTGATCATTGACAGAACACCTCCAGAGCTGAATTAGTGGAGCAGGCCCAGTTCTTCTTGCTGTTGTCAAGGTAAATGGGTGGAGCTGGTCTAGTGGTTCACGAAAAAGTAAGGGAACTTCAAAAATCACAGCAACAGCAAATGTCGCTGAGTGGTGAGCACTGGCAGGTGCTGCAGCAAAGAACGTTCTTTACATGATTTTCTGCCAATTCCTCTTACAGGTGGCAGTGTGGCTCCCAAAGGTGTTGGAGCCCCAACCCCCAGAACCTGTGAACGTGACCTGACTTGGAAATAGATCTTTGCAGATGATCAAGATGACATTGTTAGGGTGGGTCCTAATCCACTATGTCCTTATAAAAAGGGGGCTTTTGGACACAAAGGCATACATGCCGGGGAGACCATGTGAAGACACAGGTTAGATGTTGTCTCCAAGCCAAGAAACCCTGCAGGCCACCAGGATCCAGGAGAGAGGCCTGGGACAGATTCTCCCTCACAACCCTCAGAAGGAACCAACCTGCCGATGCCTTGTTTTCAGATGTATGGCCTCCAGAACTGTGAGACAGTAAATTTCCATTGTTGAAGTTCCCCCTGCCCCACCCCGCTTGGTGGCACAATTCCTCACTGTCTGAGGCAGGTGCCTTAATGATTCCTATTCTGTGGATGTGGTGCTAGAGAGAAATACTGTGGTTGCAGAAACTAAAGAAGTAACATTCCCAAGTTCAAACAGCAGGTGAGTAATACTGTCAGAATTTGAATTCACCTCTCTCTGACCAGAAAGCCTCAATTCATCATGACATCACTCCACTGGTCCTTATGAATTGGCGTCTCAGGCAGTTGTGTCTGCTTCGACCCCTTTCACACACGAAGGAAGTCAAGAGTGCCCAGAGAGGTCCAGGAATGTGTGCAAAGTCACTTGGCCCATCAGTGGCCCAGTGCACATGAGGACCCAAGTCACTGTCAGGGCTCCATCTTTCACACAGAGCTGACCTCCATCAGCTTGACCAGGAAACACTCTGAGCCAGGGAAAGAGCACATTTGAGTCTGGAGTTCTGGGAAGTGCTCCAGGATGCTCGTCCCTTCGAAAGAGCAGATGGGAGAGAAGGGCAAAGGACTGAATGCCCACCACTCTTAGCTTCCCACACTGGGCCATCAGGCCGGGAGAGTCATGGCAGGCTGAGGACAGGATGCCTGGCAAAGTGGACACACTTGTCTCCAGAGTACCAGTTTACTCCATGGTGAGTTGTTGTAAATATTATTTTCACATTAAAGCAATCATCACAACTGATCTCAGTTAGAACTGCACTCAGCTGCTGGAAACAGAGACCTAAACCCAAGTGGCTTACATAAATGAGAGTTTCTTTTTGCTTCACGTAAAGGGCATCCATGGGCTGGTTTGCTGGCTCCATGATATCAATATCCAGGGTTCTAAGCAGGATGGAAGAATTTGACCCTGAACCTGTGCCCACACATGCTTAGAAGGGAAGGAAGGAGTATTCTGGGAAATGGGGACCTGTGAGCAAGAGTGGAGGTGAGGGGATGTCCTGCTTGGCTGTGTGAAGAGACCAAAAGATTATAATACGAGATATTAGACTGAGGAGTCAGGCTGAGGTTCAACCATGGATGGTGATTGAGTAGGGGAGTGTCCTCACCAGACTGAGGTCTAGGAAAAGGGAAGACTGGACAGGTGTCTTACTGACACCCTCTTTTCAGTAACAGTGACAGATACAATATACGGGATGATGATTACTCGCTCCCTTCGCCGCCATCCCCAGTTCCCGACCCCTGTCCCATGGGGAGGATTCTGCATTCAGCTGGCCTTACCAGCTGAGAGGAGCCTGACTTCTCAGACTGGCATTTTGGTCACAAAAGGGAAAGAGAGGCAGGTCTTGTTTCTGTTTTGGGAAGGAGGTAGAGGAGCAGCAGCCATGTGTGAGGGGGATGGATAGGATAGCAAAAGGATGTTTTAAAAATAGCTTGCTTTGGCCCATTTATGCCCTTCATGTTGGTTGATAGATGCAAGTTAGCAACTTGGGTTATTTTTAACTTTGCTCTGGTGGCTGGACTCAGCTTCTCTGATGACTGCATTGCTTTGAGACTAGACCACATGGGTGACGACTTTGTAGACAGTATGTCTGTAGGTCAGCTTTTAAATTCAGTAGGTAAGATGGGAAACGCATGTGGTCAAGGGTACCCTGGAAAGTCATTCAACTCATCGTGTTACGGCAGGACTTGAAGCCCTTAGGAAGCTCAGAATTCTAAGTCACTTCTTTCATTTGTCTATGAATTTTGGCGATGGAGTCCCTTTCCCTGGGACTGGTTTAGTTAAAACAAGAAGAATAAAATTTAAAACATGATTTTTTCAATCTAATCAAATTCTGTACGAGAAATGTCTGCACATTAAGTAGAGGGGTCACTGCCTTCATTTCTCATCCCTTCGAGTTACGCCTGCCTGTCCTCCTGGCCCCGCCCCCCCTCCCAGGGCCAAGAGCATCCTTTTGCTCATCTGCTCGACCTAACAGATGCCCTTCCAAGAAACAGACCCTACAAGCACTTTCAGCTTTGGGACTCAGCGACTTCTTGGGGCCGTTCGTCTTTCTAAAGTGGGAATATCAAGGTGAGAAGAGGAAGAAAAGTCAACAAATAGCCAGCTCAGAGTAAGCTGCTAGGAGGTTGGAAGCCCCGGACAGCGGGGCCACTGCTCAGCGGCCGGGTGCAAGGTCCGGGCAGCAGGCACCCTCCATGGTGGGGATGAAACCCTCACAAACGGCTCTTTGTCACATTGCCGTGGGATCTGGGACGTCCCTTGAGTTGCAATACACACACGCCCACTGGATTAAGAGCCGTCAGACTGGTTCCCAAAGCAAACATTGAGTTAATTTTTCCAGCATATTCCTTTCATGTCTGGGCTGCTTCAGGCTTTGCTGGGTCACTGGGCTCTTTGTTGCTGACTTTGCCGAAGCCCCCCGGCCCCCTCCGCCTGGCTGGCTCCTGGCTCCTCTCCCCTCTACACCCGAGTCCTAACACAGTGTTCCGTTTCACTTAAGGAGCAAGAAGAGCCCCAAAGAGATCGGCCTTTGAAATCGGTGAGTTGGTGAGCAGGCATGCCCTGGAAGTTTCAGATCACATTTCTCTGGGCCCCTGGCACGTGCTGGCCTGTAGAAATCCTCGTCTCGGGATGTGTCCCAGAATCTGCTGGGACATGTGTTCTGAGTCTCATGCCTCCCCCCACTGGGGATGGTCTGATTAGCACAGCACTCCCAATTCTTCTTAAAGTGCAGCAGAGCCCCCCTTGCCCCTCAGCTAGAGCCCCGCTCCTCCAAGTGCCTGGTCTAGACCCACCCGCACTCGCCCCCAGAAACTCTTGAATTTATTTCAATTCCCTGGATGTCCTGACCTCTCTTACTGCTGTGGCACAAGAGGAAACCTAGTTGCCATCTGTGTCATTTAGGGCCCAAACAGGAGAGTAGAAGACTGAAAACAGAATTTAATACAGGGAATTGGTTGTACACGTGATGGGATTGCTCAGAAGTTAACCAAGGACAGTGAGGTGAGCCCCAGATGAGCAAGAGCAGGAGCCTCCAGCATTCTGAGGCTGGGGATGGAGGGACTGGGTCACCCAGGAGACACAGGAACTGTGGTAGATCGAGAAGAGGCAGCCAAGGTGGAGAGGGAGAAGGGGGCTACCTGGCTTCTTCCTTCCTTTTGCCTTGATTGCCCCCAGGCGCCTCTTATTGGCTGAACCAGCTGGAAGTCAGGAGATGTGGGAGCCTGGGAATACAGCCCATGGGTGTAGGCCTGCCTATAAGGCAAAGAAGACAGGGAGGGCAAGCAGACAGGACAAACAGGCTGCCTCTGAGTTAAGACTGAGTTAATCCTTTATTCCATATCTTAACTTCTCTTCTTAATCATCAACTGTATATATTTTTTCAAAGCTCTATTGATTGCAAGCAATAGAAACCTACTTAAGCAAGAAAAGGAACTTTGGTTTGCCTAATTGAAAACTCTAGTAGCTGGATTCTGGTAGGGCTGGATCCAGGGATTCAAACAGAGTAAGCAAGAATTCATTTGGACTTCATCAGCTCTCAGTGCTGCTTTCTTTTGTGTGGGTCCCATTTTTTGGGTGGGCAAGATGGCGGCTGCAGGCCTAGCACCCGTCTGCTCAGAGTCCTCAGTGGAAGAGGTGTTTCTTCTCTGCCACTACTCTCACCAAAGCCCTGGAATTGAATCTTATTGGCCGGCTTGTACTACTTGCCAATATTTGAACCAAGGACTCTGGCCCAAGTGTTCGAATGCTCTGATGGGTCAGGCCTGGAGCCTGCTCATTCTAGGAAAGAGCAGAGCTCTAGCAGAAACCCTGTCACCAACAGCTCACAGGAAAGAACAAGAGTTAATGCTTTTGAAAGGAACGCAGATACAAACTCACGACTTAGAGAGGGGGTGAGAGGTAAGAGATGCCCGGAAGACAAGAGGATCCTTTGCTTGTTTATGACAGGGCTACCCATCCAGAAGCACAGGGCAACTGGTTATATTTATCTATCTGGTTACATCACTTGACTCTCTCATTGAGATTGTTAACTAAGAGGCCATATATCCTTCTGTCACACTATTCAGGTTCTCTTCTCATGGGTCTGCTCCCCACCAGCCTGAACCATCGCGGTTTCCCAAGCCTTCCACATCAGTGTCCCATTTGTCCATCCCAATTATCCCGAGGAATATGCAGGAAAGCTGTTTTCCTCGCCTTCTAACAGAAGAGGCTGAGGATTAGGGAGGTTGTGAGAGACACCCAAGGGCACTCCGTAGGAATACCAATTACGGTCATGGCCACCGATATGTATTAAGCACTGGAAAGCACCAGGCTCTAAAGTGCTCCTTGTACATTGTCTCATCTGCTCACAGCGGCCTAACTCACTGCTCTGATGAGGAAACTGAAGGTCAGAGAAGATGAGGCACGTGTCCGAGATCACATAGCGGGTTAGAGATGTAGTGAGGATTTTGTATCAGAAATTCTGACTCCAGAAAAATGCAGGTTTTATGTCTTCCCAAATTCACTCTTCTTTGCCTCTACATGTCCCCTGTTCCTTCAATTCTGTCTCATAGGCTAGCTGACCATATTCCCCTGGTGGCCCTGGACAGCTCTGGCTTACACATATGCCCCAGTGGAATTACAAGTAGCTTCCCCTGTTTGCCCACTCTGGACAATACATTAAATGGTCGTCCTAGACTTAGTCAAAACCACAGCCCTTATCACTGTGCCAGTCACCCCCACACTCATCCCTCAACCCATTCCTTGCAGCACCTTCCGCTTGGAGGATGGTGGCGCTATCCCAGCACATCGCCCCAGCATCTCCTCTCTGGTGATTCAGGGTCCAGGAGTGGAGGAGACCAGCAAGGCTAGGCTCTGCTGCTCCTTCTGAACCAGCCCCCCAAGAGTCCTCACACCCAAGGTGTCCAAGTTCTTTCTTTCATGTCTGACTTTTCCCATCAGACCCACTCAATACAAGAGCAGGGCCCTGGTTTTAATTTCTGAAACATTGTTGACTAAAGCACCTTCTCTTCAGGGATCGGTGACCTGGGGAGCTCTCGTAGCTGGAGGCTGTGGAGGTGACAGATGGAATTCACCCAGAGCAGAAGTGGCCTGCCCTCCTAGGTTGTGCTGGGATGGAGGGTTTGTAGAGTTGGATTTCGGGAGAGCATGCCAAGGGGAGGCCAGGCCTTCTGGGGAGGAACCATGGGAGACCTCCAGGTTGTCCTTCTCTGGTGTTGTCTCCACTGGCACATCAGTTTGCCAGGAGACAACTTTCTAAAGAGCTGGGATGGTCTTCAGATTTTCTGCCCAACTTTACTTTATAGATGCAGCAGTGAGGAGGAACCCAGGAATGACCGGCAGGAATGGGACCAGGAACCAAGTCTTCCAGCAAGAAGTCCTCTTTCCTACACTGTCTCCTGCTCATTCTAGGAATGAGCAGAGCTCTAGCAGGAACCCTGGCACCAAAAGCTCACAGGAAAGAAACAAGAGTTAGTGCTTTTGAAAGGAACACAGACTCAAAGAGCTGTGCTTTCCCATTGGGAAGGGGTGAGAACTCAGTCTACTGTGTGGCCACACAGGGCTGATAGCCAAGCCTCCATCTCTCAGTTGGGAGAAATTAATTATAATCTGATGCTCTAAAGGCAACTCACTCCTAAATATTTGTGTTCCTCAGCTGAACTCCCCTTTCGTCTTCCATCACTCCGGCTCTTGCATTCGATGCTCTAGTGACACCCACCTGCTAAGTTTCCTGAATGTTCCATGCTGGTTCAGGACCCAGCACCAGAAAGCTGTCCCATTAGCCTGAAATGATTATTCTTGCCTTTTCCTGAGCCATTCTTTAAAATTTAGCTCAGGTTTGCCTTCTTCTGGAAGTTTTTCACACCCTGCCTCAATGCCAACAAAAACAGTCCTTCCTGCCTTGTGTGCATCTTGCACACCATCCTTCAATTGTACCTCCTACCTGGGTATACTACACACCTGTTGCCTCCAGTGGGCTGTAAGCTGCCTGAGGGTGGGACTGATATCGTTTTCTTGTCCCTACTGCCTCTCACACAGTACATGGAACATAGTAGGCACTTGATGGCTATCAAACAAAAGCATACAATAGGCACTCAACAAATACTGACATAAAAAATGAAACTAGTTGCCTACTCTGTGCTACAGACAGTAGGTGGTGTTTCTCAGCTTTGGCTATACCTGGGAAGGGCAGCTTTTAAGAAACCATGATGCTGAGACCCCACCCCAGGTTAGAACATCATGAGAAAGTTCTAAAAGCTCTCCAGGTGAATTTAATTAGTTAAGGATGAGCCTGCTGTGCTAGGAGATACGTGTAAGGCATGATTCCCCTTCCTTTGGGTACTGGCATGACCAAACTGATTTTTTTTCTCCAAGACAAGAAAAGAAAAGTTCTCAAAGTAAAATTCCGGGAGCAGCTGCAAAGCCTCATCTGCGCACATGTGACAAATGCAGATTCTAGAGCTCCAGCGGAGAACTGTTGCATCGGAAGCTGCAGGGTGGGACCACCAACTGTGTTTTAACATGATCTCGTGAGTTCCTGAGCATCCTGGCGTTTGAGAACTGCTGCTCTAGGACTTGTCTCTGAAAGTGTGGTTCCCTCCACATTCATAGGACAATTCAAGAATGCAAGAACGTGGAGATTCCTGAGCCACTTTTTAATGCAAATGACTCAGAGCCTTGGGGCTGGGAGAATGGAGCTCACATTTTACCATAAATTTGGAAATGGAGTCACATTGTATCAATAGCTGCCCAGGTCATTTTAAGCTCACCGAAGGGTGGTAACCAGTGCCCTAATGTAACAATAGTTCAGATAAATGTCATCCATCCCACCCTCCTCCCCTCTCAGTTGGGTGAATGAGGGGACAGTCAGGGAAAGTTGGGTCTGACCACTTCTCATGCATGCATCTTGGTGTCCTAGAAGCTTGCTTATGGCACTGCTTCAAAATCTATTTGGTTTGGTCAGTCTCCAGCCTCCGCTGACACTCGGGAGCAGGGGTACCCTGGGAGCACCACCCCCACTGTCTCCCTGCTGATATCACTTCTGCACCCTCCTGCCTCAGAAAGAAACCTCTTCCTCCAGGGCAGATGGCCGTCACACGAACAGACAGTACACATGCATGGAGCCATCACTTGGGGATCTGGACCAGACAGCTCCCAAATCTCCTACTACACACACATGTAATGACAAACACACATTTACTAATCAGAAAAAACCATCTTGTGAGTGGTGCTGGGGTCAGTGGCAGAGCTGAGATTTCATTTTGTGCACATTTCAGCAAACACAGGAATTTTTCAGCTGCTAACTCGGCGAGTGTAATTATATCCCGTGTTCCATTTTTACTCCATTGGTGAAACAGTGCCAGACCCAAAGGGAAATGGGGAGCTGTCCGGCCGAGGACGGCAGGGGTCCCTGCTCCATTTCCTGTTGATGCTCTTATGATGGAGACTGAGCCAAGCCACCCATTTGGATGAGCCAGTGGAAAGTTCTCATTGGGCTCCAACCAGCTGCCTGAAAATCACCCTCTCTGCTCTGTCCAGCGCTCGCAGCAGCTTGTTAATCGAAGAATTGTAGGCCTCAGCCTTCGTGGGTGGGCAACAGTGTGCCTGTGGAGAAGCCCAGCCATTTCCAGATTTAGGAAGGAACACATTTCAGCGTCAAAGCGTCCCACTAGGTACAGAGCATATGCTGAAGTCCATCCACTTACCACCCAGGACCATAAAAGACAGCAAAAGTCATATAAATAACCACACTGCAGACTGGAAAGGCCCACGAGAGAGTGTCTAGGGCACTGGTTTTCAAACTCAGTTCCAGGGAACCCTAAGGAACTCCAAGGATCCAGTGGGGAGAAGGGACTGGGGTGTCTACTGAATATTGGTTGGGCGACTTTGGGCAAATGAATTCCCTTCTCTAATCTTCACTCTCCTCACCTGTAAAAATGGAGATAATAGTTCTACTTTAACTCCTTTGTAGAGTTATTGTGAAGATTAAATGAAACACTGACTGGGCATGTAGTCACGGCTTGATGCTCTTGAACCCCGATGGTTTGGCAGAGAGGAAAAAGGGCATTTCAGGAGAAAGCATGGCCAAAGCAAAGGCCAGGTGGCAGCTGTGTGATGCCATATACTGAACAAGTTGCATCCAGCCGAGCAGATGGAATGTGCTCCATGGCTTCTGAGCATTGGCATTTTCAGGGTGCCCCTCAGCTAAGCCTACTTTCTAGAAAAATCAGACTTCTCCTTTTGTTTGCTGGAAAGTCATTTCCTCCCTGAACTCACTCTGATCACGGTCAGGCAACGGGCCTCTCTTAAGCATCCTCCTGGATTTAGGGTGAGGACATGCTATAGGAAGAAATGGTCTGATTGACAGAAACATTTGGAAACCCTTGTAACTGCAGACTAAGTTGCTTCGTTGTTCTTAATAATGGTCATGGTGATAATAACATCAGTATTATCATTACCATCACCACTACCACTACTATCATCATCATCATTATCATCATCATCACCTGATCATTGCCCCTATGTTAGGAACTATTATTACTCTCATTTTGCAGACAGGGAAGAAACTGAAGCACAGATAGAGTAACTTGTCCCAGAATCTATATTCTGGACATGCTAGGATTTGAACCCAGACTCCAAAGCTGGCACCCTTTGCCATGCATTTTTTAAAATCCTCACCTGAGGACATGGTTGTTTATTTTTTTAGAGAGAGGGAGAGAAACATTGATGTGAGAGAAAAACATCAGTCAGTTGCCTCTCACACATGCCCCAGCTGGGGACTGAACCTTCAGCCCAGGCCTGTGTCTTGACTGGGAATCAAACCCTCGATGGGACAAGGCTCCAACCAGCCAAGCCACACTGGGCTGGATGTTTGTATAATAGTTTTAGTACCATGAGGTGGCTAGTTTAGCAACACATATTCTTCACCAGCCCCCCCAAAGACAATGTAGATGAAGAAGATGATGGTGGTGATATTAGAGCCCCTAATATTAGGGAAGCTGGAAGTGATAGTCTTTTAGCTGGCCATGTTGTCCCTCTGCCTACAATGTGGGTTCTCTTAGGAAGGAATAAGGGGAGATATAAAAATGACTGATTTGCATCGTCTAACATCATTAGGGTTCAGCCTCCCCATTGAGAACCTTCCCTTTGGTACCACAGTGTTAAAGGATCTATCTAAAGAAAGAGCCAGAGATACAGAGAAGAGTATGGTGTCTTTTCTGAAGGCAAAATAAAATACGGTAAAATAAATCTCCTTGTCCTAGGCTTCATTTTAGATTTAGGGCTCCAATTCTTTGCAATGGTCCATTGGGATATTTCTCCCAGCTTGGTGTAGGATTGGGGTGTGGGAAAGATGGTTTTCAATCATTAGAGTTTCTGGGGGAGCCATTCTCCTTCTAAATCATTTTCTCCAATGTGGATCCTCTAAGGCATTGGGGATCATTTCTAATGAGGAGGAAATTCTTCAGCATGTCCCGCTCATTGAGATAAGACAGCCCTCATTACCACAGAGAACACCCAACAACAAGCCAGGTCCACAGCTTTGGAATCCATCGAACACACCATGGAAACCCAATGCAATTGTCAGGGCCTTGAAAACTCTTTCCAAACAGATTGTAAAGTGGGTTTAGTGTGGTTGTTTGTCCACCAGAGACATGTCTGCACCCATGGTTGTATTTGTTGTCCCCCCCGAAAGCCTCAGATCCTTACCCCCTGTGATGCTGCCTCAAGACACACATGGCTCTGTACTACCCTTTCCAGCATGTCACGGTGTCAGGTCCCAAGACCGTCAAAGTTGGAGCCAGTGAAGACCACAAGATCCGCCTAATGAGATAGAAGCTCCAACTTTGTCATCCCTAGCTAAGCGTGGAGAAAAATGCTACGAAAGCAAGTCAGAGCCAAGGCACACACCTGCTGTGTCTGCTTATAAACTCCCCATATCTACTCTTCATAGAAGCAGGCTCAAAATATGATAGAAAACACATTCTATAGTCACTGCATGCCCTGATTCACTGGCTGCACTTGCATTAACAAGGTGACTCATCATGAAGGGGATCCCTGTGGTCACAGAAATAAAGGAAAAATCATACATTTCTTATTGGAAATACAACTTGGAGCTTCCTCTTCTTGCTGTTCTCTCCATGTTGATAAGGAGTTACTAGGCCTGGCCTGAGTCCAGAGAAAGAAAGCGTGGCCCATGTGGAGACTGTGCCCTGGCCGCAGGTCTAGATGGAAAGTCTCAGCTCTGATGCAGAACTCTTCACAGATCTCAAAATACTACAAAAGTTGTAAAAAACTCTATCTGTAAAATTAATTAAGATGTACTTATTAAACAGGGTACATATTATACAACCCTGCAGAGAGAGGAAGAGGTAGGATAATGTCAGGTGCCAAAAATATCCTACAGACCCTCTTAATGCATCACTATTTTCCAAAGGGTGGACACATTAATATGATTAGAAACAGGAAGGGGAATTAGAGTGGTGAGTGTGTATGTTCCATTTATAAAATTTAGTTTTTTTGGAGGGGGGATTAGATAAATCACAAGGAAAAAGGAAAAATTATTGAGTTTGTGTTGTGAAGGTTACAAGTCTTACAGCATTAACGTTGTAGCTCTGATGTGGAAATATTCCTTGAGCTTTGTGCAGAATAAAGTTTCTGACTCTTGCCATCATCATCATCACTACCATCACACCATCATCATCACCATCATCACCACTGTATCATCATCATCACCACCACCACCATATCATCACCATCATCACCACCATATCATCATCACCATCATCACCACCATATCATCATCACCATCATCACCACCACCACCACCACCACCATATCATCATCATCATCATCATCACCATCACCACCATGATCATCACCATTACATCATTACCACCACCATCATAATCATCATAATCATCGCCACCATCATCGCCATCATCATAACCACCATCATGAATGTCATCATTATAATTACTGTGATTAATGTCAACAAGCAGCCCAGAGTAATTGTATGATACAACAGCTGCCTGAGACAGGTCAGTGGGGGCAGACGCTGGGGAGAACCTCATAAATGGGCACCTTTGGCTTCTCTTTCCACAGTAATAGGTATCCAGGAGCCCAGCATTTTATGCACCAGCTGTAGCGTCACCTCTGTCCCTGAGTTCTACCCAGAGCCTGACCTCACAAGTCAATTACAGCTGTTTTCATTGTACTCATCGGCTTCCAGCATCCACCCTGGCCTAGCTTTCAACAAAGGGTGGATTCCCATGAACTCTGTTCTTTATTACCAGCTGGTTCCGATTAGAGATGAACCAATAAAATGAGGAGTAATACAGTCGCAGTGTGTTCCTAAATGTAGCACTTTTCCATGTGTTTTGATTTACTGGTTGACCAATAAAAGCCAGTGCTTCAACAAGGTGGATTCCATACCTCACATGTTCTGCTTATTTTAGTAAATGCAGCTATTTAGAGTTTGAAAAAAGATGGGAGTGACTTAGGCTTGATACTATCTCCTGGAGAGAGCACACTCGTATGTGTGTCTATGAAAATGTGTGTGTGTGTGTGAATTGTATATTAGTGTGAGGATATGCTTAGGTGAAAATATGTGAGAGTGCTGTGTGAGTGAGTGTATGTGTCTGTGAATGTGTGTAAGTGCTTGAAAAGTGTGTGTGATTATATGTGACTGTGTGAGCATGTATGAGTATGTGATTGTGTGTATGAGAGTGTGAGTGTGGACATAATGTATTGGGTCAGAAGCTGGCTCTCTCTGACAGGGCACTAGGCACTGGTTTCAGAGCATCTAATACTTCTATACAAATACTCCATTTCAGTGCCCTTGGTTAATTGGATTATGAATATAAGAAGAAATATATAATATGGATGCTTCCTCCTTTATATATTTCATTAACCGAGCCCTCCCTCCTAAACATCTACTTTCTACCTGCTTTTTAGCTCTCCTCTGAAGGTAGCTATGACTCAACAGTTTCCTGTGCCCTTGCACTGAATTGAATTGTTGGTTATTCAAGCTGTGTGACTTTTGTTTTAAGTAGACGGGCCTAGGAAAAGTCCTATAGGGTTCCAGTTGGAATGAAGGACAGTGTCTTAAACACAAGGAAATCACTTGGGAAAATTAGTACTAAGAAGATTTGTGTACCACTCAGAAGACTTTAACTCAGTCAAGAACAGGAGACAGGGTGATGAGAGGGAGGACACCCAATGGGTGAAATCCCAAGCATCCTTCTCTTTCTGCATCTGTACTTCTGTTCCACAGGGGTGGCCTGCTTGTCTGAGGTGATGCTGGTCATGGCTGAATCGCCACCTGAGTGCTGTGCTGGCATTCTGCTGGTGCACAATAAATATTTGTGCACTCAATGTGTGGTCAGGGAGGACATGGGAGAGTCCTGGGGAGATTTACTGAGGGAGACGTATTTGAGTCTAATATTGTAGATTTTGAAGGAATGAAAAGGTGAGCCTTGGACTTGAGTGTTGGAATTACAAAAATGGAAGGGAACTTGGGACCACCCAGCATGCCCTCCTGCAAAGCAGTGAGCACTCGTCGTCGACAGCCGTCCGTCTCGAGAGACGATGGTGTAGCTTCTTAAGAGTCTATCTGCACCGCCGAGAATGGCTGTGCAGTCCGACTCGGGAGTGACACGGCATCTGTCTCCTCCCGTGTTGAATCGACATCTTGCGATGACGCTGGAGTGTCCTCTCCAGTGGAGCTGAAGCTACAGAGCCTGGGCAGGGTGATATGGAGGGTCTGCTGTTGCCCATGCAGCAGACCCCCCCTCTCTTCGCAGCTGAAGGGTCCAAGGGAAAGACGGAGTCGATACAGCTTGGCTTCAGGTGCGCCGCAGGAGTTGCCGGTGTTGACTACAACGTCAAACCGCCTTAGGGACTCCGGCTCCGGATTTTCTGTCGGGGTTTACTCCCTTAGCCTTTCCCCAGAAGATGTATGCCGCAAGGCAGCGGAGGTTTTTTGGAGTCAGAGTTTTCCTTCTCTAATGTACCCTGACTGGAAGATCGAACCAGCGACACTTAGCTCGCAGGCCGACGCTCAATCCACTGAGCTAAACCAGCCAGGGCAAGCAGTGAGCACTACACCTCTAAGAATGGGAGGATTTTTTTCCCTCCCTTGTTGCTTGAAGATTAGCTGCCATCATGAACGACACAGTGACTATCCGGACCAGGAAGTTCATGACCAACAGACTACTTCAGTGGAAACAAATGGTCATTGATGTCCTCACCCTGGCAAGGCAACAGTATGCAAGACAGAAATTCGGGAAAAGCTAGCCAAAATGTATAAGACCACACCAGATGTCATCTTCGTGTTTGGAGTCAGAACCCATTTTGGCGGTGGCAAGACAACTGGCTTTGGCATTATCTATGATTCCTTGGATTATGCAAAGAAAAACAAACCCAAACATAGACTTGCAAGACATGGCCTATATGAGAAGAAGAAGACCTCAAGAAAACAGAGAAAGGAACACAAGAACAGAATGAAGAAAGGCAGGGGACTGCAAAGGCCAATGTTGGTGCTGGCGGAAAGTGAGCTGGAGATTGGACAACAGAAGGAGTAAAGATTCTTCAATGACTTTATCTGTGGTGATGATGCAGATTTTTCATGAGCGGATTAATAAAAGACCTTTTATGTGTCTGGTTATTTGAAATATTTAGAAAAAAAGAATAGGAGGATTTTAAGCTGTAATCTCTCATTCATTCATTCAGCAATAAGGCTACAATGGTGAATAGCGTAAGTCTGCCATCATGGCACTTACCTTCCAGGTGGGAAATATGGAAAGTCGACAAGTAAATAAGCAGAAAAGATCATTAAAGAGTGTGATAGGCACATGATGAAACAAGCAGAGTTTGGGGGCAGGGTGGTGATCAGGAAAGGCGTCTCTCAGAAATTCCCAATTAAGCCAAATCTTAGGGAAGAGAGAGGAAGAGCACTCCAGGGAGTGGTGATTCTGGGGTATAACCAGGTAGAGAACCAGTGCCCAAGCAATGGGGAGCATTACAGGGTTTTAAGCATGAATGTCAACCTATCCGAAATCTGTGTCCCCGCAGAGTGCTTAGGCTTTTAAGATTGTGGGTGGTTGTGGCTGCAAGGCAGACATGAGACTGGAGTTGAGGGGTGGATTGTCAGGCACTTTGGTTTGTTTGAATATGATTGTCCATTAAAATTTAATAATGCAGGTTATTTTCTCCATTTCTCTTGAACTTAGCAAGTTTTTGCTGGCATACAAGGAAGGAAAAACAATCCAGTACAAATATTCCTTACTTGTAACTCTGCAAAAAGACAATGTGTAGAGGAAATGTCCAGTAGCTTCCTTTTCCAGTGGGTCACTGCAGCGGCGTGAACTCTTGTCTCTCATCTGATCACTGCGTCCCCCCTGCCCAGAAGTGACTGTCACTTTTCACTAGGAGAATGGAAATAAGGTCAATCTTCCGAATGGGCCAACCTGCCCAAAGAGGGCACTTTATTATTTTAAGGTAGTTCAAAAGTGGATGCAAAAAAATCCCTCTAAAAACAGACGGACGTTTATTTAAACTGCACAGAGTAGAAAAGGGCAGACACTGCGATTCAGTTCTGGGTGTGGTTCCTGGGTTAATTTCTTTCTGATCCCTCACGGGTGGTTCTTTCATCAGATGCACGCACCAAGCAGAGAGAGCTAGCCAAAGTCTGTGGCGTGAGCTAGTTTTGCCTTGCACTTTCCACCAAATGGGACAACGTCTGGGAGAAGGGCTTATGTTAATGCCTGTTAGGAGTGCTGTAATTTCTCATCATTGCTAATAGGAGGACCACCATTACCGAAGTAGCTAGGGGTGGGGCTATTCAACTTTCTGTTGGGTAGTGAATAATTAATGCCCTCCTGCCGTGTGTCAGGCAAGGAACAAGGCTGGGAATTCCAAGCTGGGTAAGATCCTGTCTTGAGTGACCCATGCTGGGGAGCAGGAAACCCTCTCTTGGGAAGTTGTACCTGAGACGGTGCTTTGTCATTTGCATTGTGTTACTTTCTTTATTATAAAAGTTTCCTGTTGAAAGCTTAGAAAATAGAGATGAGCAAAAAGAACAGAGAAAGCACTCAAAATTATGGCAATCATATAATTTAGTATCCAAATTGGAACATTTCTGCAATGAGAGAGGACAATATGAAGAGAAACCAGACAGAAAGCAGGGCTGCCTGGGAACAACTGGGACACACTATGTCTAATGTTGCTTCCAGAGTTCACCACTATTGACTTTCAGAAGCATGTTCTTCTTCAATCCCGGCAACACAGGAGCAAAAAGAAGCATTCCGCTACTGCTTGAACTTCCCAGCCAACTAGCTATCTTTATGTCACGACCTGCCCAGCAGAGCAAAAGTGGTGTAGGGAATATTTAGAATGAAGTTGAGTGGACACCTAGTCCTGTGCCTCATTGGAGTAAAAGCCAGAGCAATAACAATATACTGATATTTTAGGCCTTTGCTCAACCATCAACCTTACCCCCCACTGGATGTTTACTGTTTAATAGTAACCAGAGGAGGGTTCCCTGGTACCTTTCATTACCCCTATCAGATAAAATATGTAAATATTGATGGTGATGATTATAGTGACATTCATGATGATAATGGTGAGGATGATGGTGGTGGTGAGACTGGTGGTGGTGATGATGGTGATGATGGTGATGATGGTGATGGTGGTGATGATGTTGATGGTGATGACAGGGTGATAAATAACACTCATATGGTACTCTCTGGTCTCAGCTTTTGAATACATTAACTCATTTAGTTCTCATAATTACCCTGTAAATGAGAAATTATAATTATCTCCATTTTACAGATGAGGAAATAGAGGCCTAAAGAGTGAAGTCCCTTGTTCACTCTCAAGAGTGACATTTTAGAAAACTTCGTTCTGGGAGCAGCAGCACAGAGGACGTAAAAGGTTTTGTTTCTTTGGAAGCAGTAAACATAAGAAGAAAAACTTGTTTTTAGCTCATTTGGAAACTGAAGGTCAGCAGGGTCTCCTTTTCTTTTCTTTTCTTTTTCTTTCTTTCTCCCCTTTTTATGTATTTATTTTTAAATATTTGAGCCTCCATTTCACTGACAGTCTATGAAAAATATTTGTCCCTTTCGAGGTGCTTATTCACCCTGGAAAGCTGGCTGTCATCCAGATGCTGTGTTTTTCAACTATCAGTGTAAACTAAAGATTCACATTCTCAAAACAGAACATAGTTAAGCATTGTTCATTTGTTAAGAACTTTTTAAACCTCACACTGTTTACTTCGTCACTTTTACCTTGTTTATTGTACAAAAAAAAAAAAGAAAAAAAAAACAGCACAAACATCAAATGAAAACCAGACAAGACACACATAGTGTGTTCAGGATTTTCCATAGGTGCTCAGCATTTTCTGATGTCTTGGCAGGCCTGAGAGGAGATGGACAAAGAAGCAACCCACCCTAGTTGGCACAGAATTGCAGAGCATCAGAAAGCTCCGAGTTCCACTGGGAAAGCAAACAGTCTGCTCAGAGCAGGAGGCTGGGCGGGTCACGTGACTGGACTTGATGCTCCTTGTGGCCGTTGCATGCGGGTTCTTCTCCAACCTTCTCGGTCCTTCCAGGAGGGCGCTATGCTAGGAGCCAAGGGTAAAATTAGGGGGAAAGCTGAAATCTGGGGAACAGAGGAACTTTAGTTGGAGATGGAGAACAAATAGAAAATAAATATGCAGTTACATGTCATGTGGAACAATCCATGATGAGGTATGGCAGAGACCATTCCAATTTATTTAGCTTTTCCTGGGCACAGAAAAGGAACTCATGTGTTTCTCCATCTCCCTCCCAGTTAGGTTGGGCTAGGTACTTAGTTCTGGCCAATGAACTATAAGCAAAGTGACAAATGGCACTTTGCATCGGAGGCAGATAAGGACAGGAGTGAGTTCTCGACACTTCTCTACTATCTGTGTCCAGAAATGGAGTCTCAATCAACTTGGATCCCTAATTGATGATGGGAAATGGGGGCTCTGCTGAACTTTTTTGAATGTGTAGCACAAATGAAAAATAGACCTTGGTTATGTGAAGTCACTGAGGTTTTGGAGTTAATTTATTACTCACTGTTCTGGCTAATACAAAGGGACCATCACACAGTGTTTGGGGGCATAGACAAAGGGAGGTAGGAGAAGATTGTGATCAGGAAAGGCATCTCTTATATGTGGAAAGTAAACAGAGCCCACCAGGAAGGAGTCGGCCACGTGACAAGTGGAGGAAGAGCATTCCAGGCAGAAGGAATGGTATGTGGAAATGCTGAAGAGAAGAGAACTTTGCAGATCTAAGGTCCAGCATGGTGTGAGTGGATGGTGCAGGTGCAACTTACAGGTAAAAGAAGTTGGAACTTATCATGGATCTTAGCCCAGGCTGCCGTAACAAAGTACCGCAGGTGGGAGACTTAAACAATGGATGTGTGTTTCTCACAGTCCTGGAGGCTGGAAATATAAGATCAAGGTGCCAGCAGATTTGGTCCCCGGTGAGATTCCTCTTCCTGGTTTATAGACAACTGTCTTCTCCCTGTGTCCTCACAGGGCAGAGAGAGAGTACTCTTGTCTCTCTTTCTCTTCTCTCTCTCTCTCTTTTTTTTTTTTTTGCCAGCTTAAAATTTTATTTTTAACAGTATTGTGATATTATTTTAAATGCCATACATGCACATGTTAATATAATAAACATAATAAAAAATATAACTCCATGTTTGAGATCCCCAAATTCCTTTCTTTTCACCACAGGTAGTCAATGATAATGTCTTGTGAATCCTTCCATAGATAGTTTTTGCATGGATAAGAATACATATGTGTACTATTTTCTCATAAAAGACAAAAAGAAATGTAATAATACTAATCATATCTTTCTTATTCTTCTTTTCCTTGACTTTTCTTTTTTAGCTCAGTTATCTTGGAAACTGTTCCATATCACCATACAGATATACCTCATTGTTGTTAATGTGCACGATTTTCTACCAATGGATGTTCAATTTTTTCATAGGAACTTTTGATGAACATTGGTATTTCCAGTATTTTGGCACTGTAAAAAATGACTCGGAAAATGTACTGGTTCAGATATCTTTAAGCATATCTGTAAATTTATCCATAAGATAATTGCCAAGAAGTGAATTGCTGTGTGAAATGGGGAAAAGAGGATAATCCCATCATGGAACCTCACCCTCATAACCTTGTCTAAACCAAATGACCTCTCAAGGGCCCATCTCCAAATACCATCACATTGGGGTTAGGGCTTCAACATATGAATTTGGGTGGGGGTGGGCGGGACACAATTCTACAACATCGTGAAGACCAGTAAGAGTGACCAAGGTGTTCTAAGCAAGAGGGTGACACAATCCCTTTGCAGGTTGAAGGGTTACTTTAGCCCCAGTGTGGCCTGGAGATTTAAAAAAAAAAAAAATGAAGGGAGAAACCCCATTTCGTTCTTTCACCCACTTACACACTTATTCCGTTAATGTTTATTGAGGACTTACTATATGCCAGGTGCTTTTCTAGGCACTGAAGATGCAGGAGTAAGCAAAGCAGACCCCTGTGCTCATGGAGCTCCCACGTATACATGGGGGTGCGGTTAGGAACACTGGTGTGTCGTTGTGTTCTTTTCTGTGTGTGTATTGTATGTCAATGAAATGTTCAAAACATTTCAAGCCATCCTATTCCAAATAAAAGTCTGACAACATATACAGGGGTGTACCCTTGATGGGTGGAATAGGATCACTTATCTCAAACCTGGAAGTCATTAACTTTCCCAATTCTCAGCAAAGGGCTGGAAGTGAACACAGGGTGCTGTGGTCTGAGTGATGGGTTGCCTCAGGCAGTAGTCCCCAGAACGGTGTGGCTTCACCGGAGGTCCAGGAAGCATTTTATGTGGTGCAGAAGTGACACGTCCGAAACATGTTACCTGGTTTATACTTACGATAATATGTTTCAGTAAAAACTTACATAACAGACAGAAATAATTGCATCATTTAAGATGAAGCTGAGTAAAGAGATAAAGAAGAGGGTATCAATTTGAAGTTGATTCCCAGAAAAAAATTAATCAAAATAATAATAGATGTCCCTGGGGAGTTAGTTTCGGCAAAGTAGGGAGGAAAGCATCCAACTGGCTGGAGGTGGCAGCCATCGTGCTGGAGAGAGGGGTCTGCTTCTTGCTTTCTGGTCCATGAAATTAGGACAAGCTCTTCTCTGATCATCAGGTGACCATATGCCATCAGTATTGCTCTGACTTCCTGTTGTCCAGACCAAAGCCATTTTCACAACGCATCCTGCAGAGCATCTGAGGGAGACTTGCCTCCCTTGAATAACAAGAGAGAAAAACTAGAGAAAAATTGAAATCGGAGGATGCAAGCTACCCTTGTGGGCAGTGGTTCTCAGAGAAGCAGACAGAAGTGGGTGGTGGACGTTTTCTAAGAAGCAGGGAGGTTTGAGTGATGGACAGCATGCTCTGCCCTGGTCCGGTAGCCCACGGCACCTGGGAGAGCAGTTGCTACAGCAGAGGGCCACATGGACAGGTGGACCCCAGCCCACAGCTGCTGTAGAGCCCACTGTGTGCTCCGTGTAAGGTGGGCTGTGCACCCTTCACTTGCTCTCCCCCAGTCCGGGCAGCATGCCCATGGATGCTACAGATGTCATCAACTCACCGTGTTTATTTTTGGCTTTTTCCATTACACATAGAGCCAGCTATCAGGCCAGACACATTTTGCTTTTTTAAATATAGCCTGGTTTGTGACTCCAATGTTGAAATGAGATCTAAGGGGAGGGCTCGTATCTGCGTTGACACAGAAGTGCCAATTGTGTCTCTTTGATACCAAGATAAAAATGCTTTTCACAAAAGTGGAGAGAGCACATGCAAAACAGAGATGGGATCCCCTGTTGCAGAGGATCCTGGGAAGGTGGCCACTGAGCCCATGTCTGCATGAGATGGAGGGATGACCACCTGGCTAAGCCTTGAACATCTTTCTTCTTCTGTTTCCACCAAGACATGAAGTGAGGAAGCTGAGTCCCTGGTGAGCAAGTTGGGAAGCACAGCTTCATGAAGGCACCACTAATTCACTCACTAGCCCAGGGCCTTGGAGGACATTATTGCCTTGTTAGCTACGTCAGCCACATTGACATTCTTTTATTCAGCAATATCAGCTGTCACGTCTTATATGCCAGATTCTGTGCTCAATTCTACGGACATAACAGTGAACAAAATGGACCCAACCCATTCCCATAAAGCTTCCAATCTTGGGAAAGGATGACCATTTGAGCCACATAAGGTCTCAGATCAAGTGTGGCCTTGCTTATTACCCATGCTTTCCTGTCTCCTCTCACCCCTGTAGCTGCCCTCCTGGGCTGACATTTCATTCCCTGACCCTTCACTATCAGGGATCCCTCAGGTCTTGTCCTGGGTCTCTTCCAACTCCACAGCTGTATCAACCCCCCTCCCAATGACTCCCAGACTTTCACTAAGCATCTCCGAGGTGAAAGTTTCCAAACCCAGAGCTCACGTCTCGCTCCTGACCTCTCACTAGCCATGTCTCCCGAAACTTATCCCACCCACCTCTCCATCACTTGGGCAGCCTTGCGTGGGAGGGGCCACTTCCTCCACCTGCAAATCTCTGCCTACCCTTAGCCTGCCACTGTCACCATTGGTCTGGGTCTATTGGAGCATTGCATTGGCAATGGTCACTTTATTTATTGTCTACCCCCTACTCCAGAACCCCAGTTCCACTATGTCAGGGGTTTGTTCTGTTTTGTCCCTGCTGTACCCTAGTCCCTAGCCAAGACAAGGCCTGTAGCTGAACACGCAGGACTCCACATCCAGGAACTCAGAGGGCACATGTCCTTCATGCCTGGCAAATTTTGCTCAGTATGCTGTTTGACTTCAGGTCACTCATTCTTGTTGTTGTTTTGGGCTCCATTTTGCAAATATACTGTATTTCTTTATCATTCCACTGTGTTGTGCATGTAGGGTGTTCCCAGATTGGGGCTTTTATGAATAGTGTTGCAATGAACATGCCCATCTTGGGATGCCAGGATTTATATCCTTTTAACTGGTTGCCTGGACAAAGCCTTACACAATGTGCTTCCTAGTGTCTTATTCACCCAAAGCACCATTTTTGTTACCCAGATGGACATCCACTTTCAGAAGACATCTGTTGCTGAAAATATTAACACAGCAAATGCAAGGGGTGGTTGTAAAACTGGGACCCAGTTTACTAGCATCAGGGTTTCTGAAGTCCAAACCAAGGCCAAGCCACTCATTACATTCTCTACAGCGTCTTTCCCAGACTGTCTGCCCTGGGGCTCCAAAGGCTTATTACGCCACTGCTGTGAGCAGGCTGGCGGCATTCACTGCATCTGGAGCCCGGGTGGCCGACGCCCTCTGCCCTCTGCATTAAGTGGGAGGGTGCAGATGGAGGGAGCAAGGGAAGGATTCTGATCTCAGCTTTTGGCAGAAGCTCCTCCTTCCAGAAGCTTCTGCCAAACTCTCTCTGGAAGGCGTGCCCCTCAGAGGCCACATGCTGGAGCCCACCCATCAGCTTCTGTTGCATGCACTTGTTGGTTTTATTTTTGCTTTTAATTTGAGCCCAGATTTTCTAAACTTGGGAGCTATCACCAAGAATTTTGCACATCTGGCTTCTCTTCAAATGCCAGGAGCTTTGGTCACCCTGGGCCCGTATTTCACCATGACAACAGCTGGTGTAGCTGAGTATTGGCTTTCTATTGATAGCAGGTAATTTTCCAGGCATAAAATTACTATATAGTGGCATCATCGCATACACCAAAAACCTCATGTTAATTCAATTCTAGGTGTTTGACAAGAGAGATAGAGACAGAGAGACAGAGAGGGAGGCAGAGAGAGATACAGAGGCAGAGAGAGATGATTTAGAAATCGTGGGCCTTTGCCCACTGCTTCAGTTAGCGCACTTCTGTCAGCAGAGCAAGTCGGAGCCCAGTACCTCCCACGCCCGGGCCCACCTGCAGCACGAAGGGGACTCGCTGTGGATGGATGAAGCCGTATTACGTATTATGATCCTTCCACGCAAGTCAGTTACTTCTGCTGCTTCAACTCAGGAGCAGCATTATCTACAGATAACTGTTCTTTCAGGAATTACTTTTCTATACTTTTCTTATTTGGGGCTCACATGACATTAGAACTTAACTCCCACTGAAGCGGCAATGCCATCAAATAATTTTAAATATATTCTTTAGCCGAACTTCTATATTCAATCCTGCCCTGACCCTGAGCCAGATGTGTCCCAAGAGTGGCCCAGACTGGGCCAGGTGGCTCCTTCCTCACAGGTGCCAAGCCCCGGGTTGGGCTGAGGAGACGTAGGCCCCGTGGAGAGCAGTGTTAGACCGGGGGAAGAGGAAGCCAGGTGTCGCCAGGGTGCTGAGATCAATCCCCCGCTGCACACTCAGGCTGCTGGAGCAGGGCAGGGGAACAGCCAACCCTCTAGCTGTCACTCCCAGCCAAAGGTTCCTGGCAAACACGTCACTCACTCACTTACTCACTGTCCTCTGGCAAGAAAAACTGACAGCCGCTCAGCGATCCCTGAGTCTTGTGTGTGTTCACAGCCTTTCACACACACACACTACAGAAATGCTAATACCCGTGTGTTCACATGTGCATGTCTTCCTCAACTCCTTGAACACAGAACATGTGCCCATCTGGTGGAAATGGCGTTTGTCCAGCCATGGACAGGACCTGGATGTGGGTCATCCCCACACTGCTGCCAGAGAAACGTCAGCTTGGAGACCAAGGCCGGCCTCTGCGGTCCATCGGGGTGTCCTCAGGGCCCGTTACTGGGTGCTGACCCCTGTCCACCCAGGACATGCTCTGTCAGTGCTCAGCCAGCCAGCCAGCCAGGCAGGGCCCAGAAGTTGGGTAGAAGATTGAAATTGGTGCCATTTAATACAATTCACTGCCAAACCCGTGAACGAGGAAAAGTGCAGGAGGAATTTCATTCTTCCCCCAGCCTCCCCTTCCTGACCTTATTTTCTTTATGCACTCAGTCAGCACACGTCAGATGAGCAGGAGTCCTACCCGCTGGCGCTGAGATGGAGGCAGATAAATCAAAGATGGGCTCTGGCCTCTGCCCTCGGTGAGCTTACAGGGCAGGCGTGGCAGGGCCCTTTCTCCATTCCATCCCCACATCCCCCTCCTCTCAGCCAGAAGCCAGAGCCTCCTATCCAGCTCCCCACTGGCTAAACCCCAACTGTGTCTGTGCTGGGCATACCCTGCATGGCAGCTCCTGAGCTTGAGACCACCCGTCTGGCCACAGTTGCCTGGTGACCACAGACCTCAGTCAGCCATAAGCTGGGCTTGCAAGAAGCCCCCAGAAAGATGGTTGGAGGGAACCCTTCAGCATTTAGTAAATGGCTCTTTCAGTCCAATGTTCTCCATGTCTCAGCAGAATTCCACTTATAGTGATTTATGCTGACAGTGGCACATTCTTCTATTGCTATTTAAGCCCATGGAAGTGCGGGAGGGAGGACATAATCAGAACCCCTGGCAGTGCTGACTCCCTCCCCCTCGGCCCTGCCCCTCCCCCATCTGCCGTCTAAACTCTGAGGGTCTTTGCTGACCGTGAGCAGCTAGCACGGCTGGACTGGTGGAGCCTGGTGCTGGCAGCATGGAATATTCCAGATGCCCTTCCCAGTGTTGAGGCAGGAAAAGCGGTCATGGGGGCCACGGTATACAGCCTGTCCGAGAACTGGGACACAGTCTCACATCTCATTTTAGGGAACTTGGAGAAAACCTGGACAAGGAGGAAAGGAGCATAGGCCACGTATGTCTGCACCTGGCTTGCGTTCAGCAGCAAGTGGGACATTAAAGGTCAGTTGGTGTCCCCACGTTGAGGGACACTTAAGTGGGACCTGGCTCTGTCACCACTAACTGTGTGCCCTCACGCAAGTCATTGACCCTCTCTGGGCCTTGGTTTTCTAGTTATAAAATGATAGATTTGGATAAGCTTGGGGATTTTGAAAACTTTTAGCCAGAGAACCCTGCTCACCAAATACAGCCAGTCGCTGTCCTCATACTTTAGTGGCTGCGTTGGTGTGGGTCATCAGGGAGGCAAGTGCCAAGATGGAGTTAGGTGTGGGACGGTGTGTTGTGGTGCTAATGTGAAGGGCCCATGGGAGAAGCTTCTGGTCGTGACGCTGGCCTAAGCTGTGAAAGGAGAGAGGAAGGAAGGAGTGTGGGGTAGCACCAAAAGGCTCCAAGTAAGAGTCTGCCAGGCCTAAGGGCAGCCCTGGGTGAAGGTGACACCAGAGGACTCCCCGACGGCAAGAATGACAGGTCCTCGTGCTTCTGCTGGGCTTGGCCATCGGCTGCCCAGGAGACACATGGCCTCCACTAGAAAGCAGGGGCTGATCCCCCAGGTGCCCACAGCTGGAGGCCCCAGCTACCCTCACTCCCTTGGCAGAGGCTCTCCTGCAGGGAAACCTGAGCAACTCTCCCCACGGGCCACTGCTATGGGGTGTGAATCTAGTTAGCCCCTTTCAAGCACTTAAGACACAAGAGTCTTTACCAATAAATTCCAGGAATTTACTTAATAGATTGACTCAAGCATCTGTAGAGAGATTAAAATTCTGCTCAAACATCATTCAAACAAAAAATCGAAAGCAACCCAAAAGTCCAGCATCAGGAGATAGTTACCTAAATAGGGGCACGTCCACCTCCAGGAGTGCTGTGCAGCCAGTTTAAATAGGTGCTGTCATAGCAACAGACAGGATGAATTCCACGAGAGGCTGCCGAGTGACAAAGGCTAACTGGGGAACATGTGCACAGGAGGCTGATTTGTGTGAAAGCAGAGGGAAGGGTTATGCTGTGCATGTGCTCAGATCCAGAAAGAAGGCACCAGAAGGACACATGGGGAGCTCGCCACTGCCCCGGGAGGCGGGCTGTGTCCTATAGAGCGCTCCCCTCTCACGTCCTTACCCTGCTTGGGGTTTCTGCCTGCTACTCATCAGTCCTAGACACTATAATTTGCTTTAACTGTTGAATTGCTCATTTGAGGTGTCTGTCACTACAGTGTGAGCCAGGGCAGGAGCTTTGTCTGTGTTTGTAGCCACAGCACGAAGTCCAGCATGGAACGTGCACAGCAGATATCAACCAACACGTGTCGCGTGAAATGCATGAGACTAAATGTATCCCCATTTCACAGCTCAGGAACCTGAGGTTGAGTGAAACAACTTGTCTGAGGCCACTTGACCCATGAAAGCGGCTGGTCAACAGCCAGGGCTCAGATCTGCCAGGTTCCGGAGTCTGAACTCTGAGCTGTTGCATCCTGTCTCCCAAAGGCGGGTCCGGGGGAAGCTGGGTCCTGTGCTCCTCGGGGAATTGCTTAATAGTGGTAGTGATGTTCGATTACTTCTTATTAGGGAAAACAATATTAATAATACAATTTTACTGAAAGGTCTTACTGCCCTGCAACAATTTTTATTTCCCAGCTGCAACTGTGCACGGCTTTTCTTTTCATTAATAAACGGCCAGGTTCAGGTTAACACAAAGCCCCTGGTGTTTCAAACAAATGTGTTCTGGTTTTTAAGAAGCTCCTAAGGACAGAAAAGTAAGTTCACTCTGAGGCCAGACATTTCCACTTTATCTTTAACATCTGAGCGTTTCTTCATCTTCTTTTTTTTTTTAAACCCCAGATATGTGTGTCATATGGAAGAAATAAATTGCAATATTTATGGTGCATGAGAATCTGTTTATTCCTTAGGTCGTTATTGTTGAATTGGCATTTACACTTGCTTGAAATGGTTTGCTTACTCTTGCATCCAAATGGCTGACAAGAGAGAGACAAACTGTTTATTCAAAGCTGAGAACTTCAAAGAATGAATCGCTGTCATGAAGGAGGTTCAGAGCGCCTCAGGAAGGTTGACCTTCTCACCGTGGCATGGCTCAAATGCCAGACAGCAATTCCTAAAGACAAGAGCACACGCCTCTGTCCTCTGTCTCCCTCTCTCTCATATACATGCCCATTCACACTCTCACACACTCATGGCATCACACACACACACACACACACACACACACATGCAGACAACAGACTGCTGCCTCTCCCTGCAATGGGTTTTCCCCTCATTCCCTAGAACTTTCGAATTTATTTCCTGTCCTTGGGAAAGGGAAATTTCTAAATCCTTTTGGGGTTTCTCATTAAGATCCTGACAAATGAGAGAGCAAGAGGAACTGGAAGCCCACCACATCACCAAATATGGGATAAAAATGTGCCCTTTCCCCTCCCCCGAGGCATGACCACAGCACTACCTAAGGTCCCAGAGGGGCCGCTCCTCAGGCCTGGCTCACCCAGCTCCCAGCTAATGCTGAATTAGCCCCGGTGGCCACACAGACTTCCCGGAGAAACCCAAGATGCAAACGGGTTACCCTTTCAAAACAATGCAGGGCTTTCTTTAAAGCCGCCTGATCCGTCCGCCATTGCTCCTGCCTTGGCCTGATTGACAGGGCCCTTGGGACCCATGGGCTAAGGCCCCTATCAGGACCGTGGCCTTTTTGGGGGCTTGGAGCCCCCAACAGATTAATGGGATGGTGCCATGGGGACCAATCTTTCAGGTTTTCCTGTCAAGGATTCCTGCCTCCTCCTGGGGACAGCGGCAGAGGGGCCAGTGAGCAAGGGCTCATCCACCCGTGTGGCCGCCGTGAAGTCACCCCGGAGCCAGCCTCCGTCTTTCCATCAAGCACACATACCACCGCCAGGAATGTCCCTCATTTTTCATCCCAAGCTCCCAGCAGTCGGAGACAAGGCTGTGAGCCGTGGGAGGGGAGTTTGGCCGCGGCCCCCGACCCTGAGCCATGACTGTCATCACAGATCTCTGAAAAACGAGCCCTGTCATCTCTGCCGCCGGCGGGTGCACAATTGTGGCCTTATATTTCCCCACAGCTGCTTACCTTTCTGGACCAGAGCCCTCCACCCACCGAGCAGCCCAAAGACACGGGTGTGGCGCTCCCTGTGCTGCCCGTCTCCTGCGTGGGGCTCAGGGGACCCCCACAGCCAGGCTGGGATGAACTCTCAGCGCCACCCTCCAGATGGAGACATGGAGGCCGAGAGGTGTCACAGGCAGTGAGTGGTGACCCGAGACTCCAGTCTGAGCCACTTGGTTCTGAACATCAGGTTCTGTCTCCATCTCAGGTCCCCTAAGAAGCCCCATTGTCCTCATGAGATGTGTCATAGCTGCAACAAAGAGTGTGCCCATGAAAATGCCCAGAAAACCATGAATCCAATGCTGTTTGCATGACGTGTAAGACCTGCGGTCCACTCCTTCTGTCCTTCCACTCCAGTCCCACTGGCATCCTTGTCTCAAGCACATAGACCTGTCTGTCACTTGGCCTTTGTGCATGCGGGACCCTCTGCTGCAGCTGCCCAGCTCACTCCTCTCGTCCAGGTCCCTCCCAAGCGTCCCCTCTCAGAGGGGCCTTCCCTGTCCACTCGAGCTAAAATCACCACTACCCACTGCTATCACCATGCATCTCCCTCCTTACCCAGCTGAATTCTCATCAGAGCCCTTGCTTCTCCCCATCAGTAAGCAGATCTGTTTATCTATTTATAAGATGTTTCCTCTCCTGGGTTGTGGGTTTATTGAAGGCAGAAATTTCCATATATTTTGTTAGCTGACTTATACCCGGCCTTAGAATGATGTGTGGCACAGAGTAGGAACTCAATGAACATCTGATGAATTAATAGATAAACAAAGAAGGAAGGAGTGACCTGTAGGGTGAGTGTTCTCAGCAGCTTCATGGGGTGAGCAGATCTCATGAGGGCTTTCCCTGCTCACAGTTGCCTTTTGTAACCACCTAGTGTCCCCCACGTACTCCCAGCCACCGTTCAAGGGAGCAGTCTGACTCAAGCTGGGCCAATCAGAAATCAGATCCCCTCCCTGAGAATTTGGAGCTGGGACCAAGAGAGTTAGTCTAGTCTAGCTTCAGGTTACTAGATACATACATTATTGTGAAACTACTTCCCCAGCAGCAGAGGAAATGGACTAAAAGGATATGATCAATGAAGAAAAATATGGAGAGATCACAATGCAGGGAAGGGTTGGGGGGGAGTAGATAAGAGAGAGAAGAAGAAAGAAAAGAGAGAGAAAAAGGAAAAGAGAGAGTGAGAGGTACCCTGCATTTCCCCAAGATCTTGTTCCCACCCCTCCAGAGGTCCAGCTCCATCCCAGTATTCTTATGTTTTGCTTAAGCTGGAGCTGGTAGGTCCTCGTCAGCAAGAGAGCTAGCTCATGCCATGAGCTCCTCATTCTCCCTGTCCCCCAACATGCCCACCTCGCCTGCACTGGTGTGGGTGCACTGGGCTGTGTGTAGGAGACAGGATGTCCTGTCTGGCCTCCATGCTCAAGGAAACTGGACTTGCACATGTGCGTCTCTCTGTGTCCATCCATGGATCCCACAGCCTCTCAAGCAGCTCTCTGCCAGGCACTGCTTATGCTGGGGACACAGCGGTGAGCAGACAGAGACAGCCCTCAGCCCTGGGGGGCTCACATTCTACCAGGAGGTGAGCAAATTCATAAACCTGAAAAATAAAAATTGGTTATTATCTACAAGTGTGATGGAGAGAGCCAAGGGGCAGGGGAGGAATTGCCCTTGTAAATTGGATGATCTGCATAGGCATCACAGAAAAGATGGTGTTTGAATAAAAGTATAAAGAGGTATGGGAGGGATCCAAGTTTCAGGTAGCAGAACAGCATGTGCCAAGGCCCTGGGGTGGAGCATGCCTCTGGGAAATGAAGAGCGAGCTGGTATACCTGAAAGGGTGTGAGCAAGGTGGCAAATTCTAGAAAGAGGGGTTGTAGGAGACATACACAGAGGTCCCTGCTGACCTCATGTGGGCTTTCTTTGGGTCTCAGAGAACCTTGGGAACTAAAGGATGAGAAGTGAGGACACGGCGAGGTCAGCGGAATTTAAGGTCACAGGGCTACTACCGCATGGAGGGTGTGGGGCTCAGAAACAGGCCATCAGACCTCAGCGCAGATCCTTCTCTTTCAGCCTGAGGAAACCCAGCGGCCAAACTTGTAAGTTACTGTTCAAAAGCAGCAACGGTTTTCATAGTGGCCACACCATTGCACGTTTCCACCAGCAGTGCATGAAGGTTCAAGTTTCTCCATATCCTGACCTGCACTGACTTTCTATTTTTTCATTACAGCCATCCCAGAGGGTGTGAAGTGGTATCTCATTGTGGTTGATTTGCATTCCCCTGATGACTAACGATGCTGAGTGTCTTTTTATGTGCCTGTTGGAAACAAAAGGCCACATATTGTGTGATTCCATTTATAGGAAGTGTCCAGACAAGCAAATCCACAGAGGCAAAAAGTAGATTAGTGGGTTTCTTTTAGGGGAGATAAAAATGCCCTGGACCTAAATCGTAGTGATGGTTGCACAACCTTATGAATGTGCTTAATGCCGCTAAAATTATACACTTTAACATGGTTAAAACAGTGACCTTTATCTTAGGTGCATCCTGCCACAACAGAGTAAATGTCCTCATGGGCTGCCCCTCAACAGCTGCCTAATGATAAGTTCATCACCTCTGACCTGCTTCTTTTTCTGTATGTTGGTATATTTATGAAGAGGAAAATGTCTTAGAACAACCCACCGGGGCTTTCTTCATGTGTCCTCGTCAGATGTCATGGTCAAGGGGAGAATTTGCCAACTGCTGGCTTCACTCTGTAAACCAGGACCTGAGGGGCCCAGGAAGCACCTCTGAGGTCACCCCCAAAAGCTGGTTGGTGCCCGATTAGATCAATGCCCAGCCCGATGTGGAAGCTTGAAGAACTTGGACTACTCACAATGAATAGCTATTTAGTTACTTTTTACGGACACATTTGGACTGCATTTCAGGCAATTTTATGGGCGAATGCTATTTCAAGCGTTCCCCAATTCCCAAATTGCACGTGAAACATCTGCAGGGCGAACATCTGGAATTTTACGCTCGCAGCTCCTTGTGCGCACTCTTGGACATAAATCTGAACCTGTCCCGGGACCCTGGAGAGAGACAAGCTTCACTTTGATGTGCTTTACCGATTGGTGGATGGCTCGTCCCGCATTGTACCCAAGTCCACAGGATAGGGTGCCCTACGGAAGGTGAGGGGTGGCTTCCTTTGGTTGGGCAGTGGTCAACCACGACCAGCTCCGTGCCTCCTTAATTTCGATCCAGTTTGTCCCAGGTGGGCATGGGTATACTTATCGCCATCACCTTTCCTTCTGGGTCTGCAGTCCCCTGCAGGGCACAAGCCTTGAAGATCATTCTCTGCCCCTGCCCACAGGCTTTCAAGGGGCTGCATTGCCTAAGGGTGGAGAGCCTGCTCCTCCCCAGGGCTCATGGGGCTTACCTGGACTAACTCCTGCTGACTTGCTCTCGTCCTACCCAAATGGAAGCTTCCCGGGTCAGGAACCTGGTCAGTCTCCTTCATAAATGTGAGCTCCTCAGGGTCTGTCACATAATAGATGTCCCACTATTTGTTAGTAAACAGCTCTCAGGAAATCCACGAACAACTGAGTGAATGAAGGATGTTATCTTGCAGGGTGCAGGCGGTGAATACACTACCACAAAAGCAAGCTGACTGCAGGGCAGCGCCACCGCGTCCTGTCTTTCTCGCACGTCGTCGCTCTGCTGGCGGAAGTCTCATGGAAAATTTTGTAGCAAACTCTGAGTGTAACAACACACCCATCCCCCTGCTAGCCTTACTCACTTCTTTTCACTTGACATTTCCTTTCAGCCATTTGCAATTACATCCACACTTTTTATGATCGCACTTGTACACGTGTTTTCTGTTTTTTACATTAACAGTGCATCATTTACATTTTCCCAAGTTTCTATAGGATCTTAAATTAGCTGCTAAATAATCATATTTGATTGTTTTAGAATATGATGACCATATTTATTATTATAGAACAGGGATCAGCAAGCTCTGGCCTGTGAGCCAAATCCTGCCTGCTGCCTGATTTGTAAATAAAGTTTTGTCGGAACACAGTCATGCTCATTCATTTACATATTGCCTGCAGTTGCCTTTGAGCTGCCTGCCAAAGTTAAGTAGTTGTGGCAGAGACTGCAGGTATGTGGCCTGCAAAGCCAACCATATTTACCACCTGGTCCTTTAAGAAAGAGTTTGCTAACCCCTGTCCTGGGACATTTAGATATTTTCCAGGTATTGGCTGTTAGACAACCTAGCAGTGAATATCTTTGCATATTTGATTTTTAACTTCTGATGTCACTTATCCTTAGTATAAAATCTTAGAGTGGAATTCGTAACCTAAAAAAAATGTAACTTTTGTTTAGCAATACTTCCTATTTTGGTGTATTTATACTCACATTGTTACAGAACCCCTGGGCTGCTCCAATTGAAAACAAACCCACGGGCTCTTTAGTTAGGGGTCCGATTGCCCGCCGCCAAAAATTACAACTCTGAATATTATATTTGAGTGGAAAGAAAAACTGTTTATTTAACAGTTACACATATCCTTGCCTCCCCCCTACCAAAGCTAGCCAGTTTTAGGGGGGTCAGGAACACCGTTTCCCTACTTCCTAGGCACAGTTCAGCTTTACCAGCAGCTGCCAATCACTCAATCTGATTGGCGAGGTCCTTTCTGTGCTGTGGTGCCCTTCAGCTCTCAATGCAGGAACGCCTGGATTCTCAGCCTCCTTGCGAACTGTCTTCTTTCTGTAAACCGCATGGATCTCCTCTCCTTCTCCAGAGCACCTCTGTGAACACCCACCAGCGAGGGAGACAGCCCCAGAGCATGGCCCCCTCTAAAGTGTTCGCAGCTGCCTATATATCCCTGTCTGCGTCCTCTGACGCAGTGGGCGTTGCCAATAGTTCTGACCATTCACAGAACCCCACACAGGCTCTGTGTGCCTTCCACACCATCACCTGGTTCAAGACTCCTCCCATCCACCTGAGGCATTGGATGCATTAAAGCAATTTACATAATGAAAGACACCGGCCACCAGCCTCAGGCATGTGGAGGCATTCTGAAAGCTGCTTCCTTCTCCCCATCCCCCAGCCACAAACTCCGGGGATTTTTGGACTCCCCTGTTTCTGTAACAACGTTACATAAAATTTACCAGGCTACCAAAATTCCATGAACATTCTAGTTTCACTACAATCAAATAAGCACTGAATGTTAATGTTTAGTATGCCAGGGGTTAATACAGGAAGTATAGAAATTATATGTGAGGGCTTCTTTAATTTCATTACTCTGAATACTTAGTGACCAGAGTTATATTTCGGTGGTGTTTTTACTTTTCCTAAAGTCTAGTAATGAAGTTACAGTGAATGTTTTCTTAAAGAGATCCCAAACACCTTGGCTTGCTGGGAAAAGCTTCTTCTAGGGAAGAAGACTTCCTGGGAAGAGGAAAGGAGTTATTTTTCTAAGGGAATTAAATTTCTGGGGGGAACAGCAAATTTCAGTGGGAAGCGTCTCCTCAGTATCAGTTGTTTGCCAGGGGAGATTAACCAGTTTTGAGTCTAATATCAAACTGCTTTGGAAATGTGGGACTCGACCTCCCACCAGCCTGTTGATCATGACCTCCCAAGGAAACGTAAGGAACATTAATGCAGCTCTCCCTGGACCCTACCCAGCCCTCAGGTCAGAGCCAGGGGATCCTGGGAAGGACTGCTGGTCTACCACGGCGCTGACTCGGGGCAGCTCTGTGCTGCTGTTTCTAGTATGAGACAGTTCTGGGCTGGGACTGTGTGTGCCTTCTGTGGTCCCATGGCCTTTCCAGAGCAGATAGACACTTTCTAAGAGGCTGAACAATTCCATGGCAGCCAACCAAGAGCCCCCAGGCAGAGGAGAAGCAAAATTTCATGGCTTATTTATGCTGTTTCTCAAGTTGACTATAAAGACATTGTCAGATGTCACTCAGCCCTGTGGCCCTCCACCCTGTCTTTTATTCTGTTTTGCTCCTGTATGAGGGACAAAGGAAATTCCCTTGGAGTAAAGTTGTAAAAGAAAATGCACCAAACAGACCAAATTAGGAATCCTTATAACTGGCCAACTTGGCCTTTCACGGTCAACCCCAGTGTATTTCAACCCCAGCTGAACATTAGGAGCCCCCTGGGGAGCTTTTGAAAAAACATCAGCATTTATCTGAGGAAGTCCTGTCTCCATATGCTGTGATTTAATTTATCCGAGGTGAAATCTCATCATTGATACTTCTTAGGGGTTCTCCACAGAGATTCTAACTGTGCAGCCAGAATTAAGAACCTTGGCCCCTGCAGAACTTTCTAGCTTCTCACCTTGGCCCCCCCCACCGCCCTTCCATATCCCCCCTCCTCCAGCCACACAGAATTTCTTGCAGATGCCCTGGTCGCTCTGTTCCTTACCACCTGAGCAACTCACCCACTAGGACAAGCATCACATAAGAGAATAAATGTGAGTGTAGATTAAACAAGGCTCAGCTTTCAGAGCCTGACGTAGCAGGGTTCAGATCCTGGCTCCAGCACCTCATGATTGCCTGATTTGGGGCAAACTTCTGTATTCTCCCAAACTGTTCTCTTTTCTATATGTTGTTGTAAGGACTGCGGGCAATATGTGTAAGTCATGATGGACTAAATATAAACATCTTCAATAAAGAGTAGTTTCTGAAAAACATATCATTGTTACTACTAAAGCATTCCTGTAGAGGGAAGCTAGCTGCTCACTTTAATAATCTGGTCAGTCCCCATCATGCTTCTAAAAGGGTCTTTGAAAAGAACTGCCTTCAAAGATATTTGGATGTGGCCCCTATCTTTGAGTATCTTTAGGGAGAGCAAATCTTTATATTTGGAAGTTGGTTGGAATTTTAGAATAGCCAATCATCTTTCAGAGTCCATTCTGGTGATTCATTGATTTAACTAGTACGGCTTGTGTTCCAAGTGAAGAAACAAAACCAATTTCTCAACTGGATTCTGTAATCCCTGGGTGGATCCGAAGGTCTCAGAGGTCAAGGACCAATCTAATGTTGATGGTGCCTTTACTGATTAGGGATTTCTACCTATTGGTTTGTTACTTAACAAGTGTCTGCTAATCCTTTCCAGAAGGAGGATGGGGATAGATAAATGATAAGTCGTCGGCAGCCATCCGTCTCGAGAGACGATGGTGTAGCTCTTAAGAGTCTATCTGCACCGCCGAGAATATCTGTGCAGTCTGACTCAGGAGTGACACGGTATCTGTCTCCTCCTGTGTTGAATCGACATCTTGCGATGACGCTGGAGTGTCCTCTCCAGTGAAGCTGAAGCTACAGAGCCTGGGCAGGGTGATATGGAGGGTCTGCTGTTGCCCATGCAGCAGACCCCCCCTCTCTTCGCAGCTGAAGGGTCCAAGGGAAAGAGGGAGTCAATACAGCTTGGCTTCAGGTGTGCCGCAGGAGTTGCCGGTGTTGACTACAACGTCGAACCGCCTTAGGGACTCCGGCTCCGGATTTTCTGTTGGGGTTTACTCCCTTAGCCTTTCCCCTGAAGAGGTATGCCGCAAGGCAGCGGAGGTTTTTTGGAGTCAGAGTTTTCCTTCTCTGATGTGCCCTGACTGGAAGATCGAACCAGCGACACTTAGCTCGCAGGCCAACGCTCAATCCACTGAGCCAAACCAGCCAGGGGCAAAATGATAAATAGATACATAACAAAATGGTACTTAATCTTATTAGAAGCACTCAGAATAAACAAAGAGCATAACAAGAAGATGACAATTAGCCTAATGAAGCAAAATGTGTTAAGAGCCACTGTTTAGGACAGCAACCCTCAGTTAAATAAATAAAGCTTTAAGCTGAGACTACAGGTGGCAAATGAAATCTGGTCTTCTCGTTGATAGGTAGTTAATCATTAGTGGAGAGGCTTAAGTTAGGACACAAACACATAGAGTTGGTCATTCCAGAGTAATCATAAGCATGTAACAATCATCATTCTTAAAATAAGTTTATGTACATAATCTTGACATGGAGTCTCAAGCCATTGATTTCCCTCAAGACCAAGTGAAGCTAGCTGAGGAAGGGTGTGTAGGTAAGTGGTTAAGAGCATGGGCCTTGGGGTCAAATGGGCCTGTAGTAAGTCTGGCCCCTCACAGTCCTGCTGGGTAACTTGGGGCCAGGCCCTTGAGCTTCACACATGGACCAGTGGGAGAATCCCTGGCTTCAGTCCCAGCTCTCCAACCAGTGTTCTTTCTTTCATACAATAACTGCCCCTCAGTTTCTGACTCAAATGAGGTATCTGACTGCACCATTTCAAACACATCTGCTTACTATGCTTGTCATAAAGGCCAGGCAAATGGGTCAGCTGTCAAGTTATCACTCCACCTGGTCATCTTGACACAGTCCAGCATGGTGGCCATTCTGGGTGCATGGTTGTTTGGGACCATCCAGCTGAGCAGGGCTGTGTGGCTCCCCCAAGTCAGGTCTGAAAGACACATGGCTCCATGGGCAGTGTTAGCCAGAACGTTCAAGTGAGGAGGACATTTTGAGTCCAGTGGTGTGAACTTGAATGAGCCATGTAACTTCTCTGAATGGCAATTTATCTTTTTTTTCTTGTCATCAAAGTAGTCTGTATTGAAAGAGAACAATGAAAACTTTCTTGTTTTTCTGGTGCAAAAAATTCCTAAAGCCAACAAATAATTTTATAGATAGATTTGCTGAGCTTCCCTTGCTTTTTAATAAACTTGTAAATGGTTACAACACAATGCAGTATAGAAAATGTTATGGTAGCAGAAAGTAACATATAAACATCTTTATTCCTTAAAGAACAGGATACACTACAAAAACCCATCACTATATTTTTTAACCAGAAAAATACCTGAAGCTTATTTAATGACAGTAATAACAACACTCATTAATAATATCAGAAACACAAAATTGTCCCAGAATAAGACAAACACATTAAAACAAAGTATAAAGAAGAATTACCTAGAGGCTGACAAATTACTACCTTGATGATCCTCATCTAGTCTGGCAATTTATCTTTAATTACATGGCTATTGCAGTGTCTGCTCCAACCAGGGGACAGGGTACCTGTGAGGGTGAAATGACACCTTCCATTGCCTAATGCCAGCACTACAGCACTGCAGGCACTTGCCTGTCGGGAGTAGGGGATGGACAGGCCCCTTGAGGCAGGGATCATGTCCTGTCCATTTCACACCCCCAAACCTGACCATGAGAGGCCTCAGTCCATCTGGCAGGCCTGGCTTTAGACCATCTCCTGTTTCCTAACTTCCCCAAACCTCTTCTTTTCTCATCAGGAGACAGAGATAATAATGGTTCTGGGAGAATTAACCAAATCTACATGTCACACTTGCACGGCACCTGCAGGTACAAAGTGCTCAGTATACATTCTGAGAATCATCATCGTCATCATTATTGTCATCATCACCATTATCACCATCAGTAGCATCTCTAACTCCCACTATACACTTTCCATGTGCTGGGATCTGAGCTAAGAAATTGTGTAAATTAACCCACCAGACCTCCCAACTCATACTGTGGAAACTAGGATCATTATTCCCTTTGTTCTAAGAGAGTGAGTAACGTGCTCGAGGCTGACCCAGGCAGGAAGGGGTAGTGGCAAAATTTGAACCCAAGCATCTGGCTCCAGATTCCATGTTGTGAACTGTCTCTCTTAACTAGGCTGAAGGCGTGTTTAAAGCTAGTTGAAAACATGCTGTTGAATGCATTTAGGCATAAAACATTTTTTTATATGCCTGAATAAAATTAGAAGATTTCACAGTTAATTTAGCACATTGGACCATTATGTCGGATAATCCAAATCGACTATTCTATTTGATCTATTTGGAAACTGGCGGATGCTGTCATTACAATGGCTAAAAACGAAGAGCAAACCTTGTGTTGTCTCATGGCCAAGTCAGTTGACGGTTTTCTAATACCTGTAATTATTAACTGGAAAATATGTCTTAACCTCTGTGAAATAAAGGTTCCAAGTATGATCTTTATCAATAAACACATAAGGATATAGAGATAAACAGCCCAGCTCACCCCAGATGCCTTTTTTAGTTGTTTGTTTTTTAGAAGCATGCGCGAGTTCATTGCAGTCAGGCATTTGGGGTGGCTGGCTGCCTTGGCTTTCTGTTTCTCTTTGCACGAGGCAGCATTTCCTCCACATGGGAGAAGCATGGGGTACAGAAGCATGGGGTACATGGCGTCTGGGGCCATGAGTGGACCTGCTGGGGCCAGTTCCCATGACAGGACATATCCTTCAGAGCTTGAGACCAGCCTCCTGATGAAGATTCCAGAACAGTGACCACGATGCTGGATTTGCCTGGGATCAGGTGCCTCCCTGGCCCAGAGATTCTCAATCCTAAAGCTTTAAGTGAGAGACATTCTGGAAAGGGGTGTCGTGTGCCCCTCCTTTTAGACAGGCAATCAAAACCTCTAGAATAGAGATGTAGACTAGAAAAAAAGATTCCATTTTACAATATTATACAATGAATAAAGGGAAGCTTTCTTTACATAACTTGAAAATACAGAGTGACAACATATTTTTGGGTGGTAGATATTTTTAGATGGGATCGTGGTTATTAATGAGAACTTATTCTCTGTAGCCCTTTAGGGGAGTGTTTCTGTGTTTCTCAAAAGCAGATATTACCAGTAATTTAAGAAAATCAAGGAGTACTTCTTTGGAGAATGAGCCAAAAAATTAGTTGCAAAGAACAAAAAGAATTACTTGGCATTTATCCAATAATTTATGTATTTATTCAAAATATAGGAAAGTCACACCTGTTGGGTGATCAGCACTGAGCATAAACATGTCTAAACTCAGGAAATTACAGCTCTGATTTAGAGGGTTAGGTAAGGTCCTAGCAAGGCATGGTTGGGTGGTGGCTTTTCCTAGCCAAGGCCCACAGCGACCCACATGGGCATGACCTTGCTTTTCTTTGATACTGACATTCTCATTTCAGAGCTGTGAGCATCTGAGTTCTTGAGAAAGATAACCATAGCTGATAGACCCTTTGTGGATGAGTTACAGAGCCTGTTCTCAGCAATATCACTTTATCACCTGTTCCTTCTGCTATTGCGCAAATCCACGCAACGTGCCAGCTGTTCTTGCCTAGGTGTTGTCTTTCTTCCCGATGCCCCTCCCCCCAGCAATGGCAGCATCTATGTGTAGTCCTTTGTGAATTTAGAGGGAAAGCACCATATTTTCTGGGCTCTAACACTTTGCAAATGTTCTCTCTTCAAATGTTTTCTCTGTTACTATTCTCTGAGGCCCATAGCGGTGAAGACCATGTCTAGGATCACATGACTGATTGGCAGCAGCTTCCTCTCACCATGAGAGTGGGACTCACACTTGCACAGCTGAGAGGTGTGAGGTAGACACTGTGAATGACATCCCATGTAGAATTTAGGCCCAATGTTGCTAAGTTTATTCATTTTTTTTAAGTGAAGTATTTTTTTAGAGTGGTAAATTCCCTCATTTCTAAAAAATCTGGGTTTCCAAAAATGCATGAGCTCAGTTGAATCCTGTCAGACAAACTTGAATAGAGGAGCAATCCACAGAAGGGTAAGTCTGCACACTTCCAAAGTGTGGCTTCAGCAGACAAAGACAGACTGAGGAAAGTTCCGGATTAAAGGAGAGGTGGCATGTGATTCCATGTAGAAGCCCGGATTGGAAGGCAAAAATTGTCATAAAGCACATTATTGGAACAAATGATGAGACATGAATATGAAATTCACTAAAGCATGGTGACAACATGGTTACGTAGGAGAGGGTCCTTGATCTTAGGAGACAATGCTGACATATTTAGGGACAAAAACTAACCCATCCCACAGGGTTCTATTAAAGAGTTCGGCAAAAGTAAAGAAACGAGCAATGATTACGATGATGGTGACCACGAGAAGAGAAGCAGTGAAAGAGCAAATACAGCTAAATGTTGATAATAAGTCAATCTAGGTGACAGAAATATAGAAGTTTATTGTAATATCTAGCAATTTTTGTATGGATAGGCCTAATTTTTTCAAAATGAAAACTGTAATAGAAACAAACAGAACAAGAAAGCGTAAGACCAGGTGAGTGAAACCAAGCTTTACCGCACACCTGCTCTTCGCCACGGGCCCCCAGGTGGGAGGTTGCAACAAGACGGCGTCTCCACTACAAGGGGCTCCGGTTCAGACCACAGAGTGCCCACCGGTACTAGGCACACACTGAGAAGAAGAGTCAGACAGTTTCTGCCCTCGTGAAGTTTACATTCCAGATGCTTTTAGATAGTGAGCATAGGCAAACACTGACCTGCAAGAGATGACAGATTGCGCTACTGTTGTGGAGAAAGCCCAGGACAGCACAGCAGCTGTATCACAAGATGCTGAGCCGGAGCACAGCCCAGACAGGGACACAGCTTCAGGTGGGGTGGCAAGGAGGTGAGGAGAGGCCCGGCCGTCAGTGGGCTGCGGAACAGCATTCCAGGCAGTGGATCCCCAACTGGCATGAGAGAAGGTCCCAAGGCAGCGGCCACTGTGAGTGACACGAGGATGAGGAGGCACCCGCATGGCTGGGGCCTATGAGCCGGATGAGGTCCAGGGGCTGTGTGAATTTTATTCTAAGGGTGACCGGAGACCACTGAGATGTGTGACATGCATTTGGCCCTGAGCCTCTTTCCCTCCGCACTGGTTTTGGAGCCCTGTGCTGATGATAACAGTGAGAGCAGGACCACCTCAAAGATCCTCCTTCAGAGCCTTCAGAGGAGGTCTGGCCCCACCAACACCTTGATCTTGAACTTGCAGCTTCCAGAACTGTGAGACACCGAAGTTCTGTTGTTTGAGCCACATTCTTTCCCCCTCATTCCCGCCCTGGCCTATTTGGGATACTTTGCTTCGGCAGCCATAGGAAATTGATACAGCTCATAGGAAGAGTTGTCAGACTCTGCATAAACTCACACCCTACAAGAAGCTGGTGGCATGCAGGGGTTTCTGGCCTCCTTTTGGAAAAACTGTACAGTATTTGTTAGGTCCTCCTGTAACTCATCGTCCACCCTGGTCCCCAGGACTGTGTTGGACAGGAAGTCCATTGGATCCCACTGCCCCACAGGAAGAAGAAATGGAGGTCAAATAGTCACTCGTCCTTCCCCTCCCTTTCTCCCCTTGGAGGCACAATTAAATAAATTATAAGCCGGGGCCACATTGGAGTTCTCCCACCCACGTAAGGGCTGCTGACCCATTTTGATGGACAGCTGGCCACAGAGGGGGTGGCCACCTCCAGGGCCTGCGCCTATGGGACCTGGCAGCACCGGGGCCTCCCTCGGCGCAGGGAGCCGCAGCCCTGCTCAGATACCTGATCAAATCAGCCCGCGCAGCTGTCCAAATCATGGTCCTGAAACCCGATGACCGGGGCTGCGAGAGGTCAGGGACATGCTCACAGGAGAATCCCCTTTCTAATGAAAACATTAGCAGGAGAAACAAAGGCGACTTTCTCTCCTGGACCCACTGCACCAGTGCGCTTTCCCGGGAGGAAAGAGAGAAAAGAGTGAGGGAAAGAGGAGGGACTGAGGGCAGGACAGATGTGCAGAGGAAGCCCGCCGACCCTCCGCTCTGGGCCATGGTTCCTGCCCCCCCACCCCCCACTGGTGGGCCTGCTGTTGTCTGCCCACCAGTTTCAGGATGTCTGACTTCTTACCAGGGAGGACTGTCCGCATCCTCAAACCTGGGGGCTCACCTTGAGCTTTCAGCGGGCGTCTTCCTCCAGGTGACACAGCCAGTCTGGTGGGATTCTGAACTTCCCAAGCTTTCCTTCGGGAGTAAACAAGCCCCTTTGATTTTTCTCTCACGAGGAGCTCTGGGAATAGATATTTCAGTCCATCATCCAAGCAGGGAGATGGCCAGGCCTGCTTTTTGTATAACAGTAGTGGCTGTTTAGAGAAAGGAGCGGTAGTTCAACTTTCAAGTCTTAGCCAGAAATTACACATAAACAAACTGTCGTGACGGCACCAATGAGTCCCAGATGCAGCCAGGTAGAGGGGTGGGGGTTCCCCTAGGCCACCCTAGATGGGAGAACAGTGGACAGAATGAGCCGAGCCACAGTGCACACAGTAGGTGCTCCATAAATACATGCCTGGGCAGTGGAAACCGGAATCACGGAACTTGAACCCCAGCCAGAGCCGATCCCAGCATGCACATGGCATTCCCTAGGGGCACGCTTTTGCAGTTGGAGCAGCGCTTCAGTGGGCAGCCTGGGGCGAAACAAGGTCACAGAGGTTTTTGCTGCAAAGCGGTGATGGAAGCCACATTGCTTGTGGCATAAGCTGCAGACTAAATACATGGACTGAAGTTTTGCAGCAGTCACTGCGTGAAGGACACGTCCACGCTGACTTCTAGGTCAGCTGGCGACACAGAAAGAAAGCAATGCTGGTCATGACAGGAGGACAGGACAATGCTCTTCTGGCAGAAGCACAAGGCTCCTCCCTGAACGACCCATCGTCAGTGTTTACTGTGGCTGTAGCAATGGTTGATATCATCGTTGCCTTGCCCCATGTGCCAGGCAGGGTGCGAAGTGATTTACATCCCTCTTCCCAATTGATTCTCTCAACATCCCACCAGGTAGACACTATTATTGTTGCCATTCTGCTTTTGTGCCAGCTGAGGCTTAGGGGAGGTTAAGTAACTTGCAAAACAACAGGTTGGAAGTGAAGGGACAGGGAATGACATTTCTGTTGGCCTGAGTCCTTGGTATGCGTATCCTCTGTGTTAGAATACACTCTTCTCTCTCCTGCCTCGAAAAACTGCAGTCTGATCAGTAATTTCACAAAGTATTGACAAAGTATTCATTAATCCACTTGACAACATTTACGGAGTAGCTACTGTGTGTCAGGCACCGTGGGCACTTATGCACAGAGGATAGGTCTGGGCACTGGAGGACAAGACAAAACCCTGCTCTCCTGGTGCTGACATTCTAGTGTGGAGAGACAGAAAAGTAAATTATGTAGCATGCTAGGGGAAAAAAAACAAGGTGGGAGTTGGGAGAGCTGGGTTAGAGTGCGCTTGTGTATTGCCACATGCCAGCTCTCTGTTGGAAGCTAAGGACTAAAACGTGAATAATGTGAGGCTCCTGTAGACAAGAAGCTCTTAGGCCACCCAGGGGACCCACATTGGAACCAACAGTCAGCATGCCATGGGTGATGCACTTTGATGAAGGTAAGAACAAGGCACCATGGGAAGAGAGATGTAAATGGGCTCCCAGGTAATCACTGAGGCTGTACAGAGTGCACCTGTGCACACATGGACATCCCCTGCCAGACACAGCCACCTGCTGCTGCCCCTGACACTTCTCCATACTGTCCTTCATGCCTGCCCCTGTTCATGGCATCACAAACATTAGCTCCTTGGGCCCTCAGAACAGCTCCATGAGGAAGAAGCTAGGGCTCAGAAAAGTCAAACCACATGCCTCAGGTTCTATAGAGAGTAAATGGCAGATGCAAGGTTCCCACCCAGATCAGTGGCTGAAACCCAACCCGTCCAATATCCTCTTCTGTAACACTTTTGAAGGAAGGAGCTATTTCTCTTCTGTCTGCTGTGGACCTGGCACGGTTTCCTGCATAGATCAGATGCTCAAAAATAAACCAACCAACCAACAAATAAATAAATAAATTTGTTGAATGATGAGTGCATTTTATAGTTGTATGTTCTTCTGTGCTCTGTTTCCTCTCCCCCGCCCTTTACTGCAAACATAGGAGAGAGAACACTACAGACACACAAGTTTGGGGTCACAGATGTATATCCAGCTCAACTTCTGGCTGAAGTATGAGCTACCCTCCTCCCAGCCACTCCACTCTGGCCTGCCTGACATGACGGTGTCTGGAAGACTCTCAGATATGCAGAAACATGGTATCTTGGCTTTTTTCTCCTTATGCCCTGAGTTATACAGCCCTCAAGATGTAGGAGCAATGGATTATTCACATGCTTAAATTCTTAGCCTGGCAAAAAGTTAGGCCTCCTGCCAATCCCCGGGCAGGTGGCTTCTTTTGCAATCCTCAGGGGCCCACAGGAAGCCATCCAAACTCAAATCTGATTAGTGGCAGCTTGCACGTCCCTCCTGAATGGAAAGTCATGGAAAGGTGAAAGGGGTAACTGTTCATCAAAAGGTTCAAGATCCTCTGTGGGTCTAGGGCTCAGCCAGTCATGCCCCGTCCCACCCCCCCGCCCCCCACACCCCGCAACACCCAATCCCCCAATCGAGCTGAGGGTGACTCACCCCAGATGCTCTGTGGGCTTGGAAAAGTCCTCCTGGAGCAGGCGGGCCACAGTTTCAGGCTGAGCTAGGCTCTGCGTCCAGGGTGTCAGAGGTTTACTGAAGCCCTTCCAAGGCTCTCACATCAGACAGATCGTACTCAAAGGCTGCCAACCACCAGCTTTCCAGGGCCACTACTGGCACTTCTGTCCTCCATCCTGGCCAGAATCACCAGAGCCGGCCTCGCTGCTTCCACACCCCAGGCATTTTCAACTGCGCACAGAGCCCCATTGACCTCCGAAGCAGAACAGAGAGGAAACAGGGGCCGGCTGTCAGCAGAGGCTGTTCCTTGTGTGAGTCCAGCATTTGCAGCCCTGACCCCAACATCATGGCCAAATATCCATTCCAGCTTGAGGTAGGGAAGGGGAAAGTGGGAGGAAACCCCTTCAAAACTGGGTCAGGCCCAACCACGCTCAGGTGAAGGTATGGTTCCAAAGGTGTCTGGAAACCCTGAGCAGGGGCCCTCTTTGGTCCAGGAATTGTCTTCCAGAGGTTAGGCCTGAAGAATGTGTTCCAGCCCCCCGGGCCCTGAGGCCTGCTGGGCAGCCCGGACCACCCACGCCTAGGAGGCTCCGCTTGCCGTCCGAGTCAAAGGAAAATCAGGAGGAGCACGCCAGCACATTCTCGCCCCGTAAGTACGAGTTCTCCTTGGCAGCGGCTCACGCTTCAGAGAAGCCAGTGCAGCCAGAGCAAACTGGGCTCACAGAACCGAGGGCCCTCAAAAGCCTGGGGCCTTGAGCCATGGAGTGGCTTGTTCCCAAACCACGCAGCCCCCAAATGGCAGAACAGGACTAGGAAAGTGTCTTTTCTTTTGCTCGTCTTTTTTGTGAACTCCACCTCAAGGTAAGAGCTACCTAGGAAAAGGATCTATCATTCATTCATTCATGTAGTTATTCTTTCATTCACACGTTAAATAAATATTTTCAAAAACCTCTTCAGGGCCAGATCCTGGAATAAGCCTGCAAGACCCTGAGGATAAGACAGGATTTATAATCTGACAGAGAAATAGACAAGGAAACCAACAATTACAATGTAAGTGTTGTAATTACTACAATCCTAGGTATATGCCTAGGGTAGGGGAGTTGTTTTTGAAAGCTTCCCAGGTGATTCTAATGTGCAGCCAGGTGAGAGACCTGTGGGTCTAAGGCTGATTCCCACCGTGGCAAATGACAGGGAGACCAGCTCTCCACTAAACACCATTCCCACAAACTCCTGGGATTTGCAGTCCCCCCTTAGGACACTGATCTCCACATTACACCCCTACACTGCTGATGTATTTATCAAGACATTGCCAGAACCTGAATGCAGCGTTTGTTCCTGGCATTCAGCATTATTTAAATAGCAAACATAGTCCTGGTCCTAGTCATGTCTTCAATGCATCACACTTGGGGAGCGAATATGGGAATATGGTCAGGATGGTTGTGCAGAGAGCTTGCCTGCTGTGCTAAATTCACAGCCACTCAGTCACTACATCAGCAAGTACTGATTGAGCCCCCACTCTGAGTTAAATGGTGACTTGGCTCCACCTGAAAAGGCTAAGGCCTTTTAACATATAGTGAATCCAAGTCAACTGAAGTTTCCTTTTCAATTCCTACAACACAAATACTTTACATTTTCTTTAAGTGCCCTCCCTCTTGGGTGACTGTCTTATCTTCTCCTTCACAGAAAAGGTAATTCATTGGGCATTAACCTTCTCACTCAATCACCTCTATTTTCTTTCCTTCCTTCCTTCCTTCCTTCCTTCCTTCCTTCCTTCCTTCCTTCCTTTCTTCCTTCCTTCCTTCCTTCCTTCCTTCCTTCCTTCCTTCCTTCCTTCTTCCTCCCTCCCTTGTATTTTTTCTTATTTCCCCCTTCTTTTTCCCTCAAGGTTCTGCCACTCTCAGCCCAAGAATCCAGAGGGTCCCCAGAGTTAGAGTTTGTTTTCTGAGGCTTGTGACCATGCAGGCTCTTCTGACCACTCAGTGCTGGGCTCATAATAGGTCTACAGAAAGTTCTTCCTGAGTGGAGGGGATTGGAATGCTCTAAGCCCAAGGCTGGGATTTGTGTGTGAGCAATGGCTCTTTCCCATGAACAGCCTATAACCCATAGGATCTGTGCAGAGTGTTCCTGGTCTGGCTGGAATACAACCACCTAGCACACTCATGTCTCTGGGATAGAATCAGAATTTTGCTTTGGCTAGGGACTTGCTATGTTCTACAGCCATGCCTGCCATTTTACAGTGCTGACACTAGGCTGAGGCCCTTATGTATATGGTCGTATTTCTTTCAACAGCAACTCTTCCAAGATGAGTATTGTTATCCCCATTTGACAGATAAAGAAACTGGATACCAGAGAGGTGAAAAAGCTTGCCTGAGGTCACACAACAAGGAGGTAAAGGAGCTGGGGTTTAAATCCCAGTGGGGTCATTCCAGCTCCCTCCCCTGCCTGACCCTCCACCCCCCATTCCAGGCTGAAGCCCTGGGACACACCTCAACTTCATGGTCTCCTGACACTCGCCATGTCACCTGGACATGGGGCCAGTATCTCTAGGGACTTCAGAGACCCACCAAGCATCAGCAAGAAAATCATCCTCGAGCTTACCTGTCCCCAACTGTCACTTTGTAAACTGAGGCCCAGAAAAGCTTAGCAGCTTGTTCTGAGTCCTAGGCACCACCAGAGCCAGAATTCTCAAGTTTGTTTTTCATCCATCCTTTTCCATTTCCTCCCTGGGAGGGAGGCGAGGGACAGAAAAACTCAAACTATACAGCAGGGCAGAGAAGGAGGTGTGGGGTGTTGTGTGGGATCTGGGGGTTGCTTCCACCACCCTCTTACACGAGTGAAGAGACTGAGCATCAGATGGGTCTGAAATCACTCAATGTGACCTATTAGGTCATAAGCAGAGTCTAGACACAAGCCCTGGATATTTGATTTCTAGTCAGAAGTTCTTCCTACGCTTCTTGTGCCCTCTCAACCCACTCTCTCTCATTTGTGACTCCATATGGGGGCCTTAGAGACAATTAGTTGAATTCACTTTGGTCTTTTCAACTATCAAGTATGTTTGAAGAATAAAAGAAGAAAGTCCAAAACTGGTTGACTGGTTCAAATGCATACAGATTCCAGACCTATGACTTAAACAAACAGAATGGGCCAGAAGCAAGACAACAGGGAATGGTGGGAACTAGGGCACATTGAGAAGCAGAGTTTCATCTAAAGGGGACAGCCACTACCTACATCCATCCAAGTGTCACCATATGGAATGTCCAACTGCAGGTGGATCTTTCAATTTACCAAAGAAAGCCAGAAATCTAGTTTCTTAAATAAAATATTCTGGTTTTAAGTGTTACAAAAACAATTGCAAATTTAATCACCTCAATAGACCAATTCAGCTACCATCTACACCCTCTGCTTTAGAATATTAAAGTGTCTCAGGGAGGGGTGTCACTGGGCCCCTGAGCTTCACATCAACTCCAGGAGGCCTCCTCTGCCATGACCAAGACCAGCAGAAGCAGCCTCTGGCAGAAACGATAACTGGCATCAATTGTTTGAAATTAGCCATGTCTGTATATCCTGCCACCCGCTTTCATGTCAGTAGTCAGCACCACTATTAGCAGCTGGACTTCAAAGTGTGATGAGGACAGCAGGCGGAGGCCTGCACAGTGTCACTGTTTCTGTCCTGTCATTAATGAGAGTCAGTTTACATGAGCATCAAGTGCTGATAAGGGTGTCTGAGGATCATCAGTGTAACTGCGCCATAGAGTAGACAATTTATTAGACAGCCAAGTCCAGCCCATTAGTCATAGACTATTAGAAGAATTTTCAGATGTTTATAAGCCATCTTTTGAACTCCATTAGGCTTGAACTTCACGCAGGTAATATCAGGGAGGATGGGAGCTGAGGGTCACCTGGTAGTCAATGCAACAATTTCCATCCAAACATTTGCATGGGATTGTCCAGGCATGGAGCGTGGGGGACAGGAGAGCTGGGGGACACAGTCAATGCAACCTCTAACCAGTAATAGAAACTTGGGGAGTCACAGGTATCTTCAAGCTTCAGTGACTTCCTCAGTAATATAAGAGCATCAGACTAGGGGGCTTCTAAGATGTCTTCCAGTGAGGGCAAGCAACACCCTGCTTTGTTTGGGACTTTTCTGGTCTTATCACTGAAAGTCCCACATCTTGGGAAATCTTAGTCCCAGGCAAATCAGAGAAGCTGGTCACCTTACAATGCCAAAGAAACCAAGAAACACAGAGGTGACCCAATCTCTCATTATCAAAGACTGGCAATACACACAAAAGGGGCAAGGGCATGTCAGGTAATGGTCAAACTGTCTGAAAACCAACCTCTCTATTAGAAACCTTGGCTTACCTTCCTAGAGTTTTCACAACATCTGATGCAGGTTGGAAAGAATGGCTTGAGCCCAAGTTCTTTGCAGATTCTTTTGTGGGAGAACAAAATATCAGTGCCTCGTTCTCAGGCTGAGTTTATTTCTATGTGTATTTATTGAGGGGCTTTCTACACATGAGAGAGTAGGCACAGAGACATAGCAGAAGGGATGCTGGGAGGAGCTGGGCTGGCCTCAAGGCTGCTTCAGTCCTGGCAGGGATGCAGCCATAGCACCCATCAGCTTAAATAATTTTCCACACTTCCTTCGTGCGGTTGTGTAGAAGGTAGGAAATGGGTAAGGGAATGTGACTTCAGGTCTCAGGGACCACTTTCAGCCAGAGCCCTTCAAGTGCTACGTGGAACATGACTCTTTGGGCTCCTGTGAAAATGCATGCCTGGATTCAGTGAGTCCTGAGACGTAGCACTTCTCACAAGCACCGGGGTGATGTTCATGCTGCTGGTCCGGGACTGCCTTTTGAGGACCCTGGGGCTGAGTGCCTGACTCCCAAGGGCAGAAACTGGATCTCACTCATCTTTTATCTCCGGCAATGAGCACAGTCTTAGGAGTCAACTGGATTCACAGACAGACTGAACAAAGCACCATGAACGTGGACTTGTCCACTGGCCACTCTCCACCAACACTGCTGTTTCTCCCAGGGGTCTGTGCAGTCCCAAATGTCCCCTGTGTGACCCAGTCTGCATTTTGGAGAATACTTGTGATCAGCTGTTGGAAAATCAGTCAATGAAATTGCCCAGGGTAGAATCCAATAATGCTCAGTAAAGATGACCACAAACTAACCCCAGGCCTTCCTTACTGAGCCCACCGAGGCTGCAAGAGGAAGTCCATTCCCTTCTTAAACAGGCCAGAGATGGGGACCGCCTTGTTCTTCCTCCTTCCCTGCACTCCATCCTCCCCAGTGATTTGATGACTTTGTGTCTGTAAGTTTCCTTCCTTCGAAATATAAAAGCATTCAAGTGATCAGAGATATGTACATGGTTACACAATCTGGCATAGTTTATAAATAAGAAAAGTTAGAAATAGCTTACATGTCAAAAGAAGAGGTTGAATAGATAATTTAAGGCATATCTATTAATGGATTATTTGCTGCCATTAAAAATCACATTTTTATGTGGGAATAACAGGAAGTAATCACCATATAGTAATAATTCTAAGCACAAGGTTACTCAATTATATAGAAAGCATAACACTGATTTTGTTAGGAAAATATTCCAAAGAGGAGAGTTCAAGAGAAATTGTGTCAGAATCTTAACAGGTTGCTGCTGGGTGCAGGGTCATGATGTTTTGTCTTCGGATGTGTCCTTTGGTGACAGAATCAGACACAGAGCTCTGGAGTCAGATTGCTGGGTTCAAATCCCAGCTCCACTGCCAGCTTCATTCTGTGGCCTTGGCAAGTGGCTGAGCCTGTTGGTGCCTCCGTTTCCCCTTTGTAAGAGTGGAAGTGACGCTACTCTGACCTTCTAGAACTAGAGGTGTGATAAAGTGCTGTGGCAGAATTAGGGGTCAGGGGAATTAAAGGAGAGCTGCAAGGACCCATTGCGAGGAGAATTCTGGGAATGCTGTGGGCATCCCTCCCCCACCCCCACTCAGATACAACACACACACACACACACACACACACACCCTTTCCCCTCATCCTATTTCAAGCGCAGTTGGACTTCTGGTCTATCTGAGAGGCGCCATACTCTAGAAGGGGCTTACCGCCCTCCTTATGTTCTTTCTGGTGCCCGCCACCCCCACTGAGGGAACAGGTGGGTGAATGAGCTACTACTGAGGAAGATGCTCCTTTGTGAACCCAGATGCACCTGACTCTGGGCATCCCCTTGCTGTTTAGTTACCAGGTTCAGGACTGCCCAGGGCAGCGTTCTCAGATGCAGAATGGCAGGGCTGATCACAAGCAAAATTGAGGCGGGTGCCACCACTCGAGTTTTATCCTCTCAAGTCCCCATTGGGTACCACCCCAGAGCATTACACCAGCCTTTATTCAAGAGGGAAAGAGAAACAGCGGTCTTGATTCAGTTCTGGATATGCACATACACAGTTTGGGATTTTCTAAATGACAGCACCTGTTAATTGTCTGGTTAGGTATGACCTATTAAACATTTACCGCCCATTTCCTGTACACGTCTGGTGAGGCTGGCAGGAAATTTAGAACAAATTAAACAGCAGCTGCAATCCCTCATGCTTTAATGGTCCCTCCATGATTCTACACGGTATTGTAAAATATTAGGGGGCAGATCTATTAGGGACAGGCGGGTTTCATCAAGGAAGCCTCCACCTCCCCATCCTCCTGCCAACCGGGCTCCATAAAGTTAAATTGGCCAGCGCACATCTCTCCCCCCCCCCCCCACTGCCATATATTTGAGGGGAGGCTTTTTCATCTCCACACCCCACTCACCCTCCTCTCCAGCTCCCCAGCCCCCTCCCAACTGTTCCCACACGGTTTCACATGTGGTCCGAGAGGAGCACTTCCTGCCGTTATAAAAAGCAAAACCAAGACCCCAGCAAAAACAGGCTGTGCACAGAACACCCAAGTTGACAGTGTGAGAGAGAAGGCCTAATCCATTCCATATGACAAACAGCAGTGGCCCGCAGGGGCAGGCCAGACCCTGAGGAGAATTCACAACAGTCCACCCCCCACTCCATTCCGGTGTTCCCAACCCCCCCCCCCCAACTCCCTCCTCAAGTGGACCCTTCAAAACAGGAGAAAAATATTCTTAGGAGCATGCCCCTAACTTTAAACTGATTATGTTTGGGTTTAATAGCCTACTATGCATTGTTCTTTTTTCACTTTGAAAATAAACTCTAGGAAGCATTAATGCAAATACAATATAAACACACTCGTTCCTAAATTTTCGCATCTCCCTGGTGTGTTTCGGCTTGCTCCTTGAGATGATGGCTTGGCTTGATGTAAGAACCAGATGGATCTTTAAATTGGAAGCTTTGCAACTCACCATGTAAATAGACAGCTGTCCAGATGATTTGAGGGATGACGGCACCCACAAGAATCCAGCCTTTAATAACTGCCTCCATTGTCCTTTTTGGAATAGCAAAATAGACAAGGTCCATCAAAGTCCTTTCTGGTTGTTCTGCCAAAAATTACTAATGCCACCTCTGTTATAGAAGGAGGTGTAATTAGAGGTTCAGATTTTAAGAATTGATTAAAAGAACAGATTTCTGTGGTAACCATACTTTAGTCAATATTTTTATATTTTTGTAGATAATGTGTGATTCTGGATGATTGACAAATGTACTTCATTCATTTAGTTCCTGTTGCTGGTCAGAAAATGGACCATCCCTTTTCACAGCTGCTCACCAAGGATACTGAGCCTTTACACACTTATCAGTCGCCACATCCAAAACAGAACCTTTCTACTTCCTGTTTCCTCCTTCCTGCTTCCTGCTCCCCAGTTCCATAAACCATTCCCTTGAGAGGTGCTAAAAATGGAAAGGACTAGATGAAAGAGTTACTCAAAAGATTTATACCAGCCCGTAAAAGTCTCCTCAGTGTCCTGCAGACTAAATTGTCAGTTTTGCTTTAACTGGGACTTTTACTGGGTAGTCAATCTGAATTTTGTCTATAATTCCATTAAAACCTACTAGGCCAACTGTTTGTGGTTTGGTTGTTCTGGATGACTTGACAAATTAGTATAGTAAATTTCGGGTGTCTTAAGTACTAAATGAGGTCATTTGTTTAATGAGCCAATCCACTGCCCAGAGTTTGACCCCAACCCACTAGGGTGAGTTCACATGGAGTTCCAAGGCAGAGGCCTGTGGTCCCTCATTTGTCTTATGCTTCTAGAGAAACTGCTCTAAAGTTAGGGCTGCACATGGAATTCCAACCTGAACATTGATTTGTCAGTGACATTTAGCAAAGTAAATCCCTTTGCTGCTGTTTCTTTCCCACCCATGTTCCTCCTCTAGTATCACCGTTGCTGCCAGCATCACCACCAACCTCCTCTTCATTGTCATCATCACCACCACCACCACCATTATCATCGTCATCATCCAACCCCTATGGAGCACTTACTATAAGTTACTTATTGCATGTGCTCAGTGCTTTACTTGCTTTTCCCATCTGGCCCTCACAAAGAAGTAATGCCATCATTAACCTTATTTTTCAAACAAGAAAATAAATCCTTAAAATGTTAATTTTCCCAAGGGCACATTCAGTCACTCACACTCACTCATTCATTTATTAACTCTTTCAACAAATATTTATTTAGCATCCACTAGGTGCCAGGCACTGGGGATTCAGAGCTGATTAAATCACAGTTATCACTTTCAAGAAATTCACCATTCAGTTGAATAAAGTCATGTATATTAATAAGTGTAATATAATTCTATAGTCACCATGATTCAAGCAGACCAAGAGTACAGCTGTGGCACAAAGGAATAAGTAACCAACTTTGTCTCTAAAATATTCCCTGAATTATGTATATGAAGCCCAGCCTTTTCAATGATATCCATTCACTAACATGATATTCATCCACAAGTTCATGTGTGTGAACTTGTTACCATCTGACAATCAGAAACTCTCTTAGCTGGTTCCGCTATGCACATATAGTACAAAGGGATTGCCATTCATAGTCATGACTCAGGAGAATGACTAAATTCCCAGTTGCTCTGAGTTGGTCACCACTCCTTTCTGGGAAGAAAGCCTGCATGGCTCATATAGAAAACCATGGGTTCCTTGAAGGCATGGGCTGTGGCTTTTTTGTTCATACCCACAGTGCTAAACACAGAATATAAAACATAGTAGATTCTCACCAAATGTCTGTTGACTTGATAAGCTTTGATTTGGTTGAGTTCTTTGAAAATCGGTTATCCATACGGGTTCTATTTCGTGACTTTCTATTAGCAAGAGCATTCCATTTAGTGGAATAATTTTTTCCAGCCTTAACAAAATGGCGTGAGATTGGTGTAGACTCTCCAATAATGACCATCTTAACTCAAGAATCAATGTTATGTTTAGATACTTAGAACCTTAATTTAACATGCGTGTGCCCACACGCTAGAGAGAAAGAGAGAGGGGTCTATGAAGGCAACCTTCTCTTTATTACTTTATCCAATTTCCAGCCCCCTGCCCCACCACTTGATGGCTTTTCTGACTTACTCTGAATAGTTAAGAACTGATCATTTCAAGGCTGGCAATATTCAATCCAAAACCTACCCTTCTCAATGGCATTATTTTGTTTTGCTATTTCACAAAAGGTTCCCGAAGTAGCTAGCTGAAGAGGGACTTCTGGGAGGTGGTAAGCTCAGCTTCTTTCCAAAGGCTCTCACTGCACACTTGTATGACAACTGCAGTGTGAATGTCAGAGTGACGGCATCCTACCCCATGCCAAGTGGAAGTTCACTTTTCTGCCCTCTGACTAAATATAACCAACAGGGTCAGAGACCCAATGGCAAAAACCATTGAAAAATTGCCTCATGTACTTAGACCATGAATGGTAACAATGCCAACGAAATTGTTGGTTTAAGCTTTTTGTATTTGATGCAAGTATATAAAAATCTCAAATTTTATACACACATAGAGAGACATAGAGAGATATTCACACACATGCACACACATTGATGTGGATCTTGGAAATAATGCATGAAGGTAGAAATATACTCATGAAGCAACAGCGGTCTGAAGGAGACTGTGCAGTTGTCTAACTTAGGCATCAAAACCACTTTTCTACCTCCCACCCCAGTCTTTACTGATATACTCCTTCCTGAGCTCCATAGGATGTGACAATCACCCCAGCGAGGCTATAGGTTAGTTGAGGGAAGTGCCCATGTTTTTCCCTTATTTTTAATTGTAGTGCTCTAAATACATAGTCAAGTGCACAACTATGCACTAAATGTGCAGCCTAACGACTTTTTACATATGAATATCCTGATGTAGCCATTACCCAGATCAAGATATGGACTATTTCCTGTACCCCAGCGGCTCTCTGTGCCTCTTCCTAGTCAACAGTTCCCAAGGCTAACCACTATCCCAACCTCCATCACCATAGATTAGTGTTGCCTGCTCTTGGACTTCCTGTAAAAGAAATCCCACAGTATGTACTCATGTGCTATTATTCCCTCCACTCATCATCAGCTTGCGAGATTCACCCACGTTGTGCGTAACAGAGTTCCATTCTTTTTATAGCTGTGAATGTAGTCCATTATATGAATACACTTCAACTCATTTATCCATTCTATATTTGATGCACATTTGGTACTTTACAGTTTGGGGTTATTAAAAATAAAGCTGCTAAGATCATTCTTGTCCTACGTATGTCTTTGGTGGATGTAGGTTAATTTCTCTTGGATGCATATGTTGGGTCATGAGATAGGTGGCTGTTTAGCTTTTGAAGATACTGCCACTCCGTTTTCCAAAGTGTACGATAACCATGCTGTTTGTAATAGTTCATCAACTACTGTTTTTAATCCTTTAACACCCCATGTCTTTAAAGCCAGCGTCTTCTTTCTTTTAACCACTCTTTAGTATTTATTCGTCAGCCTTTGCTGGGCCTTCCAGGTGACATCTCTGTGAAACCTCCCTCCTCTGCTAGCTGCCCCATGAGCTGACCTGAGCATAGTGGCTCAGAGGACCAGCCTGCTCCTGTGGCTTCTTCCTTCATGCCCGCATAATATTTCTTTATCACGTTTCATTTCTCCAAACCCCTCCTTCATAAAATGGCAGCAGCCATTATGTTTTCTACCTTATAAAGTTGTTTTAAGCATAAAATGAGGTAATGTCTGAAAAGTGCCTACTGCACAGTCAGTGCTCAATACAAGTTTTCTGTGATTACCGTCATTGTGCCAATAAAGACGGTGTTGGTCATATTAATGCTTACTCTCTTCCAGAATTCCTGGTGGCAGCTTCACTGAGCATTCTATTATTACTATGGTTCACTATTCTTAATCAGCCCCGTGAGGGTGCAGAGGGGTTACTGAAAACACTTTTCTCCTCCACCCCTGGTAGGACGGTCACTTCTCTCTAAGAGGTCTGGAGGTCCTTGCAAAGCCAAAGAGGAGAACTGGGGAGAAAACTGTGCAAAGATGTCCCACTTCCTGGTGCTACTGGCTTGTCTTTCTCATGACTTCCAGGGTTTCCTTTTGGCCTTCTTCACTTTTTGGTTTCGGTAGGGGAAGCCCCCTCTCCATCACCTCTTTCTCCCTCCTCTGAACAAAAACACCATTCTCCACGCTGAACTCTGCCCTGATGCAGGGGGAGTCTGGCTTCCTTTGCCACACAGCCTGTCGGGTTTCGATTAGGCCAGGGAAACACCACAGGAAATGAGTCAAGGAAAGGAAGGCTGCAATTTTTTTTTTTAATTTTAAATACCAGATTTATTATTACTTTTTTTTAATGACAGTGTCCCAGCCGTGCCAGGTCAAGGAGGAATGTGAAAAATGTGCAACTTGAAACGTGTGAGGAGCAGCTGGATCCTCCAATTGTTTCTAATAAAAACCCATGGGAAGCTCTTGGTCATCCCCTGGGAAGATGAAGTGCATCTGCCCAGACGACAGGGAGTCCTGGACTCTGTCTGAGGTCTGTGCAGGAATTGGCCAGGTTCAGATGACCATGGATGGCCTATCCTTGGGCTTCTCAAACCCTCTCCTGGCCTGGCCATGAGGTAGCTATATAGACCTTAACACCTTTCCCTGACCTTGTTAACTCCCAGGCTCCAAAGGGTTGTCATGACGATTTAATGGGCTAATCTTCACAAACCTCAGTTTCTTCCTTTGCAGAAAGCATGATTTCAACCGAATATACAGGTCATTTGAAGCCTGTCATCTGCCAATGCCATCAGAACTGGCTGCAAGGAGAGGTGGTGTGCATGTGTCTGGGGCCTCGGGCACCACATTCCATGCCAGCTCTGCCACTTCTGTGCTGTGGCACCTCAGGTAAGCTTTGGAACTTTCCTGGGCTTCCTCTTCTTTCTCAGCAAAGCAGGAGTTACAGTAGTTATACCTATTCTGTTCCAGCCACTCTCCATACCTGACATCTAGTAACTCAACCCCTTCTACCAAGTGGGTCCTACTATTAGCCTCAGGTCACAGATGAGGAAACTGAGGCAGGGAGGTTACGTAACTTGCCGTAGGTCACATAGCTATTATGTGGTTGTATCAGTCAGGATCCAACCATAGAAACAAAACTAGTGAGAGACAGATAAGAGATTTATTTCAAGGAATTGGCTTAGTAAAGTGGGACTGGCTGGATAGGCCCAGAATCCGCAGGGCAGGCCCCCAGGAAGGGCAGCTGCACCTCTTGGGCCCGGGGTGGAGCCGCTGTCCACAGGCAGGGTTTTTTCTTCTCCAGGGAAGCCTCAGCTCTGCTCTCAAAGCCTTCCAATGGACTGACTCGGGCCCACACAGAGTCTAGAACAATCTCCCTTCCTCAAAGTCAGAGAGTCATGGGCTTGAATCACATCTGCAAAATACCTCTCAAGCAACACCTGAAAGAGTGATTGTATCTTTGGGCACTGCAGCCTCACCATCCTGGTGTTGGAGACAGAACTCAAATTTGGGCAGTGTGACTCCATAGTCCACACTCTGGTATTGCTTTTATTATTATTATTACAATCACGATCACTATTACTATTATTATAAAATTAATAGACTTTATTTTTAGAGCAGTTTTAGGTTTACAGGATGTTTGAGAAAGAAAGGTCAGAGTTCCCACTTATCCCCCTCTCATCCCTCTACACAGAGTCCATATTATTAACATCTTGTGCTAGATTTTTTATAACTGGTGAGTCTGCATTGATTCATCATCATCACTCAAAGTCCATAGTTCACATTAGGACTCACTCTTGGTGCGGAACATTTTATGGATTTGGACAAATGTATATTGACATGTATCCACCATTTTGGTATCATGCGGAGTGGTTTCACTGCCCTAAAAATCCTCTGTTCTCCACCTGGCCATCCCTTCTTGTCCCCAACCTCTGGCAACCACTGATCTTTTTACTATCTTCACAGTTTTGCCTTTTCCAGAATGTCATCAAGTTGGAATCATACAGTATGCAGCCTTTTTAGACTGACTTTTTTCATTTATTAATATGAATTTAAGCTTCCTCCATGTCTTTTCATGGCTCAATAGCTCATTTCTTTTTAGCACTGAATAACTTTCCATGGTCTTGCTGTATCACAGTTTATTTATCCATTCACCCACTGAAGGACATCTTGGTTACTTCCAAGTTTTGGCAATTATGAATAAAGCTGCTATAAACATCCGGGTGCCGACCCAAGTTTCCAAACCCTTCACATAAATACCAAGGGGCATCATCTCTGGATCATATGGCCAGAGTTTATTTAGCTTTGTAAGAAACCACCAAACTGTCTTCCAAAGTGGCTGTACCATTCTTTATTCCCACCATTATACTATTAACAGTATCTCCCTCTATGAAGTACATAGAGTGAGGGCAAGTATACAGGTGGTGCTCCGTGCAGGTGATTTATGGTCAGTTCTCTGTGCCACAGGTGTCCCTGTACACAGTTTCTGTGCTGGGGGAGCCAGCAGGGTGAGGTCAGCCCCACTCTGACGTCTGCTCTCGCCTGGGTTGCACAGGCTTGGTGAGAAGCTCTCCATTGAGAAGTGCCTGGTGCCTCTCCACAGCCATCCCAGCATAGCCTCTCTCAGTTTTAGCTCAGTTCATGGCCAGTTCAGTTATTTGAACTTGTGCAGGCATCCATGTCCTGCTGGTCTCCCCATGGGGAGGCTGGAGGGACTGCTGAGGCTGAAATCATGTTGGTCTGGCCTGGGCGAATGTTTCTTATTTCTCATTTGCAAATAAAAATACTCAGCCATCCAAGGCCAACAAACAGTGCCTTCTCCCCAGCTGCTCAGATGGGCTGGTCCCTCCCTGCTACATGCCGCAGCCATGGTGTAAGCTGCCTGGGACACAGAAGCACCTGCAAATCCTAGAATGGGGGGCAGCCATGCTCAGGGAAGCCCTACATCTGCCCTCAGGACCACTTAGAATTTTAGGACCCAGGAGTTATTTTCCATTTGCACCTGGGGAGGGGGGAGAGGAGACCTACAAAAGAGCAGCAGTGATGGCATCATCACCATCATCGGGGTGAACATCTATTGAGCACTTCCTGCACACCTCAATAAGTCTTGTGTGATGCTCTAAGCCACCCCAGGACTGGGGTGCTGTGAGCATATCCTCATCTCACAGACATGGAACCTGAGGGCCAGAGGCATGCCCTGAGCCGCCTGAGATCACTCAGCTGTTGAGGTGCAACATGGGGGTTCAGACACAGGTTCCTTTGACTCTAGGGCTCGTAACACCCTGGAGTCTGGGAACAACTAGTGGATGTCTACTGCGTACGGGGCGCAGTTCCAGCTCAACTCTTCTTTAAGACTGAAAACGCAGTGAGGTGCACGTCATTAACCCAATGGATAGATGCAACAAACGAGACTAGTGCCCTTGGGTAAGCTCTTGTTACTAGCAGGCCCACGCTATCTGAAGGTGGACATGAGTTTAGCATCAGTTGGGTCCCTGCCTCAGCCCTGCCTGGACTTTCTTCATGACGTGCTGAGTGAGTGGCTCAACTGCCTCATCAGCAAGGCTGGCATCACAAACTGCCTTCTTCACAGGCTTCCGGAAACAGCCAGCCCAGGGCCAGATGCAGAGGGCCCTCCCCATTCTGGTGGCGGTGGAGAGAGGCTGGTGTCACCCTTCGGCAGGGCCCTTCTCAATGGGAAGCAAGCTTCATGGGGAGCTTCACTGGAACCCACCCAAGAGAAGCCCTTTCAGTCCCCTCCTCTGAACATCATATGTCAGTGGGCTTCCCAATCCCCAGGCCCAGTCACACTGGGAGAGAGAGGATCCACCAAGTAAAAAGAACATGTGCTGTCACTTGGGACAACAAAAGCCCTTCTGAATTCTTCACCCAGGATAGACAAACCACACATCTCATAGCTTCCAACTTCCTGATGGGTTCTGTTTATTGTAAACATGGCTTAACTTCTTAACTAATCACTTGAGTTGGCCCAGTGTCCCGGTCATGGCCCAGAGGCCCTCCCCACCTCGCTGGATGGCACCTCGCTGGCAGCCTCTGGGAGGCACTGACCTCTTTTTTAAGAGGTTCCAAATGGTCCCCAAATCATGCCTTTCTTCCTTGAGATGCAGGCAATTTGGGTGTCATGGGGGCCTTTGTAGAGATGTCAATGGATTATTTCACGAGAAGAAACCCCTTCTTTACACCCCGACATGGCTTCTGCTATGAAGATGAAAGAGCCAGGAGGCAGGTTGGAAAACAGATAATTCATGGGACTGTCAGAGCGTGATCTGAATTTCATTCACACCAGGCAGAACTGAGGAGGGGGACGTGGAGCCCGGGGGTCTCGCTCCAGGGGGAAGCGAGCTGAGCTCTCAAGTGCTGAAGTGATAATCCAGCCCGTGGGGCCCAGACAAAGCTGGACATTTTGTCCTCACTGTCAAAATGCCACAAGCTCAGGAGCAGATGGAGTGGTGTTGGCAGTCGTAAACCCCCCCACCCCACCGGGGACAAGCAGGTTAACAGAAGGGATTGGCGCCATGCGTGTCATAAAAGCGCTGCAGGCCTGTCGTGTTCCGATAAATCTTGATTTTGTAACAGAATAGCACTGCGGTTCCCAGCCTTGGGTTTCACAGGTGAGCCGTGGACTGATGGATTGTTTGGGAGCTGGGAAGAGAAGAGGACAGAGGAAACCTTACCCGCGGGCCCCCGCCCCCTCTGACTCTCCAGCGCCAGGCAGGAAATCCAGCCTGCAAGAGGATATACAAGGCATTTGTTACCTCTCCCAGATCCACGCTGGAATGCTGGAAGGCAACCAGGCTCCATCCCCATCTCTTGGCCCTGGCAGACGGCATTCAGCTATAGGAGCTTAATAAATGCTGGCGTTGCCCTCTTTCAGTTATGAGCCAGGGCTTGACGACTCTGTAAAGAGAGTGGGGAGTGGGTCCCTGTCCTGCCCACGCAGGCTCTGCCACCTGCCTTGTGCCCCGTGTTGCCGTCCAAGGAAGGCAGTCCTTTTTAGAATCCACCTGCCCAGAGAGGGCACTGTGGAGCCATTTGCCCGCTGAGAGGGACTGCTCTTTGTCGCACAAAGGCTCCATCTTCCTGGCAAGAACCTTGTTAAATGTCCACTCTGAACACTTTCAAATAAAGGAAAGGACTCTGGAGCTCTGAGGTCTTCTGAGGCCAGCAGGTGAAATGAGTGAGTGGAACAGGCCAAAAGGGAGAAGTTGGATGGAGAGGGCCCCATGGCCTCATGTTGGGGAGAACACAGTGGGTCGTAGGGATGTGCTGGCTGAGAGCATGTGCTCCAGTAGCTGCTGTGAGGGACTCAGGACCTGGTGTGGTCAGATCTTCTGATACTTTGGAAGAAGACAAAACTCTGCAGTTTTAGGTCAGTCTTCTTATTAATAAATATTGTGAAATCATTGGAACGCAAAATGTAGGGCTAGGTGGGTAACACAGTAGAGGCAGAGAAAGCAGGCAGCTCTGCCCTGACAGCCCGGCTGTGGCTCTGCTTTAGGACTGCAAAGAACATAGAAGAATAAATGTCCCTGCTACTGAGGAGCTGAAGGGCCATGGTCAACTTTCCTGTCCAGACCGGTAAGGCCTTGGTGGTGGGGAGAGGGCTTTGTGTCGCTACAATGTAGTGAGCTCTGCTCATGACTCTTCGTCTCCCACTCAAATGGATAGATTGGAACATAAGGAAGTGAAGTGACTTGATTAGAGGAATAACCTTGAATGTGTCTGATTTAGAAAAACAAAAGTCAATGATTTGTGAGCTTCTGAATTGTCTCGGTAGTGAAACGTCTTATAGGCCTCTTGCACTTCATGATGGCATTGCAAAGTCACCAGAGCTCAGAACCTGGTCAGTGGAATCAACTGACCAGGTACCATCAAGGCAGGGTGAGTGTGGGGTGAGGGGTGGGGGTGTCTCTCAATCAGCCAAGTAGTAGGGACAACCCCCACCCCAAGCAGGACTCTGTCACCATTCCCCACCATCACATCTGATCTTGGTGAGTCACTCTCTGCCTCATCACTCCTTTATGCTTCCCCAGCATTTAAAAACAAAAAGTGAACACTAGGAACTCTGGTCAGGTGGCTAAGTTGATTCCAATGTTATCCCATATACCAAAAGGTTCTGGGTTCGATTCCCTGTCAGGTCACATACCTAAGTTGCAGGTTCGATCCTTGGTTGGGGCATGTACAGGAGGCAACCAATTGATGTTTCCTTCTCACACAACAATGTTTCTTTCTCTCTCCCACCCTTTCTCTCTCTCTCAACTTAATAATAAAACATCTTTGAGTGAGGATAAAAAAAAAGTGAATGCTAGGAAATCAATGCTCCCCTAACCCATCATGCTCTGGGGTTTGAAATGCATTGGAATGCAATAGGCCAGTAGGAAACACAACATGATTATCTGCTTGAGATTCTGGGCCACCCCCTGGAATGTGTGCCCTGGTTACCACTCAGACAAGATGCTAGAGAAGCTGTCCAGGTGGCCCCCAGAGCATCATGGGAGCCATAGTAATGCTCTGCAGTCAGGCCAGCTTCTCTACATTGAGCTTCTACTGGGTCACTTGCTTGGGATCTGGAAACACAGAGAAAACTGAGCTGTCTCTGGCTTTGAGGGGCCTATGCACAGGCAGAAAGGTGGGAAACCAGCAAGCCCCTTCTTCTCTGAGTTACAGTGTCATCATAGTTCTCGGTTCTGTCTCCAAGCCAGCCTGCTCTGCCTTCCTCAATCCCCACCCCTCCCCATTGAATTGTACACCTTAAATGGGGTAAAGTATATGGCATTTGAATTATACTGTAATAAAGCTGTTTTAAAAAAGAAGACTTGGAGAACAGACTCCTATTTCATGACATGGAAAGCAGTGGAAGGCTGGAGCCCACAGTGCTGTCCTGGAATTGCCTGTGTTCAAAGTCCTAACTGTGCTACCTGCTAATATGGGACCTTATCCCTCCGGCCTCCTGAACCACTGTTTCCTTGTGTAGAAAAGGCTGATAGCTGTATGTCCCTCAAAGGACTTTGAGACAACTAAATATAAGATCATGGAAATGACATGCTTGGCCCAGCACCCAGCTTGTAAATTCTCAAGAATTCATAAGAAAATTCACAAGAAGAAAGTGCTTATCGTTGTCCCTGGCATAAAGTCAGATCAAACGTCCTAGCTAATTCAGCAGTTGCTTCTGCACTGTGCTGAGCGATTCCATCAGCACCTGGCTTCGGGGAGGGGGCAGGCTTCCTTCCTGGAGGGCCAGTGATGGGCGAGAGGAGGGCGCAGCCACTGCCCTTCTTTAAAGGCAGCTCTGAGGTCTCTCCCAGAGATAAGTGCCGGCCTCATCACCCGCGTCCTAATCAGTGGCTAGATTTCTGGCTCGCAGGCTGCTGCTCCTGGCTGTCGGGAGGAATGAGCACTGGAGGATGATTAATGAAAGAGAAGGAAATGTAATAATGCGTGGCTGGCTCGCCAAACGGCATAAATCTCTCTGGAGATTGCAGAAAGGATGGATTCCTCCCTCACTGGGCCTTGAGAAAGGGCGTCCTCCAGGTTAAATGGTGTCTGAGAAACAACCAAGGACATTAAATCAAAGGTCACCTGCACTCACAGGAACTTGAATTACACAGGAGCCCAGTGGCTGAGAAAAATCAGCCTGAATCCGTGAATCTGAATCAAGGCATGAAAGTGGCCTGTGTTACTGACCTGCATTAGTGACACACTGGCAAAGCGGTCTGGCTGAAGTTAGGACAGTGGATAAAGACCACCAGGCACGGGCTTGGGTTCAAATCCACTCCGCCGGTCACTAGCTCCAAGACCTTGGGCAAGGTTCTCAGTGTCTCTTTGCTTCAGTCTGTCTGTAAAGTGGATATGAAGATGGAATCGCTCACACCACACCCTTGTAGGGATGAACTGGGTCACGCTGGGTGACGCTCTAGGACAGTGCCTGGCACATGATGGGGGCCTTGCAAGGGCTGTTAGAGTTGCCATGCACTTGCTCTGCATCCTGTCATTTCATCGTCATACACTCTAAGGAAGAGGGTTTATTAGTCCCAGTTCACAGATGTGTAACAGAGGCCTGGAACATGGCGGTTACTCACTCACGTCCTGTGGCAAGGGCTGCCTTCTGGAGGCCTAAACTGGGAATTTGAAATCCTGCAGTCTCTCTCTGTGACTTTTTACACTTGATCCCACATGGCCTACATGGTGCCATTTGTTAGGATTGCCTCTGGACCCTCAGCGGCACAAACAAATGTCCCCCTTTGCCCCCCACAGTCACATTCAGATCTGTCTCCCATGGGGATTGTCACCTTTGTTCCTCTTTCTACCATCCCTCTTGCCCACTGCTCCTCTTCATTTTAATCATGAAACATCCTTTCAGCCCCGCCCGGGGTCTGCTCGGTATATGGGCAGCTCAGGGGTCAGTAACCTGAGCTAGGCGCTAGAGAGACACCACTGTAGCTGAGGAGGGTGGCTCTTAATGGTTCCAACAGATGCCACAGGGAGGGAGGGGCCACAGGCAGCCCCCAACTGCCCACCCAGAGATAACCCTTGACCCTCTGCCCCTCAGCGGGCCAGTCAAAAAGTCCGAGCCCTGGGGAGGCCAATAAATCCTTGGGTGTTGCCCTCCCAGGATTCTGGCTTCCCGCCTGGTAGAAAGCACTTAAGCTTTTTAAAAGAACTCTTTTGCTAAACTCGCAGGAAGCTGCTCAGGGCGTTGTTGGTACTGAGCACAATGAGGCTTCTGCGTGGGTTCTGGACACTCAGCGCTGCAGAATTCCACCTGTACCTTTGCATCATGGCGGCACAGCTGAGCAACACCACCCAGGTGTGGGCAGGGCACCTGAGAGCCAGGAGGGAGCTGGGAGGCACTGAGCACCCCATGGCCAGCTTCACTCTCACTGCTTATCTCTGGGACACCTGGGGGTGGAGGGCGAGAGAAGAGTTCCGTGACACAGAGGCAATTGTTTGTTATTCAAGAGAACACCAAAGTTTAGAAGACAGGTTGGAGCTTTTTTTTTTTTAATGTCATATATTCACATGGTGAAAAATTCAAGATACAAATAGGTATCTCTCTCACACTTTTGCCCTCAGCCACCATCCCAGGATGCCAACATCTAGAGGTCTTTTTAAGAGGCCTATAAACATATAACTATGTACAGTACATATACTTACATATGTAACTGCACAGGCACACACACATGTGAAAGCTTGTTGTGTTCCATTAATCTGTTTTTGTGGCCATTCCCTATTGTTATGCAAAAAATCCTTTATTCTTTTTCATGGCTGCATACCATTCCCCTGAATGACCCATTCATCGTCTACTTATTTAACTGCCCCCCTACTGATGGGGCCTTAATGATAAGCATCACTTTTCCCATGGATTCAAGTATTAGGCAGTGTCCCCATCATGGCCATCTGGGACTCCTGGTCACTGTTAGGTCTTGCCCTTCCTTTTTTCTCGTCACCATCTCTGTAGTTACCTTGCTTAGGTCCAGCTCCAGCTTCAGGCTCTGATGGTGGTTGGGTGAGACTCAGGTCCTTCTTCATCTTTAGAACTGCTCCTCTTGCTGACTTGGACCTCCTCTCACACAAGCATAGCTTTCTCTTGGTTCTATAACAGAAACATTAGGTGCTGGATTGTTATCACTGAAGGGAGGGCAGGAAAAGTAAGTCCTAGTTGAGATATTTGCCTCCATGTCCCCCATGGATCATAAAGGAGTGTTTCGATTTTGCCAAAGGTCACTGCACATGGGGGAACAGGAAGGCCCCATTGTAGCAATGGAGGGTTTGGGATCTAAAGATGTAGATTGGCATCCTGACCCCTGTTTATTAGCTGTGTAACCTGGGCTTTCTCCAACCACTCCCACCTGTCCAATAGGCAATAAAAAAGATGCAGGAGGCCTTTGTGAACAGAACACATAGTGGAAAGCAGAAGCTTTTCACCATCCAATCCTGAACTCTGAAGTCATCTCCACCTGGGTCCAGATCCTACCTTCACTTCTTACCAACTCGGGACCTTGGGAAGACACCCGCTCTCTCTGAGCCTCTGTTTGGGAATAATTATTATAGTACCCACCTCATGGGTTTGCAGACTGAATTTGATGATTAAATGAGATTAAATGAAATTATATAGTAAGTCTAGCCACTTGCCATAAACAAGCACATGTCAAGTGCTCAAGACATTTTCGCTTTTATTGTTGTCATTGATATTGTTGTGTGGCTGTCGTTGCCACAGCAGTGATGGTGGTTCTCCTGACGTGTCTGCACAGATGTCCCCCACAGATTGCAGCTCGGTTGTTCAAACCCCGGAGCACTAGCGGGGCTCACAGACTCAAACCAGCTGGCGGGGATTACCACTTCATCATTCTCTACAGGTGCTCAAGGCCTGTTTCCTCTCCCACAGGCTCCGCTTGTGTCCTTGTATACTGGAACACACACCGTGGCCCTTTTCTGGCAGAACCCTGCCTGGAGGCAGGGGATTAAAGCAAGTGACCTTTTGAACTCTCCCCCACCCCTAGCTCCAGGATTCAGGATCACCCAGCATGCACGTGGGCCAATGAAATTAGCCACTCTTTCCGGAAATACGAGGTTATTCAGTGTTCTACAGCTCCCAGGGGCTCTCTTAGATAAGACTTGCTCCAGGCTTTTTTTTCCCCAGGACTTGTGGAAATCTCTGGGTCTGTTTGACATCAACTTGTGTCCTCGCAGTCCCACCAATGACCTTCCATTGACCTTTGGATACTGGTGAGAAAAATGTCATTTTTTTTCCCGACCCATTGAACTCTCAGAAATGACAAAGTGACAGAGGCCAGCATGGGCTTTCCCGAAAGGCCTCTGGGCCCAACCATCACCACATCTTAGAGAAAGTACCCACACCCAGTGGAGGCCAAGAGCTACTGGCAGCCCCTTACACTGAAAATAAAGTGAGATCTTCCTGAGAGGGGTTTCTCCCGCGAGGCACGGAAAAGAGAGCAGGAAGGCAGGGGGGTGGCCGATAGGACACCTAACGGAAGAGGAGGAAATGACCAGCGGAGTCTAGACGCGTTATCTTGCCCCCTGTGCGGGCACCAGCCCCACGCTCATCCATCGTCCCTGGAACCGACTTCCTGCCTCAGGATTTACGCCAATGACTTCACCCTCTTGCTATCTCAACAGTCCCGCTGCTGCCCGCTCTGGGCTCTCAGGAATTAGGGGCCAGATAACAAGTCTAGACAGCTCAGAAGTTTTAAATGGATTATTCTCCAGAGGGAGGAGGACGGCTAGGGACTAGCTTTGGGGACTCAAATGCCAAAACCCTGGACTGCGTTCAGGTTCTGAGTCTGTGTTGGCATGTAAGGCACTTGTACTTCCTGCCCAGCCACACCACCCTGAGGTTGAAAACAGGCACAGTAACAGCCACAAGACCACACGAGGCTGCTCCCCACTGGCCAGTCGGGGGGACCTCCGCACCCCACTCCTTTCCATCTGGTTCAAGTAAGACCCCAGGGCTGCCTCCTCAGAGCTGAGAAGGTGACGGGTCTCCTCAAACCTCAATGTGTGCAAAACTGAAAGCAGTAGGAAGCTCCCCCAAACGTGGAAGGAAGTCCAACGCAGGTCAAAACTCCCTCTATGTAATTACTACCCCGAAGCACTGGTTCAAATGCCAAATGTCTCAAAGGAAACTCATGTTAGTGCCCCTGCCTTTCAGGTGATTCAGGCACACACCTTCACCTACTTGTGAGGCTACACCCTCATGAGTCAATGACCTTACATGTAGTATGGCAGTCCCCCCACCCCAGCCTCTTCCTACCTTCTTATGGTTTGAATTGTGTCCTCCCAAAATTTATATGATGCTCTAACTCCCCGGACCTCAGAATGTGACCTTTTTTGGAAATAGGACACTTGAAGACGTACTCAGTTAAGATGTTATTGGAGTGGGGTGGGCCTCCAATCTAAGATGACTAATGTCTTTATAAAAAGCGGACCTGTGGACAGATACGCACATGGGAAGAATACCATGTGGAGACAAAACAGATCTGGGTGATGTGTCTACAAGTCACACAACACCAAGGACTGCCAGTGAATCACCAGGAGCTGGGTAGAGGCCTGGGACTAATTGGCCCTCACCGTTTCAGAAGGAACCAACTTACCGACACCTTGGTCTTAGATTTCCAGCCTCCAGTAACTGAGAGAATAAATCCCTGTTGTTTAAGCCAGTTTTGGGTCCTTTATTATGGCAGCTCTAGCAAACTGATACACACCCCATCCTCCTAAAGGACAGAGCCATGAGAATGAATGACTGAGCCCTCAGATGAGGGGTCTCCCCATTAGGTGGTCTTCAGCACATTCTTGGCTCTGGACAGCAGAGTTTTCCTGGAGTCTCTCAGCCACAGAGCTGTGGAGTCAGCCACAGACAGCTGGAAGGCATGGACTGGCTCTGTGGGGCCCCGGGAGGTCTTGTCCCATTTAAAACATGGCTGGAGCATTACTGTTGGTATCCTGCCCATAGTCCTTGGCAGGCATCCTCCTGTACACAGCAATAACTTCCTCCAGCAAGCACCTGCAGCCTTTCACCTGGGAGCTTTCTCTGCCTTTTCTGCTCAGATCACTCACAGACAGGCAGGCCAGAAATGCCAGAGGTCATTGTCCTTGCAAGTAGTCCTCAACAGATGACAGTGAGAGTTGGTGGGCACTGTCCCAGCTCCCTTGCTGCTCAGGTGAGAAACTATGAGGGGTGATCCTTGCAATTCCCCAAAGTGAGTGAGCCCTGTTGCCCACAGTGGTCATCTAATAAAAAATACACACTGGCCCTGGCCAGTGTGGCTCACTTGGCTGGAATGTCATCCCATGACCAAAAGGTTGCAGGTTCAATTCCCGGTCAGGGCACATATCTAGGTTGCAGGTTTGATCCCTGGTCTGGGAGCATACAGGAGGCAACCAGTTGATGCAACTCTCTCACATAGATGTTTCTCTCTCCCTGCCTCTCTCTCTAAAAACAATGAAAAAAATGTCCTAAGGAGAGGATTAAATGTAATAAATAAGTAGATAAATAAATACACCCTGTATTGGTTCTCTCCCTTCCCCCTCTACTTTTCTACTCCACTCATACCTCCTGAGGTCACCTCCCAAATGCGCTCCAGCACTCAAACCTGACCCTGTTTTGTGTCAGGGGTTCCAGACTATTATGGGAGATTTTAGCTCACAGAAAGACCAGGAAAGGCTGCACACCGGAGGAATAATGGTGTGCATTAAGATCTCTGGGTTTTTCAGACAGAATATCTGTCCCCAAATTAAAACCAACCTGATGGGCATCATAGCTGAAGTTGTCAGTTCACTTCATATTTATTTTCCTTCTTAAGTGACAATATTAATTATAACTGGCATATGATAGTCTTTCCCAAAGACTTACCATCCCAGACTCCATCCGTAGTAAAGACACAAGGTTTCAGGTGGGTGCAACCCTGTGTTTAGATTCTACTCAATGGGTTGGGAGCAAAGTGATGTTCCGCTCCAGACATGTGCTTATATGTTCCCCTTCCCTCCATCCTTCTGTCTGGAATGCAGACATGGTGATGGGAGCAAGTCTGGCTTTTCCTACTCCTCCCCCGTACCTCTCCTCCTCCTCTTCCTCTTTTCCCCCCTCATCTTATAATGAGAAAAGGTGAAATTGAAAAGTGTCTACTATTATTATTTCTTCATCAAAGACAACTTTGAAACTTCTGACCCTAGCAAGCTTTTCATCCATTTTAGAGAGCCAGAGACACACTTCATTTACATTAATCCAAAAATAATAAAGTGAAAGAAATAAAGGTTGGGAATGAATACCAGTGAAACCTAAAACTGGTGAATCCAGGAAGTGTTGGGAAAACCAGGCTCCTTCCAGGAAAGACTAGGATGTGAGCAGCAGTGTGTTGTGATAAAATCTGGAAAGTAGTCCTCTCTAGTAGGTGAAAGGTGACCTGACACATGGCGTGGGGGTCACTGGGAGGCCCATTTGCCTGAACCCACAGTAGCCTCATTTGGAGGAATTTCCTAAAATGACAATGAGCAGGAACAATGGGTGAGTCAGATCTTTAATTGCCAGAAATTATCTTGATTTTCATAGCAACGTTGAAGTGTTTAGAAAGTCTGTGTTACATAAAGATAAACTTGTGTGAGGGCCGGAGGCTGAGGAGCAGCCAAAATCAATTAGGAATTTATGTCCCGCACCATGTCCCATGGAGGGGTTAGCAGCACCTTTTTCAGGCACTGAACAGGAACAATTTGTATCTAAGAGACGAAGGAGACGTCTGTTACAGCTCCAGCCACCCTGCCCTGCTGGTGGCTGCACAGTGGCCAGTGCAGGAGCTGGGTCTCATCCCAGCTGATCTGTGTGCGTCATTAGGGTTGGAGGGAGGAGCTCGAGTGTAACTGTTGACCACTTCCCTCTTCCTAGCGACAAAAACATGGGTTTAGGGCCAGCTCTGGATTAGAGTTCTCGTTCTGGTACTTCCTCACTATGTGCCCTAGGTAAGACTGCTTCTCTGAGCTGCACTGGTCACATTTCTTAAATGAAGCCAATAGCACCCCTTTTACTGGGTACCTGTGATGATTAAATGAAGTAATATAAGTATGGGATAATGTCTGAGTCCACCTGGGCTGTTATGACAAAACACCAAAGGCTGATGGCTTATAAATAGCAGGAATTTAACTCTCTCAGTTCTGGAGCCTGGAAGTCTGGATCAGGGTGGCCGCAGGGTGAGATGAGGGCCCTCTTTCAGGTTGCAGATTTCTTGCTGTGTCCTCACATGGCAGGAGGGGCAAGGGAGCTCTTGGGGTCTCTTTTACAAGGGCACTAATCCCATTCATGGGGGCTCCACCCTCATGACCTGATCACCTGCCAAAGGCTCTACCCAATATCATCACCTTGGAGGTTAGGATTCCAACATTCAGATTTTGGGAGACACAGCAGGTTATTCCTGGTGTACAGATTCCCATCTTCTGTTGCCCTCTTCTTTTTCCTTTCAAGAGATGTGGAAAGGAACAACTGGGTGGGTACGGGCCTGTGGTAAATGGGATTAATGTGGAAGTGTAAGGCGGTGCAGCATAACCTGGGAGTGGTGTGCAATTGAGTGTGATGTGCATATGAGCATGAGTGTGATGAGTGTGTTAGTGTGAGGTGTGATGTGAGAGTGTGGTGTGCGTGTGAGGTGTTGTGTGAGGGTGATGTTGTGTTAGTGTGAGGTGTGGTGTGAGATTGTGGTGTGCATGTGAGGTATTGTGTGAGCGTGGGCTGATGTGTTTGTGGTGTGTGAGTGAGGCATGCATGTGAGGTGTGGTGTGAGAGTGATGTTGTGTTAGTGTGAGGTGCAGTGTGTGCGGGAGAGGTGTGGTGTAAGTGTGATGTGTTAGTGTGAGGTGCGGTGTGTGTGGGGGGGGTGTGGTGTGAGTGTGACGTGGTGTGAGTGTGATGTGTTAGTGTGAGGTGCGGTGGGGGGGGAGGTGTGGTGTGAGTGTGACGTGGTGTGAGTGTCATGTGTTAGTGTGAGGTGTGGTGTGTAGGGGGAGGTGTGGTGTGAGTGTGACGTGGTGTGAGTGTGATGTTGTGTTAGTGTGAGGTGTGGTGTGTGCGGGAGAGGTGTGGTGTGAGTGGGATGTTGTGTTAGTGTGAGGTGTGGTGTGTGCGGGGGAGGTGTGGTGTGAACTCACGTGTCGCAGCACAAGGTGCGGACTAGGATGGCACTGTGAGGTGGCGGAAACAGCCCCGGACAGGAAGCCAAGAGCTCTGGATAAGCGCTAATAGTTGAAAGGAGAGAAAGCTAAAGTTTTTGCAGTTAAAGATGTAACTGTGAAACAAGAATAACAGTATGAAGAACAGAGGGAAACCCCCACTTCTGACAGAGGTTACCTCTGGGGAGGGAGGAAGGTGGAGAAACGCTCTACCCACAATGCTTTTAAGTAGACAAAATTGAAACATGATTTACTCTGAGAGGTGGTACCTCCAAACAGTCAATAAATGCATGAAAAGGTTAGACTAGTTGCCTAGGAAATGCAGGTTAAAGCCACTCTGAGCACCATCCCACGCCCGCCCGGGGGGCTGAAATGAAACCACAGTCCGAGTGTGGACAAGCCTGTGTCCCGCCGGCACAGCCGCCCTGGGAGGCTGTTTGGCCACGTCTTGTAGATCTCGGCATAGCCACACCCTCTAACCCCACAATGCTGCTCTTGGGTGTTTGTCCCCCAAAATTAGTGCCCGTGTTTATCAAAAAACACCCACAGGGACCTTCATAGCAGCACCAGTAACGATAAAATCTGCGCCCAATGCCTATCAACAGTGGGACCTACAACAAAGAACACACCAGGCACAACCCCATGTGGTGGTGGGAGGGTCCCCGCAGGTGTGTCAGTCAGAGGAGAAAGCATGACGAGAGGGGCACTTATCTGACTGCCTTTCTATAGAGTCTGATAAAGTCCAAGAACAGGCATCACTAATCCACTTGAGCAGAGGGCAGGGGATGAGGCTCAAGGGGGAGTGGCCTGGAGGGGAGCAAGGGGCTCCTGGCGGGTCCTGTTCTGTTTCTCTCTCTGGGTGCTGGTGACACTGGTGTCTTCACTTTATGACAGTTCCTCAGCCTGTGCCCTTAGGATCGGTGCACTTTTCAGACTGTATCTTATTCTTTAATACAAAATTTACTTAAAACACTTTTTTAAATCCACATGGAAGGTTTGCTATTATCTGTCGGTATTTTCTAGGTGCTTGGTATACTTTACAATTTAAGAACATTAGATATAAAGTTGTTACTAAAAGGAGATTCAAGTATTCAAGCCATTTGTTGAAAATGTTTCCAAGGCCCGTCACGGTGCATTCCCACATTCACCGTGTCACTCATGCTGCGACCACAGCGCTCGGCCACAGAGGCTGCGGAGCTGCCAAGTGGAGCCGAGGCGCAGGTGAGTTTTCCTGACCCACTGCCCTCACTCCATGTCAGAACAGAGAGATGCGGGTGCGCTCGCAGCCACATGGCAGACAGTTCTCTTGGACAGAGGAAAACAAGGAGGGCTGCTTGCCACTCAGGTGCCCCAGCACGTGCCCTGGGAAAGGCAGAGAGTTCAATACTGTCAGTGCTCAAGGGCGACGAGCTAGTTTGTTACAAAATAAGACTTGGGGGAGTTCTGATGGTCATTACAGACTGATTTGTTCTGGGTCACAGGTTATCAGAGACTGTACTTAAAATCAGGGGAATAAGGAAGTGGGGTGGTTTATGGGGGTGTCTGTGAGCAGACAGGAAATGGCAGAGATTTCCTCCGAGCAGCCAGGGAGGAGGGCACAGAATGAGTGCTGGCCTGGCCTCCTCCCCAGGGTGCTAGCCTTTTCCAACACCCAGGCAGTGGAGATGAGAACTCAGCAAACATGATTTCAGCTCATGCTGATCAAATCCACACACACCTTGGGGCCATGTCAGGGAGAAAACCTTTTTGAGAGACAAGCTGTCAGCCAGCTCACTTCCCCAGGGATCCTCAAAGTGTGCGCCTCAGAACAGCAGGCCCAGGCGAGGTTCCTGCACACCACACACACACAGACACACACACACACACACACACACACACTCGCACTCAAAGGTCAACCGTCTCATGAGTTCAGGGAGGGCTGCCGACAACCGTCCTCTCAGGAAGTCACACTGAACAAAAGTATTCAGTCTCAGGAACTCCCACCCCTCCGTGTTTTTAACAGTTTTATTGACATGTCATTCACATACCAGACAATTCACCCTTTTAAAGCATAAAATTCAATGGGTTTCAGCCTACTCGTAGAGCTGGGCAACATTTTCATCGCCCCCTAAAGAAACTCAGTTCCCCTTAGCCATCGTCCCGCCAGGTCCCCCTGAACCCCCCAGCCCCTGGCAACCACAAATCTACTTTCTGCCTCTGTAGACTTGCCTGTCCTAGACAGTTCATTATAAATGAGTTCATGTAATATATGGTCCTTCGCATCTGGCTTCTCTCACTCAGCATAATATCTTTGAGGTTCGTCCATGTTGTAGTGTGTATCAGTACTTCATTCTTTTTTATTATCACTTTCCACGTGTAGGACCTCAACTGCCAATAACATTATGAAGTAGACACAGTGGTGTTCCCATCTCTCACTGTCTAGATGACGAGGCACAGAGAGGGTCTCTTGCCTGATGACGTTGTAGGCAGGTCATCCCCCCTTCCAAGGACTCTGATGGCTCCCTTGTAAGTTCAGAAGGTCATTCTTTCCCCAAGTCACAGGTCCCTGGCCATTTTTTCACTAAGAAGGTCCCAGGTGCAAAAGGCAGACTTGTGGATCTGATGGATCTAGCCTAAGATCATGCTCATTTATGGCATCCCTCTCTTGACAGGGACCTTTGCCTGCTTCTTTTAGCACCAAGGGCAGCACAGAGACCAACGCAGTTTCCACACCCCGACTGCCCTTGGGTTGATGCGGTGTGGGTGCGGCAGGTCTGTTTTCATTCAATTCCCGGACACTGTCCATGTCAAGATGAATCCTCACTGTGCCAGGTGTGGGCATGCAAGATCCTGTTCACTTTTTTGGATACTGTGCCTTATCACTGTGCCTTCAAAGCAGTCATATTTGGGAGCCAGATATTTTTCATAAATAAAGGGGGTCAAAAGCTGATAAAAGTCAATACATCTGAAACAACGTGCTGTTCCTGGTACGGCGTTCCAGCGGATATCTTGTGGGACAGCGGGGCCCTTTGAAATGCTCACAACAACAGAAAGGCTTGTTTTTCCATCCAAAGCAAATGGAAATACTCGCAGAAGGACAAAAACAAATATTGTCTGGGGGCTGGAGCATTTCAGGCAGCCCAAGTGAACTCTGGGCACCCAGTTGCTTCACAACTCTGCTGTGGCCACCAGGAAGAGGGTTCCCATGGAGCACAGAAAGATGGGAGGCTGTCTTGGGGCCAGAGAAGTTCATAAGAAAGAACTCAGGGTATGAAAAGGATGGTTTCTGGAGCCAGGTGAACCTCGGTTCAATTGCTGGTGCCACCACGTGTCGAGATACCTTACTTCTCAGCACCTGAGTTAACCTGTTGGCCAAATGGCATAATAAAAGCAATCTCCCAGGGGTGTTGGAAGGATAAAATGAACTAGGTCACATGGTTAAGTTAGTTCTCCAGATCCCCACATTATTAATATTTCCATATCAGAAACTAATGAACTTTAGGTTCTTTTCAAATAGCTCATTTTAAATCTATATTATTATCAAATCCAGAATTGTTCCATCTTACATTCGTTGTGTTGCTTCATGTCATTTTCAGAACCAGTAAGTGATAATCACTATCTTCCAAGAGCTAGGTCCTGTGAGTCTTTTCTCTTTAACTAGATGGTAAGGTCCTAGGGGCAAGGACCCTGCCTGGCACTCCAGCTGTGCCCATAGTGGATTTTAATTAAGCAGTAGCAGCTAATGTTCGCCGAGCCTTGATGAGCACGCCCGGGTACCAGTACTTCCTTCATAATAGCTCATTTAATCCTCACAACAGCTCCACGTGGAAGGGGGCATTATGATAACCCCCTCTTTACAGATTGAGAGGGAGGTTTGGAATGGCTGATTGGCTTCCCCAGCGGCAGGTCCAGGAGTCCAACCATAGTGTCCTGCCTCTCTGTGTCCATTCATGGTTCGTCTCTCAGTAGGAAAGCGAAGTTGGGGATGGGAAGCGGGGGGTAGGCACTGCAGGGAGGCCAGCCAGAGGAGTTCCAGGGGTCAGGGGTGACATCTGGAGGTGGGTGGCTGTGGCTATGAAAAGGTAGCATGAGGGACCCTTGTGAAGTGATGGACTGTTTCATATATTGACTGTGGCTCTGGTCACATGAATGTACCCATGTGATAAAATTGCATAAAACAAAACACACACACATAAATGACTGCATATAAAACTGATGAAACCTGAATGAAATCAATGGACTGCATCAGTGTCAATTTCCTGTCTGTACCAATGCTAATGTACTATAGTAATGTAGGAGTTACTATAGCAGAAATTGGGTGAAGGGATTTCTCTGTATAATTTCTTCCTCTCTCTCTTTTTAAATCCATATTCAAGGACATGTTATTGATTTTAAAGTGAGAGGAAAAGAGAGAGAAACATCCATCAGTTGCCTCTGGTAAGTATCCCAAAAAGAAGTCGAACCTGCAACCTAGGCATGTGCCCTGACCGGGGATCAAGCGCACGACCTTTTGGTGCACAGGATGACATTCCAACCAACTGAGCCGTGCAGCCAGGCCTCTCTGTATTATTTCTTACAACTACATGTGAATGTACAATTTTCTCAAAGTAAAAAGTTGTTTTTTAATGAAATTAAATTGAACGTCTCAAAAAAAAAAAATTGAAAGATGGGGCCATCAGGTGGGAGATGGTGGCCGGCTTGGGCCAGGGTGACTGCAGGAGACTGGGACCTGTGGTGCTCCCTGGAAATGATCACTCTGCTGCTTCCAAACTGCTGTGACAGCCTTATCCTCCTGCAAAGGGCAGGGATGGTTAGAGCAGGGCTTCTCCACGCTGCTCATCAAGATCACCAAGGGCTGAAGACTTAATGGGCCCTGGTGGTGGTGGGTGGTGGGGAGCTCGTCACTAACATTTTGTACGAGCTCCTCCAGTGATGTCACTGGGCAGCCAGGGGTGGCAGAGCCCACATTTCTAGCCAGGCCCCATTTAGGGCTGGAAGAGGGACTCTTCCCTCAAACCGAAGGAATTCAAGAGCCCGGGGAAAACGTCAGTGCCCACAGATGTGGTGAGAGCTTGGTGCAGGCCTTTCTGGAAATTCTTTTTTATTCTGCCTGTTCCCCCATCATTTTCTCGAGGCAAAAATAAATACCGACATCCCCGCTTGTGTCAAAGTGACGGGTGTGTACACCATCGGTGTGAAAAGTTATGCCCTGAAGCTGAGCTAGACAACCAAACAAAACCTCCCTGTCAGTGAGTGGATGTGTCCAATATTTCAAGCAAAACGGTTGAAAGCTATTTTTGTAATGTGACTCTAAGTGGATAATGTAAGGCTATGGTGAGGCCCAGCGAATGAATACATTTTTGTTTGCAGTTTGAAAATCAATAGCAGACTTGGAAATCCTGAGAGCATTTGTGCACAAGACAAGTTCTATCATTGAAGCGAGGCCGGGAGGCAGCCTTGCTACAGGGTGAGACGGCCCTGGGGAGCAGGGACAGGTCTCTAGCTTTGACTGGCCTGCACCAGCTTTGGGAAGAGAGGACTGGAGAGTCACCAACAGTCACTAATAACTATTGGTGTGCATGCAAATGTTCTTGGATTCTAACACTCCTGCTGAGTCTAAATCTGCAGTGTTGGGTTCGGCGCCAGGGACAATTTAATTCACCTGCAATGAAGGTGTTGCCTGTATCCATCTGGAGACCACAAGCCTCTTTGCTTGGCCTTCACAGGCTACGACACATGTTTTCATCAGAAATACCTCATCACACGTGTGTTCTCCTTGTGGGGAAATGGGATCCCTCCCAATGTCAAATCAGTCAAGTATTCTGCTTTAAAGTTCTCAAAACTTCTTGCCTGAATTGTCAGAAGATTCTTTCATGTTGAATGGTCCTTACACTGAGTCCAGTTCTGGCTTTTAGTGATTCTGTAAGTCTACCCGAGTTGGGTGCAGAATTCCACGTGGAAGATCATTTTCCTCCGATGGAATTCCATCAGCTTCATGGAATTTTCATGGAAATCCCTCCACCCCAAAGCCTGGCGCCCACTCTCTAAGCTGCCTGACTCCATGGCCCCCTGTAGCCTGCACACAGCATCCAGCCATCCTGCTCTTTGGGCGTCAAAATGTACCTATTTTTCCTTATTACAAAAGTGATGTGTGCTCCTTTCAGAAGGACAAAAAAGTCAAAACAATACCATGATGTCTCAATTCTAGACCCCTGATGTTAAAACTCAGGTGGGGTGTTGTCTCTCACTCTAAACACCCTCTTAGCTGCCAGCAGTCAAGATAAAGCCCAGACTCTTGTGTTGCCCAGGCAGCTCCAGGCCCCTCTCTACTCACCCAGCAACAGACACCTACTAGCTGTTCTAGTAAAGTTGGCATTAAAAAAAAACAAAACAGGTGTTTCCAGATCAGATACCTGTCATCATATAGATAAGACCTCTTATCTGCCGATAAAGAGAGACGAAACCTAGAGGACAAATTCAACCATTAATTTATTATCATTTTGTATCCAGCCTATTTGAATAATAATAACAATAATAGCTAATATTTACTGAGTACTGTCTTGGTTAGGTCCCTCACAGGCACACATGGGGACATTAGATTCAAGGATTTGGGAGCAAGGGAGCAGGAAGCACCTGGAGGGGAGTAGGGGAAGGGAGGAAGCCAACCCGGGAGCATTACTAAAGAGGTTGCTGCTGGATTAATTCGGGTGCTATCCTGTAGGGTCACCTTAGAATTATCTTCCAGAGGGACAAAAGAACTGGATGTTCGCCCACCTTCTCTTGTCTCTCACTGCGGGGGGACCACACTGGAGCACTGAGTCCTGCACAGATTCGCTCACTGAGCCAAAGGGTGAAAAGAAGCAGGTGCTTAAAGAAGAACGCTGTGGGTGTGTCAGATGGCCTCGGGAGAGGCCGAGGGAATGATCTGGTTAGTGACAGGCTGGCTGTTAAGCGTTTACTCTGTGCCGTTCTCTCTGATACAAGCTTGGCATGCATTTCCCATTTCCTCATTTCATCTTGACCATACCCAGGAAGTGGGCCACAGGACCCTTGTGGTTATTCCATTTTAAATATGAGTCTCTGAGATTCATGGAGGTGGAGGAGTTGGCCCAGGGTTCTTCTGAGCAGATGGTAAACGGCACATTTAAAACTATTTTGGAGCCCTGGCTGCTGTGGCTCAGTGAATTGAGCGTCGGCCTGTGAGCCAAGTGTCGCTGGTTCGATTCCCAGTCAGGGCACATGACTAGGTTGCACGTCAGGTCCCCAGTTGGGGGTGCGAGTGAGAGGCAGCCACACAGTGATGTTTCTCTCCCTCTCTTTCTCCTTTCCCCTCTCTCTAAACTTAAATAAACAAACAAACAAACAAATAAATAACTTAAAAAAATAAAATAAAATAAAACCATTTTGGTCCGATTTCAGTCCCACGACCTTAAGCCCCATGCAGAGCACCTCCTGGAGGAAACAGACTGGATGCCACCTCGCTTGGAGACCAGGGAGTGAAGGTGGTAGCGGCAGAGGAAACACTGAGTCACAGCACCTGAAATTCTGCTGATCTGATCTGTCCCAACACTTTTAGGAAAAACAATACACCCTCTTTGATCAATGTCCAGGTCCACGATGGGCTCAGGTTCAAAATCAACACGTCCTCAAAGTGTGGAAGCCCTTGGGTTCTGGGAAAGTGGGGAGAACAGATCTTTTCTTCCTGGAGCTTATTGAAGTTTCCCCTCCCAGTGTTGCACAAGTATCCTTGAGAGAGGCCGTGCTGCAGGGGACACCTGGGCCGCAGGCGGTCGCGGGGCCCAGGGAGAGGTGGCACTGGCCCTGGTTGTCCCTCGGTAGGACACAGACCTTTCAGGAGAAGCCTTGACGACATGCCGTGTCTGGAGGAAGACCTGTTTCCCCATCTGCAGACCTCTGTTTCCCCAGGGCACACCTGTTGCCCTGGAAGTCGTCCCTGGAAACGACTAGCTGTGGACACATACTGGCAGGAGGGAGAAAGCATTCCAGAAACTGGATCTGGGCACCGAGCACTGAGCATTGACAGACAATGAAGCTCCAAGTCTAACCAACACACCGGACATTAAATACGCATCTCTGAGTGAGAAGAGAAGGACTTGGAAGGGGCAGAGCAAAGGCAGAGGAGACACATAAGGGAGAGCACTGCACCTCACCTAGGGACATTCAGTTACCTCTGGCCACAGTGAAGCCTGGGGACTGACAGTCAAAACCCTAGAGTCACAACCTCTCTCTAGAGCCTCTGCTTTCAGCCACAGGACCATACTGCCTTCTCTGGGTTTTCTTAGCCAGAAAAAAAAAAAAAAAGTCTTCTCTGGTGTTGTAGAGGGTTCTCCAAGCAATACTATCCTCTGTGTGCGCACAGGCCATTTGTAGATGGGGAAACTGAGGCACAAGCAGACAAGTTTCTGAATCCACAGGGTGATCAGAAATCTCCTTAAACCAGGTGTATATATAGGGGCTGACAGCCTCTCAGATTCTCTTTGAAATGTGGCAGAAAGAAAAGTTCACACAGAGAAGCAATCCTGATTTTTTGCTTTATTCCTGATGAAAAGGATTTCAGATAGGAAGTTGGGAGGTGAATGTATGCACAATAAACACCCATGCATGCTCTCTCTCCTGGGAGAAGAGGCCAGCTCTAATGATAATACATTTCCTGAGAACTTTCCACTCACTCCAAAACTCTTCTAATTATGTCTGGAGTCTTTCCTTCCTATCCCACAGGATGAGCTGGAATAGGCTGCTCAGGAGCCTTATCTCGCGCATGGCAGCCTGGAGGTGTGCCAAGCACTGGAGAGTGAGAGCGGGAGGGGAATCCCGGCCCCCAGTGCTGTGACCCTGGCCAGTCACCTCCCGAGATGCATCTTCTCACCTGCAGATGGGAGGGAGCCAGACCTGTTTCCACACACAGGTGTCACTGGAAGGATTTGATGACATGATGAATGGAAGTCCTCCAGCTCACCAGCAGCCCAGAAAGTCACTCTTCTCACTGTGGCTCTGAAGGTCATAGGCAGAGGCAGCTTACCTGCCTGCCCCACCATTTTCTTTCTTTCTTTCTTTCTTTCTTTCTCCCTTTCTTTCTTTTCTTTCTTTCTTCCTTTTTTTTTTCCTTTTTTGATATGAAAAGATTATTCTCTTTTAAGGAGCTCTTGGGGATTAAGAGCAGCTGCCTTCTCTTTCCTAAAGCCAAATGTTTTTTCAAGGACACATGGGCACCTGAGCCAGCAGGTCCCCACCTGGTTTTATAATTCACCAGGGTGTCCCCAGCCATCTCACAGAGCTTCATGCAATTCTGGATGAAAACAGAACTCAATTCTCTTTCCTCTACATAAGTGGCATAATGGGTTACAAAATGTAACAATGCATAGTATTTTATACACTATATTGTATTACATGTATAATATATGATGCTTATACTTTCCATATAAAATAAGACGGTGATGCTGGAGTCAGAAACAACAGGTGACTGTGCAGGAAGAACTCAGGGACAGGAAAGCTGCTCGACCTTGTTCCCAGGCCTTGGCCAGACCTCAGAGGTCTTGAATTATCACCCTGGCCTGGCCACTTAGACCTGGCCTCCTCCATTCTGTTTCCTGCTCTGTCACATGGGAAAAGGCTCTCATCATGACATGGAAAAGGCTCACCCCGCGATATAGCTGACAGGTACTGAAGCTCCAATGTGCTCACCTGAGTGTAAGTCCCACATAGACAGGTGTCTAGGGACAGGCTCAGCAGGAGGCATCACGTGCACTGGCCCATTTATGCCTTCAATAACCTTAAGAAAGTTACTCTGACAGTTCCTGGGTACAGATGAGGAAGCCGAGGCTGAAAGAAGTGAGGTCTCTTGCCCAAACCAGTAGAACTAAGGAGGGAACGTTCTGGAATCCTGCGTCCCCAAGCCCATGTCATGCACATCTGTACACACTGCCTCATGGGCTGGCCACTGTCGGGGCTCCCTGTTTCTTTATTTGCACCTTCCAATCCCAAAAATGCAGCTCCCAACACATATCCAAGCTGGTGTACCCTTTCACCCCCTCTTCCCTGGCAGCCCGCAGCCTCAACCTATTACTCAGTCACTCACTGACAACAGGTGGGGAGTCATAGGGGAAAAAGTGTGCCCCCTCCCCATTCCAGAGGCAGCCCTACCCTTACTTATCCTCCCAAAACACAGGACTCTGCTCTCCACTCTTGGATGGGGCTGGACCTCAGAATCTAGCAGCCTTGGTGGTTTTCAAGGAACAGTAAAGAGTCTAGCTCTGTGCCTAGCATGGGGTCAGCAGGTGCATGTGGGCCATGGCGTCAGAGAGACCCTGATGCCATGGCCCACCCACCAGCGCTATGACCCCAGGTACATAACTCCTACAGTCCTCAGTTTCTTCATCTGTAAACTGGAGGCAATTTTACAGAAAAGCATTTGGCTCACTGGGCTTCTGGAAGAATTAAATGGAATGTATATGGCACTTAGCACAGTGCCTGACTGATAACTCAAAAATTATAGCTGTTATCACCATCAATACATCACCACATCACCGTTATCATTTCACCATTATCACCACCACCTTCATTATCATCATCACCACCACCACCGTCACCAATACCACCACCATCACCATCACCACCACCACTATCACCATCATCACCACCAATGCTATCATCACCACCATCATCACCACTTCCTCTATAGATGCTTTGCTGGGACAAAGACATTCTTGTAACAGACAGTGCAGCCTTGGTTCAGAGCTAGTTGAGAAACAATCCAAAACATGTCTGAAATCTGGTTTCCTCAGCTTCACCAGCATATTTGATTTAGTTAACCCACTTCGACATCAGCATGACAAAGGCAAGAAGCCAAGAGAAGGGCTGGTACCTTGAGTGTTCCGGTTGGCTGGTCCAGCCAGGGCGTGGTGAGAATTACTCACTCTGTGGCCTCTTTCAAGACCTGCTCACGAAGTAAAGAAGTTACTTCAGAGGCTCCCATCCAGAAACGGAACACTTTCTTCCCACTTGTGAGCTCAGTGTGTACGCAGCCAGGATGAGAAGCCACGCCAGAAGGCTGTGCTGCGGTGTCAGGAACGTTAAGATCCCTGGTCGGGGAAATGAAAAGCAGGGACGTGCCTGGCTTTCCAATGACAGTGGCCATTGCTGAGTGTCTCCACTGCGGTAATAGCCAATGGTTTTCTAATCCCTGAAGAATGTGTGTGACAGAGAGATGCCCTTAACCTGTTTCCTTCCCTCCAGAGCTACCTTCAGCATGGAGCTTGCGTCATTCTTGGCAAAGGATATGGAGAGCTCTGATGAGTGATTCCTTCCCAAGAGAGTGGTTGTTATACCTGTTTCTTTGAAAAGGGACCCAAGCCCAGATGTGCCAAGAGCCACACTGCAAGTTGGGCAATGTTTCCTGGCACAGTTAGGTCTTGATCTGATCTCTGCTTGAATCCAGTTTTCTGCAATATGGGATGGCTGATGTTTATTGAGGGTGTGCTCTGGACCAAGCCTTTGGCTAATGGCTTCACATATGTATCTTGTTTGCTCTCTGTGACAACCCAGTAAGTTAAAAATGTCAATATCCCCTGTTTATGGATAAGGAATCCAAAGCCAAGAGATGTTACATGCAATTCACTCAAGATCACTCAGCTAAAAAGTAGGGAGCTAGGATTCAAGCTCAGAAAAATCTCTCCCCGTAACCCTTATCATTAGCCACCATGATTTTTGGTCTGTGCTGGTCTGGGACTGTCCCTTCCTACTTCTTACTGCTCTGTATCTCAGGAACTACATTTCCCAGGCTCCTTTGCTCTCTGACTTCTGGGCAGGCCCCAGCCAAAGGAACGCAATTGTGGAGAAATTGGGACAGGAGCAGAGAAAAGTCAGGGTATTTCTCCTGTCTCTCTTTCTGCTCAACTCCTCAGTGGCTCCAGCTTCTATGGAAATGCCCTTTATTCCGTGGTCCCTGTTCCTGCCAGACAGGATCACCAGGGTGCCAGCTTTCACCAGGTGACCCTGGCTCCCGGGTTCCAAGACACCACCTCTTCCTTTGTCCCTCCAGCTCAAGCAGAAGCTCTTTTTAATTCCTGTGGTGCCTCGCCACCCCTACTTGATATCTCCGCTCACTCATCAGCTATAAAACCACATCCTTGTATTAAATTCCTGTTTGAAACACCTAAAGTAGTTCCAGTTTGCAAAGAGGACACAGTGCTCATGAGAAGGACAGGTGGTAGACATGCGGTGAGTGCAAACTGTCTTCTTGGCATCTCACACTACTATTAGGATAGACACTAGCTCATTTTGCCCTGGCAATAAAACTTCACAAGCAGGTGCTAAAATTAGCCCCGTTTTACAGAGGGAGAAAGTCCAGCGGGCTAAGGTTAATCAACTTGCTCATCTGAGAAAGAACAGAGATGGGATCCAAACCTTGTTCTTCCGGGTGCCATGCCCCTGCGTCCCGCTGCTACCCCCAAATTTGCAGCCTGTTCTGCTCCCATTGGCTGAATCATGCAAATGCGTGACCTGTACATGTTCACGCACCTGACAAAAGCCAGCCCAGACCACCACCTGTGGAAAGCACGAAAAGCGTGCTTGGGATTCTGGCTGCTTTTGAGCTCTTGGGTTTCCCCTGCCCACACCGTGTGGCCTGAGCTGGATGCCCTCAGCGAGAGCTGCCGTGGCAGGCCCGGATTTATGGCTTTGTTATTACTGTGTTTTGGAGTTTTTACAGCTCTGTGCTCCCTGGAGAATCCCAGCGCTTTCTCTAGGACTTTTCGGTCAGACCGAGGAGGAAATATCCAAAATGCTGGGAACATCCTGTGTCACAGTGTCTCCCTGGCCCCCAGGTACCGGGGCCTTTTGTTTGTAGCCGGAGGGAGGAGGAAACTGATAAAGGGCAGGAGCTGGGGGTGGCGGGAGGGGAGGCCGGCAGCGGCACCTCTGTGCCCTGGTTGTTCTCCCCCATGACAATGTCCCCAGCTTCCTGACCAAAACAGTCATCACTGTGGGCCCTCTGATGTGCAGCCAGTGCTTGCGCTGGAGTGAGCCCCCCTTAATTAGCCTCTTACTGGCTCAGGGCAGATTGCTGACTCTGCAAGGAGCCAAACACACTTGCCCGTGGGGTCCAGCAGAGTTTTGCCCACATAGGAAACAAGGCCCCATTGTCCTGCCTCTGCCCCTCCCCCACTGCCCAGCCCTCTCCCAGAATCCTCTGGGCTGTGGCTCTTCTAGAGAGTTTAGGCCTAAATTCTAGGGGGAAGGATGGAGTGGGAGGGGCACAAGAATAAGAAAAGGAGAGCAATGGTAGGATTACAGGCTGAGCCTATTAAAAAATACACACACACACATATAAATAATAAAATAAATCATAATCAAAATATCTAAAGGTCTGGAACAATATACACTAAATGGCTAATGGGTGGTTTTCTCTGCTTGGTGAGGTCAATTCATATTTTTTCCTTTATCTCATTCTATATTATAAAAAATATTGAATGAGCATCTATTACTTTTTATAGAAAAATATAGCTGTTTTAATTTAAGAAGTGTTACACTGATTACTTCCTGTAATTTTCCTTAATTCAAGCCAATGGAGCCAGGAGCAAAAAGATATTTGGGATGGGGAAGAGCATAGACTCCGCCGACTCTTTCTCTGGTGTATGGGTGAGCTTCTTGGTCCCTCCCTGTCCACCAGGTCTAATTGCTTCCTCTTCCTACTTGGAGAGAGGAATGTTCCTATAGGACCCCTGCCCTGGCTCTATCCCCTCTACAGTCTCAGCACTTGTGGGGCCCCCAGGCCTGGAACGGCAGACCAGAGACAGCCCAGCACTCAGGAAGGGGCCAGGGGCTCTCAGGCCGTCCACATGCCAGGCCTCATGGGAAGCCCCCGGCCTCATTAGTCAGCAGCCCTGTGTCCACAGGCTGCACAGTGACAGGCTGGGCCCTGGGGTGGGCAATGGATGGACAGGGACAGAGGCACCAGAATCCCACATCAGCTGCCCGCCCCCTAAAGAGACTGGACCCTGGTGTCCCACCCAGAGAAACAAATGTGACCTGTCCTCTGACCTCCAGCTCACCCTGTCTCCCCTCTGACCCACCCCAAGTCCAGCTCCCCCCCTGCTTGTCCTCCATCCAGGCAGCTGCAAGGCCACGTGGATGCTTTCAAGTACAGGTTTGGGGTTTCCCTAGCGCCGGCTGCTGCTAAATATATACTGTTATTGACAGGTGACATGTGGAAGCTGCTTTTGGTGTGGGCAGAGCACAGAGGAGCCATTCATAACTCTGGCTTTAAGGGGCAGAAGAAATGCCCCGCCATGGTGACAGATGTCCTCACACCCAGATTCCAGTCTCCAGTCCATCTCTAGGCCCTGAATGGTGCATGGCATCTGGGATGATGAGCTGCCCTTCTACCTATGATTCTCCCCAGCAAGAGCCTCTCAGAGCCCCTGGGCATGTGCCTTTATAGTGAGTGAGCTCCCTAATCCTCTGAGCAGGGGCACACGCCCACACCTCACTGGCCTCATTTCATTCAATACAATGGTCAGCATTGTGTGCAAGGGATTCTCGCTCCCATTTTAAAGAGGAAAACTGAAGCAACACTGCTCCCAGCTCAGAGGCTTTGCAACTGCTATCTTGTCTGCCCAGAATATTTTTCCATGTGATCATCCTATAGTGCACTGGAGAGTCAAATGTGGAAAGCGCTTACAAGCCCTGAGCCATCATTTAAGGAGTCTGGCTGGTGGAACCGCATGTGGAGAGAAATGCTGGTGGGGCCCCTGCTGCCCCGAGGCCCAGCTATTTGAGTCCTCCAGCCCAGACGCTAGGAGCAAAGAAGCCTTTAAGATGATCCTGGGCCCAGCGACCACCTGCCTGCAGCCCTGGGAGGGTCTGAGTGACAGCCTCCTCGCTGAGCCCAGACAATACCTGCACTGGTAAGCCAGTGCTCTGGGGGCATCTCTCATGCAGACCCACAAACCTGAGCCCCACTGGGCTCTGTGGTCTCCGGGGAGTGGGCATCCAACACGGACAAATCCCTATGAGAAGACTCGTGCCCCAGGTAAGTCTATGTTAGCAGGAGCCCACTTTTCTATTTGAATCCATAAAAGCTTCTAGGAAGGAAAAAAGGAAGGAAGAAAAGAAGCTGTGGCTAAGAGTTCAGTGGGCATTGGGAATTGTTAGATGCGTTATCATGTCTATTCTTCCCCACCATCTGTGAGTTAGGCATTATTATAACTCCCCCAAGAAAGGAGGCTCAGAGATGTAGAAAAGTTGCCCAAGGGTACAGCCTATACCTGCCAGGCCTGGGATTCAGAATAGGTTTGTCTGATTCTGCATTCTTTACCAGTAACTGAATCGTGTGGGCAGAAGGAGAAGGGGGAGAGGGTTAAGCCAAAACACTATCTACAGAGCTATCCAAGTTAAACATGATCTAGTTTAAAATACTGAATCTTGTTCTCATTGTGATCAATATTTTTTTCTTTCATTGAACAATCTGGAAGTCTGCGGCAAGCTTCAGGAGGCATAAATGAAGAGATTGGGTAGGTTGGGTTATGAGAACCAGGGATCCAAGTGGCCTCCTGCAACAGTGAAAAACTTACACCCCAGACCTGGCCCTATCCTTTCCTGTCATCCCAGTCTTCCTGACAATATGGCAGATGGACTTCTTACATGACTGGCAGGCTTCCAAGAGCAAATATTTTTACACACAAGGGGACAGTCGCGTGACCTCTGGTGGCTCAGCATCGGGAGACATGGAGCATCACTTCCCCTGCATTCAGCTGCTCGGTCACCAGCCCACCCAGATCCACAAGCAGGGTCATGGGCCTACCTCCCCATGGCATGGCGTTTGCAGCTCTGTGGTGAAACCGCCACACAGGACATCCTGTATGGCCCACAGCCCACTGGCTTCCATCTCACTCAGAATAAAACCAGAGCCCTTACCAAGACCACCTGGACTGCCTTTCTCCTCTGCCAACTGGGCCCAACAGCAACCACCCTCCTCGTGCACTCCACCCCAGCCACGCGAGCTGGCTGCCTCTCTGTCCATGAACTCTCTGAGCCCACAGTCACCCCAGGACCTTGGCTTTGCTGTTCCCCCTGCCATGCCCAATCTCTCACTGCTATTTCTGCTCTATTATCTTGTCAAAGAGGCCTGCCTCCCACCTGACTGAAGGAGCATCCTTATCCCTCACCACTTCTTCCTTTCCCTAGTAATATTCATAGAACTTACTACTCCTGTGTTTTGGAACATCTAGCCAACCTCTTGAGAGCAGGGCTTTGGTTCACAGCCATATCCCCAACAGCTAGAACAGGGTCTTTCCCTTAGCAGATGCTCAACCAGTATTTGCTGGGTGGATGGGTGGGTGGATGGATGGATGGATGACGAATCCAACAGTTGATCTTGAGTTCTAAAGGTAGGGGCCCAGCTCTGATGACCTCCCTAGTCTGCACTGAGTGGCCCCCTGACCAGTGACATCAGCTCACCTTCTCTCTTGGCATCTCCCTCATTGAGACTGACCCAGGAGGGTCTCCCAGGCCTGTCAGCTGCAGAGCGTGATGAGATAAAGGTGTCTTTCTGTGTTTGATGGGAGACCCTGTGTCCAGGCATGCTAATTAGTGGGCCCACTGCTTCAATAAGAAGCTACACCTGGACATGAGGTGTGACTCAAATACTTCCTCTCTTCTGTGACAGGCAGAAGAGCCTCATCCAGGAGAGAGTGGGGCATCTTTAAACACTTATATACTGTACATTCATTGTAAAATGAACTAGAACATAGATGAGAAAACATGGGGGTGAGGAGCAGGTGAATTCCATAGAATCTCACCACCTAGAAACAACACACATTTTTAAACACAGTGTGCTTCCAATGCTTTGGGCGGCAAATGCTTTTTAAACTTTTTACTGAAGTATTATATACCTGGTGGTGGTGGGGATTGCATCCATCAGAAATGTACAGTTCAAACTCTTTTTTTTAATCCTCACCTGAGGATATGTTTATTGCTTTTAGAGAGAGAGGAAGGAAGAGAGAGAGAGAGAGACATAGATGTGAGAGAGAAACGTTGATTAGTTGCCCCAACTGGGGATTGAACCTGCAATGTTTTGGTGTATGGGATCACGCTCCAACCCACCAGAACCAGTTCAAAACATTTTGCCAACCAAGCATACATGTAACTGCACATATGTGAACCGGTGTATAACCGTGCACACACGAACATGTGTATAACTGCAAACAAGAAAACATGTGCATAACAGCACATGTGTGAGTCTGCGTGTAACTTGTAATATGAACGTGTGTGTAACTGCCTGCTCCTTTACATGTCGGCCTGCGTCCCTCACAGGGCCAACCCCCTAAAAAGAGCTCAGGTCATTACCCGGGCCTCTCCCATGGGTGGCCACCACTTTCCATGGACGGATAAGACCAGAATCTGTCTCCAGGCTAAACCAGGGCCAGGACCACCAGGCCTGTTCTGCTCCCGCGTCCTCAGCCCGCCCCTGGCGTTGCTTTCTGCTCTAGAGCTCGGAGCCTCCTTCCAAAACACGAAGGGGGCCTTCCTGAGACCACAGGGCCTCAGCTCCAGCCACCCACCTCTCAGCGCCCCCGCACTCCTCAGGAGAAAACGGGAGCAGCCCCAGCCTACTGGCCCCCATCAAGGCTTCACAGAGGCCGAGCAGGCGGGGTTTGGGGAAGATTTATCAGCCTCTCGGGCCCTGTGAAAAGCATTCCGTCAAAGAATTTGAAAAATGTGTCTCATATTCAGCATTTGGAGACAGCTATTCCCTTCTGAGAAGGGCAAGGGATGTAAAACCCATCAGTCCCTGGTGTGACTGCCTAGCAGCCGGGAGAGCGGGTCCTGATGGGCAGAGGGGAGGGCTCGGAGGCCAGGTGGCCAGGGCAGAGAGTGACCCTGCCTAGCCCGGAGTCCCCTAGAGGGGAGGCCCACGTGGCCTGAGGGGACCAGGGGGTACAAAGGGTAGAAAGGGGTCCAGCCTGGGATGAATGGGTCCAGGCACCCTGTGGACAGAGCACCTGGGGAGGAATCAGATGAGGTGCCAGGACACTGCCTCAGAAATTCGGCCTGGGTCCGCCACGGCTTCTGCCCTGAGCCACGGAAAAGGGGAAATATATGGCTGGCAGACAGCAGCTTCCTGGACCACCCATTGGGGACTGGGGAGGCTGCTGCTCTAAAAGCCTATGATAAGCAGGCAGTGGCTCCCAGCCAGTCCGAGGACAGTGGGTTTTCCAGTCCTGCTCCGTGCACCCACCCCCAAGTGGGGCTTTCCACGAGCTGAGAGCCAGGGCTTTGAGACATGTACACAGGTAGTGCAAGGTCACTGACGCTCTGAAAAGCCCACCAGTGGATTCCTCAGTGCCTCTGCACTCGCCAGTCCCTCTGCCTGGGACTTTCTCCACATCTTACTTTGCTTGTCTCATTTTGTTTTAGCCCAAATGTCACCTCCTCTGACAAGCCTTCCCCAGACATCACACCCTACAGATGTGCCCTCTGACATCACACCCACACAGGTGCACACAATGCACACATACAGCTGTGCACACACTGGCCTACATGCACACACATGTATGCACTTGCACACACATGCACAATACAGCTATGCACACAGGAATGCTTGCACATGTTCTCAAAATACACATATATAGCTATGCACACACTAACATGCGCATGCTGTAACACACGTGCACACTCATGTACACACCACAATATAGCAAGGTGATTAGAAGACAGGGCCCTGGAACAAGACTGTTTTAGTTCAACTCCTGCCTCTGCCATGTGGCCTTGGTAGATGACTTAACTTCTCTGTGCCTCAGTTTTCCTCTGACTATTTGGGGGAGGGAGTGTTAGATGAGGTAATGGGTGTGTAGGACTTAGCCTGCTGTTGCAGCGTTAGGACACAGTGAGAGGCAGCTATCATCTTCACCCCATCATATATATGAGGGGTAACCCCAAAAACCAGAATTATCTTCTGGAGGGTGGGCCCTTGCAGTACAGGCTTCCCCCACTAGGGGAGTGTTCTAGGAACCCATCTGTATCAGTGCACCGGCTGGTGTTGTTGTGAGAGGCTGTGTTCAGCTTCAGTGAATTTTTTTAAAAGACTCAACGCATTTGCCCATTTCACAATGGGTGATTTACGAGCACACCTGCCTTCACTGCACTGAGTGTTCAGCAGTTTTTGACCAAAAAAGCATGACCCCCATGCCCCACCCCACCCCATTCACTCAATCTCACCCCAAGAGACTTTTTTGTTTCCCTAGATGAAAAACGTCCTCAAAGAGAAACCTTTGGCGATGTGGAAGAGGTGAAACAAAAAACAGCAGAAGCACTAAAAGGCATGAAAATTGATGAGTTCAAAAACTGTTTTGAGCAGTGGAAAAAAAGTCTCGATAGGTGTATTGCATCAAATGGAGAGTGCTTTGAAGGTGACTGAAGTTTAAACATGTAAGAATAAATACACAATTTTTTAAAAATAAATTCCAGGTTTTTGGGTCCCCCCTCATATATATTGTTGAATATATCTATATGTGTTCAACAGTATCTGAAATTATTTTTGCTACAGGTCTGCTTACTTCTCTGCTCTTTCTCTCCCTGGAATTTAAGCTGGAGGTCACCTGACCCTTAGTGAGGGCAAAGAATGATGATAGGATAGACGATGGATGAAAGAATCTTCTCAGTCCCCTGCCTGGGAGCTGGGCTATGCACACTCCATGTGCAGAGAAGGCCATTATCAAGTGGTGGCAGAGTACTGCTATAATGACACTTGTGTGCTGTGCTCTGTTCTAGGTCAAAATCTCATTTCATCTTTGCAACCAACCCATGAGATGGGTCCTTTATATCATCATTTTTCAAGCAAAGAAAAATGGAAGCCCAGAGAGGGTAAGTAAATTAGACAAGGTCACACAGTTGAGAGCAGTAGCCACTGTCTTATAACTCAAATCATTTGACGCTCAAATCCCTGCAATATGGGCATTAAAAAAATCCCTCCTCTTTATCACCCTACTGCAAGATGCTAAAGGGCTTATACACATTTTCTCATTGAACCTTGCGACAACTCTATCAGAAGGCTCTACTATGATCTCCTGACTAATGAGTTACCTGAGGCTTAGATGGGCTAGGCGATGTCCTCAGAGCCACCTGGAACCACAGTATGTGGAAGAGCCCTATTCAAACCCAGGACTGACTCAGGCTCTAGTTCATTTTGCTATGACCTTCCTTACTTTCATGGCGGTATTATACCCTCCCCCCATTTAGATGGAAAAATTGAGGTTCAGAGAAGGCAAATGACATGCCCAAGGCCCCTAGGTCATCAATAGTGGGCAGTCTGGACTGGTATAGGTCACCCCACAACCCATCACAGAAGTTCCAGATCTGGGAATTCTGTCTCAAAGTCTCATAGGACACCCCACCCCAGCTAGTCATAGTCATAGTTGGGAAGCAGATTCATGGTTGCATCTTTCCCAGTTTTCTCCCAGGAGGTTAGTGAAGGGCAGCCCCCAGCCCTTCCCAGCCTTCAGGAGGAAGGCTCACAATGAGGCTTCCAGCAGAACCCCCACAAGCTCAGCACCCCAGGGGCCGCCTAGTACCTGGGCAAACTGTGAGAAGGACGGCAACCAGCTGCTCACTCTGTCCCCAAGACAGATCAAAACTGCTTGAGTGACATTCTTGGAACTTTCCCCCATGTCCTTTGCCCGGAATCACCGGACGGCCAACCCCCAGGAATCTTCCTGCTTGAAGGAATCAAATCCACTGTTTTGCTGCCCACGCTCAGGACTCAAAGGGTCTCTCAGAATAAGGTTTACAAAGCAGCTTCTGGATTTGATTACAAGGAAATCTGTTCCCCATCTCAACCCCTCAACTCTCTCTGCCCTCGACTGCAGGAATGTGACGCTGGCTGATTTCTCAGCAACTCCCTCATTCCTTGCAGACACCGAACTGCGAGCCAACATTCTACCTAGCTTGCACGACTCACGAATTATAGTGCAATTGAAAGAAACATTTAGCCTTCTGAACATCTAAACAGGTGAGGCATGAGCTTCCTAGGGCCTCTGTAACCAATTGCCACAAACTGGGTGGTTTAAAACAACAGGAATTTATTGTCTCCCAGTTCTGGAGGCCAGAAGTCTGAGATTGGGATGTCAGCCAGACCAGGGTCCCTCCAGAGGCTCTAGGGGGGATCCTTCCTGCCTCTTCCAGTTCCTGCTGGCTCCAGGCGCCCCTTGGCTTGTGGCCGCATCACCCCAGTCTCTACCTCCATCTTCACATGACCTTGCCCTATGTGTGTCTTTCCTCCATGTCTCTTATAAGAAATTTGTCATTGGATTTAGGGCCTGGCCAGGTAATCCAGGATGATCTCATCTAAGATCCTTAGTTTAATCACATTTGCAATGACCCTAAATCAGGTCACATTCATAGGCTCTGAGGATGAGGACATGGACATATCTTTTTTGGGGGGGGGGGGCACCATTCAACCCTCTACAGGGAGTTTTCTTCTTTCTTCTGAGCAAGAGCACAAAGAACCATCACCTCTCGGGTCTGTCCTTGGGGAAGGACTGAGTTGGGCAGGGATCACGAGCCAGTTGTTCTAGTCCCAGCTCTGTCAACACCCCCTCAGGAGCTCTTGGTCCTGGTCACCGCCTACGCTGTTCTCAGAGCTCAGCACGCAGCAAGGACCACAGCCGACCAAGGGCCAGCCTCCTCTGAGTTCATATGCCAGTGGGGAAGATAGATGGTAAACGGTTGTTTATGAGGGTAAATGGATAAATAAATACGCCCTGTGGTGATAGATGCTGTGAAGAAGAACGTAGTGAGGTGAGGACAGAGAAGGGAGAAACGAGAGCACTGCTTTAGGCAGAGCGCTCACCAGAGGCCTTGCTGATGACAGAGCTGCGGAGTCAAGGGGTGAGTCCTGAAAATAGCTGGGGGTCCCTGCAGGCAGAGGGAGCCCCGTGCTAAGGACTGGTGTGGGCATGCACTTGGGGTGTTTGTAGAGCACTGAGAAGGCCAAGTGGGGTCAAGGAGATGACAGGGCAGGATCATGCATGTTTGGGAATTTCCTCTGTGCATAGAAGCTCCTGGAAGATTTCCAGCAACAAGCGATTGAGTTGGCTTTGCCTTTAAGGGGATCACTGTGGATGGCGACTGGACCACAGGGTTCCAGACAGAATAAGCAGGAAGCTCTGAGCAGACAGGAAAGGAGGCCTGGGATGCTGTGCTGGGCGGGGCTCCAACCCTGCTCCTAGGCCTGGTACCTCATCTGTGTAATGAGAGGTTAAATGGAGAGTTTCATCAACGACACTCAGTGCCTCTGAAGTTATACACCCACGTCCATCCATGCCATAAGGAAGGGGACAGCACACGTGGCCGTCACCACCCGAAACAACCAGTGAACCGCCGAGCCTCAGAGCTTCCTGTAACATTGGAAGTTCAGCCACTGTCATTTGGGGCCAGCTGATGCTTAGTGCTGGGGGCTGTCCTGTGTGTTGTAGGGAGAGTCGCATCCCTGGTCTCCACACTAGATGCCAGTAGCATCCCCCACCAGAAATAAGAACCGACACTGTCTGCTGACAGTATCCCTTGTGGATTATAATCGCCCCAACTGAGAACCCCTGTCCTGGAGGATGGCCAGCATGGTCTGGCACAGCACTGGGCTTCCGGGCTCCCGGGCTCCCGGGCTCCCACAGACCCAAGCGGTCCCTTAGACCCCTGCAGGGGTGGGGACAAGAGCACCCCTGGGTGCTTCCTAAATACTTCATCATCATCTCTGTGCCCCAAATACATCACATTGTCATCCTCATTTATTGCCAGCTGGCCCTGAGACCTCGGCGGGTTGCCTTCCTGTGACTCTCAGCCATCTGGTCCCTAATGCAGGAGCAATGATAAAATGACCTGGTGCCCATCCATCCCCTCTCAGCCTCAGTCCTCGGTCTCCTGAAGCGCCTTCCAGCTCCGGCCTCTGCTAGCCATTCCTGACACACCCCTCCACATGGGCAGCCACTCTTTCAAGACCCCTGACCCTCCCTTCGATGTCCAGCAGCCGTGGGCAGGTGGGTGCAAAGGGAGGTGAGAGGACCGTGTGACCAGCTGCAAACCAGAGGAGGTTTCCGGAACACCCGCTGCCTTGGTGGGTGACGGGCTTTGATGGCATGCCAGAAATGATAGGCAGGCCCTGTTTGCTTTGCCTTATCTGAGTGTTTTGCACCAATATTACCTCCCGCTCCCTCTGTCCCCTCCGGGGGTTATCAGCAGGCAGCCGTGACATCCGTTGCCTGGGGTGAAACCAAAAGTGACCTTTCCCACGCCCACTTGTCTGCACCCCAGACCTTTCTAGAGGGACACCCTCAAAAGGGTGAGCCTGGAAAAGAGACCATCCTCCTTGAGAATTCAGCTCTTTCCCCAAACTGCTCCAGAATCCCATCATTTCCCAGGCGGGACTTGAGCTGTTTTCTATTTCCAATAGGCTGGCGCATTAGAGCCACCTGCTGTGAGAGCGCCCTGGGGCTGCCGCCACAGAGCACCACGCACTGGGGCCTCACACAGCAGAAACTCTCCCACAGTCCTGGAGGCCACAACCCGCAATCGGAGGTCAGAGTGCCGGCTGGGCTGCTTCCTGCTGGGTCTGCGAGGGAGCATCTGCCCAGGCCTCTCCCAGCCCTGCTGGCTGTCTTTGATGTTCCTCAGCTTGGAGAGCATCACTCTCTGCTTCCATCTCTCATGGCGTCCTTCCGGTGTGTGTCTCTGTGTCCACATTTCCCCCTTTTATAAGGACACCGGTCATGTCAGAGTAGGCCCACTCTAATGGCCTCATCGAAACTTGATCTACACCTGCACAACTCGGTTTCCAAATACAGGTCACATTATTAGTTACTGCGGGTTAGAACTTCAACCTCGTTTGCAGGAACACAACAACTTAACCCCCGGTAAAAAGTAACATATCAAAACCCATCCCACCCCCAGTCAACTAAAGCAGGTACCTGAAGGGAGGCTGGGTGCTTTCAGTATGGAACCACACTGCTGTCCTAGCCGATCAGGTGTGGGGAAACTGAGTCTCCAGAAATGGGAGTGAGATGCCCAATGTCACCTGGTGGCACAGGGAGCCTGTAACTGAGGTCTTCCCCCTCCTGGTTTATGTCATGTGCTCAGCAACAGGCTTTTGGTAGAGCTTGGGGCTGGAGCCTGACCCTGAATCTGCTTGGTGGAGGATGAGTGTCCCAGGTTTGAAGAGTTTTCTGAAATAGTATTCCATATCCTTTTAGTTTTAGCCTCACAGCCCTCAATGCTGCGTAGGGGTATGGTCTCTGTGCTCTCCAGATGGAAACTAAAAATCAGAGAGGCAAATTCACTTAGACAATGTAGCACAGCTGGGTGGAGGTGGGGAGATGGGGCAGAATTGAAACTCAGGCCCCCACCCATCTCCACAGCCTGCGTAAGTTTCCCGAATGCTGCTGCTCAGAAAGACCAAACTGCTGGTGCTGCTGGTCTGTTATAGATGTTATGGGACACACTTGATGGGTGATGGGAACCTTCTTGTAATGGATCCAAGAATGACTCAGAATGAGACAGACCCATGTTCTAGCTCCAGCATTCCCACTTACTAGCTGTGTGGCTTGAGGCAAGTCACTTAAACTCTTTGTGCCTCAGTTCCCTCATTTTTAGAAAAGTAGCACCTACCACTTAGGGTTGCTAAGGGATCAAATCAATCAATGCAAATAACATGCTTCCTGTGGCACCTGGAGATGTATCAGCTCTTACTACTACTTCCAAGGACGGTTGTGGCTTCACAAAGGTAGACCCAGCTGTCCCCCAGCTGCTGTCCCCAAATTTATGTTTTAGATCAACTCCAGCCCAATCCACTCACAGGCCCCCATGGACCCATGACATCTCACTCCAAGGCCTGTCAGAGCCACTATTAAGTTGATAAATCTCCCACCGGCTCCTGCTGCCCTCCCTCCACTTTCTGCACAGAGACTGTGCTGTTATAAATGTGTCCGGCCCGTGAAACCTAACCCCAGCATGCTCTGTGAAAGGGGGTGAAAGGGGAGGCATTGCAACTACCATCGTCTTATCTGATTGGCAGTCAATGCCTGCATTTCTCACCCCACCCCTGGGCTTCAGAAATAGGGGGGCTGTGGATGAGGGGGGGGTCTTGCAAAGAGGAGATTTGCTGCAGATTCTAATCTGGGTGCAGCACCCCCCCCCCCCAGGGTAGTCAGGATTCCACATAGAGGGCCAGATACAAGCTATAGCAAACCAAGGAGTTAGCAAAGTGCGGGATGAAGAAGTGAATGAGCCTCAGACCCCATGTCTGGGCCCTGTCCAAGCTGCTCTGGGATCTGTCTTGCCACACATTTTGGACAAGGATGACAGTCTCATCTTACTTCTCTGTCAAGGAAGCACTGGCTTATCTAACAGAATAACCCTAGGGTACTTTGGGGGTTTCAGGCATGGCTTGCTCCAGGGTTCAAACAATATCTCCAGACACTGACCTCCCTCTCTATTTTTGGACTGCACCATAGGTTCTAAGGATTCGATGTGAATGTCTGGGTGGGGATGGGGAGGTGGGAGGAGGGTTTTTCAGTCCATCACACATGCACATATTGGGTGCAAAAAGTGCTTTGAGACTGGCACAGATAACAGAAGCGACTACCACTGCTAAAAACAACAACTGATATTTGACTTTGGCCCTCTGGTTTACGAAACCCCATACCTTATTTAAAAATGACAATAACTAGAAAACCTTATTTAAAATAACAATAACTAAGACTTATGGAGTGTTTGCTATGTGCCTGTTGTAATCCACTTTGAAGTTCTTTCCTGCATTCCAAAGTGGGATCCACAAACTCACTTCACTTATGAGGAAACAAAGACTCAGAGACTTATTTAATTTGCCCAAAAGCAGAGTAGGGATTAAGCTGAATGCCGTTTACCAGAGCCTGTGTGTCCTTTTCAGTGCATCCTGCTGTTTCCCTTATTTGCAAATCCATCATCAGAAGGTGAACTAACTCCACTGGTATGCATTAATAAATCTGAATGCTTATGGCATGCAGGTACTGGGATAGCGTTACTATGCTTTCACTGACTCAACAGATACGAAGGCATGTTTCCATGGAGCCAGACACTTGGGTCATGTAGTGAAGGAAAGACATTTTTCCCTACCCTCAAGGAACTTAGAATCTGATAATAAAATATGATTGCTGCAACCCATGTAAGCCACATAAAAATCTTACAAGGTGGGTATACTAATAATTACTCTGATGGTGATGAGGACACTGAGGGTCAGAGAAGCCCCCTGCTGATGAACAGCAAAGCCAGGAGAGAGAGCTCTGTGTCTTTTTCTCTTCCTACCTATAAGGACCCTGATCGCATCATGGGGGCCCCACCCTCATGACTTCATCTAACCTTAATCATCTCCCAAAGACCCCATCTCCAAATACCATCACATTGGAGGTTAGGGCTTCAACATATGCATTTGGTGGGGTTGGGGGGATGGCACGATGCAGCCGATTGGAGATGGGTTAGGTTAGCACCATATTATTAATATAAATCCTTGAATGTGCTTGAAGAAAAGAGGAAACACCAGAAAATTATGCTAAAACAAGATCGAGATATGAGGATAGACTATTCTGCTAGTTAATAAATTTTATAATGATGATGATATAAGGGCAACAAGTGTGGAATCTAAACATGCCTCAAGATGCCTTCTCCATTAAGCGGACTCGTTCAGATGTTCTCTGACGTGCCTGTCAAGCGACTGACCTGTTTGCATATTGTTTTTCCACTCAGTATTAATGGAGGAGAGAACCAGGCATGGTGAATTATTTGGGGCCTTAAGATGACCCAGTTAGAGTCACCCTATGTGAGCCCACCGGCTGTCTGGTGATTGACGGGTAGACACGTGGTACAATCCATCATGAGGACCTGACTCAGGAAAGACAGATCGGTCGGAGAGCTAAAACAGATGTTGGGGTAGGAGGGGCACTGAAGAGGCTCCAAGAGCCAGCCAAGGGTCCCAGACACACGGCAGCTCTGGGCGTTGGGTGCTGGGAACACCTTCCCTGAGGCCATGTCAGACATGGTTCTTCTAGACCACCACAATCTCAGGTGTTCTTTTATTTAAAATAAGTGACTAAATTCCTAAATATTAGTGTGACACCCAGATGGTTATAATAAATAAATTCAAAATTTTCAGAAAAATAGAAACGTATTTTTTTCATTATTTATATAGTTGGGGTCAATTACTGTCACTTTGATGTAGGGGCCAAACATTATTCATACCTTAGCAAACCTCAATGACATCACTTTCACATCCTGCGGGAGGCCCCCAGGCATGAAGAAGACCCTCAGCCAAACCACCGAAAAATATCAGCACAATCTGCTCATGTTGTTTTAGGAACTATATCTAACACCCTTTCTATGGTTTCCACCCCAAATTAATTGAAATCTAAAACAAATTTTGACTTTCTGATCACATTAAAAATTCCTGGATGGTGCATTCAATGTGTGCTTCCTACTGGGATTTTCACATCTCCTTAAAGCTTTTTGGACTAAGGACACTGTATAGTCCTGGGTGAACGGGTTACTACCCACCCCGTGGGACTCATTTATGCCACAGAATGCCAGAATGTTCGAGTGGGAAGTTTTCCAATGCTGATACCAGACTGGATGCTGTGGATTCCCCAGGAAAACTAATCCTGATCAAACCTGCTCCTCCCGCAGCCCCAGGAGACTCAGTGGGGCCCGGGCATGAGTGTTTTTCAAATGCTCCTGCAGAAATTCTACCAGGGCATAAACCCCGAGCCTGATCCAACACCCTCATCTTAGAGACAGGGAACACGAGCACCATGAAGGGGGAGCCCATGGTCTGGGCCCACAGAGCAAGGAGAGGAGCCCGGGGAGTCTGGAACCTCATCAGGGCTCTCAGTGTCCACACTGCCCTAGGAACTTTGCCAAGACAATGCTAGTAAGTGACAGAGCCCCCCAAAAGACATAGTCACACTCTAAGACCCAGGATTTGTGAATGTCACCTGATTTGGAAATAGGGCCTTTGCAGATGCATTAGTTAAGGTAAGGTCAGACTGGATTCAGATGACCCTTAAATCCATTACAACCTTAAAAGAGGGAAATTTGGGACATAGACAGGTGAAGGCCGTGTGACAACAGGGGCAGGGATGGAGTGATGCTGTCACAAACCAAGGGACTCCTGGAGCCACCAGAAGATGGAGAGGGTGAGAAGGATGCTCCCCTGGAGCCTCCAGGGGGAGCCCAGCCCTCCGCATACCTTGATCTCAGACTCTGGCCTCCAGAACTAGAAAACATCTGCTGCTTTAAGCATCCCCCACACCAGTTTGTGTCTTTGCTAGGACAGCCCCAGGAAACTGATACAACTCATTGCAGAGTCATCTACCAAGGACTGGCCCCACCCTTGCTCTAAGCAGAGGGACAGTTCCAACCCCGACGAGTGGAGGTTTATGGCTGCCTCTACACGCAATGTCTGCGTCGTTCATTCGTCCTTTCTCTAAACATGCAAATCTGGGTTTTTCTTATAAGCAGGGACATGGCACGAGGAGGCCTCTGACCAGCCAGAGACTGAGGAAATTTGCACAGAGGGCTGACCCCGCGAGGGCCCTTGCCCAGAGGCCTGGGCAGGCCTGGACACCCCGCCCAATGACAGACCCCTCTGTATCAGCCTTCCCGCCTCTCACAGTAACCCCATCGCCATGTCTGGACAAGGCAGTGAGCCAGGACTCACTTCCACTGTAGCCGGGAGTTGATTGTAAGGGGAACAAAGAAGATTCCAATCCGGTCCAGAAGGATGGTGGGCAAAACCCCCTTCTCCCGCCACACATCCATTCCCAGCACCATATCGCTCTGCTGAAGATTCCAGATTCAAGACAGACTCACCTCCTTCATGAAGAGGCAAAGACTCGCCAGGCCCCAGCCCTACCTGAATCTCATTTGGCCATCGTGTGCCAGGCCCAAGAACACGGCCATCATCCCCACTAAGGAGCAGAAGCCATATGACACAACAGCCTATACCAGGTGTCCGCGTCACCCAACTGCGTGGGAATGCGACCTCTGCCTCTGACCAGGGGGGAGTTTGGGGAAGTCACTTAATTCCTCAGAGCTAAAATTCCCTCATATTCAGAAGGGAGAATAATCACATCTGTCCCTAATGGACAACGTTGGGCTTAAATGCCATGATGACTGGCACAAGAGAAGTGCTCTATGAATGCAACCCTTACTGCGAACTTCATTCTGGCTCTGGTTGTCAGCAGCCACGTCCCAGCTGTTTGGCAGCCTCTGGGCAGTTTGGACCAAGGACAGAGGCCTTTGGAAGCCCAGCGGAAGCAGGAAGCAGGCGAAAACGAGAGGCCCCAGAAGAGGCCCTGAGCATGTGTGGTGCTGGAGGCAGCTCCACATGGACGAGCACAGCCAATGAGGCAGGCACATCTGGCACAACATCTGCTTCTAAAGCAGGTGGGGAGGGGGGAGGGGAGCTGGGGCCCGGCATTCCCTGTGCCAGGTCCTGCTCAAGATGCTTACTGCCTTCTCCAGCATTCAGGGCCGCCTTCTGAGAATCTCCAGTATTTCCCTTGCACTTCCATGGCCACGTCCAAGCCTCTAATACATATTAATCCCACACCAGGCAATGCTAGTGTCAAGTCCATCTGAATTCGGAACACGCTGATCTGGCCTCTAATTGTGCCTGCTCCCTCCTTCTCCATGCTAATTCCCTCCCCACACCAAATTGCATGCCCCAGCCGGGCCAAACTGTTTTTATTTTTTTAAATCTTCACTGAGGACATGTTTATTGATTTGAGAAAGAGAGAGAGAATGTGAGAGAGAAACTTTGGTTGCCTCCTCTATGCATCCCAGGTGGGGATGGATCCTGAAACCTACATATGTGTCCTGACCGGAAGTCACAGCTGAAACCTTTTTGGTGTATGGGATGGTGCTCCAACCAATTGAGCCACCCAGCCAGGGCCCAACCTGCTTTTAATCCTCTTGGTGACCAGAGTCCCAGGTCCAGGCCTGATGGCCACTTCTTCCTGAGCCCTCCTCTGATTCTTCTGCCCCTGCCTATCTTTGACCCAGCCTCCAGGTCTCACTCAGATGCCCCTGCCTTGAGAGGCCTTCTCACATCCTCTGTGGGTGCCAGGGCCCACCTTCATCACCCTGGCAGCCCTGGGTCCCAGCTCAGTGCTTGGCACACAGTGGGAACTCAGAATGAATAAAATGGGTGAATTTGATTGGACTTGACAACAAATACTTTTGTGTACCTGCTGTGTGCCCAGTAGTTCTGAGCCTTATGATTCAGCAATGGGCAGAAGAGACAGAAATGAGCTCCCATTCTGGTTAGAGAGAGAGTCAGTAAAGAACAAAATAAATAAACTATGTGTTAGAGCATGCTAAGTGCTAAAAAAAAGAAATAGAAAGCTGGGAAAGAATATAGGAAATGTACCTGGAGAGTCAAAAATTCTATAGCAAGAATTGAGATCTTTGAGTATAAGTTTAAAAGTGCTAAGGAGTGTCCTGGCCAGGCGGCTTAGCTGGTTGAGCATTGTCCCATAAACCAAAAGTGCTGCAGGTTCAATTCCTGTCAGGGCACATACCTAGGTTGCAAGTTTGATCCCTGATTGGGGCACATATGAGAGACAGCCAATCGATGTTTCTCTCTCATATCAATGTTTTTTTTTTTCTTTCTCTCTCTCCCCCTTTCTCTCTCTCTAAAAAATTAATAAAAAGATATCTTTGGGTGAGGATTTTTTAAAAATTGGATGGATGGAAGGAAAGAAGGAAGATGGAAAAATGAGTCAGTGAGTGAACAAATGAGTGAGAGAATAAACAAATGAACACATGAAGAGTCTTATGATATGTACAATGTCTTTTATCTCCATCATTACCATTGTTCTTTCTCATGTCTGGGCATCTGCATCCCACCTATCCTTCAATGTCAAAGTTAGAAGCCTCTCATAGTGACACCAGACTATATTTATTCCTTGTTCTCAATTCCAAGGACCCTTGCAGCCTGTGCCCCAAATTCAGGTGGACTCAGCACTAGCTTTGCCTGGTGTGGGATCAAGCAAGAGAGCTTTAAGATCAATTCAGGAAGAAGTTCTCTGCAAAACTAACTTATCTACAATAAGTTCCATTTTTGTCTTATTTAGTTTTGTCAGTTTCAATATTAATTCTTTTGTAGGGGAGAAGAGAGATGGTTTCAGGGTATTAAAGTGTAAGAACATTGAAAACACGTTAAAAAGATCAGTTAATACCATATTCTATTATGTGCGTGTCGTGTCCTGGCATTAACCGCAGCTCTACAGGGACGATCTTCCCAAATAAATGTAAAGAAAGGGATGACCAATCTTGGCAAGCTCTCCATGGTTCAGGAACATTTCCTTAATCATAAGTAAATTTTTTTTTGTTTGGGGATCTGAGGAAGATTATCAAAAGGGGCTGTTGTGATTCTCCTCGCTGCGTGGGGTTTGCCTAGTTACCTCCTCACACGCAGTTGTCCAGAGTCTCATAGCTACTCAGTGGCTGAACCAAAATTTGATCCTGAATGAGCAAAAAATTTTTTTTCTCTTACAAAAAGACTGTGTCCTTAGAGACTGACCCCCTTCATGAGAGGAAGCTGTGAGTTTAAGATACAGATCAAGGCTTTAGGAGCAAGAGTGACCCGGTCCTCCCCTCTAAGTGGGGCCAGCAAGTCTGTCCCTGCAGATTGAGGTGGTTAAAAGTTCAGCGCCGGAGTCTGGCATCTGACATCCTGAGCCCAACCTGGCTCCTCGACACATGAGAGTGAACCTGGGCAGTCACTTGCACCCGCCTGCACCTCGGGTTCCTCATGTGTAAACACCCAATAACGACATGAAATGCATCTTAGGTTGGCGGGAGGATTCAAAGCAGTAAGACGTCCAGGTGAAGCAGACCTTGTGTGTGCCCCATGCCCAGCAATTCCACTCCTGGGTACACCCTTGCTAGACACGTGCGTCCACCAAACCAGGGGCAGGAATGTCCGCCAGTGCCCAGACTGCACTGGCAATGCCCACCCTCAGCGGAGGCCACGAGCCTGTGGTGTGATAGTCAGCCACGCCAGGGAGACTCTGCAGCGAGAAGGAATGAAACGTCGCTCCCGGACACAACGCAGATGGCTTTCACACACACCGCGCGCACGAACAAAGGCTGGTCCTGCTGAGTTGTGTGCAAAAGGGGCGAGACTCTTTCTGCGGCAGGAAATCAGAGTGGCTCTCTTGGGGGTGGAGGGCTAGGGGCTCACAAGGATCACTTTTGGATCATGGTGTGTTCAGTGTGTGGAAATTTAGGTAGTGCTCTAGATATAATGATATAACTTCAATAAAAGTTTATGGACTGATGCCTGTAAATCCTCACTCAAGATGACGCCTGTTTCCCAGTAGCCCTCAGCAGTCCCTTTGCCAGGGCCACATTCATGGACACACAACTGCACCAAAGAGGTACCTTTTCTCCAAATGCAAGTCTTCCATTCAGTCTCGTATAAGGTGAGGGTGTGTCCCCATGGTCCCTGTCCACTCCAGGTGGGATGGTCACTGTGGGAACTGAGCAGTCAGCACGAGGGATGATCCACTGGATTTGATGTGGACTTTCATTTCATACGCTATCTTCTCCCACTCCTAGGGGTGAGGCATGTGTGGCCATGGGGTGCAGTTCAGGTGGGAAAGCAGGGTCCAGAGCCGAGATGGACCAGGTGGACTGCCCACCCAGGGTTGTGGGCAGCAGCATGGCCTGAGGTAGACCCTTCTCAAGGTCCAGGGGAGCTCAAGTCATGGATGGAAACAGGACACAGAGGGCCCCTCCGTGAAGAATGAGCAGTTAGACGAGGGAGGCCAGAAGACAGAGACATGCCTCCGAGTGTGAGGCAACTTGTAAAAGCATGAGGCTGTGACAGTGGCCACCAGAAGCCCGGAAAGTGGGAACAGGGTGCAGGAACTCAGAGGCAAAAGGGAAGAGCAAAGCCATTGTGAGTTTCCTTTAAGTGTGGGCTGGGGAGAGATCAGAGGATGGGAACAGAACTGCTCTCAGTTAAAGGACTGAGGGGCCTAGCCTCTGCCCCCTGACCCTCACCCTGCCCTTCTCGTGGTCCTTTGTGTGATCTCTGGAGCCACCCACTAACCAAAGTGACCACTTGTTGTCGCTGGGTCCTCAGGACTAACCATGCCTGGCAAATAGTAGGTGCTCAATAAACAAGTGTTGATGATTTCCCTTTAGTTCTGAACACACCAAGGGTAGACGTTTCTCTCTTTCCCCAGGGCTCCTGCATTGTGTGGGCACATGCCGTTAGTGTGTGTGTTCTGGCTTTGTGTTGTTTTCTTACTTTACAGTTCATCTGGGTAATTCATTTCTTGAGATGCATTATAAATATACATATTCATAACAGCTAGGAGATTTAATATTATAAGGATCGCATGGAAAAGCCTCACACTATTCCTGGCACAGAGAAACAGATTAAAAAAAAAATGTTTCCCTTAGAACTTCCATAGAATGAAATGTACAGGAGTCAAGCAATTAATAGAGCCCCCCCCCCCCGCCCTCGAAAGAAGTCCTTTAAAACATCTATATCCTCTATAACACAACAAGAGGGTGATTCTCGTAGCTGTTCTGCTAAGAGAAAGAAGCAGGGCATGTGAGAGAACACTCCACAGCTCCACTGCAGGTCATTCAAGAACCGACCAGGCTAATACATGGTGGTAGAATCAGAAGATTCCTCGCTGGTGGAAGAAGGGGGTGGGATTTGACTGGAGGGGCATGCGGGTGTCTGCAGGGGCTGGAAATGTCCCTGATACCAGTCCGGGTGGCGGTTACGTGGGTGTGTGCACATGCCATGGAAAAATCCACTGCGCAAGACACGTGAGATGTGCACTCCTTACTGGATATGTGTCTATAGCTCAATAACAAAAAAATAAGTAAAACAGCCTTCTCCTAGAACAGAGAGATTAGATAGCAATGGATTTAAGTGATTTTTATAATTTTTAGTAGGAAATGCATTCCATGGCTCTGGATTTAAAAGACCTATAGTTAGGAGATTCATCCCTTCCCTGTTCACACCCACCTCACTCACTCCCTGCATGACCTGCAGGCTGCAAAGGTGCACTGACTGTCGCATAGTCTACCCAACTTTACCGTCTCACCGGTAACAACAAGTGTGAATCATTGAGGGCCTGGTACATGTCTAACTCCATAAGCAATGCCTAAACATTCTGTTTGTATCCTCCTTTTATTTGTGGGGAAGTTAAGGCACGAAGATGGTAAGTGATTTGCTCCAGGCCACAGAGCAAGTGAGGGGCAGAGGCAGGCTCAGAGCCCTGCCCTCACTCCTGGGTCAGATGGTGCTGGACGTACAACAGGGGAACTTGACCATAAAGTTCCATCATGAATTATCTGGTGACAGACCAATGGGGATATTGTTGGGAAGCAAAATCCATCTCTTTTACAACTGTCCTGACGTGTTTATAGATCCACGTATCTGATGGGGGAGGGGAAGAAAAGCCTTCTGGGCCACCCCACCGCCCACCCCTACCTCCCCTCCCCCCACTACCTCAGTGCAGGGCGGTGTCCAACCACTGCAAGAAAATTAATGAAACCACCCATTTTGAACAACTTGTACAAAAGCAGGTTTCAGATTTGATCTTTGCCACATGTACCACCCAGGGCCTAAACGTGGTCTAGAAAGCAAAGCAGAAACAAGCAGGGATGAGAAGTCTTCACCTCGACATCTCACTGCTCAGGCGCCTGTGGACCTGACCTTGGCTCCTGACTCCGTGTCACAGCTTCTGATGAGTTACCCTCCACAGCACACAGACCGCCAGCTGGAGCCCATTGGGGGAAGCCCCGGGCCTCAGAAAGCACCACAGTGCAGACTGCCATCTAGTTACTGCTAGAGTCACTGGGTGTCCAGGGAGACTGGCTCCTCCCACTTTTATCCTCTGGGTGGTAATTCTTCCACATGGAGCATAGTTGTAAATTTGGGTACAGTGTCCCGAACAAGACTTCAAGATTTCTATTCTCTTGAAGTTTATTTTCTCCTGAAACACAGGATAAATGCCCCCTTCTCCTAACAACAGAGAAAACACCCCAAAAGCAGCTCAAAGGGCAAACTTCTGATAGTTGGGGAAATGGAGCCCAATGCTAGAATTCAGGGGGTGCCCTGTGAAGGATGGGGAGAAAATGGCAGAGGTGTGTGACTGTAGATGTCCGACAGTGTCCAAGTGCACCTTCTGCACGGGCCGTGGGGCGGCAGAGCTGTCTGCCTCTGCCGATGGCGCCCAGACTGGGCAAGCTATTTATAGAAGTGGAGGATCATTTGATGGCTGCATCTGGAACCAATTGAGGGAGGGCTGGAGCCCTGTCAGAGCCTGGCACCCACTTGATGATCCCCCACGCAGGACTTCACCCGAAAGTGTCAGAGAAAGGAGAAGGAGCAGCTCTCTCCAAGGGCCTCCCAGGGCAGTTGAGGTTGATTTGAAAAGACATTCTGAGTTGGTCAGGGGAATGGCTCCCCCGTGTCAAGAGGCAATTACCTGTAATTATTATGCAAGCTTCTAATCACTGCATGTTGGCTAATTAGTTACAAATTGCTCAGCAATAAATTGCCTTTGGGCAGAAAGACCTCCTTCCTCTGGAATGTGGGCTGGATCCTGAGGGTTGAGACAGGGAGTAGGCCTAGCCATCCCATGAAGGTGGCTGGTTGTTCCTCCACTCAAAGTCTTTCTGAAAAGTCCCTGAGGCACTGGCGCAAATGGGCGTTGCCAGACATGAAAGCAGGGGACCACGGAACTAGCTTGCTTCTTTCAGGTGTGGAGGAAATGGGTCTCCACACTCCTGGGTGCTGCGCTCAGAGCAGCCTCTGAAAAACCTCTTCAAGGCCTGTGTGTCCTTGCCACCCCAGGGAGGTGGCTGAAAGTCCACGTTCCTGCACTGTCGGTTACTCGGTGTGGTGCGTGCACCAGTGGCATCAGACGGCCCAACCCCTCACTCAGAATCAGCACCTTAACATGAACCCTGGTGATCCATGCACGGAAACTTAGGGAACTCTGTTGTGCCCTAAGAATATCTTCTGGGACCTTGTTCCTAACTTTAAGAAGATGTTTGTTCATTAAAAAACAAAAACGCTGTTTTATGGTGCACCCATACAACTGAAACCTTTGCATCAACTGAAAATGACAGGATCCATTGCTAGACCACAAGCTCCACAGGACAAAGTCATTGGCTCTTGGCTGCTGTATCCTCAGGTTCTAGAATAGTGTCAGGTACACAGCAGGTGATCAATGGATGTTGAATGAATGCACTGACAGAGGGATGACCACCTGTATTGGTAAGGGTCGATAGAAAGGTTTGGAACAGTGCAAACATGACGACTCTCCTTTTATTTTAAAGCACTGAGGTGTGGTACTGGCCGTGAATGTGCTCAGAGGGAAAGGTTCAACTTCACATGAGCAAAGGTTACTTTCAAAATTTTTAAGTCAGAAAAGACTCTTGTGTCATTTCCTGCTCAATATCAAACATCTTGAGTAGAATATTCCTGCCCTGGTCAGTGTGGCTCAGTTGGTTGGAGCATCATCCCATAGCTGAAAGGTGGTGGGTTTGATCCCCAGTCACGGCGTGTACCTAGGTTGCAGGTTTCATCCCCAGTCTGGGCACGTACGATCCCTGGTCCCGGCACATACGGGAGGTGGCCGATCAATGTTTCTCTCTCTCCCTTCCTCTCTCTCTAAGACTTCAATGAAGACATGTCCTCGGGTGAGGATTTAAAAAAAAAAAAAAAAGTAGGATTTTTCTGCCTGGTTCTCCTGCTTGAGCCCCTCTGAGAAAAGTCGGCATTTGCTACCGTCAAACCTGGGAGGCTGCGGGTACACGTGGCTTTGGAGCCCCGTGGCATCCATGTTGCCTTCTGGAGAGCAGCAGGCTTGAACTTCTGAACCTGAGCTTTGCTGAGAAAGACTCCAGTTCCCAGCTCTCCTCTGGACTGGGCGCCCCTGCAGAGGAACCTGACCCTCACTGGGGCAGTCTTCCCCAATGATGCTGGTGGCCCCCGACCCTAGACTGATGTCTCAGAGGTCTTGGGTGAGTCTGGATTAAGAGGCCCTCCTCACCTTCCCCTTACTCAGCTCAGCCTCTATTTATCTTGTTGTCTCATAACCAATAGAAGGTCCTATTTATTGAGCACCTACTGTGTACCAGGCACCATTTTGCATGAATTGTCTTCCATGAATTAGTTCCTTGAACTGGCATAACAGGCCTAGGATGCAGGGGTTGTTCCTACACCCATTTACAGATGGGAACACTGGGAGAAGGGACATCCTCTGCCGTATACCCATCTCTGAAAAACGGGATAACAAGACGCTCTCTGCCTCCCTTCCTGGATGTCTGTGAGGACCAAGACACTGAGAGTTCTTCTAAGCTGGGGCTATGTCTGTGCTTTGGACCCTCAATGCCTCATCTGAGACCAAGCCCAAGGCAGATGCTTAAGGAAGGACTATCAGTGAGACAGTATAATAGAAATGCTTCCTAAGGTGCCATGTGCTCTAGGGTCACAAGTTCTAACGAGTGTCACACACTTACTGGGTTCTAGGGCCATCTAGGCATGAACTCGCTGAACCTTCACAACAACCCCATGAGGTAGGGCTATTCTTATTACCCCCATTTCACAGATGAGGAAATCGAAGGGCAGAGTGATTAACATGCCCAAGACCACATATGAAGGACATGTAAATTTCCATAACAAATCAGTGAAGTAGTAATGATCTTTATGCCCCTTAGAGATGGGGAGATTAAGGAGCCTATGAGGGAAGGCCATCCTTTGCTCCTTTCATGGACAGCCAGACCTCGGGGTTTATACACGCAGGCACTATTTCTCTAGTGCTATGTCAGTGTGTGACATGATGACAGCGATGATAATGATGACGATGATTATAATGAAAATTTTACCCTTCAGTTCAAATTGCACCTTTAAAGTCGCTCACAGTAGCCCCTCCATGGCCCCAGCCCCTCTGGCCTCCTGTAGAGTTTACGACCTCGCCACTCCCTGTGCTGGGACTCAGCCTGACTCCTGCGCTGTTTCCCACTGATCTGAGCTCCCAACTGAGAGAGAAGCTCAAGGAAAGGCTGGGCCTTTATTTTCATTATTGCTCCTGCTTCTGTCCAGCCAAGGCCTTGCCCATTTTGTTGGCTGCTGACATCTCTAAGAACTTCCATTTTAGGTGTCACAGTACCATTACGGCTCAATTCTGGGGCCCATGGGACACATGCAGGGCCCAGGAACCTGGTGGGTTTAAAGTTTTACTTTGGCTTGATGTCTGTTTTACCATCAGAAACTCAGTTTCTTCCTCTGGAAAATGGGAATCAAATATTAGGGAATTAACGTATTTATGGCATGAAACAGTATCCCCCACCCAAATTCATGTGCACCTGGGATCTCAGAATATGATCTTATTTGAAAATAGCATCTTTGTAGATGTAATTAGTTAATATGAGGTCATACTGAATGAGAATCGGCCCTAAGCCTATGACTGATGTCCTCATAAAAAGAGGAGAGGAGACGCAGAGGTACAGCGGGGAAGCCAGGTGACCACAGAGGTCAAAACCCTTGGAGCCACCAAGAGCTGGAGGAGGCAGGAAGGATTCTTCCCTAGAGCCTTGAGAGGGAGCACGGCCCTGCCCACACCTCGGTTTTGGACATCTGGTCTCCAAAATTGGGAGAGAATACAGTATGTATATTTCTGTTGTTGTAAGACACCCAGATTGTGATAATTATTGCAGCTGTCTTAGGAGACTGACACAATACCTACATGTTTCCAGTCACGGAAGGCTCTAACTCAGTGCCAGCCTCATCAACATTATGGTGACTTGCCACCTACCCAAGTATCCCTTTTCCTTCAGGACAGGCAACACAGAGTGGGCACGTTGCTACCATAGCAAGATACCTGAAGGTACCAAGGGAAAGGGACAGGAGAATCCATGATTTTGGGCTGTCATCTCTCCAGGCCCTGGGCTATGGTTGTGCCCACAGACTTTTCTCCCTTTGCAATGGCCACAGCTGCCACAGGAGCTCCAGATCCTGGGGTTTCCGAGCAGAAACTCTGAGAGAGGAATGCCCCCGCAGCCAGCATCATGGACCATGAGATGCCCCATCTGACCGCTGAATGTGCCCAGCTGTTTAGGGAGCAGGACCTTGTCCTCTCCCTTGAACCCAAATACAGATGTGTAGGGGTCAGAGGCCAGGGCTAATTAACTTAAGAAGGCCACGTACACTTGACCAGACTCACAAAGGTCATCAGGAAACCCCCAGAGATGCCCTTGTACTATTTTTAGTCTTGAGGCCTTATGATTAGACCAGGACTTTGGAGTGGCCCAGGATGGGTTGGGGGATGGGATAGAGGTGCTGGAAGGATGGAGTCTGCAGCTACAGGACAAAGAAGCACTTTAGGAGATGCCAGCCCAGGCCTGCGAGATAGTCGCCCGTGGTCAAGCATTTGCTGTGATTCTTACTTGCACCCTCACTGAATTCTCGAAGCAGCCCTGTGGGTGGGGCCAGTGCCAGCTCCATCTCAGAGATGGGGAAACTGAGGCACGGAGTGAAGAAATGGCCTGTCAAAGGAGCCCATCATATCATCAGGTGGCCCTCCAGGCCTCCTTCATTATAGAATAATGACATTTGAAGGTATTTGGGGGCTCAGGGGCCCTGTACAGTAGAAAAGTACACACTTTGATGCAAGATCATGGGATGCATGTGTAGCTGGAGTGGAGGGAGTGGTACTGGCTTTCCCAGACACGAGCTCCCAGGGCAGGTGGTTGAAATGTTAAGAGGGGTCCCAGGTCCAAACCCCAGTCCATCAGTGACTCAATGTGAGTGGCTTACTCATGCCTGGCCTTGCTGCCTTGGCTGCAGAATGGGGACTCCTGCCCCAGCTGCCCAGTGAAATGGGGAACACATGTTCTGGGCTTAGCATGACTCCCAGAGCGGCCAGTGCCTGATGGGGCTTCTTGTGACACCCTGGCCATCCAGCCTAGCACTGAAGTGCACAGGTGACAGAGGCAGAGGGAAGGCCTGCCCCAGTGCCCTCAGGAGGATGTTCCCGAGACAGAGCAACAGCAATGAAGCTGAGGAGGAGGGGGAGGTGGGCACAGCGCAGCCCCTGGGCTCCAGGCTCCCACATCCCGATCGAGTGTGGGGCTGGCAGCCTCTGCCACGGGGCTCGGGTGCTGGGTGCAGGGCGACTGGAGTTTAGTGCAGCTCTGATTATAGGGAGATAGGGCTTCCCAATGGCTTCCAAGGGCCCCTCTGTGGATTAGTATTTATTACGCCCCGAATTAGCTGGCAAGAGGGCGGCTTCTGTGGAGGCGTTTAGCAGAGCCTGGAAGCATAATGTTCCTTTTATTGCTCCATAAACAGCCCACACACTCTCTCCCTCCTCTTCCTCCCACTCCCCTCTCAGGCCTGTCTGTTTAAGCCTTTTAAACCTTTAATCAGAGACTAATTGGGCAGAATAATAACAAATCCCTTTCAGCCCTGTTCTTCCAGAGCCCTGACCTGGAGGTAGCTGAGGTGGCAAGACCAGGAAAAGCCCCAATAGTGCCAAACAGGCTTCCACGGCAGAACCTCATGCATGCTCTATGAAAAATCAGAGGGCTCAACACTCTCGCTAAAAAGCAGAACAAAGCTGTTCTCACTGCTGCGGATGTATTGCACACGGCACACCTCTAGGGGGAGCCATTTCATCCTCACCTCTCCAAACGGGGCTGTGCAGTGCACAGCCTGTGCAGCCGCGTATAGCACCATCTTCCTACAGCTACCAGGTAAAATATGAATGCAAAGACACACACCCAGTGTCAGCAGTGGCATCTTAAAGCTGACTTTCATTTTCTCCTGAGCTTCCCCTGCATTTTCTAATTGTTTTTCTACAGTGAAGAAGCTTATGAAACATGCCAGCCCCAGTTCCAAGGGCTTGGTGTGTATGAAGTCTGTTAATATGCACAACGACCCTAAAAGCTAGGTATTTATCTAATCCCCATTTTACAGATAAGGATCCTAAGGCACCAAGGCATTGTGTAACTTGGCCAGAGTCATAGAGCTAATGGACAGCTGAGCTGGCCACTCCTAGCCATATGCTCCCAATCAAGGACGCTAAATTGCCTTTCATTTTTTCACCCCCAAATGAAATAAGCTACATTTATTTTAAATGACCCCACCAAATTCCATTTCTAGAACTTCAGGGGCCACGCTCTCCCCTTATTCAGGCATCTGCTATTCCCTCATTCTTAACCCTTTGCTCCCTATCACAACTGTTCTCTGGCATGTATTTTCCCTATCATTCATTTACACTCTAGCAAGAATTTTAAACAACAGTGGGTAAGTAGAGAGAATCTGGAATGGGAATAGGTATTTTGCTGAATAGAATCACGATATCCTAATTTTAAGAACAGAAAGGGTGTTAGAGACCATTTCATCAAGCCTGTAATTTTAGATATTTAAAAAAAAAATGAGACCCAGGAAGGAAAGTGGTTTATGTAAGACATGCAGCAAGTCTGTCTATGACCAAAGCTGAGTATAATTCAAACATTATCTTCCAGACCTGGCCTCTCAAGAAAAGAAAATGCAGGCATTTGAGCAAGAAACCCATGGCCCTAGATTGATTCAAGCCCGAAGAAATGAACATACCAATTGCTATGATACAGAAGGTGGAGCTGAAGAATTGTAGGATGCACATGTCTAACTTTCCTATTTTACAGGTGGGAAAGCTGAGGCCTGGAGAGAGTTAATAATCTCATTTATTGAATACTTATGAGTCATCAGGCCCTATGCTAATTATAAATCTCATCACAATTAACTTGCATTACAACCCCATACAGTAGGCAGAGATTGAGGAAATGCTGGGTTAAGGAACTTTAAACAGACTTAGATGTTTATTTTGCCTGCAGGACTTTTCAGAGTGTTGAATATGCTCATGTTTACTGTGAATCTCCAAGAAATCAATAGGAAATTTCTGGGTATCCCCAGTTATTTGGGCAAGGAAACCTCTTTTCTTGAAGCAACTCCTGGGACACATTTTGGTTCTAGATTTGAACCACATACAACATTCTGCTACGACAACATGTGTTCAAATGCCCAGTAAGTGGTTCCAGCTGTGAGGGCCCTGAGCTCTAAAGACAGAGAAAGGTCACCTTGCATTTATCCCTCATTGCATAATTGAGTTGAAGGTGTCTTCTAGCGCAGGGCATTGGGCATTTGCTGCAGTGGGTGCTGGGAGAGGGAGATGGGTGCCCTGGACATTGTTAGTGGGCACATATATAAGCTTCTCTTTGTCCTGGGTAAAAGGAAGACTATGCTTGTCAGCCCTCTTCCCACTGGGGGAGGCAGCATGTGCCTGGTTCTGGCAGGTCTGTGAGCCCAGGGGACATGGGTAATTGCCAGGCAGAATCAGTAAAGAGCAGGTACTTATTGTCATGTGCTTTCTTCCCTTTTGTGGCACATGTGAGCCACATTGAAATGATGGAGCAATAAGATGGAATCAGTCTGGATCTCTGAGTCACCACCTGAAGGACAGTTGCCCTGAACCAGCAGTGAGCTCAGCATGAGTGGGGAGTTAGATTTCTGTTACATTACATCGCTGAGATTTGGAGCTGCTTATTATTGCAGTGCAGTATAACATAGTCTGACTGCTAGAGAAAGAACTGACCAACAATTGGTGAATTAGATAAGATCCTTTCTTGGAGCACATGTGGCTAAATAAGGGAGATTAAATATTAGATAACTGTGTGTGAGTAACCAGAACAAGGTCCTCAGTGGTGGGCCTCGAGGGTTGCAAATAGCATTCTATGGCAGCTCTGTACTCCTAGCTGATAGCAGAGTCTGTCTGAAGAAGCTGAGTGGAGAATTGAAGGAGAGCTGGATTTGCAGGATTAAATGCTATTCCAGGTAGAAGGAATGGGAGCGTTTTGTCAGAGTTGAGGAAGTGAGAAGAGAAGTGATAGAAAACAAAGCTGTAAAACACTGCTGGTCCCAAGATCATATAGAAACTAGTATTTCATACTAAGGAGTTTTGATGTAATTCTGCTACTAGCATTTCCCCTGTAAACATGGGTTCTATGAGCTGCATCTGTAAGGTAAGAGTTCCATAGTCAAGGTCAGAAAAAAGCTTCATTGCCTGATTTCTTCTTAATAAGTCCCAGGCTAAAGAACCACGATCAAGGCTCTGAGAAGTCTTGTAGTAAAGAATCCAATTCATCTTTGCTTAATATAGTATTTCTCACCATTGTGTGATCAAGAAGCTCTTTTCTGGCAAGTCTTGGGGAACGTTGTTATGGAGACGGGGATCAGCAGATTTATCAGCAGGCTGGGGAAGTGACTAGAGCCTGGAGAAGATGAGTCAGCAGGAGGGAGACACACATCAGCTGCCCGGCTCCCATGCACCAGCCTCTTCTCTGACTTCACCACGTCCGGTGGACCCTCCGTGCAAGCGTCAAGCCCATTCATGCTGACCACATCTTGCCTCAAGCACAGGCTTCAGGTCCTCAGTCTGACATGGAGGCTGCAGGAGGGGGCCACTGTTTGGAAGTTAGGAGTTAACACTCAACCAATGAGGGAAGGAAATCAATGGAAAAATACTCCTGCCCCCATCTCTGGGGCAAACAGCTCTGGACGGTGTTCTGTGGAGCTTCTTACAAGGTTCTGGTAGGAGTGAGCACCTATTGCCCCCAGTGATCTCCATCACGCACCCTTCTCCTTATCCCCTGCTCCCTCACTCCTGTGACTTAGACCACCTCCCGAATAAACCCTCACTCCTGTGCCCTAGACCACCTCCCAAATTAACCACCAGCTTTGGGGGGAGCCCAAGATAAGACCAGGAATGTATTAGAGGAGAAGATCTCTGAAAAGTTTTGCAACGGACCCAAGAAATAAAACTTAACAGTCCAAGTGCACATTACTCCATAGAAAATCAGCAGCAGGAGCAGCCCATGAGGATAGCCACCCTCCCTGGGATCCTCTAGGGTCAGAATCCACCCAAGGCTTGGCATCGCTGTTTCTCCAAGCTTCCCTGTGGAAACTTTATTACTTCCTTTACTTACAGATTTGAAAACTGAGGCTTAGAGAGGCATGTTCTCTCCTCTGAACTGGGCAACTTCCCATCCACCCAAAATATGTTCTGGAAGAAGAAGGGACAGAGGTGGACAAGGAGGAGAGAAAAGCTGACTGCAAGGTCTGCATGCTCTGGGAAGACTTCCTGGAGGAGGTGGACAATTCTGCACAAGGGACCCATTATCAGAATCCAGTGTGAATACCAAACATCATTATTATTGCTATTATTACTATTTCCCATCATAGTAAAAAGCCCATACTCAGTGGGTGTTACATAAGCCCTAGTTAATTTCTGGTTAAATATTGGATCACTGAAGTCTTTAAATGCTTATTTCTGAGCCTGGGGCATCTGTGGATCAAATGCATTGTCCAAACGAGGACAAGTTAACCACCCACTGCAGATCACAGCTCAGGCATTGGCTACAAGAAATGGCAGCAACAAAGCAAGTGGTGGCGAATATCTGATCTTTGAAGCCCTATGGACATTAACCTGGACAAGCATGTCCCACCTGGGGTCGTTTGCATGAAATGGATTGATGAGTCTCTCACAGTGAAAATAACTCATTATTTTCCAGGCCAGGTGACTCAGTTGGTTGTAGTGTTATCCCATACAACCAAAAGGTTGCAGAGTCTATCCCTCCTTGGTCAGAGTACATACCTAGATTACAGGTTCAGTTACCAGTAGGGATGCACACAGGAGGCAACATATCTCTCTCACATGGATGTTTCTCTCTCTCTCTCTTTTCTCTCTCTCCCCTGCCCCTAAAAATAAGAAAGAAAAAGAAAAGAAAATAACTCTTTGTCACTGGAGCCTGTGGTGGGGACAGTGTACTGGCCGAGTCCAGCCACTGGCCTGCCCAGCAGACATTATCTTTCCCCAGCAGGTCTGTGTAGAGGAGATAGACGCCCCCCACCCCACCTCCTACCCACAGCGTCGGCTGTCAGCTCAGAGATGTTGGCTGGACAACCGTTGGCCCCGCTCATCCCCATGCCCCACAGGATCAGGTATGGATCATCAAAGATCATTTTACTCCCAAATGGAGTTATAAATCAGTCCTTTTACAGGGGTGGTTCCCACAAAACATCTGCATTACTGATGAAGAGTAAAAAGGAAAAGAAAAAATGAGTGAAGACAAAGGCCTGGGCTCAAAGGCAAAGAGGAAGACGACAATATTTTTTCAGCAGGGCTGGAGCACAGCCCCCGAAAGAGCCCAGCGTCTGGGAGAACCAGTCCTTTGAACTATCCCACCCTTTGTTATCCTAAGAGTTTGATGATAAGCCCACCCAGCACAAAGATATTCTCAATTTGAGGCATATGGACTCCATTAATCTGCCCTCGCACCTTTTAAGAACTTTGCAGCTCCTGCCGCCCACGAACTCCAAGCAGAGGGTTAATTTTCTTAAATGGATTTTAGTCAGGCGCGGCCAGCCGCTGTGGCATGCGTGAAGTTGACAGCTCGCCCACCAGCTGCGATCTGTCTTTGGGGATAACGATGTCTGCCCACCCTGTGCCCATGCCTGAGGTGGACCCCAAAAGTGAGGGACATGCCCGGTCAGGCAGCTGAAGTGGCCCTGCTTGGTGGGGAGGGCAACAGACTCACATCAAAATCTCTGCCCCATCACTGCCCGGCTGTGTGTCACTCTGGGCATGCTCTTGAACGTCTCTGGGCCTCAGTTTCCCCTCTGTAAAGCAAAACTACAGCAACTGCCCTGTAGCGTTGTTACACAGATGGCATGAGCTCAAATGTGTAAAACAATACTAACAGTCCCTGGCACATAATAAATGCTCAACAAACAGCTATCTACTGGTGAGGGAATGGAAAAAGAGCAGCAACCTTACAAGCAAAATAAGTTATCAAGAAGCACAGGTTCTGTGCATGCTGGGGTTTTAGAAATGGTATTTTTCAGTCCCCCTCACCCTCTGGGGGTTCCAGAGGCTGACAGGGCTGACAGTGCAGACACCCAACGGCCTCCAGCACAGCGGGGACTGGAGCTGAGCTGGTGACCCAACCATGGCCAACAGGGCTAAAGGGGCCTGCAGGGACTCCAGGCATGGACCCCTTCCCCCACACAGAAAGAGGCTCTTGGAGAGGATCTGCCCCCTGCCTCTGAAGACTGCTGTGGGGAGTGGAGCCTGGAGCTACTGCCAGGATCTCACATCAGCTAGGAGCTGGAAACCAAGGGACTGAGGATGGTGGCAAGATGAAAAGAGGTGAGGTCCCAACCACATCTGTGACAGCTGAAGTAACCAGTCTGTACCGCCTTGTTTTGGGAGAGGACATAATTCTGTCCTGTTTCTCTTGGCCACCCAATGCTAGAGATTATTGGGGTGGTCATGATGGCAGGGGAGGGTCAGCCAGGGTAAGAACGGTGCAGACAGACCCGCAGACCATCACTTACTTCCCTCATTTATCCACTCATTCAAAAACGATTTATCAAGTACTTACTCTGTACCAGACGCCTTCCAGGGACTAGAGGCTTTTATACTTAGGGGTGCAGATCCTCCAATTGGTATTTAGGCAATGGCCCCGTGCATATACTGAGTCCTCTGTGCACAAGTCATCTGCATCGCAGCTCCCTAAAATGGACCCAGCACTAGGAAATGCTGGATTACACACATTTAAATGGGCTTTTCCATTTGTTTTTCTTGCAGGACTTTTTAGACCCTCGAAAGTGCTCATGGGCACTGAGACTCTACAGCATGTGGGCTTGAGCCATCACAAAGTTCTCTGGCCTCCATTCACTCATCTTTGCAGTGGGGTAATAATACCAGCGACCTTCTACGTCTGACAGCTTGTTAAAAGGATTCTGGGAGTTAAAGTCATCTGTAAAATGGGCCACTGCTGATAACCAAACTCCCTCCTGGTGTTGTGGTGAAGGTCAAGTGGCAGCTCGGGCTGCCAACGGGTAAACTCACCTCTGTTGGGCTAGTGACATGAGTGCCCACCATTCCTTAACAAAGTAGGACAAACTAGAATGGCTAGGACACTCACAATGAGCAGGACTGCAGCCATCCCAGACAGCTGTGCACAAAAAAGCAACGGGAGGAATATTTACTTAATCACAAAGGCAGTGTCTTGGTGTCCCCTAGAAGCAGGCCCTGAGACAAGCATTGGGGACAGAGGCATTAACATGGAGGTGGCCCCAGGAAGCCTTGGAGGGAGTAGGGATGAAAGGACAGCCAGCGAGGAGCTGTTTTATCAAGAAGTTCCCACCATGGGTGGCAGGGCTTGTTTCTGCTGGGGCACCAGGGATGAGTAGGAGTTTCTCGTTGCTGCTAAAACAACTCACCACAAATTTATCCTTGAACAACACAGATTTAGTATCTCCCTGTCTGGAGGGCAGAAGTCTGATACAGGTCTCCCCAGGCAAAAAAAATCAAGGTGTCAGCAGGGCTGGTTTCTCTGGAAGCTCCAGGGGAGAATTTGTTTCCTTGCCTTTTCCAGCTTCTAGAGTGCTATAGTCCTTGGCTTGTGGCCCCTTCCCCTGCCTTCACTGCCAACAGTGGCCAGTCAGATGCTTCTCAGGCTGCATCTATCTGCCCTTCTCTTATGCCTCTCTCTTCCAATTTTAAGGTCACTTGTGATTGCACTGGGTCACCCAGATAATCCAGAATAAGCTCTCTATCTTAAGGTCAGCTGATTAGCAACCTTAATTCCATCTGCAGACTTACTTGCCCTTTGTCACCTAAGGTAATATAATTGCAGGTCCCAAGGGTTAGGATGAGGACCTCTGTGGATTTACCACATCAGGTTGAGACCTGCATCTCAGAATGTCCCCTGCTGAGACCCTGGCCTGGTAGCTCAGTTGGTTAGAACATTGTTCCCAAATTCATGAAGGTTGTGCATTTGGGAACAGTCAAGATACATGCAAGAATCAACCAGTGAATGCATAAATAAGTGGAAAAACTAATAGGTATATCTCTCTCCCTCCTTCTTCTCTCTAAAGCAATAAATACAAATTTTTGAAAAAAGAAAAAAAGAATGTTCCCTGGTGAGGAGAGGGAGCTGGGGTATTTATACACCATCAGGTATTGGGGGAGGTGGTGATCATTTTTGGTCATGTGTGCTGCCCTGGACCAAGCAGAGCAGCCTCCTGCTAGTAAAAGGACTTAGACAAGGAGACCCCACAGTGCTGGCGGGGTGGGGGGAGGCTGGGCATGGGATATGGGACATTGAGGGGCCTGAAGCAGCACTAGGAAAACCCCTGATGCTGTCCTGCCGTCACCTCACCAAGAGCTGTGAGTGATGTTGAACTCGGTTCTCCGCCGTCCTTCCTGGAGGCCTGGAGGACACAGGGGCCACACAGCCCCCGCGGGGGGAGGGCCACTGCGACATCCTGTGCTCTTCAATTCTGGCCATGCCCTGGACCTTTCTTCTCTCGCTGCACGTGCTTCAGTCTGGCTGGTGGACTCGGGGACCCAGCTTGATCCAGGACAGTGAGGTTTGGGGTCCCAGTTAGGTCTCCAGGGGGCTTGGCCTTAACTCTGTCCAGGAGCAAAGCAGCAGTGAGCCAGCATCCATGCCTTCTGAGGGAGCCTGGACTTGAAAGGCAGGCAAGAGTGTCCTTCTAACCTTGTGGAACCGGCCACACATCTGTCCACTGCCCATGCACAAAAACCTCTTTCTTCCTCAGACACCAAAGGAGTCCTTTTCCACCAGCCCCACAACCTCCTCCCCAAAGTGACATTTTTTCAGAGGTCCCTTTCTCAGCCTGGCCTTTTAATCACCTGAGCACGCCCAACCCAGGCCTGCCAAGCCCCAGCCCAGTGGGAGAGCAGTTGGCACGGGCCGTGCCCCACACTGAGGGGCCTGTGTGCCCAAAAAGGCTGGTTCTCACCCACTGCAGCTGCACTGGCTCAGGTTTCAGCCAGCCACCAATTTCCTTTCTTTGACAAATGGCCTCAGAAAGTGCTGGCCAGAAACTCTCTGCCTTAGAGAGGCTTCCACTTGCCTGGTGGCTCCTCTCCTTTCCACAAGTAAGGCCACTGGGAGAGCCCAGGACAGGCAGGAGTCTCCCATCTCCTCTTCTCTCTCTCTCTCTCTCTCTCTCTCTCTCTCTCTCTCTCTCTCTCTCTCTCTCTCTCTCTCTCCCCCATCCTTCTCTCTCTCTCTCTCTCTCTCTCTCTCTCTCTCTCTCTCTCTCTCTCTCTCTCCCCCTCTCTCTTTCTTTCCATCATTCTTCCATGCTTTCTTCCTTTTCTCTCTTACAATCTGACTCTGTATTTATTATACTAACCCCTGATTTGGGCAGGATGGGGAAATTCCAGCCCATCAGAGGAAAAGGGGACCGAGGGGCCTTCGAGGGAATATGGGTGAGCAGCCCTCAAATATCTGCTTCAGCGGACATCCTGAAAGGGTTTCTCCCTTGTTACCCACAAACACACACACATGCACACATTCATGCATGCACATACGCAGACGTACATACACCCAGACATAGACACACATACCTACATACACATTCACACAGAGAGACATGCACACACATGCATGCATGCAAACATTCACATGTATTGCCCGGCGCTATGATTTTCCCAGTCTGGGCTGGTAAAGAGAGAAGCCCAGCCCAGTCGGCTGACACCTGCCAATAAGCCTGGGCCCTGGCTCATTAGGAGCCTCCAGGAAGCCTCTCCCCACTTCTCAGCCCCCAAGTCCTGCTCTTCATACAAGGCAGGGCCACAATGACACCTCCTGCGGGAAGAACTCCTGACATCAGCTCAGCACCCAGAGGCAGCTTGCAGTTCTCTATTTGTCCTTGCGTTTTTGTCACAGAAATGTCCAAATACAGACTCAGAAGTTAATGTGTGTCCCTTTAAATACTAAAAAAAAAAAAAAAAATAACACAGCCCCTCGCCAGTGGTTCTGAGTCCTCATGACCAGCAGGACCTGGGGCTGATGTACAGCCAGAGACCAACAGGGCAGGAGACTTCTGGTGGGTCAGAGAACCAGCTTCTCCTCCACCCAGAGCAAAGCAAACTCGCCAATTAAAGGGTGGAAGAGCCACGTGGATGCTCACGTAACTAGGACAGACCCTGTACCCTCTGAGTCTACAGGCTATTACTGAGCATCCACATATGGATGGAGGGACAAGAGCTCAAGCCTGCACCCTGGGCCTGGGAAGCCCAGTGGAACTTCATGTGCCCTTTCAGCAGCTGCCCAGAGTAAGAGACCCCACATGCCTATTCCCGCCTGGGCATCAAGAACACAAGGGCGGGGCCAAGGGGTCAGAGGCCATTACGTTCTTGCTGTGCTGTTAGGACCCACCCACTCTGTTGTCTCTGCTTCCCCCAAGATCCGAGCCAGTGAGGCTGCTTCTGGAGAAGTCAGACCAAACCCAGGCTTGCCCCATGCCCACTCTCAGTTCCTGATGCCCCAGGCCTTCTGAGAGGCTGCGTAGCACATACAGTTCTTCTTCCTACATAACTTCAAGCAGAGAGCTCGGGTGCTGCCTCTGGGCCCACCTGTCAACTGCCTGGAGATGCTCAGGGAAGACGGGGACCCAAGCCACCTCCTTGGCCTCATCTCCCACCACTGCTTCCAGCTCACTCACTGGAATCACCCCCGCTGCCCTCTTCACCTTGCTCTCATGTCCCCCTATACTAGGAGTCCCTTCCCCCACACGGCTTGCTCACCCCCTTGAGGTCCTACCTCATGGTTTCTCTCTCCAGAGGCCTTCTCTGCCATTCTATTTAAAATTGCAATTTCAGGGAAGTGAAGGTCTAAATCCATTCATTTCCTTTCCATTAATAAGTGTTTGTTTACCAAACCCTGCACCAGGCCCTGGGGTACAAGCAGACAGCCAGATCTGAGTGACACATGGTGGGGTGGGTGTGGGGCCGGCAGGAAACTGAGTTCCTCGCTCAATGCTCATTATTCCCAAACAACTTCATAAGGCGGGTCTTATCGCCTTGTGTACAGGAGTGCGGAAACTGAGGCTCAGAGGCAGGGAAACAGAGGCTCAGGGGCACACATCAGCTTGCCCAGGGCCATACAGCTCTGACTGAGTCATTGCCCTACACAGGGCAAGGGTGGCCTGCAGCCAGAGGGCACAGGAGGAGCCTGCAAGTCCCCATAGGGAAGGAGGCCAGCCAGTGATTTATCACAGACAATATCTCAGGAGATAGGAGACAGGATGCAGCCAGGCAGCGGTGACGGCTCTCTTGGCAGACAGCAAGCCCCTGTGTGCATAGAAAGGTATCCAGACAGCTATAATCTGTGTTCATGTGTTGCAGTTTAATCCATTTTAAATATGGGGGAGTGGTGGTGCTGGACTTGACCAGGAGTGAAATCCAAAATGTAAAGTGCTCAGGGAGGACCTGAGCCGCCCTGCAGTCATCTGGTGGGCAGTGGGGCTGGGTGGGTGATAGATTGTAATGAAATGTGCCAAGTGGTTTGGGCCTCCGACACATCCTGACCTTCTCAGGATTCAGTATCTTCATGTGCAAAGCGAGAGTGTAATAAGATGAATGAAAGGTTTTAAATCACTAAAGATTGCAACATGATCTAACTTCACCTTTGAACTAACAGGGTGATAATAACAGTCCACACATCCTGAGGGGTGGCTCTGCACCAGGCTGTACTGCACAGACTGACCCACAGTCCTGCGAGGCAGCACAGCAGCCAGGGTGGAAACCCAGCAATGTGGCTGACCTTCAGGCTTCTGCGAGTGCGCATGGGAGTGGCTGGACACCTGGTGGTAAATTTCAGGCTGGAGGAGGAGAAACCAAGGGGACAGCAGAGACTGAGTGTCAACACCTATCTGAAGTGGGAGGCAAATTCCCAGGGACATGCCATCCAATGAGAAAAGGAAATTAAAGACATGCTGATGAGACAGGAAGAAGTAAAATTAACTTGACTCACAGCTGACATGATCCTGTATAGAGAGACTCCTAAGGGATGCACACACACACGCACACATACACACCACCAAAACTATTAGAAGTAATGCACAAGGTCCGTACGTAAGTATCTGTAGTTTCTGTACACTAGCAATGCACAACTCAAAAATGAAACTCAGAATACAATCCCATTCACAATAGCATCACAAGCATATAATGCTTAGGAATAAATTTTACAAAAATGTTCATGAGTTGGAGAGTGAAAATTATTAAACTTTGCAAAAGAAAATCAAAGAAGATCTAGATAAATGAAGGGACAGTCCATGTTCATGAACTGAAACACTTATTATCGTTAAAATGGCAATCCTCCCAAACTGAGCTATATATTCAATGTGATTTTTATCAAAATTCCAGCAGAATCCTTTTTGAGGGGCAGAAATTGATAAGGAAATCCTAAAATTTTTATGAAGATGCAAAAATGTGTAAATTTCCTAAATCTCATTTGTGGTCATAATTGCACCACTTTTTAAAAATAAAGTTACTAAAAGCATTGAACTGTACCTTTGAAATGGTTGAATGTTATGATATATAAAATATATTTCTGTAAAGTTGTTTTTAAAAATTCCCAGGGAAGCCTCTGTTTAGAGAAGGAACTCACGGTTTCCACCCAGGACCCTATGAACAAGGAAAGATCTTCACGACCCTTTCTGCAGGATCAGAGCAAGAGAGGTGAGAAATCCAGGTTCTTCTCTCCACCAGAAGAGGTGACAGAGGGGTCAGGGGTCAGAGACCCTTGAGGGTAAGGGCTCTTTTGATGTGCTTTGTTGCTATGACTGTCATTTAATCCCAAGAGCCGATCTGATTTTAAGTCCCCTTGCCTCCATATAAGCTGTGTGACATTAAGCAAGACACTGACCCTCTCTGAGGGTCTCAATTATTTCAGCTGTAAATTGGAAATAATTGGCACACTGCACTGCTGTGCTACAAATTGAACTCAGGGCTCCTGACTTCCAGTGTAGAACCATTTCCATTAAATTCTACATCCTGTATTCCTTTAGTCGTTAAAGACTCATGTCTTTCTGTAGCTAGTGATAAGCTAAACTAGCCTCCATGATTTATAAAGTGAAATGCTGCTGCCCCAGGGAGATGAAAAGGACTCGGTTACCCTTACCCTCCCATGATCCTCATGCCTCAGTATTCTCAGCTTCTAGCCTGGGTAGACACAAGCGCCCACACCTCTGTCAGCATGCCCTGCAACTCCCCTTAGTCACCCCATTTCCCTAGGACATTGTGTCCTGCCAAGTCCTGGTTCCCTCCGTATTCTTCCCAACCCAGTGCATGCCTATGTCCTCTGGAGCCTCGCGGCCCAGCCACCCCTGTGGCTTCCCCTCAGTTGAGCACCTAAAACAAAGGCAGTCCATGAGGCTCCAGTGGGAAATGTCGTTGGCTCTTATTTCCTGAACTATAGGCTTTTTCTCCCTGTCTCCTCTGGAGAAAGGGTCACCATGGCTTATATTTCTTATCTTACAGGACACTCCTGAGCTCCGTGTGTCGGTTTGTGGCGGGTGGCTCAGCAGAGACAGGAGCCAGTGGCCTGGCTAGCTGGCGGAGAAGGGACCTCCTCAGCAGAACAGAAGAAGCATTCTGCTTGGCAGGAAGGCATGGAGCTGAAGGCTTGCAAGAGGGAGAGAAAAAGAGCAGGAAAAATCCAGGATGGTACCAGGGGCCAAGGCTCCAGTCCCCTTGGTAAGTGGGGGCAGGTAGGGATTCATGTTGGAGGGTAGAGGACACAGGCTGGGAAACCAACGCAGTCCTGGCTCTGGGCAGCTGGCAGAGAGGCCCCAGGACGGCTCGAAGAGCGGAGTCCAGGAGCCAGGCTGGGATGTCCGAGTCCCTCATCCCCTGCCCTGACCCCACCAGTGACTGGCCCAGTCAGGCTCCTTCCCTAATACCTCATCAGAAGCTGGGAGCCAGCAGTTCTCCAGCTTGCGGAGCTGGGGAGCACTGAGAGGCTGGCATGAGCTCACTGCACCTGTTCATTCCCACAGATAGTCACCAGCACCCACCATGTGTCAGCAGTGAGCAAAGTGACAGAAAAAAGTTCTGTGGCCGGGGGTGAGGGTGGAGAGAAACTTGAAAATTGTAAACATCAATAATATAAATACCTGGCATGTCAGGTAATGGAAGAAAAACAAAGCAGGTGGGGGGTAGGCAACAGATAAGGGGGGGGTGGGACATACCTGGCAGACCCTCCGGGCCATTGTGAGGTTTGGGCTCTACCATTAGAGGGAGGCAGACACTGGGTGGGGGCAGCGTGGGGACTGAACAAGAGGAGTAACCACTCACTTTCCAGCTGCCCTCTGGCCTCTCCCCCATAGTTCTTCCAGGCCATTGCAGACACATCACGAGATAAACTGACTTGTAGTGAAACCTGAGGGGAATTTCCAGCCAGGTCAACCTGCCTCGGCACAGAAGACGAGAGTGAAGCTCTGTTCTCGCCTCCCCTCCCTACTCCAGCCCACCGTTCTCCCTGACCACCGCCTCCTGATCTTCCTCTCTCTGGCCTCCATTTCTCCCTCGCTCTTCCTCCCTGCCAGGGCGTCAGAGCTAAACACTGTTCTCAATCAGAGAGGATCCAAAACGCTGCACTCTGTCCTCCCTTCTTGGCTATGGCCCTAGACCAGGGTCAGTGAACTTCTTGTGGAAAGGGCTGGACAATAAATAGTTTAGACCCTGAGAGCCATGGTCTCTGTCCTAACCATTGAACTCTACACTTTTAGAGCAGAAACACCCCCAGAGGCTACATAAACGAATGGGCAGAGCTGGGCTCCAATAAAGCTTTATTTACAAAAGCAAGTGGTGGGCTGCAGGTGCCCACAGGCCCTAGTTTCTGATCTCTGCCATAGAGCATCAGCTGGGCTTCATGTATCCATGAGAGTGATTTGAGGTCCTGAGTGAATCTGGAAGAAATAATGATAATAGTGGCAGTAATAATAATAATGGCAGTTATAATAATGATGATTATATACGCTAAGTGCCAACTTTCTGCAAGGTTATTCTTCTGTCTACTGAATATTTACTAAGCTGGGAATCCAGTGATGAATGAGACAAGGGGACTCCTACCCCCAGAGCTTTGTGTCTGATGGAAAGTACCCAGACACCACATAAAGTAGGTGCTGTGTGTGTCCCCATGTGACAGGTGAGGATGCTCAGGGAAGTGATAAAATATGCCCACAGTGACACAGAGGGTGAATGGTGGACAGTGGGCAGTCCCAACTGATCCTTACTCCCCTTCGACAACCACGTGGGCCTCATAACCTGCATCACCACCTGGTAGTGGGACAGCCCGCAACTCCCAGTTCACGCCAGAAAACGGCCCCTGGTGGATGCAGAGAGAAAAGCCACCAGGCCTCCCGCCTCCCTGAGCCACCACATGAAACAGCAATCTAGTATTGCTCAAGTGACACATGATGCCTATAGGACATCATCTTTGACACTCCTTTCTAAAAAAGACTTTATTCTCTTGCCAATGTCTTCACCCTCAGACAGGAAGAAGCTTTTTGATCTATGAGCTACATTCCTGGGCTCCTCAGGGCTTCGGTGGAACGACTTATGTCAGAGTGACAAGCATCCCGATCCTGGCACCACAGATGACGGGTGTGCCTTTGACTAACAGGGTGTAAGAAACTTGACGTGGCCCCAGCCTGGCCAGCTGGCGCCCAAGTGAAGAACAGGCTCGCGGGTGCAGTGGTGGAGGCGAGCACGCACGCCCCTGCCTGCCCCGCCGTGGGAACCCGCAGCAGCCCACACGGAAGCGCCTGGCACATTGCTGAGTCTTTCCCAGCAGGACCCTGAGTCTCCCAGAGTCTGACCCACATTGAGGATGGACTCACAGTCATTGCACTTCAGACGAGGCCATCAGTGCAGAAGCTCCCTGCTGAAATGAAGGCCCCAGCAAGAGAAAAGAACCAAACTGTCAACCCTCGACTCGGAGGTAGCAGGTCAATAAGAACGGGGTTGGGGTCAGCCTTGCAAATGGGGATTTGGAGCAGCCAGAGATGACTGTGCCCAAGAAGCTGACTCCAGGTGCCACCTGGATGGAGGGCCCTGCACCAGGAGTGACCCAGCACCTTTACCAGAGCTGTGGCCACTTCCTCTCTCAGGCACATCCCCTCAGCCCACATGGTCTAGCTTTTGGGAACAAGAGGCCAAGATTTGGGAACAGGGGACCTGAGTGGTGGCCTGCAGGAGGTGGGAAGGACCCTCTCCCTGTCACATCATGATCTGTGACTGATTCACAGAGCCACCAGGCCTGGCCCTGGGGGTCACCAAATTTCTGTGAAATCGCTCCTTCTGTGTTTACCCACAGACTCACCTCCATCACTGAGATATGTTCTGACTACAGCCCCACCTTGCTCTCCAAAAAGCCAAGGCCCAGAATCCTTGGTGGCAAAGGCCCTGTTACTGGGCAATGTTTGGCACAGCCTGGCTCCTGCCCAGTCACTGCATGTTCCCTCCCGGGGGCACCTTGCAGCTCCAGGAGGCCAGCTGCTATCCCACCTCCGGTCAGTCAGACACCTTCAGACACATTGGGTATCTGGTGAACCCAGGGGAAGTCCCCTAACATGCGCTGGTGGTGGCTCTGTGCCAGGACCTCAAATCCCAGTCACTGTGAGAACCTGTTTGTCAGCAGGGGCCGCAGGAAGCAGGTGCACAGGCAGATGGGTGGCCTGCTTTTGAACAGCCTGGGAACTAAGTATGATGCTTACATTTTAGTGTTATAAAAAGTAAAAACAAGAATAATATAGGAGCATATGTATGTGGTTCACAGAGCCTAAAATGTTTGTCATTTGCCCCTTCACAGACAGTGTTTGGTCATCCCAGAAGAGGGTCTAATAAATTGAAGGGAGGGAATGGTTGCCATGGTTTCCATAACTCAGAAATCAGGAGCTGTGGGGAGGGCGCTGCCTGTGAGGATCCGTGTGACAAGGGACGAGGCCAGCTCATGGGACCCTTCCCCCATGGGGAGCTGGAGACCCTGACTTCCCACACCTCTCTCCCTGTCACATCAGGTCTTCCACAAGCCAAACCCACCTGGAAGCAGAGGTCAGGGGTCCTGCTGATGGAACCCACAAAAGCTGGCCTCCCAGGACAGAGGACAGGGTGGGTGCCCTGCAGAGTGGCCACTCCTCCTGACTTCACCTATGAGGAAGGAAGCCTCCGAGAGCTAAAGTGACCAGGTCCGCATGCCTGAGCAGAGAAGAGGACTCCGCTCCGCCTGTCCCCAGCCTCAAGCCCACATTTTCACACGGGCTCTGCTGAAGCCCCAGCAAGCCCTGAACCTACTTTGCCTCTGTCACTGGAGATCACCCAGCTCACCCTTCTGCTTGGATTCCATACTCACTAAGCAGCCTTCTGAGAATAAGTCCACCCCTCATGCAGTGTTCCTACAGGGAGAATGTGTGCTGGCCGAGCTGATGTAAACATCCAACCTAGGCCCAGTTTGGGGCTGGTTATGAAGGTGCCATTCGGCCCGGGGAGGGAAGGCACTGGTCAGCCGACACAAGCTCTGGCCCACTGCGGCCCCTACCCACCACACACGGCACTCTGCCATCCTAGATTGCACATTGGTCTCTTGTGAGTCGGGTTAGTGTGGGTCACCCCTCCAGAGGGCACATTTGGGGCCCAGACTAGATCACATTTCTGAACCTACCCTAAGGGTTTAGTGACCTCCCTCAGCCCCTGCTTCCTGGGGGCCCTAGCTTGGGCCCAGCTGGCCTTCCCCAGGGTCCTCAGTCAAGCCTCCCCCAGACTGCAGCAACAACGAGCTCCCCAAGCTACTCCATCAGAATTCCTGGGGAGGACTGAGAGCTGTGTTTGCATCACTGCGAGAGATCAGGATCAGAAAATCAGGTCTTTTACAGAAACTACATGCTTGGCCACTTTAAATGCAAAAGACCGTAAGGACTTTATCTGCAAATGAGAGACAAGAATGGGGCTGCCGTCCATGGCTGCTGTGGCGCAACTTTTGCATTGAGGTTCGAAGGCAGAAAAGCAACACCCTGCTCTTGCATCTCAGAGGGGAAGGGTCCCCGTGACTGCTGCAGACACAGACCAATTACCACCACACATGACCCTGAGCATGGTGGGGCTGCCAACTTGCAGGCTGGCTGGGGGTTGGCACAGGCTCATACACTCTTCTCCAACACAGACAGAGTCAGGTGGGGTGGGGGGAGGGGCTTAAAGAAATAACATTTGAAAGTCACTGAACTCAGTGGCTCCTGATGAACTGAGGAAGAGGCTGAGGGGTGGCAAGTACCAGGAAGAGGGGCTCTGCCGTTAATGATGTGATCTTCTGGGAGTTGTTGCTGATGGGATAAGAATTGTCACCAGTATCACTCTGCAAACCCAGGGCTGGTGCTTTTTTCCCCAGAGGAGTACCAAGCTCCATGTTTTCCTCCTGGTGACTCTGGGGGAGCCTAGGAGGGGGTCCCAGTGAGAGAGATACCGCCGAGACCCACAGACAGGCACTGAGGGGTCAAGGCCACCAGACTCAGCACCAGTCTATCAGGGCTGCCGCAGACTCACGTGCAGGACACCACCACCTCACAGCACGTCCTGGGAGCCCAGAGCTGCTCCCAGCACCCATGGCCTCAGTCGTTGTCTCCCATGACTCTGGGTTTGGCTATGCAACTTGCTTTGGCAGATGGGACATGAGCTAATTTGAGAAAGTAAAGCCTTGGTAAGTACTCGTACACCTTGGACCCAGCGCCCGGCCTTAAGGAAGCAGAGGTGTTCCTGCTGAAGAGAGAGGCCCTAGTAGAGGTGCTGGGGCATAGACCCCATGGGAGAGAGGGGCAACCTTCCTGCTGAGGCACCATGGAGCAGCCAGCTGAATGCAGCCAGCCAGGGACCCCCAGACACTGTGAGCAGAATTCCCCCCCCAGGCAGCCCACAGAGTCATGAGAAACAAAAAATCCTGGTGTAAAGCCATTAAATTTGGGGGTACCTTACTAGGCAGCAGTGGGTAACTGAGGCAAATTCCCACCACCCCTTAGGACCCCGGATGACCTTGTCTCTTTAGTTCATCCCTATTGCACTGAAAATTACAACCTAGTGTCAGAAGCCAGTAGCCTGCATTTGGGCTATGCCTTTGGAAAGGAATGCCGGGAGCCAGGGCGACCCAAATTCTAACCACCTCTGGACAAGCAGCCATGAAGAACCGACACCATCAGTCATCGTATTTGTGCTGCTGGAGTTCAATGGCCCTGTTGTCACTCCTTGTTTTCTCTGCCCTCCATCATCGGCTGCAGATCCCTGGCTGAGCTTCCCAGGCTGTGAGCTGTGATGTCAAGACCCAGTGGGGCAGTTAGTGACCAACCCAAAGTCAATAACCCACACAGTGGTCCTTTGACTTGGGGAGTCCCGGGGGCTGCTCGCTGGTGGCATTTGAGCTATTTAAGAACACCGCCTGCCTAATTGCATGGCCCTTTTCTGCTGACAAGGCTTGCACTGGGGGCAGGATTTAGTGATGGAGTGAGTGGGTCCCCAGCCAGTCTAAATCTGGAAGGAGGCTCCCCCATTAGGAGGCAACTGTAGTACTTCTTTGAGTGTCTGATGTGTGCCAGGCACTGTGCTAGGACATTTACATATAGGGCGGCCTTTTTAACAAAAGCTCCACCCACAGGGGATCTTTAAAGCAGTGACACTGTGACACTACAAGGGTGGATACATGACATCACGGACTTGTCCAAATCCACAGTGTGTACAACACCAAGAATAAACCCTGTGACTTCAGTCAATAATAATGTATCAATATTAGTTCACCCTGGCTGGTTTAGCTCAGTGGATTGAGCGTCGGCCTGCGAGCTAAGTGTCGCTGGTTCGATCTTCCAGTCAGGGTACATCAGAGAAGGAAAACTCTGACTCCAAAAAACCTCCGCTGCCTTGCGGCATACCTCTTCTGGGGAAAGGCTAAGGGAGTAAACCCTGACAGAAAATCCGGAGCCGGAGTCCCTAAGGCGGTTTGACGTTGTAGTCAACACCGGCAACTCCTGCGGCGCACCTGAAGCCAAGCTGTATCGACTCCGTCTTTCCCTTGGATCCTTCAGCTGCGAAGAGAGGGGGGGTCTGCTGCATGGGCAACAGCAGACCCTCCATATCACCCTGCCCAGGCTCTGTAGCTTCAGCTCCACTGGAGAGGACACTCCAGCGTCATCGCAAGATGTCAATTCAACACGGGAGGAGACAGATGCCGTGTCACTCCCGTGTCGGACTGCACAGCCATTCTCGGCGGTGCAGATAGACACTTAAGAAGCTACACCATCGTCTCTCGAGACGGACGGCTGCCGACGACGACGAATATTAGTCCACCACTTGTCACAAATGTAACACACTAATCAAGGTGTTAATAGTTGCAGAAACTGTAAGGGAGGAGGGGTATGTGTATACTATCTGCTCAGTTTTCTATAAACCTAAAATGTCTCTAAAATATATTCATTAGGAAGGAGAGAGGGAGAGAGAGAGGGAAGGAAGAAAAAGGTGTAAAGTTTTGAGACTTTGGAGGGTTTCCCCAGACCCATCTAGTCATGGTTCTTATCTCTTGAATGTATGAGCATTATGGTGTCTAACACTAGGACTTGGGCTCCTATGGGAAGGACAGGGTGGCAGGTAGAAGGTAGTCAGTTAGGAGGCTGTTGCTATCCTCCAGGTGTGCCGTGAAGGTACAGAGCAGGAGAAGGCATCCTGGGTAAAGTCAACATCTTCAGGGGCTGGGGCAGGATTGTGGGAGAGACAGATGATGCCCCCTGAGCCATTCTTGCTGGAACAGTGGGCTCATGCACTGTCACTTGGGATGAGTCATTTTTATAAATAAAATAAATATCAATAAGTTTCTATACATCATAAACTCAGTTCAATTCCTATGAGTGGTGTTCCAAGAACTACAATTAATGGAAGCAAAATAAACCCTTAAATTTGCAGTTTTGACGCATGATTCTGTGCAGTGCTACTAACATTTCTAAAAGGTCTGAACTTGGCATTATTTCTGGTGTGTGACTATTCACTGTAGGGTCCTGATCTTTGTAAATGCTTCAACAGGAGAAATGCAAACAGAAGAAGTGAATATTACTGTTGAAGACCCCAAGTGAAATCGGAAAACTGATCTTACCTGAATTTGCAAAAGCCAGTTTCAATGGCAAAACCATAATGGGGCCAGCAGACATTTTCTCATCATTAAAAAAGGAACTGAACTCACGTGAAGTGACAGGAACCTAACGCCCAAGTTGCAGATGTTTCTGCTCGTCTTTTCAGCAACCCAGCTGGTGTAAATGCCAAAGAAAAGAAATGTTTCTACATCTGGATTTGAACATTAAGACCTTTAGATAGGGCCAATGGGTCATGTGTTTTAAAATTCCATCATTAACATTAAGTTTTCATTACTAAATATTTGTGGTACTTCAAAATTTTAAATAATTTTTATTTGACACTTATTTTGTGCTAATGTGTCTTTCTACTAACACTTTTTATCATCAAACATCTGAATCAGGTACAAATTAATGTAAAGTGCTATCAATTATTGAATTATGTCATATTTTCAAAATATATTGATTTAAAACAATAATAATGTATGCCTTTATCATTATATTTTTAAACTAAAAGAAAAAACCCTAAACCTTTTCATATAATCTCATCACAAAAAAATGATTTACTATATGGTTTCTCATTCTTATTTAAGCCACATAAAGTGCTGTGGAAAATGTAGAGTAATTTATGATTTCAGGAATTCCTGCAATTTCCCAGGAATTCTGATATGTCGTTCCCAGATCCCAAAGATTCGTATCGGTTAAGGATTTGGAACTCCTAGCCTGCGTTGAGTAGCGGGAGCCAATGTGGGTCAGAGAATTGGACGGGATGTGAAAATGGAGCAGGGGTGTTTGAGAGAGCAGAGGAGGCACGTCCTGGAGACGGCAGCCCCGGCCAGCAGCTGAGTTCTTTGGCTCTTGCATGAGTGATCAGAAAAATTTGAAAGAACGGAGACAGGGCAGACATCTGGGTTGGGAAGACCCACATTCTCCTTCAATCTTGCTCCCCACTGCTCATTCATAGGTGCAATGCTGTCCTTAGCGGAGCCCACGGGGAAGGGGACTCTTTAGATAGGGCTTCTCTCCAGCTGCTGAGGGTGAGGACGTGGTCTGGCTGGACCACAGAGGCCACGCAGGTGGCCGCCCCTCCAGGCAGACGCGGGCACACCCCGCCTGCCCCACCACACGCAGGCTGGGGAAAGTGGGTGGGCTGACTCTCCACGCTCCAGTCCAATTTGGCCCCAGTTGGGCAGCAGCTTCCCAAGCCTCGTCTGCAGGGCCTCTGAGCGGGCTGGATGTGAGGCCCTGCATAAACACACAGTATTTTTCTTTGAGGCTTATGAGCGCTTATCCATGTCATAAATTGTCACCTACTTCCAGTGAGGGATTCCAGGCCTGCGTTTCCAGGGAGGTCTCGGCTCTCCCAGGCATGGGGAAATGAGGGCTCCTGATTAGCTTGGGGGAACTAAGAACGACTCCCACACAGGGACCCACGGAAAACGTGAGGTCCCGTCAAAGTGGCTCAGTGTGCTTGGTCTCTCGCTTGCTCACTCAGCAAACACTTGGTGAGGGCTCCCTCCGGGGCAGGCCCGTGCTCAGTGTCAGACGTACAAAGAGCACACAGTGCAGAGGGGAAAATAAACACTTAAAAACAAGATCATCTTTTAGAGACACATCGTCGGCAGCCGTCCGTCTCAAGAGATGATGGTGTAGCTTCTTAAGAGTCTATCTGCACCGCCGAGAATGGCTGTGCAGTCCGACTCGGGAGTGACACGGTATCTGTCTCCTCCCGTGTTGAATCGACATCTTGCAATGAGGCTGGAGTGTCCTCTCCAGTGAAGCTGAAGCTACAGAGCCTGGGCAGGGTGATATGGAGGGTCTGCTGTTGCCCATGCAGCAGACCCCCCCTCTCTTCGCAGCTGAAGGGTCCAAGGGAAAGACGGAGTCAATACAGCTTGGCTTCAGGTGCGCCGCAGGAGTTGCCGGTGTTGACTACAACGTCAAACCACCTTAGGGACTCCGGCTCCGGATTTTCTGTCGGGGTTTACTCCCTTAGCCTTTCCCCTGAAGAGGTATGCCGCAAGGCAGCGGAGGTTTTTTGGAGTCAGAGTTTTCCTTCTCTGATGTGCCCTGACTGGAAGATTGAACCAGTGACACTCGCAGGCCGACGCTCAATCCACTGAGCCAAACCAGCCAGACACATACTGAAATATTTATGGATGAAATGATAGTATGTTTGGGATTTGCTTCAAAATCCCAGATTTTGAAGGACGGGCCATGGGAAGAGAGGGTTTCTGGGGTGGGTGATAAATGTGTTTATTATTCTGATCTGTCCACCTTTAAGAAGAAATTTTGTAGAAATTATGACACTGACTGATATAGTCAAGATGGGGCTGTACCATGTGAGAGCTACAAGCCAGGGGCTTCAACCAGAATGCCTGGCTCAAAGCTCAGCTCTGCCATTTCCCAAGGGGTGTGGCCTTGGGCAAATGCCCTAGCCTCTCTGTTCCTCAGTTTCTTCATCTGTAAGAGGATATTGGTGCCTGTCTCATTGAGCTGTGGGGATTAGATGTGTCCTCGTCTGCGAAGCCCTTGCTGAGTGCTCAGGAAGGTCAGCTCTCAGTGAATCCCCCCTGCCAGGTATGGGTCTCTTCATTTCTCAGATGATGATACTGAGGGTCAGAGTGGTGGCGAGACATGCTTGAAGCCACACAGCTGAGAAAATGCCAGAGCTGGGATGGGAACCGAGATCCAAGGGGCTCCCAATTCCTTTTCTCTCCAATATAGGATTGAAAATGGATGCAGCAGGGAGGAGAACCCAGTCTCTGGCAGGCAGCGAGGGATAGCCCTCAATAGCCCTGAGGCCCCTCCAGGGAAAGGCCTTCTTCCTCATGCATGCTGGCACCTGTCCCTCCCTAGTAGGTCTTACAGAAACCTGAACATGACCAGAGTCTACTGCCATTGGCCCTGAGAGGGCAGACTTGGCCTCCAGGAGCTGGTTTTACCACTTTGCCTGAGCTGCCCTGTCCAACCACACTGCCTCTGGTGGTCCTTGCTGTCTAACCCTTCAAGTCCTAACTTAAGTATCACCCCCTCCAGGAAAGTATGCCCAGCCTCCACAGCCTGGCAGCTCCTCAGAAAGTTAAACAGGGAATCAGCACAGCACCTGCAATTCCACGCCCAGGAATAGACCCAAGGGAGTGAAAACTGGTTCTCAAGAAAAAAATTTGTACACAACTGTTCACAGCAGCATTAGTCGTAATAACCAAAAATACAGAAAACAGCCCAAGTGTCCATCACTGGGTGAATGGATAAGCGAATTGTACTAAATCCATGCAATGGAATATTATTCAGCCATTAAAAGGAATTGACGTGTGCTACACTGGGGCTGAGGCTTGAAAACATGCTAAGTGAAAGAAGTCAGTCACAAAGGCCACATGGTGTATGTTTCCACTCAAACCGTCCAGGACAGACAAATCCACAGAGACAGAAAGGAGATTAGTGGTTTCCAGGGGCTGGAGGAGGGGAATGGGGAGTGACTGCTAATGGGTACAGGGTCTCCTTTTGGGATGATGAAAAAAATTGGAACTAAATAGAGATGGTGGTTATACTAAATTGCCACTCGATTGTTCACTTTTAAAAAGGTTTATTTTATGTTGTGTGAAGTTAACCTCAGTTTTTTTCTTTTTTTTTAAAGGCAAAATGAAGTACAGGACGATTCAAAGCCCTGGAAAGTCCATTATTCCATTCCTGACATTATATAAGCGCAAGGCTGGCGATAGGAGGGGCAGTGGCGGGGGCTGCTGTGCTGGCCAGGAACACAGGGTGCGGCTTGAAACACTCGTGGTTTAAAGTAACAGGAAGCCTGAGCAATATCATAAATCAGGATTTTCTGACTGGGCTGCTTGTACTGAGCAGAACAAAGTGTATTGAATATCCCGAGTAGGTGTGAGTCCCGATTGCCAGGCCCTGCCAGGGGAGGCCCCTAATTTGACACTGGCCTCAAACTGAAAGTTGCTCAACGAAAAATTAGGTTTCAACATTTTAACAAAAATTGAGCTGGAACTGGCATTAAACATGTGCCAGAGGATTTCAGTAACTGCAAGGAAAACACATACTGACAAATGTCTTGCATGGCTAAAGCCATTGAGGGGATATTTCCTCTTCCGGGGCTCAGTGTTACGGCTGCAGGTGGCAATGCTGGCCTGGGGGCAGGCTATGCCTGCCCTGCTCACACCCACTACCTGAAGCCTGGGTGCTGCTATCCACCCATCCCCTCCAGCTGTTTTTCTGTTGGCCTCTGTGGGCCCAGAGGTGATGGCACTCAGAGACTAGACCCTAATATTTCTGCATCCTGGTCAGCTGGGAGCCTACACATATGGTTCTGTTAAACCCCAGCCTCTCTTTCCTACAGCTCCAAGGGCATAAAGCTGGAACTGGACTCTGGGAAGGTCCCACCTGTGCCCCTGCACCACCTCCTTCTGAGCCAAAGTTTTCTCATCTGGGTAGTTGATACTGATACCAACTCATCAGCTGTTCTGCCTTTGCACTCTGGTCCCTCTGCCTGGCACGGTCCTCCTTCCCTTCTGTCCTGAGCCAGTTCCATCATCCTTCACATCTCACCTTGAACCTGAATGTCTCAGGGCTGCCTGGCCTGACCCATACAATGGGTTAAGCCCCTCTTTATACTCTCACCTGTGCTTCCCTGCTGTCAATCGAATGCTGCCTGGAGTTACTTATATATGGGCCTACAAGGATGATCCAGGATAACCTTCCCATCTCAAGATCATTGACTTAATCACATCTACAAATTCCCTTTTACCATGTAAGATAACATAGCCATAGGTCCAGGGATTAGGACCTGGATGCCTTTGAGGACATCATTCTGTCAACCACAGGTGGGAAAGCTGTTCTCACATCTCCATACAAAACAGACACAAGTTATGGCCCCAATAGAACTGACAGCTTGTAGGGGAGAAAGATAATAAAACAATTGCATGAATAATTGCTCTAAGGATGGGTAACATTTCTATCTCAATAATGACAGTGACTCATATATATTGTATTTCTTTTTTAATGGAGCACGTCCTATATGCCAGGCACTTTGTCAAATACTCATAGACATTAGCACATCTCAGCAATGATATTAGAGGGTGGGCCTTGTTATTCCCACCTAACAGAAGTGGAAACTGAGGCTTTGGAGGGTTATTACTGGCCCGTGGTTCATGAACATATGCAGACGCCCAAACTGGGTTCTTGGCCACTGCGCTATAAAGGGAACTCAAGTTCTCAGTTCAGGACCACATGCAACATGATCACATGCTGGAATGAAGATCCAGAATGACTCAGAACTATTTGTCCACTTCTTAATTGCCTAGGAGAGGAAGAGAGGGCCCAGACAGTCCTCAGGGGAACAACTAGTTCACCTGGATGACTTGAGCCAGGAAATCAAAAATTGCAACCAATGGCATTATCAAAAGCCTGCAGCATTAACTCTGTCTCAGATCTCCCCTGGGGTAAAGCATTTTTCTCTTTGGCTGTAAACAAGTTTCTAATTATCGTGACTGCGATTCTGAAATGTATTTCTCCTCTCTCCACTGAGAATTGTTTCATTGTCCATGCAAGCTCTTAGGACATCTGGTATTTTCACTGTCCACCCACCAAGCGTTTCAGTTATCCAGAACTCAGACATCTGGGCCTCATTGGAAAATGAGGAAGGAAAGATGAAAGGTCTCTGAGTACCCCAAACATGTACAACAGTTCTGTAACAAACTGGGTTCTTTCATTCATAAACAGAGTAGAATTATCAGATAAGAAAGGAAAAAAGAAAAGGACCATCATGCGTAATGAATTCACTGATATCAGTGGCTTCTAAAGGCTTCTAATGACCCGACAGGTATAATAATAAAGGCAACAGGGCAAAAATGAAGACAGGAGTTTAGCTGTCAGGAGACATGTAGGTGGGAAGCGATGAGTCCTATCCACCTGAGCAGTCCCTGAGGGCACTGTGGCATCAGACAGCAACAGACATGTCCGTGTCTCTCAGGAAAGTCCAAGACGGAAGCTCAGATCTCAGCAAGGCTGACCTTCCCAGTGGAAAGCAGGAAGTTGTGGTGAACCTAGAGGCAAGGAAGCAAATCTCTCACTTCAGTCCCGGACAGCTATGGGGCCTGCCAGACTCTTAAGTTCTCAAAAGAAAGAATACTCTCTCTAGATCCTGACCACCTCAGGGTGACAGGGGGAAGGGACTGCTGCCCACGAATGCCAGGGGCCACGTGGGTGCCCTGTAGTTGTCACATTTGGTTCTCACAGCTACCCCATGTGTTGAACACAGCTCCCGCCATTTTAGAGATAACAGAACTGAGCGGGAGACTCGGGGAATGAGCTATCCAAGGTCACATTGACAATAATGGAGAAGCAAGCATTGTGCCCCAGGGCAGTCTGACTCAAAGCTGTGTGCTCCTCAATGCTTGTTTCAGCTTTGCCGCCTGACCAGAACTGGAAGACTCGATTTGACAGGGATCTTACCCTCTCCTGGGCTGTTTCATTTCAGGGAAATGGCAGCAAGGCAGGCTAGATTTGAATCTTCTCAAACCTCCACATTAAAAAATAATAACATGAATTGCAATGGGTTGAAACTCATTAATTATGCTTAAATCTACATGTTTATAATGATTTTAGAAACCTAATTGATCACCTTTTGAGAACAACAGCAAATCAATTTACCATCTTAAGAACTAGGTAAATAGAAGACTCAATCATTTACCCTCTCTTTCCTATATGAACTGTACCCTGGGTGACCAAATGAAAAACAAGGAGAAATATCTCTGTATAAACTCATTCCAGCTAATAAGTGAAAGCAAAATAATAGATTTAGAATATCACTCTTTTGCAGCCCCTAATGAATTAATAGCAAGCCATTAGGTTTCAATGACTGCTAACATCAAAACAGAATGGAGAAAGAACTTACAGGGCGGGAAAATTAGAACTCTCCTCAGTAGACAGGGGGAAAAGCAAATTCTGGAAACACACAACAGTGATTTTAACCCCTACAAGTGTGTGTGTGTGTGTGTGTGTGAGAGAGAGAGAGAGAGAGAAGGTACCTGGCAAGTGTCAACGATATGCTCATACTTGATTGAGATGAATTACCTTTCTCATGCCTTAAAAGCAGAACTTTTAAATAACCAAGAAGGAAATAAAAACCCTAACATTAATCTAAAAATCTCTTCTTATTTTCATAATAGTCTCATCAAGTATGAATTGCAAAATTGCATTTAATATACACATTCCACTACCAGGGCAATTCCATTGTCCTTTATATCTATTTTTGGTTTTGATCCTTGAGGCAACTAATATTCATTTTCAGGAAACGAATCTATGAAAATTACACCAGCTTTCGTGCTCAATGCAAAGCGAGTGCGTGTGGGTTCAGCGTCTCCAAGCAGCAAAGGCTCCACTCTGCCCTGCTCACCCTGAATTCCTAACATCTGTAGGTCCGCGGCAGAATTAATTCTTCAGGAAAAGGTCCCTGCCTTAATTAGATTTTACTTGGCTTATTAGTAAATCTCATTCACTGACTTAATGAGAAACAAAAGTCATGTGATAAAAGAGTCAAGAGCAATAAAATGTTAACTAAATTTATACAGCAGAGGGCTTGAAATTTTTCCTCCATATCAGCAAAACTGAAATCCACAGTGGAAACAGGAATTGCTATAAATGGCTTCAGACCTAGGCATGGGGACCTTTTTATATTCAGGATGTAGCTAATTCCAGAGAGAGTACACACAGTTTAGGCATTTAAAGTGCTAGACGTGTCCAAATCTTTACTAATGGGGAGTAGGAATCATAGCTAAGATTTATTATGTATTTCCTATGTGCCAAGCTAGTCTAATAGCTTTAAATGCATTAACTCGTTTAAGTTCATGAGGCAGGCTATCATAATTGCCAGTTTACAGATGGAAAAACTGAGGCTCAAAGGTAAGGGGACTTCCCCAAGGTTACTCAGAAGTGTTTGGCAGTGATGGAGCCCAGCCTCCAGGACAAGAGCCGTAGCCCAGCACTGCTAGAACTCTTACACTTGAAAATCGAGGGAAGTCTTTTTCATACTCTTTTATTCAGAAATTAGTTTTTTGAATTATTGTAGAATAATTCAAAAATATGATCGCATGTTGGGATTTCTGTGGATGTCAGCTGCAGCTTGAACACAAAGACTCTTTCAACTACATTTTGTATTGATTTTATCATAGTATCTGAATTTCAATTACTGTCAAAGGAGAGACTGAGGTCTTCACACTTCTCAAAGGGGAGCGTGGGCTTTAGAACTCAACATCAAGATGGAATTCCATTACCCTGCAGGATATCTTTATGTGGCAAGTTAGCCTTGACCCATGTGGCCCTGTAGCCACTATGACATGAGAGGAAGACATGTTCATAATGAGCTCACCTGCAGTTTGAATGGAAATGGGTACTTTTTAATAATTTTATTTTTCAATTACAGTTGACATGCAATATTATATTCGATTTAGGTGTACAACATAGTAATTAGACATTTACATAACTTACAAAGTAATCACCTGGTAAGTCGGCATGGCAATGGGCACTTTTAATAAACAGGCGTACATGCAATTCGCAAAGGGCTTGCTGAGCTCTGACTGCACTTGGTTGCCCTGGGACCTCTGAGAGGGTAGTGTTGTTTTGGTCTCAGCTATTGGTTGGAAAAGCCCAAGTAGAAAGGACAAACCCGGGTCCAAGTAAAGACAGCAGGAGCTGCATTCACCCTGAACTTCTTCAAACCCCACATTCCTTCCATCACAGGGCAACCCGTCCACCAAGCCTTTGAGCAAAAGTTCTTGAGGGTATTGGAATGCACCCAGAGAGAAAAAGACTTCCGTATGGTCCAAGCTACGGGGGACATCTGGATGTGCAACTGCTTAGCCTTCTCTTCACCCTGAGACACCTCTCCCCTGCAGGTCGGGCACAGGCCCCAGGCTGGGCTAGTCAGAAGGAGTGGCAGCCACTGGAGCCAGCATGTGGATGGACTACATGGCTGCCTGGTGCCAAGGGGCCCGATGCTGGCTGGATCCCTCCTTCCTGGAGGCTGACTGTGCAGTTCTTCCTTTGAGTCTGTCAGTCCCAGCATCCTTCTGATAATCCTTGTTCTTGGCTTTTAATCCCAGTTGGGGAATTAGCTGGGACTCCTGGCTGCGAGGGCCTGAAACCCCTCTCAAACCAGCCTAACTCAACAGGCCACTCGTTGGTTCTCTCAACTGGAAAATCAACGGGGTGGGTTTGGCCATAGTCACACTTGGGTCGGAGGGTCCTACTGAAATTGTCAGGGCTCTGTCTTCCCTCTCTGCACCTCTTGATGCTGGTTATCTTGATTTTGTTCTCAAGTAAAAATGATCTTTAGTAGCATCAGGTCGTCCTGGTCCATGAAACCTGGGTCCAAAGGAGAGCAAGGCCTGGGGAAGACAGACTGGCTTGGCAGGGTCTCCTGTCTATCTCTGTCTGTTATCATGTGAGGGCGAGGTGTAGACTCCAAGTGGCCCAGTTCGGGTCACGCGCTGTCTGTGGGCCAGGAATCAGGGCCAGGCTTACCCAAGATGCACAGATTACTATGGAATGAAGTGTTGGCTCTGCAAAGGAAGTGAGGCCAAACACATAATCCCACAAAAATGTTAGATAGGACAAGGGTCTCAGGGTCTGGATGGTTCTTACTAAATTCTATTCTTGCTAAATATTAAAACGTAGCACAGTATTTTGCAGACCAGCTGTAAACAGAAGGAGCTTGACAGGAACCCAACTAGATAAGTGAAGCCACCTGACCAGGACTGGAAGACTCATGTTGACAGGGATCTTATCCTCTCCAAATAGTGTCTATAAGCAATGGCTAAGCTCTGAGTGCAATCCCCATCCCCTTTCATTGCTGCCAGTTAATAAAGCTACTTGAATAGGACACCCCACGCTGCAAATCCCTCGAGTTCAGTAACAAAAACACATGTTCCCCCAGCAAAAGCAAGATCAGTCTCATTAAACCAAAGGGGCCCGTTTGAGGCCAAGTGCACTGAATCCACTCAGAATGGCAGAGATTCTGAGATAGCGCGAGCACAAGGAGCTTCGAGAAAAGACATCCATGGGATGTGGATAATGTGCCTGAAAAAAGGGACGCTCCTGCACACACGATGAGGAGAGCTTCGGGTTCTACTGGGTACCTTGAGAAGACCTACCTTCTAGCTCTGGTGAGTGAAGGGAGAGATGGTCCAAAAAGAATAGCATGTCCATGTCATGGTCATCTGAAGCTCCTGGAAGGAGGTAAGAGAACCCTGGTGAAATCAAGGAGCTGCATTCCCTCAGGAATAACTGGCCTTCACTTCCTTCAAGCAGAAAGAAAACACTCTGTACTCCAAGGTGCCAGCTGGGAAGAAGGACATTCTGCACGGATGGAAACATGGCAGGGTCGCTGACCTCCTGGGGTGTCTCATACTCCTGGGTGTTTCTCCTCTAGGCTCTGCTGACTAACTGGCACTATCGGCCCCCCAAACATCTGTCCACAGGTATTTTATTTGCCTCCTCTCCAAACTACAGGCAGATATCCACACTTCAGGACAGCCCAAAAGACAGCCTGGAAAACCAGGCTGGCCACAGCGCTTGGGAGCCAGATGCTCACTTGTGACCAACCAGGCAGCCGGGCTCTGTCAGGTGGCACAGTACTGAGGTGGGTTCTCTAAGCCCCTGAAAGAGCCCCCAAAGGATGAACCCCACCTCCCACAATGGTGACCTGCCCTTCCCAGCCCTTAATGCATACTGGGACTTCCTCCCTGAGGTTTGCTCTGGGAGTGGGGGATCTGTGTCTGTCTTGTTCCCTGTTGAGTCCTCAGGGCATGTAGTAGGTGCTCAATAAATTTGATTTCAATGATGAATGAATTAAGGTGCTGTGGCCTCACCTTCTGAGAATTCAGACTTAATGTCCTATGATCCAGTATGGACAAGCTGATTTACACCTCAGGGAATCTTCTGGAGTGAGAGAATGAAAATCACCTAAGGACACAGAGTCAGTAGCTGATGGGCATCAAGGACTCAGACCGCCCGTGGTCATCTTTTCATTTTGAGAGCAAGAAACCCAATCCAGCTAATTTAACAAAGGGGTTTTTCATGATAAAGACACGGGGTATGTCTGGAAGTCAGGACAGGGCTGGCCCAGGAGCTGGAAGCCTGGCTTGGCCCCTTCGCCACTGCTCCTGTGCCCTGTCTGTCTCCTCTCTGTGGTTCAGCACTGTCTGCTCTTCTGTCCACAGAGGAGCGGGGCTATGCCCAGAACACGAGCGTGCATAGGACCCTGTGAGGACACCAGCCCAGCCTAGAATCCAGGGATTCTGATGCTACTGGCTCAGGCTGGGGGACCTCAGGGACCAGTTCACTGTGGTCAAAGTGGTGGACATTCCTGACAACAAACATGGCCTCCCAGGCACAGGGAGTGGGGGCCGGGTGTGAAAGGGTCACTTGGAGTCTACTTCCCTCTCCCAGCTACCAGGTCACAGGCTCCTCCTCACTCCCTAAACTGTCTTCCTTCCATTATCACAGTCCATCATAGTCTCTGCACACCACCCGTCACACACACCAGATAACCTTTCCTTTTCTTTTATTAAGAAAGTCACGTTTTAAGCCTTCATGTGGCTAATCGCTTGGCAGTAGCATCTGTGAAGTCACAGGTTTCAGTTGTTAGAAATGTTTTTCTCGTGTCAAATTACATATGTGAGCAACATGGAAACCTAAGGCAAAGGAAAAATCAACAATATGGATCCTGCCTTCATTTTAAATGTTGATATTTTATCGTGCATGTTTTTGCATTTAGATTTTGAAATGTTGCAGTCTAGTATTTATCTTGATGACTCGCATTTGTTTGGTGCCTCCTTAAATGTATCAAAAGCCAGTGCCTTCCTGGCCTCCCCTAGTCCCTGCCCTGCATAACCACTTAAATAAAGATTTAAAATATCCAGACCTGTGTCACCTAAACTCTCCTATGCCCTGTGCTATGGGCAACACTCACTTCACCTGCTAACACAGAATCACTGACACAGATGAGCTGGTCCAGGTCCCTTTTCAACCAGCTGAAGAAACTGAGGCTGGAGATGTCGAGTGCCTGGCCCAAGTCCCCACGGCTTTTTGATGGCAAACTCAGCCCTGGAGCCCAGGTTTGGAGGTGGGGGAGAGAGGCTTCCCTTCCCCAGGGTAGCTAGCTGCCTGATTAATCAGGGAAGAGAATGAAAGTCACACTATGGCTTCAGCCGTCAGCAGCTTTGTTTTATTTCTGGAGGAGCAAACCAGCTCTGGCCAAAGAGGGAATCATAAATTCCGCTGGGAAGGAGCCTGGAACTCCTAAGCCAGGGCCAGCGCTGTCCCTGGGGAGCATGAGGCTGGCTGGGGAGAAATCTCAGTGAGTACCCCTTCCGCAGCCCCCATCTGCACCCGGCATTTTTAGGCAGTGACATCACGGTGCAGGGAGCAGAGACCACCCTTGAAAGGAAAAACAAGTCACCAAGAGGGCAGGGGGGTTGTGGAAGGGGGTGGGGGCCTGCCTCTCCTTTGCCTTGGCAAACACCATCAACTCAAGAATAAAAATAATCTCGAGTTATATAAGGGTGGTATTTTTTTTAAGCCCATCCCTGGGTGCCAGGCCCCAGGCTGATAATGAAATGCATCATCTCTTTCAAAGCCTACAAGGAAGGCACTGTTTTATTCCCATTTCACACATGAGGAGACTGAGACTAAGAGCGCTAGTGTGACCTGCCCAAAGTCTCTCAGCCAGCATTCAAACTCAGGCCACCAGAACTCACAGACCCCTTGTGAGGCAGATGGGTGACAAAGCCGAATGAGTGAGCCTCATCCTCTGTCCCCAGGAAGCCCCCAGCAACTCTGACAAAGTCAAAGGCATGCTCTCCAAACCTCTCACTCAAAGAGTTCAAATTCCCCACTCCCCGATTCTCTTCCCTCTTCCTCCTCTACCCTCTTCCCACCATCAAGCTCCCAGAACCCCCTCCTTCCCCAGTCTCTCTTTTACCAGATCATTTGAACTACCCAGGGGGCTGGGTCTGTGCCTCAAGCTTGTACCCCTCGTGCCAGACAGAAGTTGGCCCTGAGCGGATGAAACTCAAGATAGATCTGTCCGCCCACATGTGAGGTGCCTGCAGAATTATGTGCATTTTTTTGGTGGGAAGAGGGGGGCTTAAATATTTCTGATGCGACTGAACCAAAACTGGCTGGAACCACTCTGTGAATGGGCCATGTACTCGGAATCGCAATCTCCCCACTTATCAACTGACCGCCAACAAGGAACCCACACTATTGCTCAGCCAAGAAATGCACCACCTCGAGAATGCAGCCAGTGTCCCTTTCCAGAGGTGGGAGAAACAGCCTTCCCACTGCGAAGCCCATTTCCTGCTCAGCCCAGGTGGAAAATCTGCTGAACTCAAAAGGTCAAACCCAGTTTAATTTTATACCCTTTTGTAAGAATGTTCCCTTAAAAAAAAAAAAAAAAAAGCCTAATGTTTCTTTCCAACTTTTTAAAAGTTAATTCATGTGGAAGAAAAAAAAAAAGATTAGGATACAATTTCAAATATTAAATTCAAATGCAGGATTAATGACTTTTATTTCTAAGCCCAAGAGGTTGTCTGGAATTTTGGACATTTTTGGAGCGGTGGAGACCAGACATAACCAGATGCAGTTGTGTTTTGGACCAAGTCAGCACAAATTTCTTACCTTGAAAGACTATATCCCTGTCCATCTTAATACAAACAGTCCCTCCTTTTCCAAAATGCTCCATCCAAAATTAATTCAGAGCCATCGGCTTAAAGACAAAGACTAAACACTTTTTGTAAGTGTAAGTGAAAGTAGCTGACGGATGTAAACCTTCATTAAACTCTGTGAGCACTTTGACCCTTTCTTTCCACCTCCCTTTCCACCCTCCTCAAATCCACACATAAACATGGGCCAGAGGGGACAGGAAAAAGGACTAATTTGAAAGAAGAAAATATTCCTAAATACTGTGACAACATGCCTGATGAGGTATCTCAAGTTCCGCTGACCCTCCAAAGTACTGAATAATCGCACATAAGGACCCTAGCTGAGTATTTTCCCAAAGTGGTTGGAATTACTCAGGATAAAGTGAATAGGAATCTAGATGAGTTATCCCCATCCACCAATGAGCCTCATGCAAGAGTATCCCACTGTCCAACAACACAGACATAAATAGGATGGACATGGTACAGTGGGGATGCGCCCAATGACTGAGGGTCAAGGGCTGGCTGAATGAAGAGTGCTCTGTAGAACATGAACACTCCTTGAAAAAGAACTCCATGGTTCTACATTTGGTAAATACAGTGATCGCTCACTTATCGCAGGTATTACGTTCTAGACCCCCCGCCCCCCGTGATAGGTGAAAATCCGCAGAGGAACCTTACATTTATTTTAGTATTTATATATATTTTAAGGCTTTATAAACCCTTCCCACACACTTATACACCATTCTCAGTCCCTTATTAACCTTCTCCACACTTTTATAAACACTACTTATGTTCTTAAACATATTCTACATTCTTAAACCTACGTAACTTTAACAACATACGTATACAGTACCGCAAAATCCCGCGATATAGCAAAAAATCCACGATAAATAATTAAATATAATATTTTTTAAAATCCCGTGATATAGTGAGGCCACAATACGTGAACCACGGTATAGAGAGGGACTACTGTACACTAACTGCTTAGGCAGGCCACCAAACTATTGCCAGTGGACCAAATCTGGCCCACTGCTTGTTTTTGTAAATAAAGTTTTATTGGAACAGGGGCCACACCCATTCATTTACATATAAGAGGGGACCCCCCAAAATAGAATTATCTTCTGGAGGGTGGGCACCTTGTAGTACAGACCTCCCCCACTAGGTGAGGGTTCTAGGAACCCATCTGTATCAGTATACTAGCTGGTGGTGTTGTGAGAGGCAGTGTTCAGCTTCAGTTAATTTTTTTTTTGAAGATTCTTTCAATGCATCTGCCCATTTCATGATGGGTGATTTATGAGTGTGTCAGCCCATACTGCTGAGTGTTCAGCAGTTTTTGACCAAAAACAGCATGACTCCTGTGCCCCACCCTCCCTATTCACCCTATCTCTCCCCAAGATATTTTTGTTTGTTTGTTTCCCAGGATGAATAAAATCCTCAAAGGGAAACGTCTTGCCAACATGGAAGGGGTGAAACAAAAAACTGCAGAAGCACTAAAAGGCATCAAAATTGACAAATTCAAAAACTGTTTTAAGCAATGGGGAAAAAAGTCTCAGTAGGTGTATTGCATCAAAAGGAGAATACTTTGAAGGTACTGAAGTTTAAACATGTAAGAATAAATACACAATTTTTTTATAAGTAAATTCTGGGGGGTTTCAGTCCCCCTACATATTGTCTATAGCTGCTTTCAGGCTAGGACAGCAAAGTTGAGTAGCGATGACAGAGACCAAGTGACCCTAAAGCTTCAAGTATTTACCAGCTGGTCCTTTATAGATGAAGTTTGCCAAACCCTGTTCTAAGACCTTCTTAGAGACTTGTGAATTAACTCCATTAGTGTGTTAAAGGTTCCAAGAAACCCTTCAGTAAGGTAATCCATTTGACTGTGTTTAGCATAATATTTCACAACCATATTTGATTTTAAAATTGTTCCCTCCATGAGATATGTATTAATTTTATACATAAGATGTGCTCCATACACACTGGGAAATACTGCTGTGTGTGTGTGCATGTGTGTGTGTGTGTGTTTGCATGTGCAGGAAGGAGACATTAAAACAATCACCACAGGGAAATGTGTATTTTCAGGTACATCTGTTCTAACATGTAGTGAACCCAGAAAGAACACCCTCAAAGTGGTTCTTTAACCAACTCTTAAGGTGGATTTAACTACACCATATCCACACAACCAAATAAAATGGTTCAGAGGGAGAGAAATGGTTTGATTTCAAATGATTTGATAGTTTCCAAAATGGGCAGCTCCTTATTGTTAAAACAGGGGATAAAAAATAGATTCAGGAAAATGAGACAGAAGTTTCCCATGGTGAAGAGGAAGAAAGGAGAAGCAAAGGTCATGAGTTGACTGGTGTCCTCCCAAAATCCATGAGTTGAAGTCCCAACCCCCGGTATACCAGAATGTGACTGTATTTGGAGAGAGGGTCTTTAAAGAGGTGATAAAGTTAAAATAGGTTCACTAGGGTGGATCCCAATCCAATATGGCTGGTGTCCTTAGAAGAGGAATTTTGGACAAAGACGTCCAGAGGGAAGGCCCTGAGGACACAGAAACAAGATGGCCATCTACAAGCCATGGAGAGAGGCCTCAGACAAAACAAACAACCCTGCAGACACCTTTCTATGAGACTTCCCGGCCGCCAGATGGTGAGAATATAGATTTCTGTTGTTTAAGCCACCTAGGCCACAGTACTTCATTACCGCAGCCCGGGGAAACTAATTTAGTTAATAAGGTATTTCAGCAGAATGCTTATGAAAAACGCCTGATATTTCATAGCTGTGTTTTATGAAAAATTCTTCATACCTAGTGTTTAGCATCTAGCCTACAGTTAGATCTGAGTTTAAATCCAAAAGTGACCATGCACAAGCCATGTGAGCTTGGGCAAGCTACATACTCTCTCTGATTCTATGCTTCTTCATCTGTGAAATGGAAATACCTTCTCACCGACATGCCTTCCCCACAGGTGCTTGTGAAGGTTGAGGGAGATCATGGAAATTAACACAGTACAGAGGGGACCATTCATGAGAAGCAGTTCTCATGGCTACTGCATTTCCTTCACACAAGGCAACATCAATTGTGATCCGTCATCAATTTACCAGGATGTTTTATTGGAGAAAAGACACTAGAATACACGTTCTCAGCCAATGACAAGATGGATCTGGTTCGAGAAACACTTGGCTTTGAGGGGAAATGAGCTTCTGGGCTTTGAGGAAATCTGATCTTCCTCTTGGTTTTGTACATGGAGAGGCACAGCCCTCTCTGGGATGTAGAACAGCGATACCAGGTTCTGATGCAGGGCTCCGTAGCGTGGATGTGGGCTCATATGTCACCCAGCAAAAGATAACCGATATAGAAGCAATTCCTATTGTGACTCACTGCTCGGTGACAAGAGTTACATAGAACCTATTTGTCTGGTTATAATTAGAAAAGCTACAGACACAGGGACAGCAAAGGCTCTGCTCCAAGTACAACTTGGGAGCTATCCTTAGAACTAGACAAGCAAAAATCATGTCTTGTCTCTCTACTCATTTATTAACCACTTAACAAATATAAATTACTTACCCATGTGTGAATGGGCAAGTGATTCATCAATAGACAGGGCAGCCACAGTCCCTGCCTTCCAGGAGCTTACATATCACAAATATGTCCGGTGTTATGAAAGAAAAGTGTGCCAGTATAGTGGTGCATAAAACAAGGTAATCAAATCCCATATCGGGGGGTCAAAGAAGACATCACTGAGGAAGGGGCATTTAGCAGAGATCCAAAGGATGAGCCCTAAAGATAAGGCAGATGTGGGGGGAAGAGTGTGCCAAGCAGATGGAACAGCCTACGCAAAGACCCTGAGGCAGGAGAGAGCAGTTTGGGTAGGAGGACCTAAAAGGAGCCCCCTGTAGTTAGAGAATGAGTTTGGGGGAAAAGAGGATTGAGATGTGACTGGAAAAGTTAACACCCCCCACCCTTCTTGGGTTCCATTCTTATTTGTAGTTGACTACAAACAAAACTGAACTACAGAGACTCTGGATGGAGACTGACCAAGTGAAATTCTAGCTCTGGACACATACTAGCCATGTGACCTTGAACAAGTCACTAAACCCCTCTGAAGGTCATTTCCTCATTTGCAAAATGGGGATGATTAAAGGATCTATTTCATAGCGTTGTTGTCTGAAGAGTCCGTCTATATTAGGGTCTTGGAACAGGCGCATAATAAGCATGATATGTTTCTTATTACTATTATTACATGGAGCTGTTAGAAAAATTTGCTCAGATAATAAATATATAGTGCCTGGAACAGAACATGGCTCCAAGAAGAAGTACTAGTGTCATATTTATTATAGTTACAAGCGTCCCTGGCTATCTGAATCAAATTGACTTCTGAGTTTGGGTCAGTGGGAGTGTGGATAGTGGATAATGACCATTTTATCATTCTTATTATCAATAATTCCTCCAGCCTAGCTTCTCTTAAGTAGCATCACTCACAGGGCAAAGAAGGAGCATTCTTCCAGAAGAACCAGTCAGATGTCAGGCACCAAGACACCCACTGGCAGGGCCCTTCCCTGTCCTGGGGGATGGAGGAAGAGGCAGGCCCATTCCTCCCCATGCAGCTCAGCCAGCCGTGTGCTCGGCAGCCTGCCCATGTGGATGACACTCTCCCCTGGGACCTATGAGGTGACACAGGCTCTCAGGGCAGGAGAAATGGGCCTGGGCTCCATCCACCGGGTGCAACATTCCCACAGGTGCCGCTGGCAGGACAGCCAGGGGGATGGAGGCCAGGGGACCTTGGAGTCAGGCCAGGCCAAGTAGGGGAAGCCTGTGACATGCCCGTTTGCTCCCCTGCCCCAAGGGTCACAGGAGCTGGAATCGGCCAGCATGCCTCAAGCCATAGGCCCTCAATCTGTCATGATGCCGCAGGAAAAAATACAGTGAAGTACTGTTTTTTCATCCCATTTATTACCTTAACGAGATCTCACCTGGAAACACAGTTGGCATCAAGGGGCAAGATGCAGCCCGCAGAGAGTATGGGGACACCTGCGTGCCCCGGGTCTGCCCAGGGTATGAGAGCTCTCACTACAGAGCCCCTGGTCACAGAGGCCCAGGCCTTTGAAGGGTGAGACAACAAGAATGGGCGAAGAGGGGCCAAGGGGCAATGTCCACGCTGACAGCTTTACGGCCTGTACCCGCTCCCATAAAAGTCACCGTTGCAATGATGTCAAGGGGCCTCCTCGGCAGACGTCACTGTGCTGGGCAGGGCCGCCCACTTTGGAACCCAGAACCAGAAGTCAGCTGTTTCTAGATACAAGGAGTCGTGACCCTTGAGCTAGATTCATGAGGGGACTGTCCAAAAGCCATGACTCCTTCCCTACACCAACAGTTCATAGCCACTGGGAAGATTTCACCATTAAAAAAGAATGTCCCTGGGCCTGGCTGAATAACTCAGTTGGTTAGAGTATCATACTGATATGCCAAGGTTGCAAGTTCAATCCCCAGTCAAGGCACATATAAGAATCAACCAATGAATGCATAAGTAAGTGGAACAACAAATCTCTCTCTCTCTCTCTCTCTCTCTCTCTCTCTCTCTCTCTCTCTCTCTCTCTCTCTCTCTCTCTCTCCAATCAATATATATATTTTAAGAAGTCTTTGGACACTGCTGCACTTGGATCCTGGATGGCCCCACAAAGGTCCTGGAAGTGGACAATTGATTATTATTTATCAGCCACCAAACTCTGGCGTCTGAGGGGTCCTGCCACTTCCTTGGTCCTTTCTGGGCCAGATGTAGATGTTAAAGGTACTCCAGCAAGTGTAAGATGTACAGGGACCATGCTCAGAGAGACCCACACGTGCTTCAGAGGGACCCACACATGCTTCAGTGCTCTGCTGTAGCCAACTTTAGATTCCTCATGATGTTAGAACCATGGGCCCCCCATTTTCATCTTGCACTGTGCCCCTACATTATGTAGGCAGTGCTGCCCACACCTCACCCTACCTGGTCCAGTGCAACTGCTGACCCTTCTCAGACCACTGACCCTCCTTCAACCAGTATCACCCCAAATCCTCAAGACAACTCCAGGTGCAGGAGACTAGTTTTGATTCCTACTTTGCAAACATGGAAAACTGAGATGTACCCACAGCACTAGTGAGGAGCAGACCCATGACAATGGGCCAACTTTTCTAAACCCAGAACTCGAGTTCTTTCCCCCACAACTGGGGAGGGGGACGCAGAAGAGGTCACAGGTCAGGTCAGTGCTGCTGGGAGAGGCCTCATGGGGAAGGGAGGAATTGGGTCATCACCAAGTGTCCTTCGTGGGGCAGGAAGCTAAGAGAAAGATGGGTGCTGTGACACACACAGCTCTGCAAGTGGGTGGGGGGCATCCTCTAGGTCCCTTCTCTCATCTAGTCTCCTCACTTTACTTATGCTCCCTGAAGGTGTGCTCAGTGAGGTCACATCCTGTGGCCCTGGGCCATTGCCCAGGATGACACAAGTACCCAGGAGCCTCTGACATTGGAAGGGGTTGCCCTCCCACTAACAAGGACACTGGGAGCCCCCAGCACCACAGGAGGGGGCCGCGCCTGTATGCTTCCAGTCTGTATGACCCCAGTGATGGTGTCAGTCCCTCCTTTGGAATGAAAAGTAACCGGACCACCTCCCATCCACGGCAGGAGAGCATTAGCAACATACCAGGAGCCCGAGGAAACAAGTCTCACACAGAAGGAGGTGCGGCCGTACGCAAAGGCCAAAGCATCTCAGGAGGGTCAGTCCAGAGAAGCGACAGCTCTGAGGAAATCCTCACACTCCAGCCCAGGGCACGTGCAGATTGGGACTGCCAGCCCCCGCTTCCCCAGTAAGCTACCACAGAGACAAGCGACAGGAATCCTGGCTGAAACTGAATTAAGCCTAAAGGAAGTGCACCTGGGATAGGCCAGTGTCCAGGGAACGATGCTGGTGGAGCTCGGTGATGCCCGCAGGATCCGGTCTCTCCATCTTTCTGCTCCGCCAGCCTCCTGCTCTAATCGGATGCAAATTCCCCCAGGCAGCTGCTGGCAGGATGGCTGAAGAAGGGGGAGAAATGAGTGCAGGGTCCTCAGCGTGGCCAGAAGTGTCTCTCCAGACTGACACCACTCTCAGCATAGACAGGAGTAAGAAGCTCAGGGCAGAGTACTTGCCTCCAAGCCCTTGCTCTGCCTTACTGGCCCTGTGAGTGCCCCTTAGTCCTCCAACCTCTTGTCAGCTTCCTGTGGCTTTTAGGAAAAATAACAGTTTGTATCATGACTTAGAAGGCTGTATGAGAACTGAGTATTATGCCCACATAACTGAAGCCCCGCTGGGCTGAATTAAGTTTCCGTGTTGTCGTTGGGTTTTTGTTTGTTTATTTGTTTGTTTGTTTTTTAAGAAACTTAAGAGGATGTTGCTGGCTCCCATTATCTCCAGGAGTATGAAGAGCAGGATTAGGGGCTGAACGGCCAGGAGGGATTTCCAAGGCCATGCCAAAGATTGGGTACAGGGGCGTTTCCTGGCCACTGCCTCAAGGTCTACCATCAAAGCTTGATTGTGACACAGATGGCTTCAGCTGCACAAAACAAAAACCAAAATATCAGCAGCTGAAACAAGATGTTCATAGAATTTATTTTCTTCACATAGCGGTTGGTCTGAGTTCTGCTCTCTAAGGTCACCGGGTTCTTTCTCTTCTATGAGTTGTTGGGTTCATCAACATGTCTGCATCAGGCCACTGGGAGGACCCAAAATGAGGGAAGAGGAGGGCCCAGCCTTCCCTTGATGGACACACATGTCCCTTCTCACGTCACATTGGCCAGGGCCTGTCACATGCACTTCACAGCTGCAGCAGAGGCTGGGAAAGTGGCCTTTATGCTGGATTGCAATGGGTCTAAACACTCGATTACAATACTATGGAAGAGAGGGGGGACAATAAGCAGGGTCTCCCTCCCTCCCTGCACACCAGCTGCCCTGCCAGCACCTCCTTTCATTTCTCTGACAGGACAAGTTCTGCACTCAGGTTGCTCCCTCTGCCTGGAACACTCTTCTTCTTGGTCTAGCAAACTCCTACACCTCCCTTAGAACCCAGCTCAGACCTCCTCTGGTTTCCATCAGGCCTCCTGCCACATGTCTTGCCTGCCCAGCACCTTCTGGATTTGGTATGATTCCTCTGGGAGAATACCTGATTGACAGCTGCCACCTTAGGAGATGGACAACTTCCCAAGGGTGCGAACCTTGGTTTCTTTCCCATCAGGTGCTAGCACTCAGACCAGGGCTATAGCCATTGGCTGAAGGATTGAGTAACTAAACGCACCTTCCTGAGCTCCAGCTCCTTGCCTGCAAATGGGCACAGCTCAGTTACTGTAGGAAAAACAATTACAATTGTAACAAAGCCTCATTACTAAGTGGCAGGCACTGTCACCTGTTTTAATTTGTTTGATCCTCCTAGCAGCCCTTTCAAGTAGGTTATTGTTCTCATTTTATAGAAGAGGAAACTGAGGCACAGAAAGGTATCAGCTAAGTGGCAGGCTAGGACTGAATCCCATGGCTCTGACCCCAGCACATAGTAGGGACTCAGGCAGTTCCCTTTCTGCATGGACTCCCCATGCGCTGCAGACTGGCTGGGGGAGAGGCTAGAGGCAGATCTGCCTCTGTTTGTATCCCCAGATGCTTCTGGGACCAGGTCCCAAGGCTCTACCAGCATAGAGATCCATGCTTCCATGAAACCTACCCCTCCAGAGTGCAGCCACATGGCCCAGTCCCCTGCAGCATCTCCCAGGGACACGCAGCTGCGTGACATATGCCTGCCCCTTCCAGGGCCACAGGCCAGAAAACAGGCAGGCACATGCTCCACAGGAGAGCACAGAGGGGCATCCAAGCCCTGCTGGGCCATGAGGATGTCCAGGAAATGCTAAAACATGCCTGGGGTGACATAGCCAATTTTTACATCATTCTTTAAAAAAAAAAAAAAATCCTGTTTTTATTACAAAAAGGATACACATTCCTACAGGAGGGGAGAGGGGAACACACGTAATACAAGACAGGAGGATTGCCCAAAACCCCATCAGCACTCACGCCAGGCGCGTGCCCACCCAGGCGCCTTGCTCTCCGTGTCATGCCTCATTCCTGACAGAGAAAATCATGTTGCCATCACATCTTAGATTCCGTGTGTGCATCCCTCCACGACTTCCGGATGCCAGCGTTATGGTTTCCATGTAAACAGAATGCGTCAGCTGTGAAGACACCCTCGTGGGTGTGATGTGGGCATGGTGAGGACGGACAGTGGTGAATATGCCTTGGACAAATGGCACCCTGCACCCCCACATTGAAATGTGCTGAGGTCCCCTCTGTGCCCTGGAGAGATGCAGAGCTGGCTCGCACCCTGTTTCTGTCTCCCATTCATTCCTAACCCCACCCTCAGCATCTTACCACCTTTTATTTTGCTTCTGACAAACATTTTTCTAGCATTCCCCATGTGTCAGGCATTGTTCTAAGGATTTGACAAACACCAGCTCAGTTAAGAACAACCTTGGAGGTAGGTACTCTTATTGTCCGCATTTTACAAATGAAAAACTAAGAGGTCAAGTGACTTGCCTGAAGTCACACAGCAAGTAAGTGGTGGAATCTGAATTCAAAGCCAGGTGTTTGGCTCCAGAGCCTGTGCTGATCGTCACATAAAGGCTAGCTAACTGACCGTGAATGTGAGGACCATTTGGAGCAGCAGCACCCAGGGGAAATATGGAAAGATGGGAGGTGACACATGGGACACATGCTCCTGCTCAGTCACCACATTTTTAAAAAAGAAATCCAGCAAAAGAAAAAAGTAGGTCGAAAGCAGTGGTTCTGAACCCTGACTATAGATGAAAATCACCTGCGGTGTCCTGAATTTGCTACCCATCTCCTAAGTCCCTTCGTCTGGTGTGGGGCCCAGTAGTCAGTATTTTTTAAGACTTCCCAGGTGATTCCACTGTGCAGCCAGGTTTAAGAATCTCAACTCTGGGAAACAGGCTCTCATCACACAGCCTAATTATCTGGCCCCGAGCTATTTGCTCAGCCTCAGTTTTCACATCCCTGAAATGGGAATGTGATGCTCTGGTGAGTAAGAGAGGCCACACGTGAGGCGCACACCCTGGAGGGACCTGGCACGGAGGATAAGTCTTGTCAGCTGGTTGTACAGCACACACCGCTCTCAGCTCACGGGCGCACACCACTGCTAGTCCGCTCAGCTGCCATGACAAAGTGCCACAGACCGTCTCGCAGACCAGGAGGCTGGAATTTGAAGACTGAGGTGCCAGCAGGGCTGGTCTCCTCCGAGGCCTCACTCCCTGGCATGTAGACAGCGTCTCCTCCCTGAGTCTTCACGAGGTCTTCCCCCTGCACCTATCTGTGTCCTCATCGCTTCGTATAAGGACACGAGATGAATTGAATCAGGGCCCAACCCAGTGACCTCATTTTAACTTAATCACATCTTGAAAGGCTCTATCTCCAAGTATAGTCATATTCTGAGGTGCTAGGGGTTAGGACTCCAATATGTGAACTTTGGGGGACAGAGTCCACACAGAAGGACCAGTAATTGCAGACAGCACCTGTGTTTTCTTGGGTGTCTGTCCCCTAACTACAAGGCACAGTGAGGCAGGCGGTTTCCATTTAGGTAGCAGGCTAAGGTGGGCTCTGAGCTGGGCTTGCCCCAAGCCTGCCCGCCCAGTGCCCTGCCAGCCCTGCGAGGGTTAATCTGAGGTCTCTTGGTTGGGTGGATTTACTGCCCCCAGACCTTTATCATCTCACCCTGACGGTGAGGGCTCACATTTCCCACTTAATTACTTGTCCCGCAATCAGAAGAGATAGCCGGTTCTGTGTTGAGTTGGCTGCAGCTGTGAACTGTTTATTTACTTTTCCTCAGCCCGGGAATGGCTGTAATTTAAAGGTTCAGATCTCAGCTACCCTGCCTGGTGCAAACGCTGCTTAAACACTTCCATATTGCTGGGGAGGAATGCCTGGATGCTGCCCCCACCTCCCTTCCCGGACAGGGAGGACCCAGAGCGCTGGGAAAGCAGGTGTTCCTGGTTATTTATCAAGACTGCAGTGCTGGTGAGGGAGATGGCTGCCGGTCCGTTACTGCCAACTCTAAAGGCTACCCGTGGAGACCGCGGCGCAAAGCCTACAGCCGGCCGTAACGGGAGCAAGGACCACGGACCACAAGATGCTAGGACGCGACTGCCCCAAAGGACCCGCCTCCGAACAAAAAGAGTCGTTCCTGCCACAGTTCAAGCCACAGGCTCTCACTAATTCCTGCGCCAAATGGTGTAATTACCACTTAAGTTGTCAAATGGCATCCAGATGGTCTTACCTTTCACACCAGCAGTTTAATAAGCTTTTAGGCGTGACCTTTGCAGCTTGTCCTCCACCTGCACAGCCCCCTGGTTTGTGAAATCTGAGCCAACAATTAGATCTGATAATGAGTGCCCAGGCGACCAGCCTTGAACTCTGCAAGCTCTCTTCAAGGGGTGCCCAGCGAGTCACCCCACGCCACTGACAAATGGCATGTGTCCACCATAAACAGAGCCCCCCCACCCCCTGCACAGGCCCCCGGAGGCCTGCCCAGGGAGATCACAGAAGCCCGGAGAGACTCAAGAGCACATCTCAGGGGCCAGGCAGCTCTAGGCAGGCTGTTTCAAGAGCTGAATTCTGGCAAACCACAGGGTCACACACAACCATGTCCTGCAAGGCTGGCCTGCCCCAGTGCCAGGAGGAACTGTTTCTAAGACTGCCATCCCAACCACACCAACATGGGAATGACCCTCCTGCCTGTGACCCTCTCCCAATTCATCCTCTTGAATATACTCAAGCTGGAGTAACTCCCCTGTGAGGCTTTGGTACAAGGAAGAATGATCTTGCACTGCGAAGGATCATACTACACTGTCTGTTTTGTCGAATTATTCTTTTCCAGCATGGGGCGAACTCCACTGATAGTTACAGAGCTAGGAAACATGCATATACCAGGCACCATTCCCAGGACTTCATGTCTTGGGTCATTTAATCCTCACAAGAACCTAGGTCCTATTTTTATCCACCACCTCCCCTTTGGTAGATTAGAAAACTGTGGCACAGAGAGGTTTAGTAACTTGCCCAAGGTGACACAGCCAGCAAGTGACAGGAATGGGATTTGAACCCAAGTATGAAGCAGATATTATGAATGTGTACAACTGTGGTCCCATTTGGGTAAACAAATAATAATTTAATTAATAATTTATTGATATGCATATAAGAGAGCATGTTTAAAGGTTTGTGCAAATGTTTGGGAAATGCCAAATATTCCCAGAAGAGCTCCACGCACTATCTTCAGTGTCCCAGCAAACTACAGAAAAGGGTAGATACGAAGAGAAGGGCAAACCAGAAGCCTTCTCTGTCATGAGATGGGACAGAGGGTGATGAAGAATGAGCCAGACCCTTAGCCAGAGAGAGAAGTTTCCCTGGGAGAATCTTGTCCCAGAGGATGCTCAAAACGTTCAAGGTCTCTGCTCTTGACTGCAACCCTATCAGCTCAGGGGTCTGTCCCTGTCTGTGCTTACCAGAACTGTGTCAGGAAAGTTATGTCTTGGACTGTCATTGTGGACAATAAGAATCCTTTCCTGAACACCCTATCCAAGTTGTTGTGTGCAGAGTACCACGGGACTTCTCCCAGCAAACCTATAAGAGAGATAACATCATCCCCAGTCAGTAGAGGAGGAGATTGAGGTTCCAAGAGCCTCCAAAATGTGGAGAGACCAGGAGGGGTAGCAGTGATGACACTTGGCCTGACTCCTGACCCTGCCCAAGCTGCCAGGCCAGCCTTTTCCCCAGCGTGACTGGTCAGAAGAGTCACCTGGAGCCTGGGGTACACCACGAATCGGCGTCTCACCCACTGACTTAGGAACCTGGGGCCAAGAATCTGCATTTTCAAACAAACATCACTGGGGTAAGAGTGAGAACCACCGCCCACACTCTGTGGTGGAACCGGATGAATTACCCGCTTCCATCCCCTCATGGCTTCATAAGAGCACCTTTCAGAAGTGGCACTGATATGGGGGAGCAGAATGGACACCCAGCCCAAGCCTCTGGGCAGGCCTCCCCTGCCCTCGCTGGCTGCACAGCGCCCCTGAGGGCCAGGCGGGGCACTGCGTCCCCCACGGCCCCTCCCTGGTCGGGGATCCACCCGCTGCCTCCACGCAGAGAATGGGCGGAAATGGCCCCCCAGGCAGGAGTTCACCCCTGCCATTTCACACTGCTGTGGCTGGAACAGGCCTGCAGGGGAGCAGGGGTGGGGGGGTGGGGTGCGGCTGGAGCAGCTGAAAAGGCCAGGGACACAGGAGCCGGGCTGGTGCGAGGGGCTGGCAGACAAAACACAGCCCCCCCCAAACCTGGGCTGGAGGGCAGCTGAGCAATCGCCCTGAAAATCTGCAAGCTCATCAGGACACTTGGAAACCTCGGTGGGGACACAACACAGGACGCATCCTGCTCGGAAGAGATAAGAGGATTCCCAGGTTCTCACTGTGGAGCCTCTCCCTGGGGACAGAGAGCTGGCAGGGAGAGTGGAGGAACGTGAGAAAGATGCCCCAAGCAACGCTCACTGCTGGGGCGGGGGGAGGGCTCCTGTGCCCCTTCACCCCACCCTTCACCTGCTTGGGGGCGAGACCTGGGGGAGGGGTCCCATTTCGCTCATCCCTGAAATCGCCCTTCTGGCTGGCTTTCCAGCCCACCCTACCCCATACTGGTTGTGGGCCCAGGACCAGTGGTTGTGCCTCCCTGTGTCTCAGTTTTCCCACCTGCGAAACGGGGCTGCCATGGGGAACTACTTGTGGCTTTCTCCTGCGGCGTGTTTGCTGCACTCATGTGCGCAGTGACCGCTGGCATCAATTGAGCAGCCACCGCGTCCTCAGCACTTTGTAGTATGACCTGGTCCAGCCTGCACGGCCCGTCCTGGGAGTGGGGCATCCTCACAAGCTCCGTCATTTCGGCAAGGACGCTGGCGACAGGAGGGCATGCAGAAGAAGCAGCCTGTTGGAGTCAGGGAGACGAGGCTTGGAGCCAGAGGCCACGCTCACCCTGTTGCGCAAGGCTCATTCGGAGAGCCTGATAACAGAGTGGCGACTCTAGTTGACTCAAATTACATTCCTATTGCGTGGGGCCGGGCCATGTGGCTCGGTTCCATCCAGATGTTGCGTATTTGAGCTGTTTGCGAACATCAAAAATGATAATAAGCACAGAGTGAAAGCCAGCACTTGCACCAGCAGGACCTATGTGCCAGGCCCTCCCATGCACTTTCCACACCTCGGATGGCCCTGGGGGGGAGGTGCTGTTTTTACCCTCCCCCACCCCAACAGGCGAGATAATTGAGATTCAGAGGTTTAATCACCTGCCCAGATGTCACCCAGTGGTCATCAGGGGAGTACAGGGCAGGGCCCCAACACGTGGGAGCTCACTCTTTTTCTGTGTCCCCCTTTCCCTCTCAAGGGCAGGGGTCTCACTTTGTCCCTCTCTGTGTCCCCACAGGATTTGGGGCACAGAGACCAGTCGATGGAGGGTTCAAAAGTGTAAGTCAAATTGACTTCAATTTTATTTCCCAGATTGTTTTGAGAACATGCTGTTCAGAATGGGCTAGAGGGGGCACCATGCTGTTTGGGGAATGTGGGGGGAAGGGCATCTCCCAGTGGGACTTCAGTAGCTCCTACCTCTAGGAGGGACCCAAACTGCCCATGAGATTTGTTTCCATAACTCCAGGTCAGAGGAATGAGTGCAGACAAAACCACTGTGTTTGAGGGGGAAACCAACAAGAAGGGGCCCAGGACCCAGCTAGGACACAGAACCGTGACCGTGTTCCTAGGCAGAGCACACACGGCGCTGATGTGCTAACAACCCCTAATGAGGCCACTCATCCAATATGCCCAAGGGTTCGAAGGTTAAGAGTGAATGGCCCATGAAACAGAAGTGCCAAGGGGGAGCCGCAGCCTTTCCTTTGCCACACTGATACCCAAACAGTGCGTGCACCTCCAGACCCCTGTCCCCCTGCTGCCACCATGAGCTCACTGATCCCGCTCAGGGTGCCATTCATGCTTTGCTGAGCAACCGCTTGGAACCAGACATGTTGGGCACTTGGCACACACTCTTTCTAGTTCTCAAGTCAAGAAGGTGCTAGAGCCCTGGCCAGTGTGACTCAGTTGGTTGGAGGGTTGTCCAGTAACCAAAAGGTTATGGGTTCAATTCCTGGTCAGAGCAAATAGCTAGATTGCAGTTTCTGTCCCTGGTCCAGGCTCAAATGGGAGGCAATCAATGGCTGCTTCTCTCTTGCATCAGCTTTTCTCTCTCTCCCTCGCTCTCTAAAAAGCAAAGAAAAAAGAAATGTCCTCAGGTGAGAATTAAAAAAAAAAAAAAAGAAGAAGGTGCTGTAATCCAGAACAGCTCATTCCAATGCCTGGAGCCTCTACCATAATTCCAGGGATAGATTTTGAAGTTTCTTCTTAGGACTCCCAGAGTTCCTTCCAATTGCAATCCCCTGGAAAGCTTTAAAGACATGCTCCAGAAGCCACCACTGCCTAGCCCCCAGTGCCCTGTCTGCAGAGACTTGCCAGAATGAGTTCAGGAGCTTGGGAGGGGCTGTGGCAGATACTGCTGATGTGCTTCCCAGCCTCACTCGCTTCCATCTTCTCCCCTGCCACCTGTCAGTGTAGAGGAAGCCAATTGGGTACCTTATCAGCCTCACTTGGAGCTAGATGTGGATGGTCAAGGGAGCAGGTTCTGACCCATGAATTGTAAACAGAGTCTGTTAGGACCCTACTGGGCAAGCTTTTGCTTTCCTGATGAAAGGCCACAGATCCAGCGGGCGCATCCCTGGAAACCTTCTCCTCCCTTCCCTCCCTTGAATGCAGACATGATCGTTGGAGATGCAGCATCCACCTTGAGACCACAATGGGACACACAAAAACAACATGGTAGACAGAATGGTGCACCCCCAAGAAATGTCTACATTCTAATCCCCAGCACCTGTGAAATGTTACTTTACATGGCAAAAAGGAATTAGGCTGCAGGTGAAAATAGGGTTGGTAATCAGCTGATCTTGAGATGGGGAGATCATCCTGGGTTATCCATAGTGGAAGAAGGACGTAAAAGAGGAGATTAGAGGAAGAGATGTGATAATGACAGAAAGGCAGAAAAATGTACATTGAGGGCCTGAAAAATGGAGGAAGGGCCCACAAGCCAAGGTCTGTGGGCAGCTCTAGAAGTTAGAAAAGGCTGGGAATTGTATTCTCCCCTAGAGGCTCCCAAAACAATGCAACTCTACTGACACCTTGGCTTTATTCCAGTGAGAGCCATTTCAGATTTCTGATCTACAGAACTGTTAAGATACTAACGGTGTGTTGTTTAAGCCATCGTGTTTGTGTTACTCTGTGGCATCAGCCACAAGACACTGACACAAGCCATAGGAGATGCTGATTTACCCTTGTTGAGCAAATGAAAAGATGCCTGCAGCCGCCCTTCTCCAGAAGTCCTCATCATGTGAGAAAAAGGGCCTTGCACTGATTTTAGCAAACACTTCAAGTTAGACTACTTGTGACTTGAAGCCTTGGCCTGTCCTCATTGGCATCTGTGTCAACTAGGTTAACTTTTATTTCAAAGTTCCTCTTGTGAGAGGAAACATAATCACCAGCTAGAAGTGGGAACTGAACCCCTATAACAGTACCCCAAGGTCAAAGGTGAGTTTTGAATGGCTCTGGGATCTTTTCTGAGAAAGAAAGGTATAGTAAGTAAGATCGAAGTTTTCTGAGAAATTCTCTTAAGAAAACTTCTCCCTTTGCATAATACCCTAAAGTCCTTCAACAGAAACAAATGTTAATTAAATGTTTATTGAATCATAAAGTGGACCGAAGACAAAAGAGCTAGTTGCGATAAACAGAACAGTTCATTTGTTTGGATGCCACAGCTACCCCATGGCAGGGCCTCCGGGACAGCAGATGTGTTCATAGTTGCCCACTTTACAGAAGTGGGTAAAATGGTCTCCATTTTCAATGGTCCTACAGAACTGATTCCTTGTGTTTGTTTTTATAACAGGCTGTTATCATTCATGAGCTCATTAATGGATAGCTCAGTTTCAGGAACAAAACTGGACCATAATGTAATTTCTAAGCTTTATTTTCCCAATCTCGTTCATCACTCATCTTACAACTGGGTTTCCAGAGAGGCTGCAGTTAGATGCTGGGACTTCCTCGTCTTATTCATGATGGACAAGTGAATCCATGAGTTCAGAAGCCACAGGTCATTTGTCGGGAACCTGTCTGCTCTGTGCTGGGTGCAGGGAAACCAGGACTCTGCAAAGGGTCGCTCCACTCAGGTGTGGGCTTGAGAAGCTCTGCAGACATTTTCTCATTGCTGCTCTGAGGGTGGTCTGATGCCAGTTTTGTATGAAAGAGATGATCCAGTGGAAGGCTGAGCAGAAGGCCTAGCAGATGATCAATTATCAGTAAATGTTAACTCTTGAAATGTTTTTCTTCCTAAAACTCACAGCAACCCTAGGAGGAAACCTGGAGAATGTTCCCACATTACAGGCCAGGAACTGAGGCTCACAGGGGGCTTAGTGACAACATGAGGAAGGGGCCAATCTTCCCTCTTCTCGTGGCACCCAATGGCCTGTACCTGGATGTGGGTTGCCATGGTGATCATAGCTCACATGCTCTCCCATGAGCTAGGCACCATGCAACCACCTTTGTCTCTCATTCCCCACCCAGCCGTGCTGAGGGGCCTTGTGCTGCCCACTCTCAGGAAGAGGAAGCCACGACCTAGGGAAGACTTAGCGTCATGCCCACCACTGTGCGCTGTGTGGAGGTGGGTGTGAATGCAGGCTGCCAACAGCCCTTCCGGGCTCTTCTCAGTGACCGTACAGCACTGCTGGCCATAGCAGAGCCTTTTGTGGCCCCACAGAGCACTGCGAGGTCAAGCAGAGGCTCTCAACCAGAAGCCAAGAGATTTGCCCTCCCTCCCCCGCCCAGGGCCAGGCTCTGAGTGCAGAGAACCAATTTACGGAAAATCCGGGATTGACCAAGCCAACAGGCATCACGTCCCAGGGGTCTGATCTGCACGCCCCCCATCCCAAACATGCCCCCACCTCCATGTGTGCCCGCCCTCTCCTCAAACTTCCCTGTGGGACCAGGTGGGAATTGTTTGGGTTGAACCCCGCGCTGGTGACTCTGAGTGACCCCCCAACCTATCTGTGCCTCAATTTTCTTCTCTGTGAAATGACAGTCATGAAAGAACCCATCTGTAAGGGGAGTCTTGGCTGAAAACACCGATCCCTTATTTTCCCAACCCATAAAAATGAAATCACCCATTTTATTTTATTTTTTTATTTTATTTTTAACGAGGCCATCAATAACACATTCAGAATGCTAAGAGATAAACATCTTGTCAGGTTTTTTTTTCTTTTAAAGTCTCCTTCATCTTGGAATCAGGAGAGCAGCAGGTAATAGCAGATGTGACCACACAGAGCTCTGGGCCCTCTGCTGGTTGCCTAACCACATCTGCTCCCCACCCCATTCCTCCTTGTGGATGGGATTCTGGTTTTATTTAGCTTGGCAATGGACCTGGCTAAAAATACGCAGTTTCCCAGACTTCTTTGCAGTGGAGAACGGTAGGTGACATAGTCCCAGCCAAGGCGACAACAGAAGTGAGCTGCCGGAAGGGGGTCCCTCCAGAATGAAAAGATTGTGCAGCTTCTCCTTTCACTCCTTCCTGGAACAGACATGAATCTCATATGTGTGGCCTTTACCTTGTGATGCAGACCCCAAAAGGTGGGGGGAGCAGGGGTCCCTGCCAGGACTACCCCCTACCAGGAAAACTGCCCCCTCTGTTAGGCATTTCGTTCCTACAGCTGAACATGATCCCAACTGATGCACCAAACATCCAGATTCGAGGAGTGGCCACCCCCACCACATCATGGAGGAGTGAACACAAGTTAGGTTAGATATGCAGTTTCCATGGAAACAACTACCACCCAGGCCCACCTCCCTCTTGCCTGAGATGATTGATGGCTATGAGGTTCAATCAACATTTCACATCTCCTTAGAGATACAGAAAGGCAGGCTGGCTATTCATTAAAATAGATATTTTATTTATTCATTTTGTTTTGTCTTATCCACTTATTTATTTCCTCGATAGAACCAACCTTCAGGTTTCCTGAGGCATAAAAAGGGATGCCCAGACCACCTCTTGGGCTGTTGCTTCCTCCCCAGGAGGAGTGATGGAAATGGCCTCTCAGTGTCTCTGTCTCTGAAACAGGGTGACCAGACCTCACCTGCTTGATCTTGCCCAATTGCCTGCCCTGACCTCCATGATCTGGCCTCAGCCAGGCTTTCTGACCACACTCCCGTCACAGTCCACTCCCACTCTGGCCTCCTGGAAGGTGTCCACGCATCCCCATGGGCTCCCTTACCCAGGCTGGTGCCTGGGATACATCCGCCCATCCCACACCGGGCTGACCCTTCACAGACACCTCAAGAGCTTCCCTGAAACACTTCCAGGCACGGGTTTTGTCCTCCCTGATGGACAGAGACAACCTTATTTGTTGTTCAGAGCCATAAACCTAGAGCCAGCCTGGCACAGAGTGGGTGTTCCCTAAATACTTGCTGCCCATGGACTGACTGGGCAGCTGGATCAATGCGTGAATGCAGTAGTTTCACAGTGAGCTTGTATTTGGAGAACTGATGGAACAAAGCTTGGTTTTGCCACATCGATGTTCTTTCTGCCACAATGCCATGTCCTTGCGTCTTGTACCTCAGGGGAAATGTGGCTGGTGAGTGTATAGCATGTGGGCCCTATTGAGAGTGGACTCTCACATTCCACGATGGCAGAGACAGATGACTCTGGGTGACCCTAGAGTTAAATAAAGGATATGCTCACACATACAGGGGAGGGCGAAAGTAGGTTTACAGTTGTGAGTACTCAAAACACAAAGTGTATTCTTGTATTATTATTTATTAATTAGTTATTATTTATTTGTATCATAACTATAAGCCTACTTTTGTCCATCCCTGTCTAACATCCCAAAAGGACAGTAGGGAGAAGTGAAATACCCAGATAATTACGCTTCAGTTCTCGGCTGCCCTTAAGTGAGGTCTTAAAGAAAAAGGAGATTCATTGGCTGGAGGGGAGGGAAACAGTGTACCAGGGAGAAGAAAGAGCACATGCAAAGGGCCTGGGGCACAAGAGAACATGGGCATTTGAGGAATGGCAAGTCAAGGCATGTGTCAGGGAGCAGAGAGGGGAGGGCAAAAGTAGATCATGGTTGTTGTTTTTATAACATAACATTATCATTAATTCTGCTAATAACAGCGATAGCCTTTATCAAGTTCTATATTCCAGGTACTTTACGTTCATCATCTCAATCCCTACAACCATATATGAGGTAGGTCCTAATATTATCTCAGTTTATTAGGATAAGACTGAGGCCCACAGAAACAAATTGACTTTCCCCTGGACACCCATCAGGGAGTGGCAGTGCTAGAGTCCCAAGCTATGTCTCCCTGTTCATAAGCATGGACCCTATGCCATGTCCTTGGGGCCATATGAAGAGAGCTGCTTATCATGCTGGTGGTGACATATCAGTCAGCTCTTCCCACAGTCATGCTACACAACAAAAACACCAAGCCTCATGGCCTATAAGAATAACAGTTACTGCCCTTGCATCTGGGGTGGTCAGGTGGGCAACCCTGCTGACACTGGCTGGGCTCATCTACTCACACATCTATGAGTTCCACCGCAGTGAGTGGGCCACTGGGCTCTGCATGTCTCTTGTCCTCCCTTGGGCCAACACAGGCATTTCTCACACTGATGGCAGTGGTGCAAGAGCACTAGTGGAAACAGGTGTTTCTCCAATGCTTCTGCTTGAGTGATGTCTGCTAGTAGCCCGTTGAGCAAAGCAAGTCACATGGTGAAACCCAGTGTCCAGGAACAAGAAAATCTACCCACCTCTTGGTAGAAGGAGCTACAAAGACCTTGGCAAAGAGCTTGGACCCAGGAAGGAGTGAAGAAGAGCTAAGGCCATTTATGCACTCCACCAGCTGCAGGTCAAGAAGGCCTGCTCGAGGGCTAGAGGGGGTGTTGGAGCAAGAGAGGAGGGACCCTCGCTGAGTCCAGTTCCCCACCCTGGGCATGAGAAGAGTGACTTGTCCAGGGTTGCAGCACAAGTCAGCGCAAAGGCTGGAACCCTTGTCCAAACCATGTGACTCCAAGACCCTTGCAGCATGAGCCTGGGTGGATCACTGGATCCAACAAAGAAAAATGGATATTTCCCTGAGTACTTAAAACAGATAGGATTCAGTACATGGAAGCGGCTGCTCTTGTGATGGAGAAGCTGAGAAGCCAACCAGTAGAGCCCAGGGCTAAGCATAGGCAGGAAACTGCAAGCACCCCAGGCCTGGAGCGACACAGAGGAGCAAGCATTGGGGAGAGCCTTTCCCTGTGGGCAGCACCACGGCTGAGACAGTGAGCAGGAGGACAGGGAAGAGACCTGCTGGCTTCTCCCTCCTCTGCCCTCCTCCCAGCTCTCAGCAGTGCCAGAAGCTGGGCGATGATTGGGGAGCCTGCAAAATGCAGCCCCTCAGCACTTGAAGTGCAGAGTGACATGGGAGGGACAAGAGAGTGGGCTACCGGGCAACTGCCTCCTGGGGACAGGTGGCCTCTATCTCCTAAGCACCCCAGGGCAGAGCTTCTCCAAGGGCCAGGCCAGTGCTCACAAAGCCCTGGTTCTGACTCAGAAGCTCTGGGGGGGCCTGAGACTCCGCATTTCTAATAGGCTCCCAGACAATGCTGATGCTGCGGATCCTGCACCACACTTTCCATGGAAAGCCACATGGGAGTGTGGTGGGATGTGGAGCTGCCTTCATGGACATGCTGAGCAGACATTTATTTAGTATTTACTATGACCCAGCTCTTATTCTTTTCACGGTAGAAGAAAAAAACCAAGACCCAGCATGTTCAGGAGACTCACCCAGGCTCACCCAGCTTGTGAGCGGCTGAGATGTAATGCTCAGTGGCCGTTCTGGCCATTTATTTCTGGGCCCCCAGGAAGTGACTCAGACACAGTTATGATGCCATCTTCTATCTAGCATATGCCATGGGCCCAGCCTTTTTCATTCAGAAACTCAAATCCTCACAACCTGAAAAAGAAAGATCACTCGCTTCAGTTTATGTAGGAGGAAACTGTGACTCGGAAAATGTAAGGAATTCACAGAGGGTCACCAGTGAAGGAGGGACAGAGTCCTAGTTGAACCCCAATCTGCCCTGCTCTGAAACTCTTGCTCCAGGCATTACACCCTACGACTTCTCAGATTCACCTGTTCATTCATTCACTCAACAAATAGTGATTTAGTGAAGCACTACGAGGCCCTGATTTAAAATGCAGGGGTCTGTGATCCACTGGCCTGGATTCAAATCCCAGGCCCCTTCTCCACCCCTCCACACCAGGAGCACCACCTTGGGGACTTCCCTTGGCCTCCCAGGACTCAGTGTCCTCTTTTGTCCAATGGAGACACTGACATTCCCTGCCCCAGCAACTTGTTGGGAGGCACCCTCTGGTTGTCCCATGTGATACCTGGCACATCGCGAACTCTGGATAAATAGCAACCCTGTCGTAAATATACGACAGGCCTGATGTTTAGATTCTAGGTGGAGGAGACAGTCAACTCATTAATCAAAAACCTAAGGAATTTGTTAAATGACCAAGTGTCCCAGATTAGGGTTCCGAGAGAGTGGGGTGCTCTAGGACATCAGGGAGAGCTGCTGTCACACAATAGCAGTGTGGCGTTGTCATTTGAGCCCTTGTCCAGGCTGGATCTGTGGCCACACCGGCAAGCATCCTGGGACTGGGATTGGGACAGTCCCTGCTCTGTGACCATGCAACAGCTCCCAGGGTGGGAATGTGGCACTCTGTCTCCGTCACTGCGGACACCTCGCTGTAGGGTTCAGCCTGGAATGCCTGGGGCCCCCACACAGCTCCTACCTAGACACCTTCCATTCAGTGGCGGCAACAGCAAGGCCATTGAAAGGTGGCCTAAAACGCTCATTTCTCCAAACAGCTCAAAAGACATTGGGCAAGTTCGTTTCTGAGAGACAGGCAGGGATTTGGATTTCTGGTGCTTGTTTGCACAAAGGATCTCAGCCTTCTTTCTCCTGACATGCAGCTTAAACAGGCTAGCTGACCCTTAAATGGAATCCCCATGCTTCCTCAGCTCCTTCCGAGGGAACTCCACTGGGGGAGTGGAGAGGAGGTAAACGCATTGTGTCCAACAGGCCTTATTCCTCTTCTGACGGCACAGTCTGTTTTGGGTTCAAGACTGGATGCTAAATGTGTCTTCTGGTTTGTTTGGGTGTATTTTTCTCACCTCTTTTACCTTTTAACTAAAACACAACACAAAATAAGCGCTCTGATTGCATTCAGCTGTTAGGAGGGAAGCAACTATGCCTCCCCACCTTCACTGGCAGATATCAAACGTGACTTTCTCAAAAAACGAAAAGTGGAAAGTTTACAAACACAGAACCCAGAATCCGCAATAGCAGACCATCCCTTCAAGCCAGCGATGTGTGCATCTGACGTGCTAGCTGGCTGCAGAGGCCTCTGTGCTCTTCCTGTCAGCCCACATGCAAAGAAGGCTTGGAGCCACTTCCTACCCTTCTCATTAAAAAAATTTTAAAAAGCCCAGAAGAGGCAATAATCTTGGTCCTACCAGCCTGTTTGGCTAAGTAAAACAAAATATTTTAAGCTGATATTGGTCAAATAGGCTGGTTGAATTCATTTTCTAAAACAATCTTGCCCCAAACCAGTTTATTCATATACATAAAGCCGGAGAGTGCTTTTCTTTGCTGGGTTCCTGAAACGCGAAATATTTTCAACTAAATGAGAAAGCGTTCGCTGTTGAATGGCCTATTAGAGCTGTCACAAATGTGATTGCTGGAAATAAACACGATTGTAAGAAGGTTGGCAAGAGCAGAAACGTAAGTCAACATTAATAGATGGTGTAATTAAATTATCCCTTAAGCCAAGGTGCCAAGTGACACAAAATTTTTTGTGTTAATTCTAACATGTTCACCTCTTTGGGCTGCACAGATCTGAATAGATCTCCCTCCAGAATTGCGAATTTTATTTTCTTCAGTTTCTACATAGCAAATAGCTCTCTGTTCTGCTAACGAACCAAAGTACTTGGGACATACAAGTTCATATTTTCTCTATATCATTTTACAAAGGTTCACTTGATACAAATGTGGTTCAATAAACAATGTTTATTTTTTATAGGTTTGTATCTTGCTCAAAAAAAGTAGAGCTAAGTTTCAGGAAGATTTGTTTTCATTTTAACTATTGTTCACTCGTCACTGTCACTCAATACTTAAATGACTTTCTCCCCAAAAGACAAATCTTTAAAGCAGAACAGAATTTATTTAAACAGCTGCTTTTTGCACATTTTATTAATACATTGATTTGAGTTATGAATAGTGGGTGACTTGCATAGTTTGTAAATATATACAGATATAATAGCTGGCATGTCTTACAATTAAATTTTAAAAGAGCAATACATGATTAATTACTACCATACATGATGATGAAGTCATTATAGTATGCTACATTTGCATATTTCTACATCTTTAAATAGTATTTCACATTTGAAGTCTAATAAATTTCCCCTTTTTTATTTTCAAGGGCAATGATATCATTTTTAAAAAAGAAGTATAGTTGCTCTTGATGAGTTATTTTATAAAAAATAGTTGTTAACATGCGCTCTATTTCTTTTTAAATTAAAAAATGATATGGCAAATTATTACATAAAACAAATTATGAAATCAAGTTCCATGAAAAATCAAAACATTAAAATCATCAAAAAATGTTTTTAAATATTTTAATTTTAATATTAAATATGTTGAAGAATGTGTTCAACATTCTTTTGGGATTCTCTTTAGCAGGAGATAGGGACAGAAAAATGTGGAAGGGGGGCTGGAACTAAAGTAGGAACTTTGGGAGATGGAGCTTTAAGAGCTCTAAGAATCGGGTGATGCTGTTTTAGCAGGTGCTGATCCAACAAAATACAATGTCCAGTGTGGACATTCTCACATATATTCATCACAGGGAAAGAAAACACTTTTTTGAGAAGGTGAGATTCTGATGTCACTATCTGTACATGCCTGATTTTACTTGGCCATTTGTACGCATATTAAGTTCCATGCAATACTATAATGTACATTCTTCATGACTATTATAGGAGAACCATAAGGATAGCTTTGATTTCTGAAAACACAGACAGGCAACTGATAAAATACTGAAATGGCTTTTATATTAAACATTTTTGGGAAATATCTCTTTGAACACTCGCTGGGTGCTCTGACCATTTCTGAAGGGTGAGCATTTGGTAATTAACATTTGGCTTAAATATTTTAAATGCTCTTGGATAATCCACACATTTCAGCCAGGGTCTCAAGAAAGGTTTTTTTCTTACATTTAGAGCTTACTGGATGCACTCTGAGAGAGGCAAAGGGGAGACCTGACAGGACTTGAGGTAAATCTCTGTGTCTGTCTTCCCCACCCCCACTCCCATGGATCACTCTAGAAGTAACATCGCCATCTACTGGTCAGCAGCCAAACCTCCCTAAGAAGGCAAAGGTTTCTGTTTCGGCCGTCCAAATTAGAAAGTTTAAAATACATGTATCTAAGGTGTAGAATGCCATCGTTTCAGGGGCAGGAGAACGGGAAAGAAACACTCTAATTAAAAACGAAGGGAAGTAGCAAAGCCTTTTTGCACACCTCTGGTCTGTAAACAAGTCTGGAAACTGGCTCTAACCCATCACCCTACCCCCTGCAAGAACCCCCGAAGAGGAAAAAAAGTAAGAAGTGTGCTGTTTTTAATTCCTAAAAATTTTATACTAGTTATGAATTTCCGGAATGAAGGGTTTTGTTTCACTAGGCAGCTCCCACCTTTTTCTCCCCACATTTCCTGGGGGCTGGGGGGCGTAAGAAAAGCACATATAAACGCACCCCCCCCCCCATTCCTTTGGAGTTCTTTAACATAACAAGGTTTTACGAACACAAGAGTACAAAACTGGAATAACCCAAATATTATTCTAATTTTTTTTTCAGGCACTTAAGCAAAACAACTACCATTTTTGAAGTTTATGTAACTTTTCCTTATAAATATAATCACATTCCGATTGTACATCTACAATTACAAATGTTGATTTCTGGATTTTCTCATACAAATATCCATCTTGCTTTCTTCTTTCTCCATGCCCCTAACTGATCACTGAATTTGCCTTGAAATTTGAGCATTAATTACTTTCTCTTGGTAATTAAAGCCAGGGTATTCTTTTCACGAGAGAACTACATTGTTTTACAATTTCCCATACTCTTTGGAATAGTTTCATGGCAAGGAAAGAAGTCAGTTGTGGCCTAGAATATTAGCATATGTTTTCTTTACAATTCTCCTAACATTTGACAAGATATTCAGAAGATTGTGTTTTTTTTTTTAAATAGACAACTTATGTTAAATAAAAATCACAATTAAATTTATTAAGGATCACAATTCACCCATTTATAAAGAAACATTTTTACTCAATCTTAGATTTTATTATTACACATCATTAAAAAAAATTTTAATGTCCTAAAAACCTAAAGTAAAGCTTGCTATTGCATTACAGTCAGAAATTACTTTGTTTCATATATATATATATATATATATATATATATATTCATTTCACATATATATCTCTCAAAGTATTTACATTTTGTAACTTAATTTCTCACTCACTAGGGTTTGAAAGATCTGGACATTATAAAGGCAAACTCATTTTCTGCTGGAGTGAAATGAGAAAATGAAAATTCTTTAAATTTATTTTATTAGGTAAATTCAGTAGGGACTCACTGTTAGCCCCTGAAATAAACCAGCCTGCTTCTGTTTACTTTCTCCATCTTTCGGAGCCTTAAAATGAAAATTGAAGTCACTGCAATCGGTAAGTACATTCTCCCGCCCCTTCCTATATGTTGTTTGTGTAGAAATTGTAGAGTTTCTTTCCCTACGAGTGGAGAATGGTTCTGAGGGCTGACAGTGAGTTCGGGCGAGGTGCCCGGGGAAAGTTAACTGGTAAATACAGAGAGGGAAAGCAGGACAGGCCGGGGTGGGACACACGAGGTCAGAGAGTCGCGGGAGAAAGCCCACGGAGTACTCACAATTTCCAGTGTCTGCTGCTGTCTCTGTTCTGGTCTTGATTCCAAAAGGAAATGTGGCTCTTTTGTGCAGAACCAGAAATGAATATCCAGGAAGTTGGCAAAATCACTAGCTAAACAATCAATAGAGGAAACACAACAAATTAAAAGACCATTTGGATTTTTTTTCCTCCAATAAAAAAAAAAAAATGAGTCAAGGTGGGTAAAGGAAAAGGACATATTTTAATTTTTTCCTGTGACCTGAGCTGGGCCCCAGGTTAATCTAAGTTCGAATTTGGATATTTGCTCTCCTGCATCCACATAATATAAAGAGCACTTGAATGACGCTGATGGATTTAGGCTTATCGCAAACCCCGAAATTCGCTCTGTGAACCGGTCTGAGTTCCTGCCGCAGATGTGAAATGAGTTTTGCTATGAAAATCCACTTTAAAACTCAGCGACCCCCACCCCTAATGAATGCCTTCAGTGACAGGAAATGTTAACCATTTTAAGCGTTTTATTTGCATTTGCTCCGAAGCTGAGGGAGTGAGGGGAGAAATGTACATTTAATGATTGGTCGTGAAATGGAGATCGATGAAGTGAGCGTGGATGCATGTGCTTCTGATCATGGGGGCGAGCATCCTGGTCCTGCAGTCACCCCAGCCCGGAGTGACGTCCCCTCGGATTCTCCCAGGAGCAAGAGAGCATTTGCGTGTCGCACTTGAGCCATATTTCAAATTCTCTTGTGTTGTTGATAAATTAAAGGCCATGTTATTCCACTTTTCAGCTGGAGAGTCTGAGGGAAAGTGCCCGCCTTGCCATGTTTGTGGTGCCGAGATGTGTTTTTGTGCGAGTGTTTTTCTCCCTGGGATCAAAAGAGAAAAAAAAAAAGATTTCCCCCCAAATCAACTAAACACCAAAGCTCAGAAACACACATAATGTGTATAACATTGTCCTTCAGAAATCCATCTTGAATTTTTTTTAGAGTCCTCTCTTTGATCAAAAGCCGACAGAGAATTACATTTTTCTCCATTCTGTTGCATTTAACATGGACTAACACAGGGTGAGTTTAAACAAACAGATGGCCCAGGCATGAATGCTCCTTTCAGTCTGAGTAGCTGGAGGTGGGCTGGATCCACTGGGAGGGGTGCAGTTGGGAGGATTAGTTAGGGAGAGGGGCGAAAAGCTGCAAAGCTTGTGGGGGGTAGGGGGGAAGCTGAGACAAGAATAAACCTGAGATGAAACAAATTTTTTAACTACCTCTACGCACTGAGCCTACAATCCTCTTGCCAGTGTGCAGTATAACTGTTGAAATTCTTCTGCCTAAAAGATAAATGGCCTATTTTATTCAAGAGTGTCAAGTAGGGAAACAAAACAAAACAAAAACCCCTCAAAGTATATTTTCAGAAGATAATCTCATGCACCATGAGTGCCGGGTAAGAGAGGCGTGCGGGGAGCGGGGCCAGCTCTCGATGAGAAATTCCGCACCGGAGTCGAGCTGCAGCCACCCAGAGAGCAAATGGGGACAAAATGAGAAAGTCTCGTCCTGGTTGAGGGTCATCAAGGAGCGCGAACTGGACCTGCTCCCTGTGCGCCTGCCACATGTAGACTCCAAGCCACCAACACACGGCCATAAAATCCTTGACTTGGGGCATTTCTGAGGGTAGGCAAAGCTGGGTGTAAGTTCTGGGACAGGTGGACACTTCGAGGTCACTGCTGCATAAGATGCGGGCTACATGGAAACTCCCAGGAGGTTCTGGCCAGGTGCCAGTCTCCCCGCCATGAGCTGGCCCTGAACACTCTCTGCACACCTCAGAGACCTTCCAGAAACCTGCCCCTCCACAAGGGCAAGACGATCAGAAGAAGGACAGTCATCCTCACCGCTGCCTCCCTCAAGCCCTGTAACCTCCTCACCTCTCCAGAACCCGGTGTTAACAGAACTCCCCCAAATCCCAGCCAGTTGTTTGGATGGGGGTCTGTTACCTGGCTCTGGGGCCAGGGGTTGATAAAACACAGAGGGCATTGCAAAGAATCGTCTAAAACAGTTTTTCCCTTTTCCCCTTTCCTGCATGCAGAGCAAGCATAACCTCCCCTCTGTGCCCCTCCCTCCCGTGCTCAAGGCGGGCGGCTGGAAGGAAGGGAAGAAAAAGTTACAGGTCATATAGAGTAATTTATTAGTGATCGCGCATGCCCCGGGAGAGTGCAGTTAATTAAAGGCCAGGCGTTTTCTGGAGGCTCAAAGCAGAAAAGAGGAACCAGGACACTAATTGCAAATGCTGACAAGACCAGGCTGCTGTGTGGAAATTTGGGAAGCCTCTGGAACCCCACAACCCAGCGACTGCAGCCCCCCTCCACCTCCCACTAGCTCCCAACACAGTCTCTTCATTTCCCAGGCCGCCAGCTAATGTGTGTACCTGGAGCTCTTGGTTGCTCAGATTCCAGTTTTCCAACCATATTGGGGCAGACACAGCAGCCCCAAGCCTGGAGCTGGCAGGGTCCTGACAGCTTGGCCAAGGCAAGAGAGCCTGCTGGGAAGGAAAAGGAAGAATGTTCTAGAAGGCAATGGAGCCCAGACTCTGGGCCCCAAAGGCAAGTGACATCCATTTTTTTCTTTCACCCGTCTTTCTTCAAAATGCCAAAAATTAACCTAGGGTGGTATATGCGTATGTGTAAAAAGTAATTTAGAGACTGCACACACACACACACACACACACACAAACATGTTTTATTTTTAATTTATTTACTTTAAATATCCGGTTATTTCTCCTTACTGAAGGCCTTTTCTCTGACTGTTTTACCCCCCTTGCTCACAGAGCTTCCCTCCTTAATGTAAACGAAGGCATTTCCCACAGCCCTTTTGCTGGAATGTTCTAAAATGCTAGCATCGACACATTTCTATTTCATTTTATTGCAGAAACGTTATTTTATGGCACGGAGTGTGTGGTGTGTGTGAAGAGCGGGCAGGGAAGGGGGGGGTCCTACTGCAGAGGCGAGCCCCCGCGGTGCCGTCGGACTCATATAAATCCTGAAAAGTGACAGTAGAGCTGGCAGGAGAATTTGGGAAACCAACAGACAAAATATACAGTGCAGCCATAGGCCTCACCTTTATGAGGCAGAGAGCTTCTGCAATGGATGGGCCGGGACCTCCGAGGCCACTCATTAGGCACTTGATGAATTGGACGTGGGGCCCATTGCCCTCCTGGGGCAGAGAAATGCTCGAAAACCAAGTTTTATTAACCTAATAAAATGAAAGGGGGAAAAAAAAAGTCAGGAAAATTTCAGCTGGAAGAATAAATGCAGGGAACACAGTAAGTTAACCTACTTTTAATATATTTAGAACCATTTTGGCAGCCAGGAGCAGTTCCCAAAAAGACCCCGCATTCCTAATGGCAGATTTCAGCTGACTGGCTAGCAACACACACCACCAGTCTAAAGAGATCCAGCGAAGCTGTGTTTTCGTGTTCTTAGGAACAAATGACAAATCATTACTTTTTCACCTCATTGAACACCAAAGCCAGTGCAAGAAACGTAGCAGAGAGATGTCCTTGGAGCAGAGAGGCATTCTGGAGAATGGAGTGGACGCTGCCACAGCCTTCTGTGGACGGGAACGAGAGCCATCAGCACCCAGGAATCTCAGCGTTCCTGCCCCGTGGAAGAGGCTTCTAATAAGGAATTAGAGAAAACAGGACTGGCGCACACAGATGCATTAGGGTCTCTTTTTATACACAGATATCTTCGGGGACTCTAAACTTTGGAAGTGGGGACTGCGAGGTTATATTTTAGAACAAGGCCAGCACAAGCCGGGCTTCCTAGCTCTCCCGGAAGACACGTCCAACCAGTAGGAGCAGCGAGGGGCCATGTCAGCGGCCACTGCCATGTGGACCTCAGAGCATGCTTTGTCCAGGGCCTGGGCCAGGCCACCACTCACTTCACTTGAAATCCCAGAAAGCAGGAGCACTTTATTATCTCTGGATCCCAGAGGCCAAGAACGCCAGCGGCTCTGTGCTCACCCAGTCTCTGCACAGGGAGGGAGGACCTGTTTCATCAGCAGACTCAGCCAGAACTCACAAAGGAGGGAAAGCTGTCTCCTGCCTGGTCTCAATTAGGGGCACACTGGCTCAGAGCTGGCCTCTGGCACCGTCACTCATGTGGCAACACGCCGATAGCAAATGCTTTGTAAACCAGAATCAACAAGCCCCCAGTACCCCAAAATTCCACCTCCTAAATCCAGGAGGGAGGGCTGGCACTAGTGAGTGGCCAGCACCTGCATCGCCATGGTCATTATTCCCCCTTTTTAAGTCCTCTCCCAAGGATATATTTTTGTTGCTCTTTTTAGAGAGAGAGGAAAGGGAAAAGAGAGAGAGAGAGAAACAGCGATGTGACAGAGAGGCATTGATTGGTTGCCTCCTCTAGGGTTGGGGATTGAACCTGAAACCTGGGTCTGTGCTCTGACCAGGAATCAAACCTGGGACCTTTCAGCGTATGGGAAGATGTGCCAACCAACCGAGCAACACCAGCTGGGGCCGCATGGTCACTACTTTAAAAAAATATATGCACAGTACACTAGCATTATTATGTACATGTGCACTTACATTTTTCTCCACGCCTTCCCAAGCCAAATTCTAGCCTCCGGTGGCAGTGACTCTCATGCACCCCCACTGGGGCCCTGGCTGCCTCTGCCTGGATAATAGGATGTCATTTGCATGTTCATCAGGCCGTCCAGTTCCTAGGGTATTTTGTCGGCTCTGAAATTTGCAATGGCTCTGTTTTTTAAAAGTTACTTTAAAAATTTCATTTCCACGGGGGACTTTTAGGGCAGTGAGGCCTTCTGTATGATGCTGTGATGGTGGTTACATGACATCATGCATTTATCAAAACACACAGAATGTATGATAGCAAGAGTGCACCCTCATGTAAACTATGGACTTTACCTAAAATCAGGCACCAATACGGCCTTACCAGCTGTACCCAATGTACCAATTCAAGATGCTAAAACAGAGAAAACTGGGTCGGCAGGAAGTAGTCGGCAACTTTATTTCTGCTTAATTTTTCTGTAAACCTAAAACCACTGGAAAAGTTAAGTTTGCTAATAAAAAAAGCCTCGTTGCTGAAGCAATAGAAAGAATCTTCCTTCGCCTGGTCTCTTCCCTGATTGGTATTTCTTGGGGAAGGACTTTCAGAAAGGAGAAAAGTTCAAAACCACCCCCAAAGCCCCACCAGTACCCAGAGATCTCATCCACCCCATTGGAGGCCCCCCTGAGCTGGGTCCCATCGTGAAGGGCATTTGCTGGGACTGGCGTCGGCAGGCCAAGGCAGCTTGATGTTTCTGCTGCAGCCATGATGATGGAAGCCAGGCTGCTTAAGCAGTATTCTCTTTTATTTTTATTTTTTACACCAGCGTCCCATTGCACTGACTGCAGTGACATGATCACTGTCAATACGCTGAAATCCCGCTTTCCTTTTGCAGTTGGTTAGATCCAATTTACAGTCAAATGTCAGCCTGTCCATAGGTGTCAATCAGGATTTCCAGGATTGTTCTGCCTCTGACCTTTGAGGCCAAAGGAGAGCTGAGCCCGTGGATCCGAAAACCTGGCTCAGGTTACAAAGGATGACGCCACCTTGGGGTGTAGACTGTGAGGTGGTGGTGACCTGGGGAGCCTCCTGCAGCAACAGGCCCCTCTACCAGCTTTTGCCAAAGAGGGGCCCTGTCTCTGGTACAGGGGGTGGGGGGAGGGCAAGAGAGAGAGATGCTTACAAACCAAATCTGTGGCATTCACCCAGCGTCCTCAGGGACACTGATATCTGCAGCCTAGGCCACTGTGTCAGCCCAGACCCCAGCCAGAGCAGCAGCTCCGTCCGGCAGCCACGGTGGCGCCACCAGGTGGCGACGGGACTGCTCAGGTTCCCGCCCTTTGGCCCCTCTGCAGAAACTTTTCACGGGGGTGGTCCCAAGATTTCAAACACGGAGCAGAGAAGAAGACGCGGGAAAACAGCCTCACCACCACTTTTGCTTCTGCCTGGGGCGTGCGATGTGGCCACACTTCTCCCTCTGGAATCCAGCCTGACAAACACGGGGGAGCAAAGCCGGTGTCTGACACCCTCCCCACCCCAGAAGGGGGCGCTGCGGGGGGCTCCAAGCACAGGGTTTTTTAAATTACATTTTACTGTTCATGCTATTGTAGTTGTCCCCACTTTCCCCCCCCTTTACCCATATCCACCCAGGCCCCCCCACAGGCAGTCTCCACGCTGTTGTCCGTGCCCTCGGGTCATGCTTACGTGTTCTTGGGCTAATCCCTTCAGGGGGTTTGAAGCCTCAGACCCAGGGATGTCAGGTGCAGCCTTCTCTGGTCCCTTGCCACCTCAGACAGCACAGCCAGCTTCCAACCCCTAAACACGGCCCAATCCCTAAAATTATGCATACTTCACAGGGTTGAGCGGGCTGAGGAAACACTGGATTTCTCGCAGAATATACATGCTCCAACAACAAAGGGCCTCCTTGATATTCAATGAGGCTTTGGGCTCTGGGGCGGAGGCACCAGGCAAGGCCCGCGAAGGGGAGAGAGTGCCCAGGCGCAGCTGGTTCCTCCCATTCCCATCCTTCCTCGGGGTTATTCTCTAGACCAAACCACAGACATTTTTATGGCAGTTTTTAAATGGTAGTTGGCATTGAAAAATAAACTTCAGCTAGTACTAGCCATAAACAAGTAATAATTGTCAGAGCTGATGTTTATAGGGTGCTTCCAACAGTTTGGCTCAGTACCTCACACATGTTAACACAGATCACCTGCCACATTCTACCAGGCCCTTCTGAGGGAGGTGCCAGCGTTGTGTCCATTGTACAGAACAGAAAGTTGAGTCACAGCAGCTGTATCTCTGGTAAGTGGCTGAGCTGGGATCTGATGCCCACTGCTGGGACCTGTCTCTACTTGACTCTTGTCACCTAGGCCACGATACGGGCTGCCTCTTGCTAAGGCTGGTTATGAAAACCCAAGACTTAAGGGAAACTGGTTCCTTCACCAGAACTCATTCAGGAAACAGGAGGCTCAATGAGAAATGTTGGAAACTGAGCAAAACAGGCTCAGCTGCACCAGAAGTCATGTGGGGATACTCTCCTGTGGGGACGGGGATGCAGGAATGCACCAACCCAGGGAATGGCACCTGCCTCTGGCGCCCACCCTCTCCCACAGAGAGGGAGAGAGGGTTGCTGCCTCTCTGTGTGGCCATTTCTATGAGCCAATGGACAACTTTCCAGCACAACCGGTAAGAGATTGTGCAAAATAAGGCAAAGTAAAGAGGGTGTGAGTAGATAGGGGTAGACACTCCCAGGGCTACAGCCCAGTAGAACAAAGGGGGCAGGACCACCACAGAATTGCATTTTCTTCTTCTTTTTTAAAAATTAAGTCTATTGGGTGACATTGTTTAATAAGATTATATAGGTTTATTTTATTTAATTAATTTATTTATTTTGGGCGGGGACCCCCATATATAGGTTTTCAATGTAGATTTTTATGATACATGATCTATGAGAATCGCATTTTCTTCTTGCCCAACCAACCCTTCCTTCCCCATCCAAATTATCAGTTAATTTAATGTGATCAACAATGAAACAACTTTCCTTACTGTGACTTGGGTTATTCTCTTTTCTTTTAATAGGAATACGTATTTCTTTGCTTATCCCCCAACTTGGAATATTTTTGGTCCCTTGTTTCTCCACTCTCCCAGCTCCAGCTCCAGCCCCACCTGCATGAGGGAGGTGGAGCTTGTGGGGCAGGAATTCTCCCACACCTTTCTCTGGCCATTCCCACCCAGGCAAGCAAGTATTTCTTGTTTTCAAAACGACTCAACATCTTGCATCCAATTAATTCACTTAATAATACACCACATGTGCGCTACATGCAGGTCTACAATATTGTATTAAAAGCAGCACCCCATTCAAGATTTCAGGTGTGCCCAGTCCATCCCACAATCCCCTAATAATAGAGACCCAGTGTTGTCCAGCTTTGTGTCCTATGCAGACAGTGTCCTACAGTGTCCTGGCACCCACTGCTTTTTGTTTGTGTAAGTTAGATTCCTCCGAGTCAGACTGCAAGGTCAAATTTGATGTGCATTTCAAATTTCCAAAACAATTACCAGATTTTGTTTTCTCGCCAACTTGCAGCAATTTAAATCACCACAACAATTATTGGTGGCCCTTTTCCCCATGTTAGCCAGTTGAGATGTTACCCAACTTTTTATATTTTTGTCCATTTGAATCAGCCCCAACTTCATATCTCTGTCATGTCTGAGCCAGAGGAAGCACACATTACCCAGTAGGGTTAGCTTTGTCTCTAATCCCAACCCCGTCATGTGTGCAAGCTCCTGGCTGCCCAAATGGGGCTTCTGGGTAAAAAGTTCCATTGACCAGGCATGTGTTCATCTGTTCCCCCCACCCCTCATTCCACAGAGGACTTAAAGTAGTTGGACATCTCCTGAGGATTCCTCTGATCAGGCTCTTTCATCTGCCTCCAAATCCTCAAGACAATCCTTGAGTTGACTCCTGCCAAACCTGGCTCTTTCATCCCCAACTAAACAAGGCCTTGGGTCACTTTCGCCTGCAGTTGCAGGTAATAGGAATACAAGGGGAAGAGTTCAGTAAGTCTTAACTGAAAGTCATCAACAGGTTCTTAGAAACTGTGACTTTAAGTTCAATGATGTATAATGAAACTAATTTTATACTAGGCTAATTGATATAAATAATAGTTCCTACAGCATATTTTTCTGGTCACAGAAACATCACCAAACTTCTAAATAAAGACACCAAAACACTTCTAATATTAAACATTGAAATGTATGTGAGCTATACATATATTTAAGAAAGATGACTAAAACAAGATAGTTATTTTTCAACCCACCATTCCAGTTCCGTGCCTCAGATGACCAGAGCCTCTCCTTGCAGCTGACAGTGCAAGGCAGGAACCCATCCTGGACAGGATGCCCTTCCATTGCAGTTCCATTTTTATTTTTATTTTTTTTAATTAATTTATTTGTTTATTTATTTATTTATTTGTAGAGAGAGGGGAAAGGAAAAAGAGAGGAAGAGAAACATCACTGTGCGGTTGCCTCTCACTCACGTCCCCAACTGGGGACCTGATGTGAAACCTAGTCATGTGCCCTGACTGGAAATCGAACCAGCGACACTTGGCTCATGGGCCAATGCTCAATCCACTGAGCCACAGCAGCAATGGCCGCAGTCCCATTTTTATATACACCCATGCTCACTTAAATGGGGACAATGTAGACATACCAGTTCACCCAACATGCACATCTTTGGGATATGGGAAGAAACCAGAGTACCCAGAGAAAACCCACTCAGATATAGGGAGTACATGCAAACTCCACATGACAGTGGCCCCAGCTGGAATCAGGTCATTTTCTCATCAATGTTATAACAAACCAACATTGAGTGAAACAACGTTATTGGAAGAGCTGCTGTACACACACACACACACACACACACACTGCACACATGGAAAACATGACCTGTGAATAAATGTGTGTGTGTGTGCATAAATAGAAGAAAAATAATAAACTATACCATAAGCCAGCATTTCTCAAGTGGGACTCCCAAGGTATGAACCTTCCAAAAACTGTTATGCCTTAAATAAAATATTCCATGGTTAGTTAAACTTGGAAAATACTGCTTCCTCCAACCCTCCTGGTGCTTTGTGCTGGGTCAAAGGTTCTGAGAAGGTTTATTGTAAAAGTACCTGTTCAACTATGTTCAAAGCAGCATCTCCGGCACATACATGGCTTTTGGACTTTTTGTTGGTCTGCGTGCACTCATTTCATTCAGCAACAAGTTGCTGTGTATCTACCATGTGGAGTAAAACCAGGCCCATCCTCTGCCCTTCTGGAACTCTGTCCAGTGACAGAAGAAATAGACCTCGATAAAATCACCACACAGAAGTAAAGTGACAATTGCAGTAAGTGTTAGGAAATTAAGTGGGTGGAGTGCTGTGAAGCATAACATAGCCAGAGGGGATCTGGCCTGAGACGTCCAGAACGGCTTCCCTGCTGAGGAAGCAATGGCGGTGAGTGCAAAGTGATGTCACAGGGCGGGCTGAAGGAGGAGACGGTAACTAGTCCGAGCATGAAGAGCACTGTGTGAAGAACACACCCGTGAGCCCAGGACCTTGGAAGGAGGGAGCATAGCAGATCTGAGGACCAACAGAGCCAGGGTAATGGAAGCAGAGGAAGTCGGGACAAGCTTGGTTAGAGATGTGGCTGGAAAGAAGACAGGGAGGGAACACAGGGGCTTTTACCAGCCATATTAACCATTTTGTGCATTACCATGTTAAAGCTCCCGGCCCCGCCGGACACACAGCTTCAGGTAACCAATGAGCAAGGGAGAACACACCATGAGTAACCAGGGCATCTCAATCAGGAAAGGCTTGTAGGGTTTGTAGGGTTTCATGCGACGTGAGTTAGCAACAGGGTGGTGTGGGCAGGGCTCAGTCAGAATTTGAAAGCTGGACAGGTTACTAGAGAAGATGGGGGGTAGCACCGAGGGGATGGGGGCATGACACATGATCAGACTTGCATTTGGTGGAAGGTCAAGTTACAAATAGATTTTTAACCGATGGGTAGATATTCTGGTTCTATTCAATACTTTACTGTGACACAACCATTACAAACTTTAGTGGTTTAAAACAATAATTATTATTTTGCTCATAAATCTGCAATTTGGGAAAAGAACAACAGGGGCAGTTCATCTCCGCCCCACTTCCCATCAGGCGGACAGGCTCGAAGGCAGGGAGCCAGCATTGTCAGAAGGCTCATGTGTTTGCTGGTCAGTGCCATCATGTGGGGCCTGGCTGGGCTGCCTGGCAGAACATCTACACATGGCCTCTCCATGTCTCCCATGCTTCTTGACTGTACCATGGCAGATTCGAAGGGTGAGTGTCCCAGGAGGAGTACCCAATAAAAGCGATCTCAGCTCTTCTAGCCATGCTGCCACATTCTTTCCACTGAGGCTGTCACAAAGGCCAGCCTATATCCAAAGAGAGGAAAATGAGATTCCACCTTTTATTTTAAAACCACTACAGTGGAAAAGTTGGAAAGAAGGACAAGGAATCACATGATTATATTTGCATTTTGGAAAGATCCTTCTGGTTGCTGTGTGGAGAATGAATCTGAAGGGAAAGGGAGGTGCATGTAGGGAGACCAGGTGAGCAGGTGGAAACATAGTCTAAGAGATGAGTGTGCTCTGGACCAGGGGAATGGAAACAGAGGTGCAGAGTCATGACAATCTCAAGAGTTAATACTGATGAATTTTGGTGGGTATGAGTCAGGAGTGAAGAACAGTTCCTCGGTTCCCGGCTGACATTGTAGTTGCTCTTCCTCTTCTCTTGGCCTTCACAGGCTTCATCATGTCATTGAAGTATCAGCTCAAGTGTCACCTCTAGAAGGCTCCCCTGATTCCTCAGCCTAATATAGCCCCTCCCACTGACCCCACCCTTCAGGCTCTCCTCACCCAGATTTACTTTTACTTATGGCATGTACCTGTTCCTAAAATCTATTGATATGTTTGTTTCTTTGCTTGCTGAATGTTTGCCTCCTCCACTAGAATATAAACTTTATGATGACAGGAACATTATCCATTGTTTGTCATATCTCCAGTTTCTTACACAAAGTAAGTGCTCAATAAACATTTTTTCAATGAATGAGTGATAGTGGGAGTGATGGTGAGAGTGGCATTTTTGGAGATAAAGACACCATAAAGAAGACCAGGTTAAGGGGAAAAAATAGTGATGCTTTGTAGGCAATGTTGAGATTTGAGTTACCTTTGAGGTATGCACAGGAGAGCTCAATTAGGCAGTTCAGACACAGACCAAAGCTGAGGAGAGAGGTCCAAAATAGATACACAGCATTATCTTCTGGGTAAATGTAACAATGCAAGCTATGGGTAAGAATGAGTTTGCTTAGAGATAGAGTGTCAAGTAGGAAGTCACACAGGCCTAGAAATGAGTTTTGAGGAATCCAAACATTTTATCATCTAATAGAGAAGATGAGCATGCAAAGAAAACACAGCAGGAACACCCAGAAGTGTAGAAGGGAAACCAGGGGTTGTGATCCATGGAAGCCGAGAAGAGGTGTTTCAAGAAGGAAGGTGTGGTCGATAGTGGAAAAGGCTGCCTGTGGTCTGATGTTAGGTCCAAAAAAATGTCTAATTGGGTATAGTGCTATCAAGATCATTGGTGACTTTGACAAAAGCTGTTTGATTGGAACAATGGAAATGAAGCCAAGTTTTCATTGATTGAATAGTCAACAGAAGGTTAAAAAGTGAGAACAGTAAATATAGATCACACTCCTGAGAAATGAAGCTTGAAAGGAAAAGGACTAATCAGATTGTAGCTCAAGGACAGTATTTTTTTTTTCTTAATGTGAAAGAATTGGTCATGTTTATACATCTTTTAAAAAATATTTTGTAGCAGACTTCCAGCCAAGATGGAGGCCTAGACTGACACGCTCCATCTCCCGCCACAACTAAGAAGGAATACAACTACCACAAAACCGGAAATAACCAGAAGCTTCAGAAAATAAATGGAAGTCCAACGTATGAAGTTATAAAGAAGTGGTGCTCATTCAGATGGGTAGGAGGGGCGTAGCTGGGATGGAGAGGTCAAGCTGTGCTGGTGGTGGCAGCAGTGGTAATGGTGGCAAGACAGCAGTATGCACAGACACCCGTATGTAAGGGGAGGCGAGAAGCCCCTGGGGAGCACCCCGGGCTGCAGACCAGACCTGTCAGCTTGCGATTCCAGTGCTGGGGAAGGCAGACCCCCATTGCTTCGGACTGTGAGGGCCGGAAGGGGTGGGGATGGAGAAGGAGGCTCCCAGTCTCTTAGTGGAGAGTAAATGGCAGGAATCCATCTTGGACCCCCACACCATCAGAAAATGCCACAGCGTGGTGTGACGGGTCACCCAGTTGTGATGAATGCACAGGGCTCTGCCCCCTATAGCGTAAGAGGTGTGACAGCCCTGCCCAGGAAGAAATGCTAAACACAAAACTGTCAGGATGGCACAGATCATGATAGAGATCCCAGTGACACAGCTGACCAGACAGCAAATATCTAAGCTAATGAAGCAGCAGATAGGAAATTTTTCTGAGGCACAGTTCAGAGCTTTGGTTACATGAATGCTTACAGACCTAACAGCAGATCTTAAACAAGACAGGGAAGAAATGAAGGTCGGTCCTGCTGAAATGAACAAAAACATATACAAAACTAGTGGTGAGGGGAAGAAAACCAAGGATCGTATCAACAAATCAGAACATAAGGAAGGAACAAACAGTCAACCAGTGCAGAAAGAGGAAATAAAAAGTGAGGAAAATGAGGAGAGGCTCAGAAACCTATGGGACAGCTATAACCGGGCCAACACCTGAATCACAGGGTTGCCAGAAGGTGAAGAAGAAGAACTAGAATTTGAAAAATTATGTGAAAAAATAATGAAGCAGAACTTCCCTAACTTGGGGAAGGAAATAGACATAAAGGTCCAGGGGGCACAGAGAGTTCCAAAACAACTCGACCCAGAGAGAACCACACCAAGACACATTATAATCAAAATGTCAAAAATTAAGGATAAAGAGAGAAGAAGAGAATTACATACAAAGGGGTCCCAATAAGACTATCAGCTGATTTCTCAAAAGAAACTCTGCAAGCAAGAAGGGACTGGCAAGAAATATTCAAATGAATGAAAAGCCAAAACCTACAACCATGATTATTCTATCTAGCAAAACTGTCTTTCAGAATAGAAGGGCAGAGAAAGTGCTTCCAGGACAAAGTAAAACTGAAGGAGTTCATCAGATTCAAACCACTGTTATATGAAATGTTAAAGGGACTTGTTTAGGAGAGAGAGGATCAAAACTATGAACATTAAAATGAAAACTGTATCACAACAACCAACAACTGAAGCTAGGGAACAGAAACAAAGGCAAACTAAGTAGGCAACAAGCGTGGGAAAAGAATTATAGATATGAGGAACACATAGGGGGAGGTCAGTGGGGAGGGGGACGGGGGGGAAAGGAAGGGAGATGATGAAGGAATTAAGAAGCATAGTAGGAGGGAGTGGAGTAGACAGGAAGATGTTGAGAAGAATTATATGTTCAACCAATGGGTGTGGACTAAGGGGGGTGACAAGTGGAGGGAGGGGGTCACTGGGTGGAGGGGAACAAAGGGAAAAGAAATTGGGACAACTGTAACAGCATAATCAATCAAGCATATTAAAAAAATAAATAAAAATATTTTGTAGCTCCCTGGGTTTTGCAACATGTACCTTTATCTGATCAGTTTTCTTTCAAATAGCATTATATGGATTCACATGTATAAGAATCTTACAATGATATACTCCCAATTCCTCCTTCACATTGTTTTCACTGTTGTTACACATTTTACTCCTACATATGATATAAACACACTGTAGGTTGTGGCTATTTTTGCCTTAAATATCCTTTAGAGAAATTAAAATAAGAAAAAATAAACTTTATATTTATCTTCATTTTTATCATGTCCAGCACTTTTCATTTTCTTATGTAGTCCCAAAATTCTGACTGGTTTCTTACACCTTCTGCCTGAGGAACTTCCTTTAACATTTTTTATAGTGCAAGTCTTCTGGTAATAAAATTGTGTCACTTTTTTGCTTGTCTGAAAAAAAAATCTTTATTTATCCCTCATTTTTGAAAGATACTTTCCACTGGAAGTGGAATTTTGGGTTGGTTTTTGTTTGTTTGTTTTGTTTCCTTTCAGCACCTTAAAGATATCACTCCACTGTCTTCTGGCTTGCACAGTTTCTAATAAGAAGTCTGCTATCATTCTTATCTTGGTTTTTCTGTGCCTGATGTGTCTATTTTCTCTGGGTACCTTTAAGGCTTTCTCTTTATTTTCATTTCACAGCTTTATATATCCTAATGAGAGCCAGAAGGAACTGATCATGTTTAAAATGATGAGAAGCATCTAGTAAGAAGATGCAAGGAAAGCAAGAGACACTTGATTATTAGGGTTCCTGAGAAGATGAGATGAAAAGTCAGGTGGAAGGACAGGCATTAGATATGAGAATGGACAGAGTCTCATTACAACAGCAATGGAATAAATATTGACATATGTATATTGGTCTCTGTATTAGTCAAGTTTTTCTGGGATAATCAGCATACCAACTAACTCCCAGATCTCAGTGGTTTATATCAATGAATGCTTATTTCCCACTTTTGAATCTTTAGCTTGGATGAGCTCAGTTTGGCTCAGTTTTGAGTCTGCTCCAACTGTCCTTGATTCTGAGGAGCAACAGATACTTGGATGTGCTCATGGCAGATGGCAGGAGCAAAAAGTTGGAGCAAAGACTCACAGTGATTCTCAAAGCCTTTTCATAGAACTGTGCCCTGCCATTTCTTCCCACACTCTTTCAGTCAAATCAGGTCACATGACCAAGTTCAGAGTCACTGGACATGGAGTTGCGTTCCACCTAGAGTATGGAGGAGTGGAATGTGACTGTTTGTATAACCTCTTTGGTAGCAAAAGCTGGAGAGCTTCTTGTATGATGGCTTCTATTTCTTCTGTAAAGTAGAGGACAAATACAACACCTGCAGATGAAGGAAGGGAGAAAGCCAAGTTTTAGGTAAAATGGAGAAGGTTTAAAATAGAATGGAAACAGTTATATTCTGTGAACCATGAGCTTGAGGAATATCATGATAGGTTCATTCTCCAGCAAACTCTTCAGCAGTGGAGAATCTTACTGAGCAGAACACTCTTAACACTATAGCTCTGGCTCTAGCTTGGGCTCAAATGTATATGTAAATCTTTTCCTTAGATTTGATTGCTATGGAGTAATATATCCTTGTCCTTTGGGGGAGTAGGAGCAAGAGGTAAGAACATGCTTTTACCATAGTTTCCCTGTTAGGTTTTAGAAACAGGAATACTAAGTGAAATTGTGTTTCCATGATTAGCTTATGGAATAGAAGCTACCTACCCCATCCAATCACCAAAGTAAATTTCTTCCGGTATTATAACAGAGAGGGAGTTAGCCAGATTACACTCAGGATAAGTGGAAGCTGGAAATCCAGGTGGCCGAGGAGTCTGTCCAGAATTGCTTCTGACCTGCCCCAATATGGGTCTTGTTAGAATGTTCTGAAGGTCATTCCAGAACATTTTTGTTTTGGCCAAATGCACTCTGTGTTCACTTAGTCCACTTCCTTTAAGTGTTTGGGTGCCATGGTATTCAAGAGAAATTTGCTTCCAGAGTTCAATTCATTTCACTCAAATTGTCAAAATGCCTGTTCCTGGGCTGTACTGAGAGCTCTTTTAAGCCTCTCCTTTGACCCAGGAAGTATTCCATGCCAGCTTCAAGTTCCAAAGAATGGGATTCTACTGCGAGCCCTAGAGCCTCGCCAGGTTCTGTGGGTTCAGCAGTTGGGTGGAGGTGAGTCCACTTCCAGAGAAGCTGAAGCACTCTTCCTTTTCCTACCAATAAAACACCCATTTGACCACTAGCTTAGTCACTCTCTACCTTAGATAAAAGAAAAACCCTATTTTCCAGGAGGGAGCAGATGGTCACTTCAAGTCCATATAACTCAGCAATGATTGACTTCACAGACCCACTCTGGGACAGTGGCAGGCCAGTGAGAAATGACTAAGCCATCAATTGTGCAATCAGATGTTGTGATCAGAAGGAAGACTTTATTTGTCCCCATAAGCTTGTGTGTAACTGTCCCAGGAAACTGGCACTCAGGAGGCCAGCACATGTAAGCCTCCAAGAGAACATGTGTTTGCTTCCTTGAGTATGACCTGCATTTGACTTTAGAGCTCCTGATTCAGCTCAACTGTGATGAAGGCTCCTAGGGCCAACACAGACCAAAACGCAAGAGACTACCGCCAACATGGAATAGTCAAAGTCGCTGGCATATTTTGACTGGCTCCTTGTGCTGGGAAGGAGAGTCAGAACTTTGCCAGTCTTTCCCACCCACTAATACCACTACCCAGAGCCTACTGGCTGGGCATTAGCAACTGTCCTGTCCTCTAGCATCTGAGAGCAGGCCAAGGGATCATCTCAAAATTTACATCTCCAGCTAATCATAACTAGACTGTTTCCCAGGACTACTTCCCTCCTAGGGGGAGGAAACAGGGATTATCATATCTCTGTAAGTGTGACATTCAATTGGCTACAGGATAAAGCAATTTCAGAGTGTGCCATTTCCACAATCTCCTAGGCAAGTCTTCTTGGCCGTAACTTACAGAGCCAACCCTCTGAAAGGTGGGGATTCAGACAGGGTGACCATCTGCATGTGGAATGCATTTTGAAGCAAGGAGCCTCTCACTATTGTTATGTGCCTAATTGGTCCTCCAACAAGTTAGCCTAGCAGGGCAACTTCTTCAGGCTCTGAGATGAAGTTGGATTGTTATAAAAATGGAAAGTCAAAGTGTACATAGAAAACTAGAGAAGGCCAGGTGCTACTGCTAAATAGATGTGGTGAGTGGCTCATTAGCAAAAGACTGGATTTAGGTACAGTCAGCATGAAATTGGCTTTCCTAGTTTGAACACTGATGTCTAATCCTCATGACTTTCTGAAAGGAGGGTATATCTATTTCCATTTTGCAGAGGAAGAAATTGAGACCGAATTAGGGCTTTGTGTAGTTTTACAACTAGTGATAGAGCTGGGATTTAAACCCAAATGGCTTCAGGATCATGACTGCTCTCATCCAAAGGCTATGATCATTTAGAATGAATGCATTTTTATTAATATGTTTGATAAACAAAAAATAAGCTTGATGTGTGACCAATGTAGATTCTAAGAACATGAGAACTTAGGGAGGGGAAATGGACTTCAGCCATTTCTGAATTTTACAAAGCTAATTCCATTTTTAGAAGGCTAATTGCATTTCCAAAATTTTTCCTCAAGACATTTTCATCAAACCCTCTTCTTTTAGGACTAGGTTACAGATAGGTGTGAATTGGCACAACGCATCTGTATAGCAATTTAGCAATGTGTATCAAGAACTTCAAAAAGACTCGTGTCTCTTGATTAGGGTGACCTTACAATTTATCTTCCAAACCAAGATACTCTTGAGAGTAAAAGGGAACACTATCACTAATCACATCAGGACAACAGGTGAGAACAGGGACTATATGGGCAAACCTAAGGTATAGACAGCTACATTAATCCAAGTAAGTCTACATTTAGGATCCAACCTAAAGAAATCCCATTCATTCATCCATATTCATTAATTCATAAATACTAATCAAATACCTACTATATGCAGACGCAGTTATGTTAAAGGACCGTGACAGCAGTGTTGATTTTAGTAGCAATAATTAGGAAACCGCCTACATGCCAATGGTTAGTGAAATAGTTATATTCTCAAATATCAAGATGATGGAAGACTATGCAGATATTAAAAGTCAACTTTTCCCATAATGAATCAATAGAAAACATAAGCAAAATGTTACCTAAAAAATCTGAAACAACTTATATTTAGCATGATCCTAATTTTATAAAAATATATAAATATCTATGTATGCATTACATAGACAAAACCAGTAGGCAATGTATCAAAGGGGTAACAGTAGCTTGCTTTGAATAACATTATAAGTGATCTATATTTCCTTCCATGTATTTTTTTTCTGTATTTTTTAATTTTCCACATGAGCATATGCTTATTTGTCACAAGAAACAGAACTCAATGCACATTCTGGAAAGCTGCATCGTGCAGTGAGTGTGAAGAGCAGATGCTCCACCTCAGTCAGATCGTACTCTGAGCTGTGTGACCTTAAGCAAGTGATGACACCACCTGAGCCTCTGTTCTGTAGCTTAAAAAATGGGAACAATGACAATGTCTTCTCCTGGATGCATGGGAAGAAGGATTGAACAGTGCTGGCCACCTCCCCTCACCCATGTCTCCCCGGCCCAGTGCCACCATCTCAGTCACTGGCTTTCTTGGGTCCAGGCTTTTCATCCCATAGAGGAAGAAGCCAAAGCTGAGTGAGTTGATGTCCACAGTTCTTTCAGCATGAGCACTGCGAGACACTTAGGTAATTCCAAATGGCATCTCTTTGTTAGTGACATAGGGCTCTGGGAGCCCCAATCCTGGATCTGGCCAAGCATTCACTCTCCGAAACAACAGTCACAGATCTTTGTTGAGTGGATTCTGGGTCAAATCCCAGATGTGCACTCACTAGCTCTGTGACTGAGGGAGAGTTATTTTATGTCTCTTTGCCTTGGGCTTCTCACATGTAAAATGAGAATAAAATAGAACCTTCCTTCTGGGGCAATTGTTGTGTGACACATAAACACTCAGAACCGCACCTGGTGTACAACTCATATTTAGTCAATAGTCACCATCTGTGATCAGTGCTTTGTCGTTCACTTGCGGTGCCTCTGACACCCCACTTCTTAAGTCTAAGGAACCCACCTGTAAACAGGAGCAACCCTGCATTTGTGAATTGAAATGTTCCTTCGTGGTTCCCACTGTGGTTAGAATTTGGTAAGGTACACATAACGCAAAATTTATCATTAATGACAGCTAGTTCATTACAATATTGTGCAACCCTCATCATGTAGTTTCAGAACTTTTTAATACCCAAAAAGAAACCTTGTGCCCATTAATCAGTCACTCCCAATTCCCTTTCTTTCCAGCCCCTGGCAATCATTAATCTGCTTTCTGTGTCTATGGATTTACCTATTGTGGACATTTCATATAAATGTAATCATATAATATGTGACCTTTGTGATTGGCTTTTTGACTTAGCAGAATGTCTCTGAGGTTTAGCCACATTGTAGCATGTGTTAGTACTTCATTTTTTTTTTTAAGCTGAATAATATTCCATTGTATGTGTAGACCACATTTGGTTTATCCATTCATCTGTTGATGGACATTTGGGTTGCTTCCACCTTTTGCCTATTGTAAATAATGCTGCTGTGGACATCCCTGTACAAGTTTTTGTTTGAACACCTGTTTTCATTTCTCTTGGGTACCTACCCAGGACTGGAATTGCTGAGTCAGATGGTAACTCAATGTTCAACTTGTTAAGGAATTTCCAGGCTGTTCTCCACAGTGGCTGCACCATTTCAGACCCCCACTGGCAACATACAAAGATTCTGATTTATCTGTATCAGGAGTTTCTGCTGACCAGCTGCTTTCCTCAAAGTCGGCCGTTGTCAGGAACAGGGTTGGGCCAGTCTCCCAATCAAAACGTTTCCTCTCCCACAGAGATATCCTGTCATCACGGAAAGTGGCCATGGAGAAGGGCCACGGAAAGGTGCGCACTGTCTCGGGGTGAAGCTTTTCCTGTCCTGCCTGGCATAACACAGCAAATCCCATCAGCCCACAAGATGGCAAAGTCCTTGGGCCTCCAGGAGCAGCAAACACATGAATGGCATGGGCACTTTGGAGACCATCCCTGAGAACACATGTGGTTCCCATCAGTTGTACCCTGTGCAGCATCTGTCTGTCAACAACTTATTATTACTGACAAAGTACCCTCCCTTCCAATCTCAGGGAGCACTCACAATGCCTTGTATTAGACCTGATGGGAAACCTCAGGTCTGAATGGAACCGTCATATGCTGCAACAGCTGTTTGTGGCGAAATGCGTGAGATGTGGGAAAATAGTGTCCCTCAGTGCCCGGGAGTCCTCAGCATCAGAAGTGGGTTTTACTCAATGCACAAAACCAGAGAGCAGAACAGTGGTTGCCAGGGCCCTGGGGGTGGTGGTAGCACGGGGGATAGAGGTGGGAGATTTTGGTTAAAGTTACAAATATCCAGTTAGAAGAGGAATAAATATAGCTAATAATACTATATTGCATGCTTGAAAGTTGCTAAGAGAGTAGATCTTAAATGTTCTCACCACAAAAAAGGGGAGAGGAATAGCTATGTGAGGTGATGGAGGTGTTAACTGACCTTACGGTAGTTATTGTTTCCCAACATAGAGGTATATCAAATCATCATGGTGAGCCTGCTGGATGTCAATTATATCTCAATAAAGCTGGACAAAATAGAAGTGGGTTTACAATTGGAAGGAAACCCCGGGGTGTGCTGGGAAGAGATTTCCCCATAATGAGTAGAAAGATGGTTCAGTGGAACATAAACCTCAGACTGGGAAGTGGTTAGACATGCAGAGTCTCAGGCCCCACCCAAGCCTGTGGAATCATAATCTGCAAGGAAACTTGGTCCCCAGCTGAGCCCTGTGCTCCTTAGGATTGACAAAGCACTGCTGTCAGGAGCATGCTGCAAGGCTCAGGAGGGGGCTGACTGAGCTCAGATCAGCCTCTACCGATTGCTTGCTGTGTGGGATGAGTTGGCTACTTAACCTCTCCAAGCTTTGCTTTTCCCCACCTGGTAAAAGGCATCCAGAAGCATTTGATTATTTTGATAAACGTGTGCTTTAGAATCATCTCATGGCATGTGTTTCAGTTCTTATTGCTGCCACTCAAATTACCTCCAAATGTGGCAGCTTGCATTGATAAATTGTTCTGTGTCCCCCAGGATTTTCAAATGCACCCTGGACAGTCACGAATTTAAAAGTCTTATTCACCACTATCTGAGTGCATCTGACTCTATTTCACACATAAATGCAATGTTGCGATGTGCATTAAACTTCTAAGGGGTGTAACTCCTGTGCAGTCAAGAAAGGCTTGTATGATGCTTGTTCAGAACCTTCTCAAGGGTGATCATCACCTCAGAAAATCACATCACCAATGACAACCCTAGTGTGGTGTTTGAGTCACAAACAAACACCCCGTGTTCAACCTACATGTGTAGATGTTGCATTCCCACTACCTCTCTGCAAGGGTGCAAACATTCAGTTCTAAATTTTTCATAATGAGTTGAGTAGTTGAGCTCTTCAGCACAGCATATGGTAAATTTTCATCAAAACTGCAGCCACAAATTTATGGAGTTGATTTAATGTAGCGAAGTGCCTGCCATGTAACCTAAGGGCAGAGTTAGTCCTCATCAAGTCAACCATCTAAATCAGTTGTACTTTCTAACTAAAAAATAAATTGCCTTCCTTTTTTCCGTTCAAATACATGTGTTAATAGATGCCTCCAAGGACAATCATCTTATATGAAAATTCTAATTCTAAGATAGGCAGAAGAAATATGATTAGTTAAATAGAAATACACACAATGGATGAATTGATAGATGAGTGGGTGGATGATGGATGAATAGATACCATCAAAAGATATAGCTTTACCTTAATTTTGTCACCTGGAAAAAATAAGACTTTAAAATATCTTAGAGAAACTCTCTTTGCTTTGCCTTATTGAGGACCACTTTGAGGACCATGTATTCTCAGTTTCCCTTTGTCTGAAACCATGGGGTGATTTATCAAAGTAAGATCCTATGCTTTTCCTTGATAAAATAGGGGAAGAGCATTGTGAGAGGAGGCCAAAAATAATGAAGAGGAAGGCAGGCAAGTTCAATTCTGTGGAAGGTGGTCCCCTTAAACTCGATATTCAAGTAACTCTTTAAAAGCTGCCACATACCCTTGGGGAACCAGAGCTCTTCTATAACATCCTATTATGGGTTTGTAATATTTCATCGTATGACATTTCTCATGTTCCACGGGACACAATTAGACAAGCCTTTAGTCCAGTTCGACTCCATTAATTCCCAGAGAAGAGAGCAGGCAGTTTGTCCAAGTGCACGAAGCAAGTGGCTCAGCTGGTCCTAAAAAAAACCCAAGCCCATTTTTTCTTGGCAAACTCAACTGAGAAACGAAAGCCATTCTCCCGGATGCAGCCACCTCGGCCTACATCACCCTGACTCAGTCATCAATCACCTGGGAGGCAGATGCAGGGCAGCCCTTTCTGCGCATACACCAGCAGCCGACCTCCTGAGAAGTCCCCCGGCGCCTGACTGCTTGGCAGGCCTCTGCATGAAGATGCTGACCCCGGCCTCTCCGATCTAAATCCCTGTAACTGGGGCTCTTCCTAAGATGTCTCCAATACACAGCCAATCCTGGAAGCCCACCTGCAACAAGGTGGCATGTCCCAGGATTACAACACTCACATGGGTTGTCCAGGGTCACTGCCAGACTTCGGAGTAGAAAGAACCATTATCTGTAGGTGATTATTGCAAAGGACACTGTGTTTGGACTTCATTTCAAGGCCCACCCAGGGTATAGGTTTTATTTTGCTCTCGGATGCCTGGCTGTGGCCAGAGCTCTGTGCCTTCACCAGGACCCCCTTGGAAACTAGACAGATGCCTCTGGGGTCTGTTTACTGCCTGAGAAATAGCAATCAGGCCAACAGCAGGAACACAGGCACTTGGAGAAGTCTTACTGCAAGATGACAAGAACCAAACAGAACTCACTGGTAGACTGGGCAAGGAGGAGGGGGAGGCAGGAGAAGGAGAGGGGGAGAGAGAAGGAAAGAACAAAGAAAAGAATGGAGTCGAAGTGGTTTGTACAAGGCAAGAGCATTTGGTGACGGAGGGAGGCAAATGTGTTTTCTTGCACTGTTTACGAGAGGAAACTGCACACAAGGGCATTCATAGGCCCCTGTAGGATACTTGCCAAATCTTATGGTTTGTTTTGTTCCCCAGGTAGATTACATACATGCTTTGTTTGGTGAACTACATGGAGCTCATTTATTTGGTGGGCCTGGCACCCTCAGATGTCAAGCTAGGGGACTCCTAAGAGATTCACGCATGCTCTTTCCCCCCCCCAATCCCAGACTGAGGAACACTATAATCACCTCACACCTGCACATCACACCTGCACTTAATTACCAGTACTTTCTTTGTCTTTTAAAAAAAGATTTTATTTAGGAAAATGTCAAACCTACAGAAAAGTTGCAAGCAAACTGGACATCTGCCTTCCACTAGGTTCACCAAATCACACATTGCCATGGTAGGGTTCTTTCTCTCTCACACATGCACATAAACACATATTGTCACTATCACTGAACTGCTGGAGAGTAGTTGGCAGATGTCATGGCCCCTTACCAGGAGCACTTCAGAATGTATGTCCTCAAAACAATGCATTATCAAACAGAACCATGAAACAATTAGAAAATTCAGAGAGTTATTACTAACATACATGGCTGTCATCGAAGGTATAGTTCACAGTCAGGTTCCCCGTGAGTCCCAGTTATAACATGTCCTTCATAGCAACGTTTCCCAGCCTGGAATAATGTCATCACATGAGTCGTCCCAGTTCTTCAAACTCCTTTAATCTGAGATGTCCCTCGGTCTGTTTTTGTTTCTCAGGACGCTGACATTTTGGGAGGGTACAGGCCAGTTGCCTTATAGAATTTTCCTCGATTTGGGTTAGTCTGATGTTTCCTCATTATTACATTCAGGCTATGCATTTTGGGCAGAAATAGCCCAGAAGTGACATGTCCTTCTCAGGGCATCATATCAGGGCCCGTGATATCATTTGTCCCATTAAAGGTGATGTGAATTTTAATCATTTGATAGAGGTAGGGTCCCCCAGGCTTCCCCACTGTAAAAAACCCTTTTTTTTCCTTTATAATTAATAAGTCACCTGCAGGGACATATTCTGAGCTGTGAAAATACCCTGTTTTCAACAAACTCTTTCTGCTTTTAGCATCTCTCAATGATTTGTGCCTGAGTCAACTTGATTTTCCTCTAAATAGATTCACATTTTGCTTAATGGAATAGTTAGAAGAAAATACCACACCCTGCCATAAATAAAACAAACAAATACAACAAACAGTAAGCTACAATTGTCTCCTATGACTCTGAACTGAGGCTTGCTGTTCAAAAGGAGACGTGGTCACAAGTTGGAGCGTTAAGGCCCCATCTGTGCCCGGCAAAGATCTTCTCCATGAACTGACCCCGTAAATGGATACTCTGTGGCACCAGAAGGTAAATGCGAGGACCCTGCTCTATGACACCCCAAAGGCACCACTCATGCCCATCAGTGAAGAATGCCCCCCAACCCTTTAAGTGGTGGTAGGTGATTACGAAGCTGGAAAAAACCCAGCAATGAGTGACTTCATGAGAAAGGGCTTGTGCCAGGCTTCCTGCCTTTTGTCTTATGTTTCATTGATTCAGAACTCCTTTCTTCTCCCCAATGAAACAATCCTGATGGATAGTTTGATAATCCAGTGCACTTCTTACTGCATAATATACCCTAGAACAGCAGTCCCAACATTTTTGGCACCAGGGACCGGTTTAGTGGAAGACACTTTTCCATGGAAGGGCTGGGGCAGGGGGTTGGTGGAAACAAGAGGCGGAGCTCAAGCAGAAATCTGATTGAAGCTTCGCTCGCTCGCCTCCTGCTGTGTGGCCCAGGCCCTAACAGGCCACCCACCAGTACAGGTCCACGGCCCCAGGGATTGGGGACCCCTGTTCTAGAAGTATTTCATTCTACAAAGACCAGGATCACACAGGAACCTCTGCTGCCTTTGTCAGCTTCAGTCCAGAAGAAAACTGAATTTGATTTCTGCTTTTATCCATCCTCTTGTACTCCTTCTCAGTGTACCCTGGACCCTGTAACTTGTCTGTTTTCCAGCTACTATGATTTGGTGCTCATAAAACATTTTAACTCTGCAGCCTCAGTCTGCAACCCAGAGTGGGTCATTTTCTTCCAATAAAATCTCTCCCAGGATCTGAAACAGATCTTTAAAACACAGCTGTTTTCTTGGAGGTGAGGTGCCTTCAGCCCTGCTGCCCGCTGCCCCGTTCTCTCCGAGATGCTCCCTCATCATGGCCAGAGAACACCAAGTGCTACTGCACAGGCTGAACCCAGTTTGAGGACCACCATTCTAGAACAAATGGCAGTCACATTCTAGAGCCCAAAGGGCAGTGCAGTCTAGAAAACAATGGAGGTGCATTCTGGCCTGCAGGGAGAGAGTGTTCTAGAGCACAAGGGCAACCCAGTACGGTGCGGGCACAGCGCGGTCTAGAGCACAGGGAGGCCTGTGCACTTTCCCAGATTCGCTTAGATTTATTCTTGCACATTTATTTACCACGTAGAAGGAAAAGCATTTATTAAGCAGATACCCACCATGGGCCAGCCTGTTAAAACCCTCTAGATTTCACTTACATGCTCCCAACAGCTGTCACATGTGATGAAATGCGATTCGCCCCATGGCACTGATGAGGACACTCAGGTTCATAGATGAGGAGGTTCGCCGGCAAAGTGGCCGAGCCAGGCTCATGGCCCAGCATCACCGACCCCACAGGGCCATGCTATGCAGGCAGGCAGGCAGGGCTGTGGGCCCCGCCGACCAGCAGCAGGGGAGCCCAGCCGTGTGGGGTCACCTTCCTCCCGCTGGAACATGACCCCTGGGAAGCTGACAGCATGAGCTTGTCTTGAGTGCAACTCACAGGAAGGAAAACCTGGAAAAGATGCAGACTGCAACCCCAGGTCCGCATTTGTTTGGAGTTTGTTCTCGTTTTTTGTTTTGATTTGTTTTATTTCATTTTAATCTTCCTCCTTGCACACAAGTGTGAAGGTGGGGACCTCTGCGGAATCTTAAAGAAAGCACTTCCCAGGCCTTGGTGGTGGCCCCAGGACATTACCCTGCTTCACCAGCAGTCAGGGCCAACCTGGAGTCACCTTCACCTTCACAGTCAGACAGACAGTATAGACCCATAGCTGGGTGGAGGGTGGGGGTGACGAAGGCTCCACGTCTCACAGATATGGCAGATGCAGCCAGCTCGTCCCCCTCCCCTGGGGCTCAGGCAGGGAGCATGACACACAGAGACAGCAAGTCTACCCTTGCAGCTAGTGCCAAAACTGTGCGAGTCAGACAGACTTGATTCAAGTCTCAGCTCTGCCAGGAAGAAGCTGTGTGACCTCGGGCAAGTTACCTGTCCTCTATGAGCCCTTGAGTGCAACAACAAAGCTTTTTGGGAAAGATAAAACATGATAGCCCATGTAAAAAGCCTGGAAGAGTAACTAAACTACTATTAAAAGAAATCAGAAATTGGGGGAGGAGAAAGAAACTTCCATAGGGAAACAACTTTGTGCTTCAGTAATACATTATATGTGCATATATGCTGTATTGTATGGGTGTGTTCGGTTATACTCAGATATCACTGAGCCCCTCCGCTGCCTTAGATCTAGGAAGTGGTTTTCATACAGAAACATTGTGTACATATGCTCACACATACATTGCATCACTGAGCCCCCAGCTATCCTTTGATTTAAAGAAGAGTTTAGGAAGAAGCCTTGTAACATATATATTATTTCTCTATGTTCCGATGGATATTGTATCACTGATTTCAAGCTGTCCTATGACCTATGATGTTATCCTCATACATTGTAGACATACAGTCAGTTGCACATGGTATCAGTGAATACCCCCAAGTTATCCTATGACCTAGGAAGTATTTTTCTTACATATACATTATTTCTACATATTTAGACTATAGACTCAAGATATTGTTCCATTTATTCAGGTCTTCTTTAATATCTTTCAACAGTGATTTTAGTTTTTATTGTACAAGCTTTGCAATTCCTTAGTTAACTTTATTACTAAATATTTTATTCATCTTGATGTTATTGTCAGTGAAATTGTTTTATTAATTTTGTTTTGATTGTTCCTTATTTGTGTATAAACACACAATTAATTTTTGTAAATTGATCTTATATTCTGCAAACTTGCTGAACTTTATTATTATAATAGTATGGCATAAAAAATTATAGGAGCCTTGATTCCTGAATCATCATGTGGAAAAATGCCCCGCAAATCTGTAGTCTGGCATCACATGAGCAGGGCATAGACTCCTACTGTTAACACTGAGATTGGGGATTGATCTGCATAGCAGCTGCCACCACCTCAACTAACTCAATCTCCAAGTTAAATGCCACTTCCTTTATTTTATTTTATTTATCTGAGAAAGAGAGAGAGAGAGAGAAAATTTTGTTGTTCTACTTACTTATGCATTCATTGGTTGCTTCTTGTATGTGCCCTGACTGGTGATTGAACCCACAACCTTGGAGTATTGAGACAATGCTCTAACCAACTGAGCTACCCAACCAAGGCTACGACCTTCCTTCTTGTTCACTCCCTCCCTAAATTAGAATCCTTCTCTTGATTCTCTTTCTTCTTGTTTCCTTCCTTATTAAAAAATTGTGATTGCTTAGCTATTTGTACCATTGATATAATGCCTTTCTTCCTCTAAAGGTGGGAATTACATTTATCTCATTCATCCCTCTACTGCTGGCTTTAATACAGTATATATAACCACCAAGCATGCTCGGTAAATATCGAGTCCATAAATACATTTTTTTCTCTTTTTGTTTGGCCTTTGTTGCCATGCCTTGAGTACTCACTTTGTTCTAAGCAATGGCTGAGGGCTTTATTCCTACCCTTTGAATCCAGGCTTGCATCTCATTGAACCTTCCTGGCAACTTTCTAAGAGAACTATTATTACATCCAATCCACAATCCAAGAAAGGCAGCATCAGAGAAAGGAGGTCACCTCCCCACTGGCAGTTAGCTAACAGGAGATAGTCAGGATTTGAACCCACGTTTGGATGTATTCTTCCACAAGACATCCTCTCGGTCATTCTGCAAATTAGACTTCTTGACCATTTCCAGAGGAAAATCCAGTTCTGTGGGCAGCCCTTTAGTGTTTCCAATTTCTCCCAGGCAAAGTGCATATTGAGAGTCTGAGGGAGCCCGTAGTTGCTAAGATCCCAAGCAGGACCACCCAGTAGAAAATATGGTGGCTGGTATGTGGAGGAGGTGCCTGAGGACTTCAGGGAGCTTTGCTCTTTGCCTGCATCTCCTCTGAACCCTTGGTTTAACCTACATAAAAAGAAATTAAGGTTCAGAGAGGCTCAACAACATACTCCAGGTCACACAGCTAGTAGGTGGCAGAGCTTGAACAGGAACCCATGTCTCTCTGACCTTCCTCTCCTCCACTCACAATCTATCATAAATGGGTGTGCCTGGCTGTAAGGCATCCCTTATAAATAGAGGAACAATCACACTCAGATCATCTTCAGGTTTTATTGGCTGCCAGTCTGGAAAATGCCTCTTACAAATACACATTAAAGTTTTGCTCAAGAGCAGAATATAAAACAGCCTCATATAAATATCTCCCTCTCTCCCTCAGTCTCCAATGCTACATTCATCCTGATTTATGGAAGCATTTCTGTGCAATAGGATATGCTGGAAAGTTTGAGCCTGGCTCAAGAAAAAGTAGAGTATGTTAATTTCAAGGCAAATTAATTAAAATGCAATCCAAGATCTTTGGAAATAATACAGAAACAGTATTCAGTGCTTGGTACTTGTCCAGGCAGAAACAGGCCCACCTGCCTTCAGCCAGCATGGAGACAACTTCATTTTGTCTCATTTCCATCTTGGACTTCTGATTTCATCATTCAAGGAACTCAGCTTTGAGTATCACCTAGCACTTTTGTATTCTGGTCTTTTCATCTTTTCAATAAATATTAAACATGGAGACTGCTGAGTCAGGTGGGCTTTCATTCAGGGTCCCAGCAACAATCAGATGGCACATAAAAAGGAGGTAATTTGAGGAAAGTTTAGCAAAGGGACAGCCAAAGGTGTAAGCAGAACTTAAGGAAACTGACAAGGGATAGTGTGGAAACCCCGGGCAGTAGGAGCAGGGGTGGTACCACCTGCAGGGCTTTGGGACAAAGGGAGGAAACAGGTACCAGAATCCAGAGAAGGGAGCAGTAGAATGAGGGCCACCTGGCCGAGCCGTGGTCTTGGGTAGAAAGACTTGGCAGGAAGAAAGCTGAGGGAGCAAATACTCTGACCTCTGTCCTCCTGCCTCGTGGTTCCTGCCATGCCTTCTGTTGGAAGCCACTGATGCAGCCCATATAAGTCAGGCTCCTGGGGCACAGAGCGGGGGCTGGGGTGGGGTGTGTGGAACTGGATTCTGAGCACAGAGAGAAGACATCCAGCGCAGATGGTCTCATCTTGGTCCCTTTCTAGATCCGTGCCCTTGACACAGCCCTTTAACCTCTCTGCCTCTGCCTCCTCTTCTGGCAAATGGGGGAAACAGGGGCCCTGGAACTGGGTGGGGACTTTGTTGTGACGATTGACAGTGAGACCTTGGTCAACCATGACTGCTGTCAGTCTCTGTCCTGGTCACTCAGAGGGCATCAAAGTTTAGAGGTGTACAAGACTCAGCTATTGTAATGGAGCTCCTGCCTTGGCCACTTCTTAAACATGTTCACCTAAAAGACTGAGGCCTCAAAGCCACATCATACTCCATACACCATGGGGATAATGATAACGACAATGACATCAGTAATATCACTACCTAAGAGGATAATTGTATGAATTAAATAAGCTCATTCATATCTAGAACAGCATGTGAACCAAAGTAAATGCAGTAGACTGAAAAAATGTCCCCAGGTTTTCATGGCCTCAGAAATGAGATGTTGCTCTTCTGATCCTGAGATAAAGCCTATTCACCCATCCCTTGACTCCAGGCTGGTCTGTGATTCACTTTGCCCAATAGACAGTAGCAAAGGTGGTGGTGCAACAGTTTTGAATCCCAGCCTTGCCGTCCTGTGTTGGCGACATCCCCAGTAACTCCAGCAAAAGTGCCTAGCCCCCTAACTGGTGGCCCTGGGTCCGATGTCCATCCTGAGATGATCTGTGAGTTCATGAGGTGAACAGTGGCTGTCAATGGGTCTTATGAATGTGTTTAACCTGGATCTGGGAGGGTGAGGCCAACTCAACCAATGGCAAGGAAGAAAACTGGGGAAGAGGCATCAGGATACCATCACCCAAATAAGAAGGAATGTCTGGGAGGCCCAAATAGAGAGACCTAGCTAATCCTTGCTCTGATCTTTGGACTTGCCCAGTCCAAGCAGGATCCTAAAACTCCTTGTAGTGGAACAAGCCTTGTACTGTAATCACATCTATTGCCAGAACCTTCTAGAAGGTCAGAAGAGTTTACACACTGAGAGATCCAGTTTCTAAACCACTTAAGTAAATCACAACATATTTTGGCTCCTTTCCACCATGCCATTGTAAAGTGGCTGTAGGTCCTTCAGTACATCATATAACTTCAGTTTCCTCACCCATAAACTGAAGATATTAATGTTTATACTCCAGAGGAACCATAGATATAAAATGTGCTAGACCAATGTCTTGGCTAAATTTTTCATTTCTTTTCTACTACTTTTTTAAATATATGATTTCACAAAAAGAACTGAAAAGAGGTGACAGTTTTCTTATTTTAGTTTATATATACTCAGTGGGAACCCTACACATGCCTCAGTCTGTATGGTGTCAACATCCATTTACTGGTCACTTCTCAACACTTTTCCTGTCTTTGGAAGTTGGTATTTCTTCGAAGACAGTTTGCTTGATGGAGAGTGTCATAAGCAGTCGGTTTTGGTTTATTTCTATAGATAGAATGTTGTTCCAAGAATCAAATAGAAAAATGTCAAATGTCAGCCTCATGATTAGCCACAAAGTTCCAGGATAAAGGATTAATTTGCTCATAACAAATCAAATCATTATACTGTAACATTTGAAAAGGTACTCAAAAACAGATGTGACAGGAAAGAATTCATCCTTTCTTGAAGTGAAGATGTGATAGTAATGGCAACAGTAACAACTAACATTTCTGACCACGACTAAGTGCCAGGCACTGCTCTCGTCCTCATGCACCACCCCACCGGATCCTTCAGTAAGCCTGCAAAATTGTAATGTTCCTGTCCTCAACTGAAAAATAAGGAACCTGCACCCCAGAGCCCCAAGGAGGTAACTGGATGAGAACGGAGCAGTCAGGGAAAGTCGAAAGAGAGAGACAGAGACAGAGAGAGACGGAGGAAGAAGGGAGAGAGAGCAATAAGAAAGGCAGGAAAGGAAGAAAATAAATGGCCTCTAAGGTGTCTACAAAGTGTCTTATTTTCCTGTTTTCCTCTTCAAGGGAGAGGGCATAGTAACTAAGGAAAATAGACACTTCTGTACTCAAAAGAAAATTGTTTCATGTACTTTACTATCTTCACCTCCATTATTAAAGAACTTTTGGGTTCTTAGCTAACTTTTCTTCAAAAAAAAAGAACTTGTCCCTGAAATAATCTTGGGAGGGCTGCCATCTAAAAACTTGCCACTGTTTTCATAAGATGGCAGCTTTAAGTTTCCTTCTTTCATTTTTGCATAGCAATGAAATACAAAGAATGCTGGTTGCCCCCTCCCAGCTAACGATCACATTAAAATTCATTCTCTCCTTTCGTCTTTTTACTGTTTATTTTACAAACAGAGACACAGTGTCTGAAAACTCCAGTAGCTCAAAGACACACTTTTCTAATGAAACCTAACTACTTTCCACTTTTATATCTGAAAATTAGCAAAATATTCCTTCAAGAGAATTTTCATCCAAATGGATCTACTTTCTGGTGGAAGTGGGAATCTGTCCCACTCATCCAAAGTCCAGCCTCTTTCCCCAAAACCCATAAGAGGCAGGTCTCCCTCCAAGAAAGTTAATACTGAGAACCCATGAATGAGGGCTCAAGCCAGGGAATAAGCAAGCTATTCTGTTTCTTCGTGAATGCCAATTAGTCACACCCTCAAGGAAAACAAGGAGGCACCGGAGACCATTGCTCTAAAGACCGAAGGAAAGGCAATGGTGTTTTTAAAAGAATGCAAAAGGTACTAACCAAAAAGAAAGCGGATAAACTGGACTTCGTCAAAGGTAAAAACTTGTATTCATCAAAAGATAACAATTTAAAAAGTAAACTACTAAACTACAAATGGGAAGAGATATTTGCAATGCACATAACTGAGAATAAGTAAAGAACTAATACAAATCAATAAGAAAAAGACAAAGTAGTCAATTTTTAAAAGAAATAAGCAAAAGCCATGGAGAGGCAATTCACAAAAGATGTAAATAGTCAATAAGCACATGAAAAGTGTTAAACATCATTTTTCATTAGGGTAAGGCAAATGCTAAGATAACATTACCCGCCCACCAGAATGGCCAAAGTCCAGGGACTGACAATATCAGCTGCCATGGAAACATGCCCACTGGACCTCTCTCATCCAGTGACTGTCATTAGTGTCACCATTTTGGTTAACTGCTGGTCATTCTCTATAAAACTAAATAAATACATATAGCTACTTTGTGACCCAGCAGTTCTATTCCTAGGTGTGTGTGCATAAGACCGGAAGGAGCCCAAATCCTTGTTGCAGGGTTGGCTCTTGTGGGAACCCAAAATAAGGCACCTCATTTCAGAGTAGACGGGCCATGCGAGAAAAGGGCTCTGGAGTCAGACAGAGCTGAGATCGAATTTGAGTTCTTCCTGTACTGGCTATGTGGTCTCAGCCAAGGATTTAAACTTTAGTTTCTTCATCTGTAAAACGGAGCTCATAGTGGAACCAATGTGCAAGGTTTCTACAAGGATGTAATGAGCCCATTCATGCACACACGGCACTTTTCACAATGCTTGGCATACAGTCATCACTTAAAAATACTTAATATTATTGTCATCATCATCAAATTTTGGAATCAAGTTATGTTCATTCTAAAAAACAGAAAAATCAACCTATTTCTTATACTTAACCTACATGGCTCTTCTTTTTTTTTTTTTTTTCCTTTTTGAGACTTTAAACAAAATTTATCAGTAATTCTACTTGGAACCAAGGATGTGGGGGAAGGTAGTTCTTGGGACATCTGAGTGTGCCAATAACAGAAAAAGTACTGAAACACTGGTTGAAAAAAAAGATTCCATTCCATTTATCTGTTTCTCTACAGAGACCACACATTGTGAAAGATGCCTGTGTGATTAGATTATTTTCTGGAAGAGCCAATGCACCTCATCTCTCTCAAGAAGACTGATTTATTCCACAAGTTTATCCCAGGCCAGATGAAATATGAGCAGACTCATTTAAAGCTAAATTTGAGCAGAACTAAGTTCCTTTTCATGAACACTCTTCACCTTTTCTGATGAGTGCATTTTATGTTTGGAGGTTGGTCACCTTGTCTTTATTGTTACATTCTTGCCTCCTCTGTTTGTTGGCATAAGAGAAAGATTATAAACTTGCTGAACATTTTTTCTCTTGTATGCCTTTCATGTGTTACTTTCAGGTCAAAAATGTGATTTGTCCATTTAGAAACTGCCTACCTGCAGTAAAGAAAAACTTACAACAGCTGACATCTTTGATGCAGCCCCAAATAAATAGTTGGTAGCCTGCTGGGGAGGGAGTAGCAGGCATGTCATTTGAAAAATGACACACAGATTCTCTCTCTCTCTTTTTCTCTCTTTTTTTTCCCAGTTTCATTGGAATTATTTGGAGAGAAGCTAAGCTGAGAGTATATAGTGGCCACATTACAAACCAAAGACACACAGAAATCTCAGCTCACAGAACATTCAAGTTAGTGGCTAAGGTTTGGGCTCCTACAGCTCAAATCGTGTGACCCCGGACACTTGCCTTCCCCTCTCTGGGCCATGGTTTCGTCCTCTGTAGAGCAGCAGCAATAGCAGGGCCTGCCTCCCAGTTATTAAGACGCTTAAAAGGAGATATTGCTGGTCAAGTGCCACCACACCTGGCCTCAAAAAGCCGTAGCTGCTTTGCTGCATTAACTATTCAAGTTAGATTGGGTAATGCTTCAGAAAGGTAAGACCATCATTTTCTGGTTTATAGTAGCACTAATTTACACTGCATATTTTTATCATTGCGTGAAGGCCTTTTCTCTGTGATACTGTAGCATTCATATCAGTTAGGGGGCGTTCTGGGGCAGGAATAGAATGCTCAGGTAAGGGCAATTTAAATTGTAGAAGCATGTAATTGTATTACAATATTTTATCCTCACACAAGGATAGTTTTTGTTGCTTCTAGAGAGAGAGAAAGGGAGGAAGAGAGAGAGAGACATCAATGTGAGAGAGGAACATCGATCGGTTGCCTCTCATATGCTCACCAACAGAGGATCAAAACTTCAACCTATGCACAGAGGCGAACTTGACGGCGAGCGCACCGGGCACATGCCCTGGGCCCCGACTTCTGAAGGACCTCTCAAGTTTACAACTTGTATGTAATTAAACAAACTTGCTATCATTAGAAAAAAGTGTAAAGTTGGGGTTTTGCGGGGCCCAGTGTGCCCGTCGTTAAATCTGCCTCTGGGCATATGCCCTGAACTGGAATCAAACCCACGACCTTTTTGGTCCATGGGATGACTCTCCAACCAACTGAGCCACACCGGCCAGGACTGAATCACATTTTAAAAAGTCCCTAAGGGGTGGTCCTGGGGTTGACTTTGCAACACAATCATGTCATTCTTACCCAGGCCCTTTCCATCTTCCTGCTCTGCCATCCTCGACTTTTCTTTTTGAGGTTACCAACTCAGAGTGCCAGGGTGGCTGCCGCAACACCATCCACCTCAATGGCAGGAGGCAGAGCAGGGACAGCACAGTAGAAAAGGATTTGAGATGCATGTTGAAGGATAGGTTGATCTGGAACCGTCATGAGAAGCAGGAATTCCTGGAAAAACAGAGTTAACAAAAGAGTAGAGGTGGGAAAGCCCAATGTTTGTTTGGAGGTCAGTAAAGAGACAAATTTTACCTAAAGCAATGTTTTCAGCAGCCTGTTTTACCCAAAACTAGTCACCCAAGATCTTATAGGAAGGAAAGTGTTCCATGGTCTATTGCATTCAGAGACACCTACTCTAGCCCAATGCATCCAATAAAAATAGAATGCAAGCCACACAGGTGTTTTAAATTTTGTAGTAGACACATTAAAGAAATAAAAAGAAACAAATGGAACATATCTATTTCATCCAATATACCTAAAATATTGTCTTCTCATTATGTAATCAATATGAATAAGTAATGAGATACTGTGCATTCTTCTATTTCATACTAAGACTTCAACAGCCAGTGTGCATTTACTCCTACAGGACATTGCAATTCAGACCAGCTCCCATCTGGTCAGTAGTTAGAGGGGCCCTAACTCTGTGTGGAGACTGATGTAGCAGCCCTTCTGTTTTGTCTTCTTTCTTTTTTCTCAGTCATTCTTGCTGCAGAGAGCTCACAGTAGAGACTGCCAGTTAGGGCACTGCTTCTCAGGCTTTTGCCCCAAGTACCCACCCAAAGCCAAGGCTGAGCAAATGAGGACCTCAGAGTGGGGGAAGGGAAGTATCTGTGATTTTCCCAAGTCAGTCTGCTGCCAGCATGGAATTTCTTTGAAGTCTTCTGTTTTATCCTAAAATTTATGGAGATTTTACATTCTACTCCAAAATATATCCATGTTTGTTTGAATACTGAAAATGTTTTGGATTACTTGGCGTCTAGGAAAAATCACAGCCTTACATGTTTATGCTGTAACTCTCTGTCTCCCCGAGGGGCTGGTATGCCCCATTTAAGATGCACAGGATTACGTGGGCTCCAAGTTTCCTTCCAGCTCTGGACGCTCAGGACTTCGCTTTACAATTAAGTCAGATGGTCCTTTCCCTTGCATTTAGGCAATCCAGGAGCCTGTGTGAAGTTGTTTTTTCCTTTTGTTTTGTTCTTAATCATTCTAACCTGGGAAAAGGCACTAACTCAGAGACTTTAGATATTAGGTCTCCCGACAACTCCCTTTCACTGCCAGTAACTCTTGCCATTTGTGCTGAAAAGAGCCTGCAGCTCTCCCTAGGACTATCCCCTAAACACTCCCAGAACGAGCCCCCCAGAGTAGCCCCAGAAAATGCTTCCTCCTGGAAGAGGTGTGGTTGGTTCTTACTGAAACTACTTGTAAAAAACCAACATTTCCACAGACTGTCCCAATACGATTATAATTTCTAGTCTTTATTAGAGGCAATAGATTGCCAGTAACTAAAGTGGTAAACTTTACAACTATGACGAAGTATTTTATATATAAATAAATATTATTACATCTACAATCATATTTATTATATATCATTTGTTATATATAAAATATTAGTACCGTTGCATAAAATTTAAATAAATAAAATATAAAAATATATCACAAATATGAAACTTTATTATAAATAAGAAAAATATATTAAATAAACTTTATAAATAAATATATTATAAAGTTGTATTTTAAAAAATGTTAAAGATCCTCACTAATAAGGATTTACTAAGTATCTTTAGCCTAAAGGGTCCTGAGGCTTGAAATGACTACAGGCTTTTAGGTATTGATACCCCTCCCATCTGGTGGTGAGAAATGAGTCCCCTCCTCTTGATCCTGGGGGGAACTTTGCGACTGTCTCTACCAGTAAAGTATGGTGAAATGACTGCCAGGACTAGACCATAGAACGCCAGTCACTTCTACCCTGTACACCTAGCGCTCTGCTCCTGGGCCATGGGGAGGCCCAGGCAGCCACAGGGAGACCCAGTGCAGGGGTCGGGCTGACAGAGCCTGAGGGGGTCCTGTGAACAACTGACATCACCCAGCCGACATAGCAGTGAGGCAGCATTCCAGATGATTCCAGAGCCCCGCCATCAAGTCCCCCCAGCCCCACCCCACTTGCCGCGGAGCCTCCCCAGCTGACATTGTGCAGAGCAGAAAGGAGCGGTCCCCACAGAGCCCTGACCAAATTGCAGATTTGTGAGCAAAAAAAATGAATAAATGTTGCTTTAATCCACTAAGTTGGGGTGGTTTGTGGCACAGCAAACGATGACTGGGGCCCGCAGGGTCTGCTACCGTGCTCGGACCAGGCAGACCCACACCTGGGCAGCTCTGCACAGGCTGTGCAAACCTGCCGGACCCCGCGGAGCCGTTGCTTCCCCCATGAAACAGGCATGATACTGACTTCTGTCTGCCCCACAGAGCTGTGGTGAAGGTTAAATGAGACACCTTGGTGACGTCTCATTTCACAAAGGAACTGGTACTCGTCAGCAAGCAGGGCAAAACCCCACAGAGCTAAAACCACCCCTGAAAGCCAATTAAATCACACACTTCAAGGGCAGACGGGCTGTTGTCCTCCAAGGACCAAAAGAACTGGTCTCTCTCCAGTGTCAGAAGAGACTGTTCTTTCTTTGAAAGGGCACCAAGAAGTGGCTGGTGGCGTAAGGTGGCCATATTATAAGAAAAGATATGCCTCTTTATACGTGAGAGTTTCCCACCATTCAGGGAGCTGCTTACACCATATGAGTCTGAGATACATACGTACCCAAGACCAACGAAGGGAACAGCAACTTCACACATACGTCCAGTCCGCACAAACACTTATACCACACATGCACAAACACATGACATACACACATACACATGCACCACATGCACACTCATACCATACACACACAACACATCACACACAGTGCTGAGAGTGTGCAGTTGAACTTCACATGATGGGACACAGGGGATGCGGCCCCCACCACACACATGTGTGCACACATGTCTGCACCCAGTAAATGGTAGCCAGAAATTAGCAGTACCAGAATTAGCAGTATGAATATTAATAATAATAATAATAGTAATCATACAGAGCCCCCTCACAGTGTTCACTTTTAGCTGGCTCTGCTCTAAGCACTTTGCACAGATAAACCCACCCACCTCACAGTGGGCTGAAGCCATGGGGTCTCTATTACCCCCATTTCCCAGGCCGGGGCATGTTACCCTAGGCCACATAGGAGCACAGGAGAGGCATCCCAACCCCTTAACACCAGTTCCCAAATCACGCAAGTTTCCTCCCAAGTATGCAGCATGCTCATTTGGCAGCAGAGTTATCCCAGAATGGAGCAGTGAGGCTGGTCACAGCCCCGTACCCGTCTGGTTTGCTGCAGAATTGCAGTGAGTGTCATTATCCAGTCTACCCAGGGTCCCATGGGGCTGCTAATGATATGCAATATAAGCACTGATTTAATGTTCTAAAATGTAACAAATTCTGAATTTTGAAATAGATCCGGCCCCCAGGGTCTCAGATAAGGGACTCCGATAAGGAGCCCTGGGATGGATTGTTCGGATCAGGAGTCCTGGTTTTGGACAATGAGCCAGCTCACAGTCACACGGCTGAGCTGCGTTTCACGGTGTTTCACACGGATTCTCTCATCGTTGCTCACGTCCACCCTGGGGTCAGCAAACCAGGCCCCCAAGGCCATGATGGAGCTGTCCAGTATGCAGGCCTTCTCAGCTTGGGGTGAAGAGAATGACTGGCAACGGGGGACACACGCTCCCAGCCTTGGCACCGATTTCGTTTCCCAAAGCCAGCCGCCCTTAGCCGCTGCAGCTGACCTCAGGCTCTGCTTTAAACACCAGCTTAGAGCTGTTTGTCACAGGACTTGCAGGGCTTTTCCCCAGAGCCAGGAGACCCTGCATTTCCCTGGAACATTTACTACAGCTGTCAGGGCCTCCCTCGGGCGGGAGCGCACAGCTAGACTCGGGCAGGGACAGACAGGACGGGAAGTGGGGAGAGGGCCAGGCGCCCCTCTGTCAAGGAGAAGGAGGGGGATCCTTGTCACAGGCAAATCACCGGAGCTTTGCAACTTTGGGGTGTTTGCTGCTTTGCCCCTGAAATGCCGCACCCTTTGCTAAGCATTTGGTTCTCAAGCACATGGATCTGGCTGGAATTCTGACCCTGTTCTTTACTCCAGGACTTTGGACAAGGCACTGAAACGTGTCAAGGCTCAGTGTTCCCATCTCTGAGGTGGGGATGTTAACAACTGTATGCATGCCTTGGGGCTACTGTGACACTATAATACAGGTAAAGAGCTGAGCCACCAAAGGGCTTGCACAAGAAGGCTGGGGGCAGCTTTATTCAGTGTTCCAAACGTGGGCATCAGTAGGGGACACATGATCACCCTGGCCATGGTCACACAGTTTAGTCTGCACAGTAATCGAAGAGAGCGAACCTGCTACACCACCACAGGGACAGCTGTCACAGACATTGTGACACATGAAGGAAGGGGACATGCTGTGTGATTTCACAGGTGTAAAGTTCAAAGGCAGCAAAGCTAAAAGGATAGAAGTCAGGACTGTGTTAACATCAGGAGATTGGTGCTGACCAGGCAGGAGGGTGAGGGTGCTGAGAATGCTCTGTGTTTTGACTTGGGCAGTGGGCACCTGGGGACACACGTGCAATCACTCACATAGCTGTGGGCTTCACATACGTGCACTGGACAACGTGAACATTGGCCTCAGTGAAAAAGACAAAAGGAAGTGCTAGTGTATCCGAAGTGTTCAAAAGATGGTGGCTTAAAAGTGTTTGTGTGTGGCCCTTCAGCCTCCTTTCTTTTTTTTATCCTCACCCAAAGACATTTTTTTATTGCTTCTTAGGAAAAGAGAAAGGGAGAGAGAAATATCAATGCAAAGAGAAGCATCGATCAATTGCCTTCTGTATGCACCCAGACTGGGGACAGCACCTGCAACCTAGGCATGTGCCCTGCCTGGGAATCGAACCGTCAACCCTTTGGCTATGGAACAATGTTCCAACTAACTGATCCACACCAGCCAGGGCTTGCACCATTTTTGTTTAACCAGCAAAACTCCCTGGAGATATTATACCCTTAAGGGTTTACCATTTTTCTTGATGAAATAGGTTCTTTCTGGTTGGTTTGGTTGTTCCTTCCAGCTTCTCTCAGGTTATGATTTTTTTTTTTTTCTTTTTGAGGAAAAAGAGAAGTTGGGGAGTGGGAGGGTAGGACAGAAGGGAGAGTGAGAATGTTGAAATGGTGCCAATGTAACCAGTTGCCTTCCAAGACACGTCTGTCAGCAATTGCACCCTGGAATTTCCTCTGTGTGTGCTCCTGGGCTCAACTTTTCCATGAAACCCCACATTCAGGGAGGGGACCCACAGCCTCCCCAAATGCAGCTTCACAATCAAGGGATGCTTCCTATTGCAAGACTTGAACAGGTCCGAGAAAGGGCACTGAGATATAGTGAATGATGGTTTTAATTCATCCCAGGAATGGGTAGATCCTGGATTGCCTCAGAGTCAGGCCCAGAACCTTCCCTCCCTCCAGGCCAAAACACCTCCCTGTGGATTCTTTAAACATTGCTGTGTTTACCTAGAAGGCCACAGGGGCTCTGCTAAGACTGATGGCTGGGAGTGAGCTTGCCTCTCACCTCCCAAGCAGCAGGTCTCTGCCCCTCTCTGCAGGCGGCCTTGGCGAAGGAGGTGAGGCAGCAGGAGTCTGGGGCCACACTTGCTGCTCCTCGCCTGAGCTCACTGGCCATCCCAGAGGGGAATGGCCATCTGGACACAGCTGACTGGGGCCAGCTCATCAGCATTCTGGCCCAGACACTCTCTGTCCCTCTGCCCCTCTGCTCCAGTCTGGCTGCAGCAGCCAGGTCTCCCATGGGTCTCAACACAGCACAAGTATCTTAGTCAGGGACCCAGGCCCTTCCTGGCTCTCAGTCCATGCTGAGACCGATGGCCCCTTTTAGACCTCATGGGACCACCAATTCAGGCCAAGTCACCCTTCCATAACAGGGGGTGATGCCTGGGGCAGTGGTCTCCCCTGCATCCACATCACTGTGCCATGTGCCTCGTGGTCCACCTGTCCACAGCCACATGTGAATGATCTTGGGATAGCAGGTGGTAACACCATTCCTCCACTCCCCAGGAGGCTCCCTGGACTCCCCCAGCCTCACGTCCCAAGAGCTCCAACAGCCCCTTCCTTTCTGTTCTGTACCTGACAACTCTGACACCCCAGTCCTCCGTGCAACACCATCATCGCTCTGTATGCACAGATGCCCTGCACCCACTCCCAGCCCTTCCCCCTGCAGGCAGAGTCTCTGTGCTTCCTGTTGTCCCCCGACTTGAAGGTGTCCTGGAAAGGTGTGAGTCAGTGTTTTGTGTATGTGGATTATGTAAAACTTCACATTGCAGGACGATATCTATAAAGGGAGATGCTCCTACCCTAAGTGCACAGCTCAGAATTGTCCCAACTGAGCACGGTCAGGGCCAGCACCTGGACTGAAACATCAAGTGCTACCAGCATCTAAGCAGCGACCTGGGATGTGCTTCCAGGCACTACCCAACCCAGAACAACCAACTCCCTGATTTTTCAGATGTGCTGGTATTTTCCATTTACCATTTGTGTCGCCTTCTTTCCCTGCTCAACTCTGTTGTCCACAGAGGTGCTCTGCACATATCTGGTCTGTTGTCTGTAAGCCCTGCAGCTGCCAGCTCCCGCCAGCACCACAGGTGCCTCTCCTTTGTTCCCCGCTCCCCGGGGCTCTCACCAACTCCCCCAGCTCCCCACTCCACCACACTGGTGTTGTAGAGAACACCCACACCCATGCCTCTTGCGGACCTCATGAGAATGGCTTGAAATAGACATCCTAGAGCAGAATTGCTGGCTACTTTAGCTCCCTGTGGCCGCTCCAACAAATTACCTCAAATTTAGCAGCTTAAAACAACACAATGTATTACCTCCAAATTTATTCTGGAGGTCAGAAGTCCGAAACAGATCTCACGGGGCTACCATCAGAGTGCCACAGGGTTGGCTCCTCTGGAGACCCCAGAGAGAGAGTGTTGCTGCCTTTTCCAGCTTCTAGAGGCCACCACGTTCCTGGATGTGTAGCCACATCTCTCCAACCTCTGCTTTGTCATCCCATCTCCTCTGCTCACCCTACCCCCCATATGCTCCTCTTATAAGGAGCCTTGTGATTTCATTTAATTCAAATAACCCCATCTCAAGGTCGTTAACTTGATCACACTTGCAAAATCCCTTTTGTTATGCAAGGTCACACATCCACAGGTTCTGGGGATTAATGTGGTAGGGTGACAGTCTCCAACCTACCATCCTGGGGGTGCAAAGGCTTAATTTGTCCAAGCAGTAAGAACCAGCTTGAACTTCATAAAAGTTTACACTGGTTTATGCTCCAACCAGCAGAGCCTGAGGGTTTCTATGTTCCCACAGCCCCTCCTTCCTTCCTGTCAACCCCTCAGCTCAGCCTGTCCTCATCTCTGTGTCTGAGACCTGGGAGAGTCCAGTTGATTCATCTCAGAGGGTGACCACCTATGAGACAGATGAGTCTCTGATGGGTACATCTTTTAAAACACAATAAAATGTGATACCCAGTGCTTGGCTTGTAAGGATGTGGTTAGAATGGCAGCCTTGTGCCCTACCCATGGATACAGAAAGCAAACTGGCAACCAGGCCCAAGAGCCTTGACAACACTCATACATTTTGCTTCTGTAACTTGTTCCTGTAGCCAAACGAGGGCCACCCCGTCAATGTGCCACAGGATGCCACTCCTGAGGAAGCAGACACCCAAGCGTTTCCCTCTCCGCCTCCCTCCCTCCCAGCTGGCCATGCTAAAGGCTTCTCAGAAAGGCAGGCGGCTGCCGCTGCACCTCTCTGTTGTGCTTTCTCTTCCTCTATCTCTCCCTCTCCCTCTGTGTCTGTGTCTATTTCGATCTCTATTTAAAATGGCCACCTGGCTGTGGCCAGTGTGGCTTACTTAGTTGGAACATCGTCCCCCAAACCAAAAGATCATGGGTTCAATTCCAAGACAGGACACATGCCTAGATTACAGGTTCTGTCCCTGGTTGGGGCATGTACGAAAGGCAACCAATCAATGTTTCTCTTACGTTGATATCTCTCTCCCTCTCTCTCTCTCTCTCTCTCTCTCTCCCCTTCCCCTCTAAAAGCATGTCCTCAGGTGAGGATTAAAAAAAAAATTTTTTTTAATGGCCACCTGAAGCTTCCAAGTCCAGCAAACACCAAGGAAGTATGGATGTTCCAGAAGCAGCAAAGACGAAAATGTAGCTGAGAACATGCCAGGCATGGAGGGCTCTAAAATTTACTCACTTACACAGCCACCCTGTGAGGTTGCTGGGTATGCCCTGTTGCTCCACCTTCCAGTATTCTGGCCCTTCTATCACCTGTCAGGGAGACAGTCCCCTCCCTGCCTTGTTAATGCAATGCAGACATGGCTTTGTCTTGCAGATAAGGACCCTGAGACCCAGAGCACACAAGTGATGAAACCAAGGTCACACCTGAGTTACCAATGAGGCTCACTGCCCTCAGTTCCCTTTCTATTGGCCCTCAGCTCCCAGCTAAACCTACTTGGGGCAGTTCCCTCTGTCACAAACAGCAGCCTCTACAAGAACATGAACGTCAAAGTACAAAAACAGACAAAAGGAAAAGGGCACCTTGTCGGTGGGTCCCCATGTCCTCCCAGGTAAGCCCAACCTGCCAACTAGCCTCATCATTTAAAACCATCATGGTCCTCGCTATCCAAGCAGCAAAGAAGTGTTCTCAGTTACCTCCCAGGGAAGACAATGACAGCAGTGCCCACCCGGGGCCATGGGAGGTACCACCTGGAACACATGGGCCCATGCAGATGTCTGCTTCCACTTCCCTGACACAGGGAGTGATTTCTCCTCCTCACCCGCTGCTGCAGGCTCCACAGGCCTCAAGGACTGCATGCCAAGTGAACTCGGTCAGGGCGGCCGATCAACAGGAGGCAGGACAACATGTTCCATTGTTCCCATCCGCTTTCCCAACGCCCTGACTGGCAAGAAAATGTCTCCGGGAGACAGATGGAAAGAAAACATTCCCGGGTTGAGGTCCCCACATTAGGCCAATGAGCTACCATCACTGAGATGGCTCTTTGTGGGCCGATATGTGGGGCCTTTTCTGTTACCAGACTAAGCTCCCTTCCCCCACATTAGTCCCTGTTCCCAGGGAGATTAACCTCAAACTGGGGGGAGCCCAAAAGGACTGCTTACTCAGATTTCCTGGGGCAGGACAAATTGCAAATACTCTATCACCACTTATTAAGATAGTTATTACTATGTGTCAACCCCTGTGCTAAACTACACAATTACCATGACAATAAAGATGTGTAAGACATGGCATGGCTGGCACTGTGACATGTGCCTTCCCTCTCCTTCAATCCCAACATGCGACTGTGAGGTAGGTGCTCTGTTTAGTCTCGTTCCCCAGAAGTGCTCACTGGACAGCTGCTCTGGATCCTTCAGTGACCACCACGGCGCTGAATCTGAGAAAGGGTGTGTGCAGCTGTGCGCTTATCATCACAGCTGCGTGTATATCATCACATTGGATAAGTGATGTCACAGGTAACAGGTACCTGAGGACAAGCACCAGGGCCATGACAAGTGCTTCCCCTTGTGTGAAGTCACCGGAGCAGAGGTGACCAGTGCAGGGGTCAGGGAGGAAGCCAAGCTGAAACTGGCAAAGAAAGCATGACCACAAGAGATAGAAGGCTCAAGGGGAAGATGGCAGGCCTGCGGAGGAGTGGAGGCACAAGGAGAGGCTGAAAGACCAAAGCAAAAGGTTGGCATCTCAAATGATTCCTTGTCGCCCGACCCATAGATTTAGAGAACCAGCTGGTGGTTGCCAAAAGGGAGGGGTGGGGAATGGGAATAAATTTATTTTTTAATTTTAAAAGACTATACAAACAGATAATACAAATAAAAATCTTTACTCAGGGAGAGAGAAAAAAAGGTATTCCTTCTCTCCAGTTCTCGGTACTCAGAGCTCTCCTTATGAAACTGGCCGCAGCCGCAGAAACTGTTGCAAAAAGCTCACAACAGAAGGAGAGGCACTTCTACCAGTGAGAAAACTCTTTCCAAGAATGGCAACCACTATGCATTCATTCATTTTTCTCATGCTGTGTCCTCACTAGACATTACTAGTCAATCATGGACCTCTAGAAAGTCTCTACCAATCCACCAGGGTTTGTGCATGAAGTGAACCCATTTGCTGCCCCTGCTTTGCTCAGGTGATTTTCCCCCTCCTAACTCCCTCCTCTGTCATTTAGTGTCTTAAGTTTTCCATCCTTCGGGCCACAACACTTGGTTCCCGCGCCTCCTGCAGCAGCAGCCTCCAGGCTGAGCTCCAGGTGCTGAAGTCACGGTTTCCATCATTCAGGCTGTTTTCTCTGAGTTTCGCAGCTGGAGCTCGAAGCCCCAGTGGTGTTTGAGGGTTTTCAGCCCTGGGCTTTGGGACCAAATGCTGCCTTCCCTGTGACCCACTTCTTTCCATTAGAAAGGTATGTGTAAGTCCCCCCCTAAAAGCAGAAAACAAGATGTAGCTGTCTAGAAGCTTGGAACCACCAGCCTGGGAACCAGTAGGCCCTCAGGCTATACGTAGAGCTGCCAATGTGGTTTCACTGACCCAAAGTCTCCTGAATTAGATCTTCTAGAACTTTCCACAGTCAGAGCTGCTCTCCGGTGCTATCTCCCACGTAGCTCCTCTGCAACAAAAAGCTGCTGCGCAGGAAGGAAACTGTGAGCCTGTTCACACCTGTCTATCAACACTTCTGCGGTTGTAAGTGAGAAAACTCACTTGAACTAGCTTTAGCTAAAAGTAAAAGAATAATACAAACAAAAAAGTAGGATTATTATAAGAAAAGATGGAGGGGACCTTAGTGCATGCAGCTTGGGCCATCACGTGTGCCCCATGATCAGAAGGGCCCCATGCTCCTGGCTCTGTTTTAGCCATCTTGAAATTCTTAACAATTCTGTCTTTGACCAGCTCAGCCCTCCGGGGACCTCGAGAAAGTGGTGTAGGACATGCCTCGGTGCCTCATCCCTTTATGTCTGGATCCTTGTCATCCTTCAGGGAAGAGCTCAGATGTCACCTCCACAAAGAGGTCTTCCCAGGCCACACTTCCATTAATTTCTAGCACGGCATCCTGCCTATTTCCTCTTGAGCCCTTGTCGCAATTGATCGTGAAGTTTTTATTTGTTTTCTTTCCAATCATCTGTCTTCCCACTAATTTTAAATTCCATGAGCAGCCACCATGTTGGTTTTGCTCACCAAAGCATTCCCTGAGCCTGGCGCTGTGCCCTGAGGCTCACTAACAAATGAAGGAATGAATTTGGCTTCCTGACATTCCATGCCTTCAAAGGGAACCTCCAGTGGTGGTGACATTTTAGGCATAACAACTGTCACACATGGCAGCTGGCTCCCACAGGTTTGGGGCCTTAGGGGCTTCCCTCCTAAAGACATTCACATCCTAATCCCTGGAACCTGTGAAAATGTCACTTCACATACAAAGGGGAATTAAGATTGTTAATCAGCTCACCTTAACATAAGGAGAGCATCATGAATTATCGGGGGGGGGGGGGGCGGGGGGTGGCAGTATAACCACAAGGATCCTTAAAAGTGGAAGAAGGAAGAGAACCAAAGAAAGAGATCTGATGACAGATGCAGAGGTCAGAGAGATGCCATATTGCTGGCTTCAGAGATGAAAGAAGAGGCCATGAGGCCAGGAGTGCAGGCACCTCTAGAAGCTGGAAAAGGCAACAAGTCAGATTCCCTCCCGGAGCCTCCAGAGCAACCAGTCCTGCCAACACCTTGGCTTTAGCCCTGTGAGGCTCATTTTGAACTTCTGACTTCCAGAACTGTAAGAGAATCAATTTGTGTTGTTCTCAGCCACCAAATCAGTGGTATTTTGTTATAGCAGCCATAAGACACTAATACACTGTGGCAGTGCTTCCTCTAAGAATCGTATTTGCTTCTTACAGCAACCTTTTGCAGTTGGGGCTATCAGCACTCACATTTTATGGATGAGAAAACTGAGGCACATAGGTGCAAGGTCATTGCTCAGGTTCCAACTCTAATAGGTGGCACAGCCTGGCCATGGACTAGGAGGCAAGCCTGGAGTCCTTGCTAGTGCACTGAATGCCACTGCCTCCACAGAGCATCTTTGGTGATTGAATAAGATAACAGGTATGAACACTTAGTGTTGAGCCTAGCACGTGGAAAACCCTCTAGATGTGGGTCTGGCCATGATCCATAGGATGGGTCTGATTTCTCCTTAGAGGACCAACAGCTGTCCCCTTCTGCAATGATCCCTCATGATTTCCATTTTTCCCTTGAGCCCTGCACTAGGCATGGGTAACCAGAAAGGTGGTTTATTGCACATCAGCAGTTATGCTATAATAGGAAAGCCATGGCTTTGGGGCCAATGGCAGAAGGTTAGAATTTCCACTGGCACCAACCAGCTCAAGCACTTGACCGAGTCACGCATGTGGGTGTGTGGAGATTGCATGGGAAGATGTTGTCTCTCTCAGCACACAGGAGGGGTATGCAACAGCGAGGGCTCTGTCCTGCCGTGCCGCTCTGACCCTGTAAACTCACAGAGCCCATGAGGCTTCCTGCTCGCCCCGACCAGCAGCAAAGAAGTGGGTGCATTGCCTCCTGAACATGGGGGAGCTTGGGGTTTCTTTCTCCTGTCCGGGTGGCTGCCCATCCTCTGTGTCCAGCCCACGATCCAGGTCAACAGGACATGTGGACATGGAGATGGATTGTCTCCTGAAATGATCTCTCCGGGAGGGCGGGCTCAGCTGTGAAAACCAGCTGTGTATTCATCCAAGAAAAGGGCAGGCAGCCATTGAAAATAGCCCTGCCCAGCTCCCTCTGTGACAGAGACATCCCAGTATCTTTGCTTCCTGCTGCCTCTCTCCCCCAGACTCTGGCGCCGGGCTTGCATTTGGCCCTGAAAAATGAGAACAGGCTCGGCTGGGAAGCTGGAGGCAATTGAGCTCTAGATTTTTTTTTTTTTTATTAAAAATTAAAAGTAAATCATCAGTGACTTGGAGAAAACATTTCTCTCCGATTGAGAGGTTCTCAACCTTTGGGAGAATTTGGACCCCTTTGGAAGTCCTAAAAACCAAGGAGCCCTTTCTTAAATAGAATGTTTTTAATTACATAAAGTTTGCAGGATTGCAAAGAAAGCAATTATATTGATACACAGTTAGCAAACTATTTTTAATTGTGGTTTAGTAGTATACGTTTTTTTTTTGTTTTTTTTTTAGAAAGACCGGTCTCACAGAAAGTCTAATAGCTTCTTTAATTCCAAGTAGGTCTAAGCTCAAATTTTATTTCAAAATAGTGACCTCAACTGTACTCTGATGAAAAATATCTGGGTTTCTTTGGTGACAAAGTCACAGATTCTGTTAATACAACTATCTTGTTACCTTTGTCCATAATGGAAGGAAATGCTAAATTTTGATTAGAGGAAATATAGATGCAATATTTTTCCAACCAGGTTCACTGATGCCCTGGATTCTCTTCCCTGGTTACCTTGATTAAGAACCTTGAGGATAATCATAAGACCCCTGGCTACATCTGGACTGCCCTCAGAGAGGCAACAAAGAGAGTAAGCACTCAGCAGCAAGCCTTTAACAATGCTCAGGCTGGCAGATGAAGTGGGAATAGTCTAACTTTCATGTTTTAATGGAAGAAAACCACCCTCAGAGAGAAGGAAATTCTTGAGATGGATTTGGTGATTATGTCTACACACACACACACACATAGAGAGAGAGAGAGAGAAAGAGAGAGAGAGAGATTATTTTTATCTATTATTAGGTTTGTATAATAAAAAGGAGGCATTCGCTGGATAGAAGTGACTGCAAACAGAGACCTTTCATATTAGTAGTGTTGGAATTTTCCACAATGAATGCATATTATATTTTTAAATTAAAAGTTACTAAAAAACTACTGAGTTATACATTTTAAATGGTGATTATCTGATATGTGAATTATATCTCAACAGTGCTGATAAAAGTTTTAATGAATCAGCTAGTTTTGGACACTCAGCTTGGATACACATGATTAACTTGGACAACTAGTTAATTAATTAAAAGCTAATCTAACAAACCATAAAAAGAAAAGTTATGAGCCATTTGGGAAATGTAAACGTTATTTGGGTACTGGATGATATGAAGTAATTAGTGTTAAATATTTTAGGTGTGATGATATTACGGTATGTTTAAACGAAGAGCTCCTGCGTATGAAGGCATCTCTGTGCTGTTTCTTACAATGTGTGTAAATCTGCAATTACTGAAACCTAAAAAATTTAGTTAAAAAACAAAGAGAGATCCTTACCTTTTCGAGACATATACTGAAATAGTTACAAATGGAAAGATACAGTATCAGGAATTTGCTTCAAAATAATCCTGGCCCGGGGGGGTGGGGGTAGTAAGTGAAAGGATGGAAGAAATAAGATTGGTGAGCTGATAACTGTTAATGTTAGGTAATAGACATGTGAAACTTGGTTCTATTTTTGTATATATTTTAAAAAGCTAAACTTAAAAAAAATTAATTGGATAGGCAGTAATGAAAAATTAGACAAGGTAATCGGGTTTCTAGAAAAATGAAGTTCTGTGTCTAAAAAGTCAGAAAAGAATGTTCGTGTGTATCACTATTTTCCTTTTGTTTTATAACGTGAGGAAATTCTGGGTAATAAGCCTAATGTCTTCCTTCACCAGCATAAACTAACACCAAATTGGAAAGGAGGACTTGCCCAGCGTTCCACCTGCAGGAAGCTGGACTTTCAGAATGCCCCCGGGGTGGGCAAAGGGATCCTGGAATCAAAGTCCAGGCCCAGGACCCCAAGCCTACCTCAGCTGCAGGCAGTCCCATCCCCACTCTGAGCCTCGGTTTCCCCTGCCCAAGTGAGGAATTCTGTACTAGCAGAATCTCTGGGCTTCTTCCCAGCTGGTACGCTCTGTGATCCTCAGAGCCGTGTTTACTTGGGCTCCGGTTGAGGAGGGATCGGGGCCCACAGGCACCCCTCCCTCACACAGACTCCGACATTCCCCTTGCCAGGACCCTGGGGAAGTCACAGGCCCCTGCAGCTTCCCAAAACACAGGCGTTCCACACCCTGCCGAGGGCCCAGCATGGAAGGCTGGGTGGAGGTTTCCGCACATGTATTTGTCCTGAGTTGCAAATGGTTAGGCCCAAGGGTGTTTACAGGGACCCTGTGGGTGAGGGCAGAGGGTGTGAGCAGCGGGCCTGTCTTTGGCCTGGCCTGTGGACAGCCCCCCTTCCTTCGGGCCTCTCACCCTGCCCCACCTTCCCACTCCCCCTAACACAGGCTTCTCTTGCCAGCTGCTCCCTGGGTGCGACCCGGGCAATTGCAAACACATGGCACCTGATGGTAGCCAAGAGTGACAAGGGCTTCACGGTGTCACTGACTGATGATGAGACACAGACAAGGCATAAACCCCCTTCGGAGTGCTCTTGACTCTCATGTGAACCAAATTCACACCCAAGTCCTGCAGGCCCCGACTTCTAAGCTTTTCATTTGTATGGTGTTGCTTACCTCATAAACCCTGCAGGGCTCCCCTGCTCTTACATCCAAGGATCACAGCCCACTCTGCTGTTCGAGGTCAGGACACCCTGATCCCAAACCACTATTTCAGCCTGGTCTCCGAAGCTCTCCAGAAAGTGTCCCCCTTACGCATGGTCGTTCTCCATAGTGGCTTCCGGGAAATGCAGCCTACAGGATATTTGCAGGCACAGCACTACTAAAAGGCTCCATGGTCAGGTAAACTTGGCAAACATGGGGTTACACAAACTTAACCGTGTCTCTGTCCTGCCGGCCTTCTCAGTGGCTTGCCAAGCCAACCCAGCACTAAGAATCTGAACCATCCAGAGGGGCACAGAGATGTCACCTGTCCTCTGCTGATTTGACCCCAGAGCTTGTATGTCAATGGGCATCTTGGGGACCAGGAGCCGAGGTGCTGCAGGAAACACTGCTTTAGACAGACGGGTCTCCACTGGTGTCAGTTTGATCGAGAGCTGCTGCAATGTTCCAGCCTCTTGCTCTTCAGTTATCTGGAGCTCACAGGCTTTTCACAATCAAGCCCATTCACATGGATCCGATACTCTAACCACAGCTCTCTGAACCCAAATGCAGGATTCTGTATTTACTTGCATGTATCTGCTTGGGTTCCTGTCCTGGTGACCCTCTAACAGTCACAGCTGTGGCCACACCTGTTCTCAGAGCATACATTTTCTGACCTTCCAAACTTTCAACCATCCAAGAGAATTTTGTTGAGTGCCTGGTACGTGCACAGCCCCCGGGAGCAGAGAAGCCCCGGGTCAATGGTAGAAAGCGCCGAGGCGTGTCCTGCCAAAGCTGTGCAAGCCTCTCACTCGATTCACCTTGCAACCACCCCAGCCCATGGTGCCATAGCAGTAATTTTGGAAATTACCAGATGTTTCCCTAGAGTTAGGAATTTGATCCTACAAGTCCAAAACCAACGCAAGCAAAGAGAGGCAAAAGCAAGAAACTATTAGTGTTCTCAGCTACCCTGACAGTGACAGTCCCAGCATGGAGACAGAATAGGGAAAATCTCAACCCCAAGCCACTTCCGTTTGAAGACCCCAGTTTGTCATCATTTTGTTACAGCCACACCAGGACACTCCTGTGCACCTCTAAAGCACGTGTGCCTTTGGATTCCCCTGTTGCTGACCACAAGGGAGCCCGCAATCCCTTCCTGGGCCTTTGTTGCTTTCCACCCCAGGAGTGCTCAGCCCTGCCCCCTGTCAAATGGTCTTCAGGAAGCAGCCTCCTGGAAGTGGAGTCCTCAGTGTTACCTCTTGCAAAGGCATGAACCCTAAAACCATGGCAGGTTGGCACAGTCAGTGACCTTATAAGCCACGTAGCCCAGTGTTGCTACATGAGTGGACAAAGGGCCTATGGCAAGTAGAAAAAGTAAGTGGAAAACTGGATGAAATGGTTAAAAGCAGCCATTCAAGGGCTCTGGAAACTGACTAAAGGCACACAACCAACTGAGAGGAGTCTGTTCCTGAAAAGCAGCTTTGGCTTGGGGCACGAACACTGGGGATCCGGGAGCCTGCAGCCTGCTTGTCTGAGGCTGCTGCCATTCCTCCTCCATCCTCCCCTACACCAGGGAGAGATGGGGCTCCACCAGGACAGGGCTCTTTGGAAGCCAGCAGCTGGGCTGCCACAGGGCACACTCAGTTTAGGGGTGGGGGTCAGCTGACAGCACTGAGCTAGAAACACGCAGGGGACCCCCAGCTCCAGCAGCCAGAGGCTGTGACCTCAGAGGGATGAGCAGCAGTTTAGCAAGCATCCTGGAAATGAGCCGCACAGAGGTGAGGATAAGCTCCCCCTTCGTCCCTGCCCATCTGGGAAAACAAGCCAAGAAGCCCTCTGGACAGTGAAAGCAAGACTTGTGGCCTAACTGAGTTAACTGTAAACCTGAGGATTAACCGAGCTCCCCAACCACGGGGATCCACCCACAAACGACAGAAGACTTCAGGCTCAAGATTTCATGCACAATATTGGCCAAATTCACTTGCTGAACACTATGCTACGCAGATACTAGGGGACCCCGAGGAGGTCAGGCTGAAAAATAAAAACAAGAATCAAGTAAGTCAGAGCTGAGAACATCAGTGGCTGCACACTGCAGGGAGGACAGGTTTCCCAGTTTAAGTCCAGGAAGTGACTTAAAAAAATCAACCCACAACAGACTACTATGCAGCAGAAAGAAAGGAACTCCTACCATTTGCAACAACATGGATGGAACTAGAGAGAATTATGCTTAGTGAAATAAGCCAGGCAGTGAAAGACAAATGCCATATGATATCACCTAATACAGGAAACTAATGAACAACACAAACAAATGAGCAAAATTGAACCAGAGACACGTAAACAAGGAGCAGACTAACAGTGACGGGGGGAGGGGGGAGGGAGAGAAGGGGAGTACATAGGGGAAGGGGTTAGTAAAGGAACTAGTATCAACAACCCATGGACATTGACAATGGGGTGGGGATTGACTGTGGGAGAGGGGGTGGGCTGGATGGGAGGGAGAAATGGGTGAAAAAGCGGGACAACTGTAGTAGAAAAATAATAAATCAAAAAAAATTTAAAGATCAACAACAAAACAATGCTCTGAATCCAGGTTTGCTGCAACGTAGTATCTAAAATGCCCAGCACCATGGAGGGGCCCACATGGTAAGAACTGAGGCCTCCTGCCTACAGCTGTGGGAGGAGCTATCTTAGAAGTGGGTCCTCCAGTCTTGGGGGAGCCTCTAGGTGAAACCTCAGTCTTGACCCCCTTCCTGATTGCAGACTCATGAGACACCCTAAACCAAAGGCTCCAAGATAAGCTGCTCCTGAATTGCTCACCCCCAGGAACTATGTGAGATAATAAATGTTTATTGTTGTATTAAAAGTGGCTAAGTGTGGGGATAATTTGTTACACAGCAATCGGTAACTAATATATCTAGCATCTACAATGGAGAAAGAGTAGGAGAGAGGAAGGGCTGTGTTTTCTACTTCAGTGGGGGAGACAGGGAATCGCTGGAGAAAATTTAAATTCGGTTCCACAAACATGCATTAGGCTTCTGGACACACAGAAATAATACAATATGTAGGTGAGCATAATGTTCTAAACATGAAAAAAGTCACCCATTGTTAACTCAGTGTGCCCTTTCAAGTATAAAGGGTTTTCCCTTTTTCTACACACAGCAGTTACAGCAGGAATTCTCTTCCCAAGGATGGAAAAGTGGGGTGATGGTTGTAAAGTAAGCTAAGGATTTATTCCTGATGTCCATCAGTGAAATGAACGCAGCCCCACCCTGAAAAGATTCCATGCTTGGGAGGCAATAAGAGTATCAAATAAAATTGCACATGTTCCACAAGGAGGTTGCTGTGGAAAATGTGGTGCTAATTAGCTCCCAGGTGCGATCGTCCTGGGAATAAGCAGGGACGGAGGGCAGGGAGATGTGGGCTCCACCAGGCAAATATTTAGAACGTGTACACAACCATAGCTGTGAAGAACTGAGAGAGATCCAAGTCAGGTGGCGGTGTGAGCTGATGGTGGGGAAGGAGGGGTGGTTCTGGACAAGACTGGTGTGAGCGCAACAGGAGGCCGCCAGCACGGCGCTGTTTCAAATGAGAACACCAAGGCCAGAAAGTCGCTTCCCACACTCCATCCCTTGTCCAACCATAATGAGATCCAAAGGGCATTCGATTCAGGAACCAGAGAGGAATCTTGGCTGCAGGAATGTGGGAGTGGCCATCACCATCGGTCTGATTATGGCAGTAATGACAGTCAACATTAATAACCGTGTGCCCACTGCAATTCTCTGAGGCTGGTGCTATTATTCTCTCACATTACCAATCAAGAAACCAAGGATCAGAAATGTTGATTCACTTGTCCAAGGTCACACAGCTAGTGAGTCTATTAGAACCAGCATCGCAGCCTAGGTCTGACTCCACAGCCCCATGTCTTAGCTACTCCGATGTACCTTCCACAGCAGTTAATGAATAATGTGCCAGTAAGAGTTCCCTCTGTAATATTTCAATATCACTAGTACCCAAAATTCTGAGGGAAAGTCTTTGGCTGTTGGGTGTCATATTGCAGCCCATTAAAAAGTCCTTAGGAAAATAGAGTACTGGAGTCTCACTTCTGTACTGTAAGGGAGAGACTAAGGAGAGTTCTGTTTTCCTTTTCTCTCTCTCTTTCTTTTTTTTTTTTTTCACATCCCCTAATTCCACTTAAGGGAAAACAGTCTGACTTGAAAGGGAAAGTGGCTAACAGGGATCACAGCTTTTTGAAAATAATTGCTTTTTTTATGGTTCCCCTCCAAAATATATAATAGTTCATTCGATGGTTCTTACATGATTTCTTTCATTTTAATTAAATTTTTTAAATAGGTGAAAGTTTTATGTGACACAAAATGCAACAGAAACACCAAGTATTCAGTAAAAAATTCCCTCCCCACCATTCCCAGTCACCCCATTTGCCAACATCCCCATCTCTGTGTCTCCGTCTAAAGACTTTTTCCAGAAAGTTCTTTTCTACCAAATGATAACAGATGATTCACTAAATCTACATTTTGATGTGTTCACTTTACAACATATCTTTAATAAAAGAGTTGCCACTCCCAACACATAGTAGGATTTCAGTGCTTGTTATTGCTGCTGACATCATCATCATCATCATCACTTCCATCTCCATCATCATCATCCCATCTTCATCATTAAGTCATTCCACCTGGATACACAAAGGATGTCCTCTTCTTTGTTCTCAGCTGCACAGTCTCCACTGTGCGGATACAACACAATCCCACTAGTTCCTTCAGTTGGCATTTAGGTTGTGTCTGATCTTTTAAGGTTACAGAAAGTGCTGCATTGATGACTCTGTGCATGTGTCATTTTGTACATGTACAAGTCTAGTCCTGGGATAAAAGTCCTAATCTTTGTGGAATTGCTGGGATCAGTGTGTTTGCATCTGTAATTTTGATAAATATGACCAATCCCCCCCTCCCTAATAGAGCCATGGTCCCTGCATTCAGCCATATCATGGGCCTGGGCACCCTAGTAAGCATCTCATCCAGCACCCTGCTTCCTCCCAGACACCCCCATGCTTCACATGGCAAAGGGTCAGCTCCTCTGGGTCCCCCCACTTCTATTCCCATGCTGTGGGCTCACAGGCATTGGCTGTCTGCTTCTTACTCCACAATCCTCTCTCCTTCCCCTTCTCCTCCCATCGGCCCCTGCCAGGCCAGCCTCTGTCCCTCTGCCTGAAGCACACCAACACAGCCTGCACCCTCAGCAGTACCAGGGCTGTGGGGAAATGAAAGGGAGATAGTGCAAGAGGGTCTTTGCAGAGCAGGTTCAGGAAGGGGGCAATCAAGTTCACTGGCAGAGTCCAAAGCACTGGCTTGTGGAGCTACGGTGCTGATGTGGACTCTGGAGGGAGCAGCCGGCTGAGTTGTCTACAGAAAGGGGGTAAGGTGCCAGAGCACACAGTCTACAGCAGTGCCCACCCTCAGGGTCGTGCAATTTGAGGTTGGCACCTGTAGGTCGGCCACCTTAGATTTGTGTTCTGAGCACCTCTCTGGACCTACCGGCTCATGAGGCTTCAAGATGGGTATCAGGTTGTGACAAGACCAGGTGCCTCTGTACTATGCCTGGGCACATGCTCAGCTCCTGTGCTGGGACCTAGCTACTCCAGGGAGGGGAATGTGTCTTCTCCCTTCTCCCTTCTCCCAGGGCTCTTTCCCTCTCTTCTTCCCCAAAGCTGTGAGCTCTAGAGGCCAGACGCTCCTCCTAAGGGTTCCAGAAGGAAAGTGTGGAAAGTTCTAAGCAAAAAGCCCCACCCCTCATGCTGTTGCACATATTACTGGGGGGGGGGGGCAGCCTTGTGGACTGGAGGAGACATGGAGTTGAACATCTGAAAATATCAGTCACCAACTAGCTGTGCAATCTTGGACAAGCCACTCCCTCTCCCTGAGCCTCAGTTTCCCCACCCATGGAGGGACGGGGGCTCTGCTCACCTCACAGGGTTGCCTTGAGCTGCAGATGAAAGAATGGTTGAGAAAGCTCTGAGCAGCTGTGTCCTAGGAGGTACCACTTGGTTCCTCAGTGCCTGCCCCTTGGAGCGCTTTCTTCTTTCTTACAGAGCCACAGACCACCCCACTCCCTTAATGTTTGTCTCCTATGGCCACTGTAACAAACCACCACAAACTTAGTGACTTAGCACAACACAAAGTTATTCTTATACAGTTCTGGAGGCCAGAGTTCAAAACTGACCTTTCTGGACTAAATCAAGGTGTCGGCAGGGGTGCTTCCTTCTAGAAGCTCCAGGATAAAAATATTTCCTGCCTCTTCTAGCATCTAGAGGTGCCAGCATCCATGGCTTGTGGCCACATCATTCCAGTCTCGGTCACACAGCACTTTTTCACTTCCATACCAAACCCCCCATAAGACAGTTGTGTTTACATTTGGGGCCACTCAGGCAATCCAGGGAACTCCCCTGTTGCAAGATCCTTAACTTATTCACATCCGAAAGTCCCTTCTGCCATGTGAGGTCACATTCACAGGTTCAGGATTTGGACATCTTTGGGGGGTCCTACCATACCCTGCTTTATCACAGGCTTCCCATAGAATTTCTGGAGAAAATTGATCATAAAAGTTATTTTCTAAGGTGTTAATATAATAAAACCTCCCCAACTGCGATATCCTCTGCCATTGAGAGACTCAAACTTCTGGCTCATAGATAAGGCTGGAGCCTGGTCCAGGGCAGTATGGCCATTATCGGATGGAGAGCAGTAGTGTGCCCTTCTCCCACCATAGCAGGGCAATGACTGTTTATAATTCCATACTATTTTTATTATATTTTATTATATTAGCCATTCTTGCTCAGCCTCTATCTCTCAAAGTAGGCTGACAAACAGGAAGAACTTGGCTTTCCAAAAACCAACGTCCCCCGCCCAGACCACTCTCTCTGCCTCTCCCAGGAGAGCCCTCATTTTCTCAAGGCAGAAACTAAGTCTCCAGCAAACAGTTTCAGGCGATGGAAGCCCCCAAACAGAAGGGACTAGGGAAAAACAAGGCAGTTTCTTTAAAAGGATCCCCTCCAACCTCCTCCTGCTGTCTCCTGCACCAGGGTGGTCCCGTGCTAGGACACTGTCTTCCGGCAACAGCATCTCAAGGCCGGATACCCCCATGGAGCTGTTCTCCATAACTTAGCAATCACTTCCTTGATTTTTTTACAAAACTTTATAAAAATATATGGCAAGTCTTGAAGAGCATTTTAGAAGGTTTAGGGGGAAAAAACTATGCCCAAAAGACCTGAGATCTCAGCCTTTTGATTTCTCCCAGGGACCCTGGGGACCAAAGGCAGAAAGAGATGATGGAGAAGGCATCCCAAGGCCTTGGCTGCACCAGAGAGGCCAAGAAGACGGTGAGAGGGAACAGTCCCTACCTCCCTCCCTCCCTGGGCCAAAGCCCAGGTTATTTATGGGTCAGAAACATCCACATTGCAGCCCAGCTCTGGCAGCTCCAGAGACACGGATGCTCTCACCACCCCAGCCTCCAGAACAAAGGAGGAGAGCATCTTCCAGACCCTGGGAAGGCCTGCTCCCCTAACTGAGGACCCGGTATGGAGCCCAAGCACAGGGACGTCGGAAGGCAAAGCCTGCGGGAGAAGAGGAATGCCCTGGCTACACGCATGCAGGGCCTGCCCTCCAGCCTTGTTGAGCTGTTGCTCCCAGATCCCAGGTCCCAAATCTCCATGGCACACCACTCAGGAGGTAGCCTCTGAATGCCTGCCTCAATTTGCCCTTTCAGTTGGGGGAGTCTGCATGAACAGTTGTTCTGGCATTTCAAGCCCGATTGCCACCTGCACCTGCAGTAGCCACATCACTGGAGCATGAAGCTGTTCTCCTTGAAAGAGGCAGGAAGCTGGCCCCTCTGGGACCTGTTCTTGAGTTACTTAGGCATTTATGCCACCCTCTTCACTCTACCTTCAGAGTGGAGATAGGGAAGCTGCCAAGAATATAACTTGGAGGAGAGGCCAAGGCTGGGGCAGGGCTGCCGAAGGAAACTTCCAGATGCTGGGTTAACACTCTTCCACCTCCCAGACACAGAGCCCGCTTCTCATCCGCAGTCACTTATCAGCTCCTTCCCGAACTCACAACATGGTAACCATGTCTCTCCGGCCACACTGGGAGAGATGCCAATGGAATCACCCAATAGCACTCTTTTTCCATTGGGAAGAGTACCCAGGCATCTCAGAAATGGTTGGATCTACGAGCTCTGGGTTCTCAACTCCATCTCAGAAAGTAGAACAAGGCTCACATCATGATGTTTCAGGGTCCTAAGTGCCAAGTCCCTCCTGGTACTTAAAGGGCCATCACCATGTTCTCAACTTCCTCAGGAATTGTTTGCCAACTTCACCACACAGGATACATAATTGACAAGTGAACTTAAGCACTAAAGCTAGGAATCGACTCTCCATGTGTTAGGCTTGAGATACAGGCAAAAAAGACAAATGTCACCATTCAGGAGCCTCAGGAAGATCGTCACCAAGTTTGGTGACAGAAACTGGCTGAAGAAAGAGACATTTTTTCAGCATAGAGTCACATTTCACCCAAAATAGAACTCAAACTCAACTAACATACATATGGAGATTGTTTTATTTCTAGGGCTTAAGTAATGAGACATCTTGAGACTGGGAAGAAAACATTTCTCTGGATTCTTATATTAGGGGAACAAGAACATTCCGGAATGTTTGGCAAATAAGACTGGTCGGGGAAAAAATAAAAATAAAACCAAAGCAGACTCTAGACTCTTCAAAAAGACCGATAAAATAGACATAAAGTCTTGGTGAGTATTATCAATAAAAAAGATGGGGAAGTACAAATGAAAGGTGTTATAAACAAAAAGCTAAGCCATATCCACAGGGAGGAAATTTTAAAACTCCTAAGAGACTCCTACATACAACTTTTCAGCACAAGTTGAACAGTATAGATGAAATGGACAATTTACTTAGCAAATGTAAACTACCGTCATTGGCTGAAGAAAGTACCACGCTGAATAGGCCAATAACCATCACGTGGCTGTCACCTGCCATGCCCCAAGGCTGCCGTGAAGGTGACAGGACAGCACGTGTGACCGCGCTGCAAACTGGAGAGTCACCCACGAATGTGGAGGCATACACGCTGCCCCTGCCAGCAGTCCCTCCCCTGGGCTCTCCTCACAGATTAGGGAAGAGTCAGGGGGCCCTGAAATGTAGCATGCGAATATAAGAGTGTATTTGTTCCCTATCGCTACTGTAACAGATGACCACACACTTGCTGGCTTATGTGAATCCCTAGAATATCCAGATCCACAGAGACAGGAAGTAGGATGGTGGCACCATGGATGGGAAGTTGTTGCCTAATGTGGACAGTTCCCGTTTGGGAAGATGGAAAGGGTTATGGAGGTGGGTGACGGTAATGATCACACAACACTGTAAATGTACTTAATGCCACTGAAGTGTACACCTAAACATGGATACAATGGTATAATTTGTTGTTAGGTGTATGTTATCACAATTTAAACAACAACAAAAAAGGTTTTGGATCGGAGGACCATGCAGGCCATTTCCGGCCTATGCCTCCCCTGGATCTTCAGGTGCCCAAGAACCTGACCAGGACTGGAAATCAGCTTGCAATGAGGCCTGACTAGAGCACAGTGATCAGAAGCTGGGTTGTGGGGTCAGCAACCTGGGCTCACAGCTCACCTCTTCTCCCAGTCAGCTGTGTGACCTCAGGCAGGTTACTTAACCTCTCTGAGTCTCAGCTCTCCTTGTCTGTGGGGATCATCACACCAGGCGCCCAGCAGTGCTCCTACTATACATTAGCTAAATTGGTCCCTCTGTGTTTGTAAGCTGCAGTCACAGAGAGAAGAAGACAGGAGTCCTGGATGCCCACCTCCAGTCTACTTTCTAATCAACTCCCTTTCCTTTCTCAACGTTGGCTTGGCCATTTTCACATTTGCTACAGTCCCTGGCAGCACATTGATGCCATCTCAGAACTTCTCTTTTGCTGAAGTAGCAAAAAGGGACACATTTTCCCTGACTCCTGAGATGGGCAAACAAACCCAGCCTGACCCCTGGGGGCCCACCCAAAGCCTGTAATGAGCAGGGTGATTATTCCAGAAACAGCCTGCCTGGCCACCCCTGCTGCTGAGCACAGCAAGCCCCGCCGGCGACATGGGTCACAGTGGCGACATGGGTCACTCTAATTCCCTCTCACCACAGACTCCAGGAACACACAGATCCCATGCAGGGGCCAGAGCCCCTCCGGGACACTGGGGACACAGGCTGCCAATTCCAAATGAACCTCAAGGCCCATGAATACTGGGTAAGACCACCCCTCCACGGCCCTGCTCTCTGGGATTGCTCCTCCCTGACAGACAGACACTAACACTTCCTTGAGGTTGCAGGGAGCATTTTCTCCATCTTCTCAATCCGTTGCAGACCTTTTGCTGCTCAGTCCTCAGAATTCAAGGGGACCAGAGCTCCTATCTCATGGTCCACAGCACAACACAATGTCCCTTGGTATTGCTGGACCCCAGAGACATATATCCTGGAGGAGAAAAGAATTGTGACATGTTTTTATTGCCACTAAACCCACTCTGTTACTCCTTCTCTTTGAGGGAATAACAACTTTAATGGAGCTGAAGCCACCCTGGTGGTCTGGCCCCAGGGTGGGGGGTGGGGTGGGGCCTGAGTCATTCCCTTCTCTGGGCTGAGCCTAAATTGCAGGTTGGGTAAAGTGACTGTCACCATGGCCTGTCTGAGGAAGCAGAAGCAGCTCAGGCTCTTTGCCATCTATGCTGCCCTCAGTTAAAGCCACCGATTCACCAGGAGGGAGGGTGGGAAAAAACCTTCCAAAAAGATGGAACTAGTTGCCCTCGCCAAGAGGTGGAAACAGCCCAGACATCCCACTGACAAATGGATAAACAGCAGGTGAACACCCGCACATGGAATAGTACTCATCCATAGACAGGAATGCAGTGCTGATACGCAACAGCGTGGATGAACCTTGCAAACATCATGCTGAGTGACAGAAGCCAGACACACGGGCCACATATGTATGATTCCATTGGTGTGAAATGTCCAGAATAGGCAAACCCATGGAGACAGAAAGTCAGTTAGTCTTGTTTAAGACTAGAGGTAGGAAGAGGGAGGAAGGGGAAATAAGGGGTGACAGCTGAAAGGTAGGGTTTTTGGTTTTTGGTTGTTGTTTTTTCTGAGGTGATGAAAATACCTTAAAGTTGACTGTAGTAATGGGTTCACATTATCTATTCACATAGTAAAAACCATTAAATTGTACACTTTAAATGAGCGAAAACTATGCTATGTGAATCAATGAAGTTGTTGAGAGAGAGAAAGAGAGAAAGAAAGAAAAAGAAAGAAAGAAAGAAAGAAAGAAAGAAAGAAAGAAAGAAAGAAAGAAAGAAAGAAAGAAAGAAAGAAAGAAAGAAAGAAAGAAAGAAAGAAAAAGAAAGAAAGAAAAGGGAGGGAGGGAGGGAAAGGAAAGAAAAATTAAAAACTGAGCTGGGGCAAGACCCAACTTTACCACTTACCAGCTGTGTGACCTAGGACAAGGGACTAACCTCTCTGTAGCTTAGTTTTTTCACCCTAAAAGAACGGCCATAATTATACCAATGACCCTGCCATCTAAGGACTAACTAGACAAGGTGTGTGAACACTTAGCACATGCCTAGGAGGCAATACACAACCTCCGTTTCTCCTACTGCAAGCATGGCCTATAGAGATTGTCACAGAGACCAGGCAAATGGGGACAGGTGTATCACTTTTATTATTGATGAAACAGATTGGAAAACATATGGGCTAGTTACATAGATTTTTTTCCTAACAGAGCCACAAATCACAGATCCCCTCTGGGTGGGGTGTGTCTCTGCACAAGTTATTGTGTGAAGAGTCGGGAAGGGATGCTTCCTGCTCTGTCAGGCCCATTGAAGGGAGAGGGGACATGTCTAGGCTGACCATGAAAACAAAGAGGCCAGAAGCCCGGGCAGCGGGGCAGGGGGGCTACCTCCACCTAGGAAACAGGAAACAGAACACACTTCCCCCAAAAAACAGCCAATCAGTATGTTTATGATTATTGTAAATGATGAATGTAGCCAGTGCCTGGCAGGTGTTCAGAGTACACAATAACTTTTTTTCTTTTGGTGCTCAATAACTTTTTATTAATGTGCTAACATAATCCCACGTTTATACATGTGTGAATATTGGAAAAAATTGAAAGTGTAGCCATCAAAGCATTAGCAGTACATAACTCTGGGAGGCAGAATTATGGAAGATTTGTATTTTCTTCTTTGTGCTTCTTTGAGTTTTCCAGATTTTTTTCTAATGAGCATATTTTTATATTATTTTTAAGAACCATTTCTTTATGAGCTCTGAAGATTTGAGGACATGCTCCCTGCCTTCAAGGAGCTAAAAACTCTGCTTAAGAAGAAGATAATTTATAGAGTAAACCATTAGGAAAGGGACTCATGCATGTGGTTTAGACAAAGTGAGTAATAAGAACTCACAGGAGGAAGAGGTCCTGAGGGCGAGGATTGCATCCCAGAGCAGGGGAGCCAGCCTCATAATTCAGGCACCAAACCACAAAGGTTCTTTTTCCACCAGACAATCCCAGTTCCCACACTTTCCAACTCCCATAATTGGTCTCAAAGTCAGATATCCAACATCTTTGGCTTCACTAACAATTGCTGGCTACCAACTATTGTACACACACTTTTACATCTGGTGCCCCAAGCCTCTGATGCACATATTTCCAGTCATTTTGAGTCTTCCTCTTGCCCTGTTTATGTGGTTATATGATTTATTGTAAAATGCCAATGCTCAACCTATTGCTCAGTACCAGAAATGATAGCCATTCAGCACCTACCCCTCCTACTACAGAAACTAGAAACCTGGAAACTACATTACCCAGAATCCCTTGCCATCAAGATTGTTGTAGACTGGAGTCCACCATCAAGATCCATGCACACAAGATTTAAGAAATGAGAGAAAGCCTGAAGATACTGCTCTCTGGCTCCAGTGGGCAGACATGTGAGATCTGGCAGATGTAAGGTTTTGCAGCGCTGTCCGGGGTCCCCACCAAACACCTGCCTCAGTAGTGCAGGCAGCTATGACCTCCAGTTCCTGTGACTTCCTGGTTTGCCAAACTTCAGTGGCAAATCAGAGCAGGAGTGACAACTTCCCCTCCTTTTTCCTCTAGCTCTTCAGCAGTTTTGAAAGCACCTAATCCTCTGAATTAAATCTCTTCTTTCTCTGAGTAATTTGAGAATCTTCCCCTCTGATTCCTCGCTAACAGAAGCTAACATTTATCAAGTGTCTTTAACTTCTAAGCGTAGTGCTAAACATTTTACCTGCATTATTTCACCACACAAGATAGCTATTACTATTATTATTATCATCATCATCATCATTATCATTATCCCCATTTTTGCTGGGTCCAAGGTCACAGAGAAAATAAGACACAGCTGAGACTTAAATTTGGGTCTACCTTACTCTCTAGTCATGACCCATCTGAACACGTGACTGAAGTGTTCCCGTTGGCTCCTCCGGAAAGCTCTGTGGACGTTCTCCATGAACTGGAGCTTCTTTATCTACACACCCAGAAAATGTGGATGTGTCTCTGGAGATGCATCACTAGAAGTAAGTGTGCAAAGAGACCTGGGGGAGACTGCATCCTTCGCTTGTCTCCTTCCCTTCCTGAAGACATAGAGATAGGTCCATTATCAAAGTGCTATGTCCCGTCTCACCTGGTTTAGGATAAGCCCAGATGGGGCAGATCTTGTCTGTTGGTGGAGGCATTTATTTTTAAGGAAACTTGAGAATACTAGGATTTGAGAATTTCTTGGCCCATTTTTTAAATCCTTTAAGACCCAAAGAGCCATTTCCTGGCTGTTTGTTTATGCCATCTCTAGAAGGATAAAACAGTTTTAAATGCAACAAAAGTTTTGTTTTGATTCTAACTCAAGTGAAAGGTCAAAGGCTCCTGGAGCTACTGGGGGCCTATAGGGGGTTGTCTGCCCTTTGGGCTCTGAGTCTTTTAACCTACCAGGCTCGGGAAGGAAGCAAATCAATTCAAGAAACAGGACTAAAGTAGTTTCAGGTTTAGGATAATTATTTTTGAAATTGGAGGAAAATATGTATATATTTATTTTGGGCCCATTAGAGCTTTGAAACGTTAATGTCTAAATTGCCAGGATTATATGAATTCCCTTTCAAAATTATTGTCATAAAAATCTGTAACTTGGTTTGGAACTGTCTCCCCACCCTGGAAAGTAATACCACCACTTCGTCGTTGATGTTTTCTTCTTTAATCAAAGCAGATGTGCCTGCTCAGTTCCTCTGACATTGGAAAGTCCTTGGGAAGACCTTCTCCCTTTTCTGCCATGGGAACTGGGTACTTCTGCCAAGAGTAAGTCCTGGTCTGAAGACCAGCTCAGGATCCCCTTTTCATGAAAATGGTTGCGGAAATGCTGGAACCACATGATTTATTATGCTAAACATTTCCCCTCGTAAAAAAAAATAAATTGTGGTAGTGTATGGCTTGGAGCGCCAAGCAGGTGGTTCAGAGGAGGGAGTAGGCACATCCCAGGGCCAGCCAGGGAGGGAAGCCAAGTGGCCCTGATTTCAGATGTCTTCAGATTTTTCCAAAGTGAGAACACAGTACAGTTGTGCAAGTTCCCTGAAGAGTCCAGAGATTGGCTCACGTCATAACTAGCGTCTACATAGGCCAACAACAGCCTACACATGAGATCCCCAGAGCCCCACATGGTCCAGGGTTATTTAGGCTGCGGGGGGAAGGGTGGGGGGTGAACACACAGAGCTCTGGGCTTCCCACTAGCACCCCTCATCTGCAGCTGTCTATTTTATTTTTATATTGGGCTCTACAATGGATTTCAGTTAAGAAAAATTATCTAGGACAAAGAAAGGTTTAAAACCTTGCATCTTCTCTAACATTCGCAGTTTTTCAGATGAAGAAAATGAGGCCCATAGACGAGAAATGACTCACCTTAGGTCAGAGTTAGACTCACAGGCCCTCAGACCTGAAATGACAATAACATTACTTGTTCTATATTGTGTTGCCTCTGGCAGACCCCAGCAAGGGAGTCAGCAGATTTTTTCCTTCTTCTCCTGAACACATAATTAGATAATTTCCCACTTGTGGTTAGGCATGGCCACATGACCAGATGCTGGCCCATAAGTGTACCCTCTGTCAGGTCTCCTCCTGTCTAATGGCCAGATCCAGAGGATGCAGTGCAAGAGGCAGAGTCTACAGGAAGGAATCCGAGTCCCTGAGTGATGGTGTGGAGCAGAGGCCCAGGAGGGCCACTTCACTGAAAAGCAATCATATTGAAGGGTAGCATGAGTGAGAAATAAACCCCCACTTATTAAGCCATTGAAATGTTGGTTTATTATAATAGTTAACCTACCAAGACTAATTCAATACTGTAAAAGAATAGTCACTAATTTATTTCATTTTTACCTTTTGCCCACACAGAATTCAGCTCTCCTTTTGGTTACCACTCTTCTATCTCCCTCCTCCCTCATTAGTCAATCCTACTGTCCATCAAGATGCACCATCCTGCATAAGCTATGGGAGTGGGCACAGGACCCAACGTCAGCCCATCAGAGTCTCTGTCCTGGGACTTTGAATTCTGAGCAGAGTAAATAAAGAAGGGAAACAGGTGTAGTTGATTCATTTCATTAGTGGTTCCCAAGTCACAAGAGCTGTTCTAGTTCCAGTCTTTTCCAAGACCTAATTATTAAGTTTTTCCTCCATGCTCCCACTATGTCCTTCCAATTAAATTTTCTTTCTTCCTTTCTCTTTCTTTCTTTCTCTCCTTCCTTCCTTCCTTCCTTCCTTTCTTTCTCTCTCTCTCTCTCTCTCTCTTTCTTTCTTTCTTTCTTCCTTTCTTTCTTTTTTGTCTCAAGTTTGCTAAGTCCATTTCTATTTCTCACAACAACAACAATTGATACATTATAGAAATGAAATAACAGAATTGTCTAACATGGGGTAGGTTATCAGATCTCACTTGTTTCGGAAAATACCACTTTATTTAAATCTTACATTTACACTGCAGAGATCGGTGAGACTTAGAGTTTGAGAAATGTCACTTGCCCAAGACCACACAGCTATTAAGTGGAGCAGCTGGAGTCAGATTTAGAAAGTCTCACTTCAATATACTATGCAACAGTCACCTTCACAGTTAACAAATGAATTTTACTATGTTTTAATTGTAAAAGTAATGCATGTATATTATTTTAAAGACCTTCATTTTCCCTTATCATCAGAACCATTTTTAATAGTGACTACACATCATTTCAGAATTTTTCTGTGCATGTATCAGCATAGATATTTTTTATTCCAGATAAACGATCTTATTCTAAACATAGTCTTCTGTGTCTTACTTTTTAACCTTGTACCTTGGAGATCATGCTGTACAAACCACACTTAATCATTTTTTAGATATTCAGTCTTGTTTAATAGGCATGTACCATTACTTATTTATAATTATCTGCCAATACAAGTTTCAGAGGTTTTTAGCATTTCCAGCATTTCAATATTCAATATTGAGTTCACATATTTATTTGCATATTCCAAGTGAAATATATTCATCTCAATATTCACAGGCCTTTGGGCACATGTGTGAGTTCATCTACAGGGTGGATTCCTAGATGTGAAATTGCTGGATCAAGATGCACATGAATTTTAAATTTTAATATGTGCAATTGATTTGTTCTCCCAAGAAATAACCCTGTGCAAACACATCTTCAGAAAGTTGAGAACTGGCCCTGAAATGTGAGATATCATTATGGACAACTGAAGGAACATTGTTGGGTTCTATGGCTTGAGCACAGAATCCCTGCCTTTTGCCCACGAAATGCCAAAATTGCAGCTTTTGACCTTTTGGGTAATGGCCAAAAGGCATTTTCCCTGAATCAATAAACCACACAAACCCAAATAAACAAAGTTCTCTCCACCCCCATCAAGAGAAGGAGGTTTGATATACATATCCCACCCCTCCACGACTCCCCCACCCCCACACCCGCGCAGCCAGTTCTTCATGTCATGAAGCTCTCAGCTGAACACATAAGAGTTTCAGAGAAAGTTTCTGGTTTGGATTACCAGAAAAATAATGTGGGACTGTAAATAGGCCTTATGACTTTTTATGAGGAAGCCATGTGATGCTTTTACTGCCTTCACAGCAATAAATGTCGACATCAATTTAATTATTCGCTGCTTCCCTGCCTGCCCCCTTTCCACAGAGGAAAAAATACACCAGAATGTTTTCACCTGGCCTGCAGCCCCATCAGAACCACTAAATGAGTGTACGAGATACTGTCTTTGGATAAAAAGTCTGAACCACGGAACTTCGAATTGGAGCAAGAGTTCAAGGGGTCACTCGCTGACCTCATGGTTCCCAGGGTCCACCTCCCCAGACAATCTCAGTATTCATTGCATAGGACCATAAAGTGAAACTGAAGCTCCCAAGACATACAACAACTACGTTCTCATTTCAGTTTTATAATGACTCTGGGAAATGGGAATCATTAACCTCTCCGAGCCCCACTTTCCTCATCTATCGAAGGACCTGGTGCCAGGGGTCAGTGATGGAGCCACGAGGCAGATAGAAGAGGGTGTCCTGGGTTTCAGTGCAGCAACCACATGGCAGTCAGTGACCTCAAACTGAAAATCTTGAGAACCGTCCACAACCCTGCCCTTTGATAACTCTGATCTCACCTCCTATGGCGTCCCCTCCCGCCCACCCCTCCAGCCACTCTCAGCCACCCCGACCACCTCACAGTACACTGAACATTCCTGATATGTTCCTACCTCAAACCCTCTCTGCTGGCTGTTCACCCTGGCTCAGATTCCACATGGCTCCCCGTTGAACGTCTTTTGAGATTTTTCTCAAATGCTGCCTCTTCAGAGAGGTTTTCAAAACTATCATCTTTTTAAAGTTATAATGTCACACCTAACCCCAATGCTCTCTCTCCCACTTCTGTGAATTCTTTTTATTCCACAGCATGTCATCAGCAGACATATATTACACTAAATTATTTTTTATATCTATCTCTATGATGTAACCTTCATGAAAGCAGGTCTTGCTTCTGTAGTTTTATTTTATGGTGTTTTTACCACATCCCCAGAGCCTAGAACAGTGCCTGGCACAAAATACCAGTGAATTATTGAAAGGTTTAGTGAATTGACATGTGGTGATGTGACCAAGGCATTGCTATGTACTCATCAAATCCTATTCTCCTTCCTGAACACACAAAAAGACTACATTTCCCAGCCTCCCTTACAGTGGGGTGAGGGCTGTGTGACTGCTTTCTGACCAACGGGATATGGGTAGAAGTATCCTAAGCCACACTGCCAGACCTTGTCTAAAAAACATCCTCCATGATCCTCCCCAGCTACATGTTCAGTGGCTCTGGAGACCACATGATAACAGGGTGGAGTCACATAAAGTGTCCTAAGTTCCTGAGTAACAGCGTGGAGGCAGCCACTCTAGAGAGTCACCAACCTGAAATATACTTTGGGTGAGAGAAAAGTGAACCTTTTTGGCAAGAAACTGTTGCGATTTCAGGGTTTATTTGTTACTGTAGCAAAGCCTAGCCAATCCTAACTAATGCAGCTGGGAAAATATTGAACTACAACTCAGGAGGCCTGAGTTATAAATACAGTCAATTATTCTAGAACATGACATATGTGTTCCTTATTCCTTAAAATCATTGCACTATGCAAAACTGGACAATAAAAACTGTAAGGATTATGAGAAGAAATGGATTGAGAGTACAGTATTCAAACACTTCATCAGCGACATGTTAAAATACAAACAATAGGAATGTGATAAAAATGGTAACTTCATTTCACACACATTAGTTAAGGTGCCAAAAAATCCATAAATACTATAGTAAATATGACACTTGACCTTGAAAAAGATCTAAAGTTTGCTGAAGAAGGGGGCTTCAGAAAGATTGCAGCTTGTGAGTTATTATGAGTGATGGAAGGAAGGCTATCTGAATTCCTCATCTAGAAAGTTCTACCAGATCTTGGATCAGCAATCTAAGGTTCTCAAGCCAAAGTTGACCCACTGTCCCTTTAGGTAAATAAAGAACTTTTGGAACACAGCCAAGCCCAATCATTTGCACATGGCCTGTGTCTGCCTCCATGAGCAGAGTCCAGCAGGCCCTTTACAAAAAGCATTTGCCAGCCCTGGGATGAGATGAGCTCTGGGATCCCATCAGGTGTGTCATTTTCCACACCTCAATTTGCTAAAAGTGGTGTTTAAATCCCTAGTTCTGATCCCTTCCTATGTGAGCAAGTAGGAGTGTGTGGCCACACGCGCGCGCACACACACTAACACCAGACCTTATCTGAGTACACCATCCAAGCCTGCATTCAGCTCTGCCCCACCCCAGGCACTGTTCCCATATCTGGGGGCAGCTGTCCTCCACTCCCCACCCACAAGTGCCCTCTGGTCAGCCCACACCCACCACAGGCTGGGGAGAGCTATAGTGAAACCTTCCATTTCCCCTTCCTCTCAGGGGGACGCCTCAGAAAGACTGTCTGTCTGGGCCATTGACAGACCAGAGGGAAGGCCATGAGCTTAACCTAATGAGTCAAGTGCAGCACACCCAGACTAAACATCCTTAATTAAGCCCCCACAAAGGTTAAATGGGCAATTAGATTACCCAAGGGAGGGCTGAATTAAACGGATTGGCCCTTTACCCCACACCCTGGACCAACTAGAACTTTTCTCTAGAAGGGACACTCTGCATCCCAAGAGGGGAGGGCCATGAACCTCTCCCCCAAGCATAAACTCTGGTTCGGCACAGTTGGTCCAATGCGTGGTTTCTCAGCCAATGGTTCCTGGATAGTGGGAGTGTAATAGTCATCACAGTGCCATTTGCTAATCTTCCAGGCCGTGAGCTATGAAAGCCTGAGAATTAAATGAGATCACTCGTCCAGAGGAACCCTGTGCGTTACATTGTAAAGAACCCCCCAGGCTCCCTGCCTAGCATGCTCCAATAGTCCATCTCATGTAGGACAAGTCTAAGAGC